>NC_142686.1:104700000-105325000 GCF_056320005.1 Nelumbo lutea
GCAAAACAGCTTGCAGATATGAACTTGCAGGTGTTAATGCACTTGAGCGATTGCTAACGTGGTTCAACCATGATATTTTTAATTCTTATTGAATATTGTGGATTTCCTTAATTATTTCTTCTGTGATATGATTTACAGGTTTTAGCTAGAGGTATTGAATGTGACATTGCTTTGCTTACTGTTGAGAGTGAGGAATTCTGGAGAGGATCTGAACCACTTCGTTTTGGGCGCTTACCACTTCTTCAGGTTTTGATCTTATCCTTTTGAAAGAAGTAATAGTTGCACACTTACACTAGACACCAGGTAATATGACACAGCTATTTTGATATGTCCTCACAGCATTTGAAACACCAACTTCTGGAAATGCAAACACAGTCATTTGCATATATTATTTCACTTTTATAATTAAAAGCCTGCTTGAACCATGGTTTACAATTTTGACATAATGTTTCACCATGCATAGATGGAGATATTTCAGAGGTGTTTCATTAATTCTGCTAAGATATTTGGGAAATCTAAAAAATCAGTGAAACTTTCTAAAAACATGGAATTAGTTAATAAACCTTAAAGGAATCATTAGAAAAAGTACAAACAAAAGAAAAGCACTGTACATTTGCATTTGAAGGCTCAAAACAAAAGAAAAGCACTGTATAGATCAAACAAAAGAAGATAAGAGACTTAACTAGATATCTTCCTATCTCCCCCTTGTCAGTCTTTTATCTGTCCTCTCTACATTATGTGTCATTTTCTTTCCATTTTAACATTTTTCTTTTTTATAGTTGCATGTCTCTTTCTTTTTCTTTTTCTTTTGAATTATAGTGACTTAGTGAGTCATATCAAAATAGTATGTCAATTATGATGAATTCAATGAAGTATTAGAAGTTTCTAATAATATTCTAAAATTTTAAACCTTAAATGTAGTGTTTTAAGACTTGGACCAGATGGGATAGTCGGACCAGTCAACCCAGGAACCAGAATGGGTTCTGGTTGAGCACCATACTTTATTGCATTTGGTTGGTCTCTTCGTTTGTTGTCCTTGCTTTTTCTATGCCCTTTGCCCTCGACCTCTTCTTTGCTTACCTTGAATTTCAAGCTTTCAGTTATCAATCTTACCTGCCCTAGCCGAGCCTAAGTGGTCTGTCAAACTCCCGGTTTTCGTTTTTCTGAAAAACTGGTAGAACTGGTCAAGACCTAGTAGGACCATTGAAAACTGACTAGGTTTCAACAACCTAGCTGGTTTTCACGACCCACCTGGGTCACTAAAGTGTTAAAATTTTAAAATAGTGGTAGGAATGTTTGAATCTAAGTTCTCTTAATTACATTTGTTAGCATTAAACCATCAATCCAACTTGTTTTCTGTGCTTATTGTTGCCTCTTTTAATACATAATTAAATGCGTGTATACCTTGAAAAAATACAAGTTGAAAGATTTGAACCCTGGTCATTTATATAAAAAACCAACACTTTTACCGTCTAGCCGCCACTTTCATGTCTATTTTAATTTACAAAATCTATTATATATGGTTTTTATGTAACTAACGGTCACTGTTTGACCTGTGATCTAGTAAGCATTCTGGTTTTGTGTCCGGTTTGAGTCTTAAAACACAGCTTAAATGTATGACTCATCAATCAAATCTGAAACATTGCCAACATATCGACAAAATATTGAAAATATTAGGAAAAAAAGATTCTTGGAAAATTTTGTATTGCCACTGAGCAAAATGGGGAGATTTCGTGGAAACTTTGCCGAACCTCTGTGATATTGCTTACCATTGTTGGGACAGGGAGAGTGAGGGTTAAAGTTGTAATTTTACTTGCTCAATGTGCACATTCTTGTATTTTAGGGAAAGAATTGTCCTTTTATTTTTCTTTAATATAAATATCATTTTCTTGGTGTGGTTGAATTATGTGGCACACCACCAAATCTGTTCATCTTCTCTAGTTCGAACTGCACTGACAGGTTTGAACACAAAGTAAGATGAATTGATCTCATTGTGGTTTCCCTTTACATTTCACAGCTCACCATCTAAAATGAATTCATTGTTATTTATAAAATGTTAGAATGAAGTCACTTAAGATTTTCTTTTTTAATCATTATAATTTCAAAATTTCTTGAAAATTAATTCATTTTTGGGCTGAAGTTTATGGAAAACTAAAATGCAATAATATGATTATAAAAAAGCAACAGTTTCATTTCATGTGTCATCTACGCAGGCTACAGATCAATACAACCATTCCATGAAGGAATAGGTAGAAATTGGAGAATCAAAATTCTTTGGAAGATATAGTTGATATCAATGTATGTCTCAGTTCATAAGAACTTGTAAAAAACCAATACAATAAGAAACTTGCACAATTTTGAAAAATTATTCTATACATGAAAGCCATTAAATTGCTGTGTACTGTGAATTTCCAAGAAATTCTGGTTCTAATGTTCTTATTTTATTGTTTTTTTTAGTCACTAATGTGACTGTGGCATAATCAGTTATTAAGGAACTATTAACACCATGCATACTTATTGCACCTTACAAGTCTCAATACAGGGCTTTAAAGTGCTGCTGTAAAATGTTTTCATTTGTAAACAGTTCATGAACAAATTTTGGAACTGTTCAGAAATTAAAAGTAGCGTATATTATTGTGGTTGGTGGCTTGGTGCCTTGGAATGTTAGACCAAAACTAAATAACAGTTATTGTTGATGCCCTGTGGATGATAAACTTTTGTACAGTTTTTTTTTTTTTTGATAAATGTTGAGTTGGGCCTGTTGGAAGATTTCTGTAATTATGTATTATATTTGATTTTGTGCTATTTTAAGTAGTTGAGAGATTTGTGAGCTGTACAAATTTTTTAGGAATCAGCTTTATCTTCCCTTTAATTAGGGAGATATGTTACCTAGTTTGTATCCTTTAATTAGGGAGATTTGTTACCTAGTTTGTATCATTTAATTAGGGAGATTTGTTACCTAGTTTGTTTCCTAGAGAGAGCTATAAATTTCGATGTACAGAAGCATAATGAGATATCCCATTCTTCATATCTTTCTGTCTCTTCTTTATGGTATCAGAGCAGAAAAGACCTAGGGTTTGTTTCTGCATTTCTGTCCCTAAAATTGTCTGAAGTCACGTCCAGTTCTCAGCCTTCTCAGCCTGAGCCCCAGATTGTCCGGAATCTGCCTGAAAATCACTCTATTCAGATCACTACAATCCGACTAAATGGTGTCAACTTTCTCCGGTGGTCACAATCTGTTCACATGTATCTCAGAGGGAGAGGGAAAATTGGCTATATCACAGGAGACATGAAGAAGCCTGATGTGAAGGATCCAGCCTATGCTGTTTGGGATGCTGAAAATTCCATGGTGATGACTTGGTTGGTTAACTCCATGATTGAAGAGATAGGTGCAAATTATCTTTGCTATTCTACAGCCAAGGAATTATGGGACAATGTCTCACAGATGTACTCTGATTTGGAGAATCAATCCCAAGTGTACGAATTATCTCTACAACTCGGAGATATTCGCCAAGGTGAGAACTCTGTGACTAAGTATTTTAATTCTCTTAAGAGAATTTGGCAGGACCTGGACTTATTCAACAATTACGAGTGGAAGTCACCCGATGACTGCAATTATCACAAGAAGATGGTGAATGTTGGCCAAGTCTTCAAGTTTCTTGCAGGTTTAAACGTTGAATTCGATGAGGTTCGTGGCCGAATTATTGGAAGAAACCCTCTGCCCCCAATTGGTGAAGTATTTGCAGAAATACGTAGAGAAGAAAGCCGGAGACAAGTGATGCTTGGAAAGAAGGCTGTAGGTACAACCGGACCTGTGGAAGAGTTAGCCCTGATTATTTCCAAGGCCCAAGTCAGTCGAAAGTCAGCCCAAAATCAGCGGGTTGGAGACAAGAATAACCTACGCTGTGACTACTGTGGGAAACCTCGCCATACCCGAGAGAATTGGTACAAACTGCACGGGAGACCACCCAAATGGAGTGTGAACAAACCTGGTGGACAGAATATACCTACAACAAACGAGGCTGAATCATCCCCATTCAGCAAAGAGCAAATAGATCATCTACTTAAACTTCTAAAATCGTATTCGTCACCTAATACTCCTGTCGGGTCTATGGCACAAACAGGTAGCAATTCTTTGGCATTCTCAATGCTAGGAAAATCTGGCCCTTGGATCATAGATTCAGGGGCCTCCGATCATATGACAAGTTGCTCTAACCTATTTAGTTCCTATTATCCTTGTTCTGGTTTTGAAAAAGTGAGAATAGTTGATGGTAGTCTTTCATCTATTGCAGGCAAAGGAAACATTAAAATTTCAGAAAAAATTACTCTGAAATCTGTTTTACATGTTCCAAAACTTGCCTGCAATCTTCTTTCTGTCAGCAGATTGTCGAAAGATACTAACTGCTCCATTCTTTTTCTTCCTTCCACTTGTGTTTTTCAGGACTAGAACTCGGAGAAGACGATTGGAACTGCTAGAGAGATAAATGAACTCTACTGGTAATAAAAAAGTTCATGGTTTAAGTAGTACGAGTTCAATCCCTGTCTGTGATCAAGTTATATTATGGCATAGAAGATTAGGACATCCTAGTTTTCCATATCTCAAATATTTATTTCCTAAAGTGTTTAAAGGAGTTGATTGGTCAAAACTTCATTGTGAGTCTTGTCATTTGGCTAAAGATCATCGTGCTTTATTTCCAATAAAACCTTATTCTGCTTCAAAACCAATTTATTTGTCACATTGTGATGTTTGGGGCCCATCTAAGGTTAACACACTTTATGGAAAAAAATGGTTTGTGACTTTTATTGATGACCATACAAGGGTATGTTGGGTTTACTTGTTGGAAAGGAAATTAGAGGTTGAACAAAGATTTAAAGAATTTTTCCTAATGATTGAAAATCAATTTCAAACCAAAATTGGTATTCTAAGATCAGATAATGGGACTGAATACTTTAACAAATACTTAGGAGCATTTCTAACCGAAAAAGGTATTATCCATCAATCAACTTGTCGTGACACACCACAACAGAATGGAATTGCTGAAAGAAAAAATAGGCACCTTCTTGAGGTAGCTAGAGCCATCATGTTTTCTATGAATGTACCTAAATATCTCTGGGGAAATGCTCTCCTAACTGCATGTTATCTGATAAATAGAATGCCGTCTCGAGTTTTAAAATATGAAACTCCTTTACAGAATCTAAAAAATTGTTTTCCCACATCTCGAATAACTACGGATCTTCCTTTAAAAGTGTTTGGTTGTCTGTTATGTGTATATACTAAATGTTTTTCGACCAAAACTGGATCCAAAAGCTGAAAAATGTGTGCTTCTTGGTTATGCATCTAATAAAAAAGGTACAAATGCTTTAATCTAGTTACAAAGAAATTTTTTGAGAGTATGGATGTACACTTTGTTGAGGACCAACCTTTCTTTCAAAAAAATTCTCTTCAGGGGGAGAACATAAGGAAGATAATTTTTGGGAAACTTTACCTATTCTAGAAGAATTTATACCTTTGATTAATTCTAATAAGCAAGGTTCGGAAACAATTGTTGAAAGAATGGAACCTAGTGATGGTACTCTTAATCCAATTTTGCCAGATACTATATTATCAGAGACAGGGGGAGAAGTACTTCAAATGGATCACAATCCTCATCCTGAGCTTCAGTTTTATACCAGGAAGAAGTTTCACAAAAGTACTACTGTTCCAGTTGTTCCTACAGCAGAAGTCCAATCCAATTTTCCGAGTGAAGATCCTACAACTCAGAGTAATCCTTCTTCTACCCCTATTCCGTCTTTATCTAATGATTTGCCTAATCTGTCTTCTTCAGATCTTGACATTCCAATTGCATTAAGAAAAGGTACCCGAACTTGCACAAAACATCCTATTGCAAAATACTTGTCATATGAGAAATTATCACATACTCATAAAGCATTTGTGTTTAGGATTTCTAATCTGTATGTGCCAAGAACTGTTCAGGAAGCATTAGATGATCCGAAATGGAGGTTAGCTGTGATGGAAGAGATGAATGCTCTTAGAAAGAGTAATACATGGAGTATTACTGATCTACCCCATGACAAGAAGACAGTTGGATGCAAATGGGTGTTTACAGTAAAGTGCAAGGCTGATGGAAGTGTGGAGAGATACAAAGCAAGACTCGTAGCAAAAGGATTTACCCAAACTCATGGTATAGACTACCAAGAGACTTTTGCTCCTGTTGCTAAAATTAACTCTATCAAAATACTTCTTTCCCTTGCAGTTAATTTTAACTGGCCACTTCGTCAGTTCGATGTCAAGAATGCATTCTTGAATGGAGACCTAAAGGAAGAAGTATATATGGACCTACCACCAGGTTTTGAAGAAAGTCTTGGAAGAGGCAAAGTTTGCAGGTTAAAAAAATCCCTATATGGCTAAAGCAATCACCAAGAGCTTGGTTTGAACGATTTGGGAATGCAATAAGGTGGCACGGCTTCTCACAAAGTCAAGCTGATCATACTTTATTTTTCAAGCACTCCACCGAAGGTAAAATAGCTATTTTGATAGTGTATGTAGACGATATTATCATGACTGGGGATGATTTATTTGAAATCAACAAGTTGAAGAATAAGCTTGAGGCTGAATTTGACATTAAAGACCTGGGAAAACTTAAATATTTTCTCGGAATGGAGCTTGCAAGGTCCAAGGAGGGAATCTTTATCAACCAACGCAAATACATTCTTGATTTGCTTAAGGAGACAGGGATGACAGGTTGTAAAGCCGCAGAAACTCCAATGGACTCAAATATGAAGTTAAAAGCAGTAACAGTAAATGAGGTGGTTGATCGAGAACGTTATCAAAGATTAGTTGGAAGACTAATCTATTTGTCGCACACAAGACTTGACATAGCCTTTGCAGTAAGTGTAGTAAGTCAGTTTATGCATTCACCTGGACCTACTCACTTTGAAGCTGTGTTCAGGATTTTGAGATATCTGAAAGGAACTCCGGGGAAAGGACTCTTGTTCAAAAATAGGGGTCATCTCCAAGTCGAAGCCTACACAGGTGCAGATTGGGCAGGTGATATAAATGGTAAAATATCTACTTCAGGTTACTACACTTTGGTAGGAGGGAATTTGGTCACCTGGAGAAGCAAAAAACAGAGTGTTGTAGCAAGGAGTAGTGCAGAGGAAGAATTCCGCTCTGTTGCACATGGCTTTTGTGAAGTGTTATGGATCAAAAGGCTCCTAGAAGAATTGAAGGTTCCTACAGCAACACCTATTAAAGTCTATTGTGATAACAAGGCAGCTATTTCCATAGCTCATAATCCAGTTCTACATGATAGAACAAAAGCATGTAGAAGTGGATAAACATTTCATCAAGGAGAAGATAGATAGTGGTGTGATATGCATGTCCTACATACCCACCACGAGCCAAGTAGCAGACATTCTCACCAAAGGGCTTCCTAGGGCACAGTATGAGAACTTAGTTAGCAAGCTTGCCATGAGTGATATATTCATGCCAGCTTGAGGGGGAGTGTTGGAAGATTTCTGTAATTATGTATTATATTTGATTTTGTGCTATTTTAAGTAGCTGAGAGATTTGTGAGCTGTACAAATTTTTTAGGAATCAGCTTTATCTTCCCTTTAATTAGGGAGATATGTTACCTAGTTTGTATCCTTTAATTAGGGAGATTTGTTACCTAGTTTGTATCCTTTAATTAGGGAGATTTGTTACCTAGTTTGTTTCCTAGAGAGAGCTATAAATTTCGATGTACAGAAGCATAATGAGATATCCCATTCTTCATATCTTTCTGTCTCTTCTTTAGGGCCGATTTCTAGTTATTGGGCCCAGTTATTTATTTCTTATTTTTAAGTTGTTAAGTTAGGAAGTTGTTGGGCTTTAGGCCCATTAGTTTATGTTTTTAAGTTGTAACTGTTCAGCTACTTAAGTAGCCGCCCTACTAAGGGCATTCTTGTAGTCTCTTATTCTTTTGAGTTGAGTATATAATACAAAGAGGGGTTGGCGGCCAAAACTAATTCAATTCTGGTTGACATCCTACTCCTTTTCTTCTACTCTTTTCTTCTCTACTACTGAAACTCTTCATCATCTTCTTCTTTCCCTTCACAAGGAATTTATTTAAAACTGCAACAGTGATTTCTACTTGGTACCAGAGCAGCCCAAAGGTTTCTTGAACTGTTCTATCATGCATCCCTAGATCGGCCGACTGCATGGTGATTTAAGAGGCTGATCGAAGATCTCAGGTAAGCCCAGTTTTTGGATTTTTTTGGTGGATCTATTTTGCCCTGTAACTGGTTTAGGGTTTCCCATCAAAATCAGAAAAAACTGGAGAAAGGGGGAGAGTCTTGTTTCTGTTGGACTCTTCAATTTTGACCTAGGAAGTGGTGTCCTAATTTTTTAGGGTTCATTGAGTTTTTTGAGGGGGGCGGTTCAAGTCCTGCCTGTTTTGGAGGTTTCTGGAGAGAACGACAGCCTTTCTCTCGTATCGCAAAAAAGGAATCTTTTGTGGGAGGACCATCTAGGGCACCAAAAGGGTGTTGTTGGTATCAAAAGTGATTTATTTGATATTCTTGCATATTATAGTAACCTTCTACCCCCTTTTTGATAATTATGGAGGGTAATGGAGTTGAAAACAAGCTTGGGAGTGAAATGAGACCAGTAGAAGGAGGTACCAGAGACCTTTTTGGGGCTGGAACCATTACTACAATTAAGTTGGATGGTTCAAATTACTTTTAATGATCACAGTCTGCAAAGATGACCATTGGCGCTCGTGGGAAGTTAGGGTATATCACTAGTGAAAAAGTAAAACCCGAAACTAAGAGCTCCCGGTGGGTATAGGAAAAATATATGGTGATTACTTGGCTGTGTAATTCGATGCTGCCCCATATAAGTAAAAATTTTTTGTGGGCAAATACAACTAAGGAAATATGGGATGGGGTTGCTGAAACCTATTCACAGAGGGAGAATGTTGCTAGGACTTATTAGTTGAGAAATCAGATTATTGCTACAAGGTAGGGAGATAGACCTATTGTTGTTTATTTTTCAGCCCTAAAAACCCTGTGGCAGGAGATTGACCATCTAGAGACAGTTGTTTGGGAAACCACTAAGGATGTAGCTGCCTACCAGAAGCTCCTAGAGAAGTATAGGGTTTTTGAATTTCTTGCTAGCCTTAATCCCGAGTATGATATTGCAAGACATCATATTCTTTCCAGGGACAATGTTACTCTCTCCCAGCATATGCCTTTGTGTCAGGGGAAGAGAGTAGGAGAAATGTGATGATGAAAAATTCTGGTTTTGATCAATCAACCATGGTTAGCACTGTGAGACCTAAACAAAGTGGAGACTGGGGTAGCAGTGAAATCAAGAAGGAAGATAAAAAGGATTTGATTTGTGACTACTATAAGAAGCCTAAACACACAAGAGATACTTGCTGGAAGCTTCATCCTCATCTGGTGCCGAATAGACTCAAAAAAAGAAGGGAAATGCTCACATGGAAGTCACTGGTGACATACCAGCCCCTCCCACTACAGCTCCTCTAGAGTCTGTTGCAACTGCTGCAGTGAGGGCCGAACTTGAGAGATATGGGCAGTTTCTGAATCAGTGGGATACAATCAGTTCTAATTCAGTAACAGGTGGACAACCAAGTACAGGTGGTTTTGGTGGAGCACATTCTACTATGCTCACATAGGTAGTTCACATGCCACTACAAATTATGTTAGCACTACAGGTAATAAGAGACCTCCTTGGATTATAGATTCTGGAGCCTCAGTGTACATGACCATAGTTTCACTATCTTTTCCTCTTACTAGCTATGTTTTGGCAGAGATAGTCTCCACAACTGATGGATCTCATGTTCCCATTGCTGGGAAGGGGTCTGTTAAGATTAGTGATTCCATTTCCCTTCCTTTTGTTCTTCATGTTCCCAGATTGAGTACTAACCTATTAGTAGTTTGACTAAGAACTTGAACTGTTCAGTAATTTTTTCTCCTGGTCATTGTATTTTGCAGGATTTGGATTCAAAGAGGATGACTGGGAGTGGTCGTGAAGTGAATGGAATCTACCTCCTGGATGTGCTTCCTCATCAGGGTCATCTTGTCAGCAGGGATAGTGAGTCAGGGTCTGTGAGTCAGATTATGCTTTGGCATAATCGTTTAGGTTATTTGTCTTTTTCTTCTTTGAGTTTCTTGTTTCCAAAGCTTTTTGAGTCTGTTAATTTGTCAAGTCTGGAGTGTGAAGGTTGTCAACTTGGAAAACATTGTAGACATTCCTTTAAAGCTAGTAATAAAAGATGTTCATCTCCTTTTGATGTTATTCATTTTGATGTGTGGGGACCTTATCATGTTCCTTCTATGGGTGGTTATCGATATTTTCTCTTATTTGTGGATGATTTTTCTCGACATTCTTGGATTTACTTAATGAGATCCCGAGATGAGGTACCATCCTTGGTAAGGCAATTTCATCAGATGGTGCTAACACAGTTTGGGATACGAATAAAGGTGTTCAGATCAGGCAATGCTAGAGAATATTTTGAAAAACATCTTGCTTCGTATCTGTTACAATATGGTGTTGTCCATCAGAGCAGTTGTTCCTACAGTCCACAACAGAATAGTGTTGCAGAGAGGAAGAACAGGCACATTGTTGAGATTGCAAGGAGCATGATGGTCACATCTGCAGTTCCAGTTTGTTTTCGGGGTGATGCAGTTCTCACAACAGTCTTTTTGATTAACAGGGTGCCCTCCCGTATACTTGGATTTAGCA
Organism: Nelumbo lutea; assembly: GCF_056320005.1. Taxonomy (NCBI): domain Eukaryota; kingdom Viridiplantae; phylum Streptophyta; class Magnoliopsida; order Proteales; family Nelumbonaceae; genus Nelumbo; species Nelumbo lutea. The sequence continues at coordinate 104,710,748 of NC_142686.1, forward strand.
CCCCATTCAGTCTCCTTTTTCCTGAGGGGGAGATGTTCCATGTTCCTCTCAGAGTGTTTGGATGTGTTTGCTTTGCACATATTCTTGGTCCTCATCGTTCGAAGCTTGACCCAAAGGCAAAGAAGTGTGCCTTCTTTGGATATGCAGAAAATTAGAAAGGGTACTGCTGCTATGATCCAATCTCTAGGAGTCGGTATGTTACTATGGATGTCACCTTTTTTGAGTCCACATCCTTCTTCTCGAAGAATCCTTCTTAGGAGGAGTGTTTTGGGGAAGTGAGTGAGTAGTCTATCCTTGAAGAATCCTTCTTAGGAGGAGTGTTTTGGGGAAGTGAGTGAGTAGTCATCCCTCTTCCGGTTTCAGTTCCTGTGTCCACTACTGCATCTGATACTCCTATGTCACCTACCTCAGCACCTCCCTTGCGTCCTGCTTCTCAGCGTTACTCATGACAGAGACTCCACTGGGAGGTTAATTCAATTGCAGCAAAACTCACATCACTTCCTATCGGTTCCTTGGATACTCCAGATTCAACTGACACGGATTCAGGTATTCCTCTTGATCCCTCTACTATTTCAGTTCCCATTGATTCTACTAATCCCATTACAGATAACCAGGACCTTCTTATTGCTCTCAGAAAAGGGAAGAGAAAGTGTACTGCTCATTGTATTTCACAGTATTTATCCTACAGTGGACTTTCTCCTTCCTACCGTGCTTTCGTTTCCTCTCTTGACTTTGTATCTATACCCAAGGGTGTCAGTGAGGCTCTCTCCAAACCTAAGTGGAAGACAGCTATGCAGGAAGAGATGGGAGCCTTAATTAAGAATCAAACATGGGAGATTGTGGATCTACGTGAGGGCAAGGAGATTGTTGGATGCATATGGGTTCACACACTCAAATATAAGGCAGATGGAAGTATAGAAAGGTATAAGGCCACACTTGTTGCGAAAGGGTACACATAGACCTATGGCATTGATTACTTAGAGACCTTTGCACTTGTTGCAAAGATGACTTCTGTTTGGATACTTCTTTCTCTTGCTACCACATACTCTTGACCCCTGTTTCAACTTGATGTAAAGAATACTTTCCTAAATGGAGATTTGCAAGAGGAAGTGTATATGGATCTTCCTACTGATTTTTATAGTGATGCTAAATAGGGAAAGGTATGCAGATTTAAGAAGTCACTTTATGGTTTAAGGCAGTCACCCATAGCATGGTTTGACAGGTTCAGGAAGGCCTTGGTTGCTTTTGGCCACACTCAGACTCAATCTGACCATACCCTGTTTGTGAAGCGGAGGGCATCCTTGGTGTCAGTCCTAATTGTTTATGTGGATGATATTGTTGTCACGGGGAATGACCTAAGTGAGATTGACAGTTTGAAGAAGAATCTACACAAGGAATTTGAAATTAAGGATCTTGGAGAGATTAGGTACTTCTTGGGCATTGAAGTTGCAAGATCAAAACATGGAATATTTATTTCTCAGAGGAAGTATGTTCTGGATCTTCTACAAGAAACAGGGATGCTTGGAACAAAGGCAGTCAGTACTGCTATTGATCAGAATCACAAAATTAATGCATCAGAAGGTGAGCTGGTAAAGGACATTGGGAGATATCAGACTTGTGGGGCGTCTGCTGTATTTGTGTATGACAAGGCCAGACATCTCCTATGCAGTGAGTGTGGTGAGCCAATACATGCATGCCCCACGAGTCCAGCATAGGGAGGTTGTTGACATGATTCTTGCTTATCTGAAGGGACACCCAGGCAGAGGCATACTATTTGCTGATTATGGACAGTTGAAGCTAGAGGCTTATACATATGCTGATTGGGCATGGTGCCTTGATGACAGGAGACTTACTTCAGGAATCTGCACCCTTGTTGGGGGTAACCTAGTCTCGTGGAAAAGCAAGAAACAAACATGGTGGCAAGATCAAGCACAAAAGTAGAATACAGGGCCATGACACATGGAGTTTCAGAACTTTTTTGGATCCATTCCTTGTTAGGAGAGATTGGTGTAAAGGCAGGAGAACCTAAGATGTTGTATTGTGATAATCAGACAACAATTAACATTGCCCATAACCCAGCTCAGCATGACCGGACAATGCACATTGAAGTGGATAGACACTTCATCAGAGAAAGGGTGACTTCTGGGGAAGTTTGTTTCCCATACATTTCTTCTGATCTGCAGCTTGCTGATGTTCTCACAAAAGGTGTTGCAAGAAACAAGCTGGAGCATGATCTACACAAGTTGGGAATGTTTGACATTTACTCCCAACTTGAAGGGGAGTGTTGAGTTGGGCCGATTTCTAGTTATTGGGCCCAATTATTTATTTCATATTTTTAAGTTGTTAAGTTAGGAAGTTGTTGGGCTTTAAGCCCATTAGTTTATGTTTTTAAGTTGTAACTGTTCAGCTACTTAAGTAGCCGCCCTACTAAGGGCATTCTTGTAATCTCTTATTCTTTTATGTTGAGTATATAATATAAAGAGAGGTTGGCAGCCAGAACTAATTCAATTCTGGTTGACATCCTACTCCTTTTCTTCTCTACTGCTGAAACTCTTCATTTTCTTTTTCTTTCTCTTCACAAGGAATTTATCTAAAACTGCAATCAGTGATTTCTACTATAAATGATAAACTTTTGTACAGTTTTCACTGACCTAAACTAAATAAGAATTTTCGTTTGTAAAATCTTTTAAGCAATTACTCATAATACTAAAATTCTTCTTGGTGCCCTGTGGATGATTGTACAGAAGCTCTTTGTACATGGGTGTTTATAAAGTTGATATTAATTCAATACTTACTTTTTTCAAAAAAAAAAAAATCTGATATGAATATCAGGATAGGGGTGCATACAGACAGGATCATGATCCAATTCTAATTCGAATTTGATCCTATTTCTTGATCCAGATATCCCTCTGTTGGATTTTTGGATTGGATTGGATTGAGAAATAGGATCCGTTTAATAATTGGATCAAATTTGGATCACCCCTACTGATCCAAAGAATCTGGTACACATTATTTATAAATATATTTATATTGTATTTTTTTAATTTTAATTTTTATATTATTTATGTTTTTTTGTAAAAAGACATGTATATCCCCATTTTGTTTAAACTATATATGACAAAAATGTTGAAAAACATGCTTGTGTTTTTTTTCTTTGTATAGACTGCTTTGTTTTTTTCCTGTTAATAATAAAATCAGATTCAGATATCTGACATTCTTAGCAAATTCGAATTCAAATCAATCTTTGTAAGATCCATCGGATCTTTGTATCAGATGTAGGATTTACATTATTGGATTGGATTTGGATATACCCTGATTTGAATCCGATCCGATGATTCCGATCCACTTGCATCCCTATTTCAGGACATGGTGCTGTTATAAATCCATAACCAAATGTAATACCTAATTTTTTAATATATTTTCTACCTTTGGTTACTATTCCATAATGTAAATACTTAAGTGATATTATGAATACATCTAAGATGTTGCATGTGTTTCTTGTGATTGCGAGCAGGATTCAGTAACTGTTGTAGGATACCCACTTGGAGGAGACACCATATCAGTGACAAAGGGGGTGGTGTCACGCATAGAGGTTTGATTGGTTACAACTACTATCATTTTCTATAATGTCTTTTTATTGGTAACTTGTCATTAATTTTATTAATATGTGAGAAAGAATAGTAAGTAAATACAACACAATTGGTGAAGGCAGTACCTAGCACACCCCTACATTGTTTTATGTTCTGCCCACAACCTAACCCTTTGTTTGACCCTTCTATACATTACATCATTCCATCGCTGTATCCTTGGTTTCCCAAGTTACAAGAAAGAAAAGAAAGATTGCAGAAAAAGAAGAAGAAAGGAGAGAAAGAAGAAAAAGATGAGGAAGAAAGGGTTTAGAATGGGGTGAGATTCAAAATCATCTCAATATATATATATATATTGAAAAATGAAATTGAAAACCAAAGAAATAAAAAAATAGGGGGAGTATTGTTGTAAGTACTAATACACCTCTACCGATACACAGGTGTATTGATACTTTGAACCATGGGTTCAATACAGTAGTTAGCAATGTTTGTGTTGATTAATCCCTAACAAATAGGAAAATAATAAAAAGAAATTAGTACATAAACACATAAAATGAGTATTCTAGTTTAATAATGCCTATTTTATAATTATAATGCCAAAAAATTAAAAATATAAAAGTATTTTATAACATAGTGCACAAAACTACTTGGCGACTGGGCAAGGTGAGCCTCCAACGGTGCCTTGTCGCCTAGGTACCCGCCTTGACAAATATGTTGTTTGCTAATGATGTTTTAATTGATGAAACCAATGAAGGATTAAATGCAAAATTACGTTATGGGCAAATACCTTAGAATTTAAGAAGTAGGGATAAAATAAAACAGGGGGGAGATTAAGGAGATGAAAAGGGGCATTTGTAAAGGATAGCCAAATCATTGATCAGATTTTAAGTGCAAAAGAGAACCATAATATGATGGTGGCATATTATGGTAAAAAGTGCATGCAAGAAGAACATCAGCAAGAAGAAAACATGGGAGTTGGGTGATGGGGATCAAGTAAAAAGTGCATGCAAGAAGAAAACATGATGGTGGCATAACCATAATATGATGGTCACCCATTGTGACCTGGGTGATGGGGATCAACTTAAGGTGTATCAAAAGAGAACCAAAGCTGCTCCCATGCTTATTTGGCATCATTATGATGATGTGGGGCCCACATGGGAGCTGGATTAGCAATGAATCAACTTGGGAAGACCCTAGAGTCTTCAATCCACCCTAAGATGCTCTGTGTGGTTGGATTTTATGCTGAACAGGACTTATTTGACTTTCTTATATTTCTAGACAGCTAGGGTATTTTTGTAATTTTGCATGTTTAGGGGGGGGGGTGGGGTGCTTATGTTTGGGAACAGGTCTTAGTCAAGGTTCGAAATTTCAATACGTATCTGGATGTATCGGCCAATACGTATCCTATTGGGGGCTTCCCGATATGCCCCTATAGGGGGTGTTTTGGGGTTTAACCTGGTTCAGGGGGTAGACAGGCCTTAAACCGACCCCTCTGAACCAGGTTTATAAAAGACTAAAAAAATAGGAGAAATGAGCTTCGATACAAGCTGATACACCCCTACTGACATATTTTGAATCTTGGTCTTAGTCTAGTAATTTCACTTTGTTTGGATTTATGTTTGTAATTGTTTGGGGCAGGTTAGTCTAGTCTAGCTAGGGATGCAAACGGATTGGATCGGATTCGAACCAAGGTATATTTGAATCCGATCCGACACTGTTAATTGCAAATATGATCCGACCCAAAGATCCGGTCGGATTTGATAGACATGGATCTGAATTTGAATCCGATCGGGAAGTCGGATATTCGGATCTGATCCGATCTGTTTTGTCTTCTTTAAAAATTAATAATTTATTAAAGAAATAAAATATACCAATTTAAATAAAGAAATGCAAAAAATACAAGTATTTTTTAATTATTTTCATATATATACATGTTTTTATTAAAAATAAATAATATAACAAATTTACAAAAATACAATATAAATAATATATTTATAAATAAATAAATAACATATATACATGTATTATTTATATATGTTTATATATATATATATATATATATATATATATATATATATATATATATGGCATATGTATCGGATCGAGGGGGGAGGGATTGGAATCTTGGATCGGATCTTGATCTAATCCATTTGCACCCCCAAGTCTAGCTCCTTTTTGTAAATGACTTGTTGGGCAAGTTAACTTGGAGGGAAAGTTTCTTCCTTTGAAAGCTTCTTTTTAGTAAGCTTGTGTGGCTCATATGAAGACAGTTTTGGCTAATGAACAATGAAGGCTTCTCTATAGAATTTGGTGTGATTGCCAAGTTGGGGGTGTGATTGTCCTCACCCTTAGGTGTGATTGCCTAGGGTTTTCGTCTTATTTCCATCTCTTCTCTTCTTTTTCTGGTAGTACTTTGTTTGTGCTACACATCTAAACCTAAGTTGGCTGCAAGAATAGTGCTGAATCACAAAGATCCTGCATCACTGGGTGACCATCATATTATGGTTGCATACACCTGCCCCTCCGTAGACCCCACATTGGTGGGAGCCTCATGCATTGGGCTGCCCTTTTTTTATTTTTGTTGAATTGAAGTGAAACAATATAATGGATTTCATGCACCATTTGCCTGACACAAAACCAATATATTCAAATGTCTTAAATTTCAGCTTCACAACTGCATGCTTCTCCAAGTTGGTTTATATTTGCAAATAAAATCTGTTTCACATCTAAAAGAAACATGCTCTGCACTTGGATGGAGGTATTTATTTTCAATTAAAGATGCTCCATGCCAAGTTTTTTTTTTTTTTTTTATTGGTAACCATGACCTTTTATTAATATGTGAAAAGGAATGGAATACAAATCTCAGAGTACTATATTGGTAATTATGACCTTTTAACATGTCCCAAATGCAGCTGATTACTGTTAACCTCTTGTTTTGATAACACATCTGTCACCCCATATGCAGATCTCAGAGTACATTTAAATTATTTTCTCAGTACAGCATCCAACTTTCCTACTTCATAATGCATCCATATTTCCGTGGGCCAAACCATTCTTCCTTAGCCATCCCATAATATTTACGAGTCTCCTACCAAAAGATTGCTGTATATAAGAGATTTATCCAGTTGATGTCCTTGTAGTACTACTTCAAGCTCAGCTCAGATTGAGTTGCCATATAAGTCCTAAACCCCCCTTATATGTCTCATAACATATAAGCCCTGAATATGTAGTAAGAATGACTCCCTCATAGTTTCTAAACCCCCCTATTCCTGAAAATCTGGGGTTTCCCAGACTGTGTCCATTCAAGTTCAGCTTGATTGTGTTATGAGATAGAGGCTTCCAAGGATGGTTGTGGGAGATTCTTGCTGAGGAAGATGTTGCCACTTGTCAACTTCTGATAATTTAATTGATAGAAAAAGGTTGGAACACCTCCAAAATTTTAATCCAATATGCTATGTTAATGGCAATTATGGTATTTCATAAAGAGCATTGGAGCTACAAAAAAATTCTTTGGTATTCTATAAAGAACATTGGAACTACAACAAACACAACCTCTCTCTCTCTATCTTGATTGATCAAGAAATTTATCTTTTCGTGAAGTGTTTCTACATTGTGAAATTGTTTTTGCCAAAAAGCATACAAAGATTTAGCTTGTTCCATTTTGTTCTATCAGGTAACATCATATGCTCATGGAACATCTGACTTGCTAGGAATTCAAATTGATGCAGCAATAAATCCTGGTTTGTGGGTGGCTACATGTGACTATTTCAGGATTATGATCTTTTCTTCCTGTGATTGGTTTCTTCAGACATCAATGTCTTATACTTGTTATATTATAGGAAATAGTGGTGGCCCTGCATTCAATGACCAAGGGGAGTGCATAGGGGTTGCATTTCAGGTAGCTTTCTGTTATACACTCAATGTTCTTGCATAGAGAAAGGGGAAGGTTAAATGATTAACTAAACCAATTACGACAATGTTTTCCTGGTTCCATATATTCACTGAATCTGAAATCGTATAATCAGGGCACCCCATTATCCAATGATAAACATCTTGAATATTACTTGATCCTTATTAGGTTAAAGTAAATGATCCTCGATATATTTCTTGGAAGTCTGTGAATTTTTCTTTTTCTTTTATATTTATATATTATATTTCTGACCAGGCATTCCTTTTAGGTTTTCAGATCTGATGAAGCTGAGAATATTGGATATGTGATACCCACTACTGTTGTGTCTCATTTCTTAGATGACTATGATAGGAATGGAAAATATACTGGTGAGTTGTTTTCTTGAACTAATTTATACACATTTTTTGTGCAGCATGCTGGGTATCCATGCACAACCCAACCATATATGTTATTCTGGATTTTACCTCATGATTTTTATGTCTGGGTTTTTGCATTTAATCTTTCTGTTGTCTCTTCTTGAAGTTTCAGTCTCTCACTCACTCCCTGTATTGGTATTCCATTCTTAAAGTCCAACATATTTGAAACCAATAAGTATCGTTCTTATAGTTTCTTTTGACGAAATACATTCACCATGATAGATGTGATTGATATTTGAATTATCTTGGTCCATGCTTTATCTTGCTTTACCATTCTAATATACAATCATGAAACAAAAGAGAGAGAGGGAGGGAGAGAGATGGAGAGGGAGCAATGTTTTAAAAGGCATGCCTCAGAGAGGTGGAGGAATTGAGGGAGAGAAAGAGAGAAAGATTTGCATGTTTTCTTGCAAATCTCGATAGTGGCTCCAATGCATAATTAGCTTCTAAACTAATAATACCAATGATCTATTGGTTTTTGACCAATGGTTTAAATCCTTGAAAGCAGGGGAAGAACCCCAACAAATTACAAAGGAGGAAGCTTGTCACTATACAAATGATCCAAATACACGCCGCATTTTGCTAAGCCATCTGCTGTATGATTGTGTTCCCTAGGAATCCAAACTAATTTTACATTTAAACAGTTCAAAGAGTCCCTAGCCTCTGCCAAATAGTGACTCAGTCTCCAAGGTCCCCCCTCTTTGTCTCTTAACCATTTTATAGTATTTGCTGAATCACCTGCAATGATTAAATTCTGGATTCCCAATTCTTTTTATTTTTCTGATTCCTGTGAGAGCAGCCATCACTTCAGCCTTTGTGGAATCAGACAAACCAATTGGACCGCTGAAAATCCAACAAATGTTGCCCCTTTCATCCCTTACTATGCTTCCAATACCAGCTAAGCCAGGGTTACCTAAAGCACTTCACTGATGGGATCGGGACGTCTTAAGGTTGTTTGATGGAGGTGAGGGAAAAACAGAAAGGGGTAAGCATCTCTATTGGGATCATTGACTGAGAGTCCTTTGAACAGATCTGAATTAACCGTCCGAAGGTTGAAAAGGCAAGTAATGCCTGAAATTAACTCCTCCAGGGGCCTGAATTTGTTGTCAAAGAGAGGTTTGTTTCTTTCATCCCAAACTCCCCACAAGACCGCATCTAGCACTGATTGCCAATAAACTTTACCCTTTTACTTAAACCCGTTCCTTGCCATTGATGCAGAAAGTCCATAACGTGTTCTGATATAATCCAGCTGTAACTTGCCATTTTCAAGAAATGGAACCAAATCTTTTGGGTGAACTTGCAGTGAAGAAACATGTGATCTGCTGATTCACCTTCGCTGAAGCATAAAATGCAAACATGAGGAGAGATGGACAATATTCCCAAATACATTTTCTGTAAGAGATCACTAGTATTTACTTTCTGGAGACAAGCTTTCTAGACAAAGAAACAGACTCTTGAAGGGATGTGGATACACCAGATCTTCTTAAATGGAAAAGAGGAATGCTGTTCATCAGCAATCAAAACCTTGAACATAGACTTAGAAGAGAATTCGCCAGTAGGGTGAAGGGTCCAGATTTGGGTGTCAGAATAGGAGGGGGAGATGTAGGCTTCTTTAAGGGTCTGAATTAAGTCTATTAATTCAAAAATCTCCGGGTCCCTTAGAGGTCTTCTGAGTAGTTGATGGTTTAGGGTGTTCTTTAACAGTTTGGTCTGGAAGGCAGGAAGAAATAGTGGCTTCTTGGTCAAGGGTGAGGTTAAAAAGTCTAGGGAATGAGGCTGCAAGGGTAGTTTCTCCCCCACCAAAGGTCTTTCCAGAATTTTATTTTAGAACCATTTCCCACTTTATATCTTATAAAAGGAAAGAAAGAAGTATGGGTGGAGATGATACTTTTCTAGGGATTTGTGGACTTTACCCTGTTCAAATGGAGATTGCTATCCCATCCATTTACATTTGATCCATATTTGCTTGAGATGACAGCTGTCCAAAGAGCATTGGGTTCTTTAGGGAACCTCCACAGCCATTTACCTAAGAGAGAAGAATTTTTCTCTTTCAAGTGTCCAATTCCCAAACCACCTTCCTCTTTAGGATTGCATACTTGTTTCCAACTGACTAAGTGGCTTCTCTTTTCCCCACCTCCTTCCCAAAGAAAGTTCCTTTGAAGCTTCTCAATCTGATTTCTGACTTTGGTTGGAATCTGGAAGACTGAAAGGAAATAGATTGGCAAATTTGCTAAGGAGGCTTTCAAGAGAATAAGCCTTCCCCCTTTTGAAAGATAACACTTCTTCGAAGATGCTAGTTTCTTCTCACATTTCTCCACCACTGGCCTCCAGAAGTTGAGAGGTTTTGGATTCCCTCCAAGAGGCATGCCTAGATAGGAATTAGGAAATAGGAAGATTCTCCTTTTTACACCCCAACATAGATTTGAAGCTTTCTAGAAGTTCCTCTCCCCCTGAGTTAAGAGCTACTATACTACTTTTGCAAAAGTTAACCCTCAAGTCAACGATAAGCTTGAAACATTCAATTATCCTTTTAGTGTTTTTGATGTTGGTTATGGAAGCATCCAAGAACAAAATTATGTCGTCAGCAAATTGTAAATGTGACATGTGAATCTTGTCCCTTCCCACTTCAAATCCTTTCACCAAATTATGAAGAATAGCCTTATCAAAGAGATAGTTAAAGATGCCAATTACCAAAATGAATAGAAAGGGGGAAAGCGGGCAACCTTGTCTGAGACCCCTACTAGCAGCCTTGAAGTAACCTTTCGCTTCACCATTTATCAACACTGAAAACCATGAAGAACCAATACAGCCTTTAATCCACCTGATACATTTTCTACCAAAGCTTCACATCTTTAAGAAATTTAAAATACAATCACAATCCAATTTATCATACTCCTTTTCCAGATCTAGTTTGACAAGGACCCCTGGGTTCCCAGAAGATTTTCTGTCTTCCACATACTCATTTGCAATTAGAATGCGGTCCACAATTTGTCTCCCTTTTACAAAAGCAAATTGGTTTGGGGAAATTAGATCTTCTAGGACTTCTTTTAGTCTTCTGGCCAAAACCTTAGCCAACAAACTTATTGGTCTAAAGTCTTTAACTTCCAAGGCTCCCCCTTTCTTTGGGATGAGGCAAAGAAAGGTTGAATTTAGTCCTTTGTTAACAATGGCAGAAGAGTGGAAGTCCCTGAAAAAATCCATGAGATCTGACTTTACTATTTCCCAACATTGCTGGAAGAAAAAAATGGGGAAACCATCCAGCCCCAAAGCCCTATCCCCATCCATACTGAAGACTACCATTTTAACTTCTTCCTCTTCAAAGTTTCTTTCCAACCAAACCCTCTTTTCAGTTGATAGAGTTGTGCCTTCCCATCTGTTCAATGTAAATCGGTTATTACTATCCTTGGTGTACAGGTTTTTGAAGAAGAAAAGAAGGCTTCCTTAATTTCCTCTGGATTCTCCACTTCCCTTTGGTTCAATTTCAACTTAGAGTTGAAGTTCTTCCTACTCCTTCCTGAGGCATAAGTTTGGAAGAATCTGGAATTATTATCTCCTTCTTTCAGCCATCTCACTCTTTATCTTTGTCTCTAGGAAATTTCTTCTCTTCTGACCAGCTATTCCCATTCCTTTCTCAAATATGCTCTTGTACTTCTGTTTAAAGCATCAAGGGTACCGTTTTGTTCTCTACCATCCAACTCCTCCAACTCCATGAGAATTCTTTTCTTCTCTTCTTCAACAGCTTTAAATTCCTCTCTCCCCCAAGCTTTAAGGTTTCTCTTTAGAACTTTTAATTTCTGTAACAACCTGAAACCAGCCCAGCCCTCTACTTTGCAATCTTCCCACCATGATGCAACCATTTTGCTGAAATCTTTGTGAGGTAACCAGAATTTTTCCAGTCTGAAAGGGGTCTTTCTTTTGATAATTCTATCAGTGTTAAGCAAGATAGGCCAGTGATCTGAAATACATCTTGGGCAAAGTTCTTGGCAAAGGTTGGGGGATCTCTCCAGCCAGTCCTGAGAAAGCAAAAATCTGTCAGTCTGCATAACTTATGGCATTTTCTTGCATATTTGACCAGGCGAAGAGTCCATTATTAAGGGGGAGGTCACACAAGTTGTGTCTAGAAATAAAATTAGAGAAGTTCCTCATACTTCTGATTGGGGCTCTTAGTTATTTAAAAGGCGCGCCTAGGCGCACAGGCAAGGTGCATTTTGGGGTATGCGCCTCGCCCAGGTCCTAGGCGCACCCGTTTCAAAAGGCGCATTTTGGGGTGTGCCTAGGCTGTGCTTGGTGCGCCTTGTGCCTCAGCCCAGGCGTGCGCCTTTTTAAAATTTTGCGCTTTTTGCCTTTTTTTGAGTTTAACAGTTGGGTTGGGGTTCTGCCCCTAGACCCCCGGCCACGCCCCTTGAGGCAAGCCCAAACAAGTCTATGTTAGGGTTTCAAATTCTTACTTCTCACATTAAAAATAATGATTTTATAGCTTTAATTGCCTTTTAAGAAGATATTTTATTAGAAAGAATGAATGAACAACATTAGCAATAGGGGGTTCTCGATCGGATTCAAATATCATTGCATATTTCCACAATGTCTCTAATTTTTACAATATTTCCCCTCAACATTTCTGACATATGTCCTATATTTTGGTAAGTGACATTTCCATCAACATCGACATTTTAAACCTCTACTAGAAGGGGAGAAATAGAAGAATCTTCGATGGTATTGGAAGAATCATCAATGATTGTATGTGTCATTGGGAAACACGATATTGGATAGCATTATTCTACATCTAGAATTTAAAGATGTCCAGCGAAAAACTTTTGGGTCATCCTTTTGGACCATTTTAGAACTGCATCAGGAAACCTTAAGTTATTGTATTAGTTCTCAAATGTTTTTATTGTAAATCTCTTATGGCATCTCACCACCCTATTGAAACCTTGTACCTTCTTTTAATATACTATAAAAAAAAATGATGGGTTGGGGGTAAGCTCAGATTGGCCTTAACATGACTCCAGATGGAACCTATCATGGGTCAGCTTATTCTTACCCAAACCTGACCCTACCCTAATAAACATAACATAGAATCAATAGGAACATGCTTCCCACTATTTTGCCATTTCTATTTATTTGTTGCTGTATTATATGTCAACACTCTTGTCTAAATAGAGAGAAGAACAAGAATAATCTTAGAGGTGTCAAGAATGAATGACCCCCACCTCAAAGAGTCTCTTATATATTAAAAGATATGTACAATTACAGGAATGCTCATATAGGGCTAAAAGAGAAAAGAAGAATAAGAAGTATAAGTAATGTACAACATGGACTATACTAATAAGATACATCAAGTTATAGTCTCCGCACCCCCCTCAAACTAATGCCTAGACATAAGCATCGGTTTGTCTATAAGAAAGAGATGTCAAACTCTAGTCTTAGCTTTGGTGAAGATATTAGCAATTTGCATGTCTAAGGCTACATGAGGAAGCGATATAGACCTAGTAGTGAAGAGGTCTTGGATAAAGTGGCAGTCCACCTCAATGTGCTTGGTCCTCTCATGGAAGACAGGGTTAGATGCAATCTTGATAGCATTCATATTGTCTGCATAGAGAGGAATAGGTGTAGGAAGTTGAATGCCGAGATCCATAAAGAGAGACTGTAACCAAACAATCTTATTGCAAACCGAAGACATGGCCCTACACTCTGCTTCAGTGGAAGACTTGGAGACTATTTGTTGTTTTTTACACTTCCAAGAGACGAGTGAATCACCCATAAAAACACACCACCCAGAAGTGGACCTACGAGTGTTTGGACAACCAGCCCAATCTGCATCAACATATGCTCTCAACTGAATAGGAGAGGAGGAGGAGAACAGTCCCTAGGAAGTTGTGCTTCTAACATATTGAATGATGCGATGAACGACAATCATATGAGGCTGACGAGGAGCAGAAACAAATTGACTAACAACCTGAACAACATGAGAAATATCAAGTCAAGTCATAGTGAGATAAATGAGGGACCCCACAAGCTGGCGATATAAGGCAGCATCAGGAAGTAATGGACCTTCAGATTTAGATGGCTTAAGATTTAGCTCCATAGGTGTATCAGCATGCTTTTCATCATTAATACCAGCAAGTTTAACAAGGTCAGAGGCATACTTCTGCTGACAAACAAAATACCCTCGATCACTACGATGTACTTCCAGTCCCAAGAAATATGTGAGAGGTTCCAAGTCCTTCATGTGAAAGGAATTATGAAGTAATAGTTTCAATTCACAAATGCCTTCAGCATCATTCCCAGTCAACAACATATAGTAGGAAAATGGTAATACGCTGAGGTTGTTGCCTAACAAATAAAGAGTGATCAAAAGAACTCTGGCTATACCCAACAACAACTACAACATCGCGAAAGCGTTCAAACCATGCTCGGGGAGCTTGTTTTAGACCATATAGAGATTTTTTGAGGCGACATACTAAAGAAGGATCACTACAGTATCCAGGAGGAGGCGTCATGTAGACCGTCTCCTTCAACTGACCATGAAGAAAGGCATTCTTCACATCGAGCTGGCATATGGTCCAAGATTGAGCAGCAGACACTGCTAAAAGAACATGGACTGTGGTGATCTTTGCAACAGGAGCAAAGGTTTCTTCATAGTCAATACCATACTATTGACTATATCCCTGGGCAACTCAATGTGCCTTGTATCGATCAAGAGATCCATCAGACTTCAGCTTAATGTTGTAAACCCAACGACTCCCAACAATGGATGCATCTGGAGGAGCAGGCACAAGATCCCAAGTGTCATACTCATGTAAAACATGAATCTCTACATCCATGGCTTCCTTCCAATGAGGGATACTATTAGCTTCCTGGTAGGAGCGAGGGACATCTGTGGAGGATAGGACAACAGACAAAGAGCTATGGTTTAAAGGAAAACCATAGTGGTCAGGAGGTCTAGATATACAAGTAGAACGACGAAGAGGAATAAAAGTATGAAGAGTGTCTGAAGTAGAGGTATCACTTACAGGAGGAGTGGTAGGATGATGATCTGAACTGGGAGGAAGGAGAATCGCAGGCGCAGGGGCTGGAGCACATAACCGCTTGCGAGAGAAGATGAGAAAGTCCTTCTCAGTAGAAGGTGGAGCATCCTGTGAATCAATGTTTGGCAAAATAGAAACTGATGGTGCAGACAGTCTAGCAATTCCAGAAAAAAATGAAATGTGCTCAAGGAAAACAACATTACGTGATGTACGAATGTGACGAATAGAGGGATCATAACAAAGAAATCCTTTGTGGTCAGGACTGTAACCCACAAAGGCACACATGACGGATTGTGTAGACAATTTAGAACATTCACGAGAGGGAAGATGAACAAAGCACACACATCCAAAAACATGAAGCATAGATAAATCTGGAGAACGACCAAATAACTTCTGAAAGGGAGACATATTATCAAGAACTGAGGAAGGAATATAGTTGATCAAAAATACAGTTGTATTGGCTGCCTCTACCCAAAAGGAAGGTGGAGTATGGGACTCCTGCAATAATGTCCTCACAACACTAAGGATATGTCCATTCTTGCGCTCGGCCACACCATTTTGCTAAGGAGTATATGGATAACTTTGTTGCACTTTATTCCATGGTCTTTCAAATAGGATAAAAAATCTCCGCCAGTGTATTCTCCCCCTGAATCCGAACGGAGAATACGCACTTGTGATTGAAACCGAACCCGCACCATAGCATGAAACAACTTAAATGTTGGGAACACCTCAAACTTGTGGCGAAGAAAGTATATCCATGTGTACCTGGTACAATCATCAATGAACGGCACAAAATATTTGTATCCAAGCCGAGAAGAGACAGAAGCAGTCCAGACATCACTATGTATAAGCTCGAAGGGAGAGGTAGCATGCTCAGATATGTGAGGAAATGGTAAGGTATGACTCTTAAGCAACAAGAAACATAAGATGTATCAAAGGTGTGCAAGGAAGGAACTTTATTCTTAATAAGGCCTGAATCAAACAAAAGTTTTAATTTTTCAGAATGTAAATGACCCAGATGTTTATACCATAAGTCCCAAACATTATTTCTATGACTCAAAAAGGAACTAGAAGCGGAGGAACTGAAATAAACTGATGATGCTGCTGTTTGAGGCTTCTCGAACTCCAATGCAAATAGACGACCCACCCTGCGCCCCTTCCCTTTCACCTTCCCAGTGTTCTAGTCTTGAATCAAACATCCAGCCTGAGAGAAGATGAGAATGTTACCTTCATCAATTAATTAGCAAACAAAAATCAAGTTTGTAGTGAGATTAGGAACAAGAAGGCTCTTGGTAAGAGGGAAAGATGCAGTGGGTGAAAGCTTAAGAGACAGATCACTACTACCAATGATGTTTAACTTTTCACCATTGGCAGTAACAGTATGTTTGTGATGGGTTTTAGTAAGATTACTTGGTTGGTTAGGGTAGGCTCCTGTCATGTGGTTGGTAGCTCCAGAGTCAATGATCCAAGTATGAGAAGAAGAAGCACAATAACCGGAAAACTCACTAGGTAAGCCAATAGCAGAAAGAGCAGAAGAAATAGCAGAAGTTACCAGTTGTTGAATGTTTTCCTCAACCATAGATTCCAGAGAATCACCTTTAACAAAAGAATCACCACCAATAGTAGATTTCTTACTTCCATGTGCTACAGTAGCAATGTCAATTCCATAGGTTGATCCTTCCAGCTTTATAGGAATAATATCTTCTCTATTGGAGGCCATTTCAGCAAGAAAACAACAGTCCAGGCACAAGGATATCAGATACAACCAAATTCAGCAATCAAGAACTCAGGGTGACAGTCCAAAAAAGGCAAGTTTTAAGACTGTCAAGTCTAAAACCATTCAAAAATGAATCTGAAGTCTGAATCAAATAAATGGGAAGCAAGAAAACCCTAGGACGACACTAGATCTAGGGTTATAGGTTGATCGAGTCAGCCGATTGAGAGGAAACTGTGATTTACCAACACATCAGGCGTCTTTTTCAAGAATAAGGAGATATCTTGTGCTGATCGAAACAGTCCCTAGAAATCTCCAAACCAGAAACTGAGTGTAGGATTAAGAAGAGCTTGAGAGGATCCTTCAATCTGGAGAGAAAAACTCAAATCGCAGGCTGATGTAGAAGGCCAGAAGTCCAAAAAAAAAAAGAGTTACAGTCCAAAAAAGGAAATTGTACAGTGTTACAGCCCCAAGAAGAAGATCATAACTCTTTCGAAAACTTCACCAAATCAGATGTTGTTTGTAGGTAGAATAGATCAGGCCTAGGTGACACCAGATCTGAAGTCTAAAGCTGTTGCAGTTCAAAAAAGGAAACTGTGCAGTGTTGCCACCCCAAGAAGATCAGAACTCCTTCGAAAACTTCACCAAATCAGATGTTGTTTGTAGGAAGAGTAGATCAGGTCTAGGCGACACCAGATCTGAAGTTTGGCCTCGAACCAATGTCTCACAAGAGAGATCTAACGAAATCTCTCCTGCTGGTTGCACAAAGAAGACTGAACAGAAAAGGGTTGATCAAAACAGCCCTAATATGACAGGATTACTGCTTCTAGTGAGTTTCACGAGAGAGAAAATAGATCAGAGAGCAACCTGCTCTGATACAATGTCAACACTCTTGTCTGAATAGAGAGAAGAACAAGAATAATCTTGGCGGTGTCAAGGATGAATGACCCCCACCTCAAAGAGTCTCTTATAAATTAAAAGATATGTACAATTACAAGAATGCCCATATAGGGCTGAAAGAGAAAAGAAGAACAAGAGGTATAAGTAATGTACAACAAGGACTATACTAATAAGATAGATCAAGTTATAGAGTCTCCACATTATACACCAGCTCTTGCCTTATATAAAAGGAAGAGTTCAACCCCCTTTTTGGTTGTCTCCTAAATTTCTACATTTCCACTTAAAGTTCTACCAAAGTATTTTTTCCTTTTGTGTCCCCCTTTCTATCCACCCATTAAAAGGTTGATTCCAAATCCTCTATGGTTTCTGGATGATACTGGGCCACATCAGCCTGACATGTGAGACCCATGTGTAAGAAGCTGGCGTGGTTTATCATGATTGGCCCAGTAACATGAGTAGAATTAAAAATGTTTGGTTTGCTTAAAAGTTCCATGTTTAATCTAACTCTCTTTCTCAGTTTCTCTCCCTCTCTCTCCACTGCTCTCCACCTATGTCCAACCTCTCTCTCTCTCTCTCTCTCTTTCTCTCTGTCCATTCTTTATAACAGATTGTATGTCCAATGCATCTGCCATGTGGCTAGTAAATGTGAATGCCTGTGGACATGCGCATTAGAATATAGAACTCTTATGAGGATATGCTCATTATACATAATATAATAAACTTGCAATCCTGTTATAGACATGCTTCTTTAATTATTTACAGGTCTTTTAACTCAGCGTTATTAATCACACTAAGAGCAGCCTTGTTTTACATATCCATGGTCTATCCACCATGTAATCCTTTAGACATGAACTTTCAGGATTTCCTTGCCTTGGAGTCTTGCTACAAAAATTGGAGAATCCAGCACTTCGTTCATGCTTAAAAGTGCAATATAATGAGGTATATTTCTTTAGGTAACTCAAACTTGTTATCGTTGTTGTTGTTGTTGTTGTTAAGACCTCACATTACTGGGACAAGGCTTTGTTAAGCTGAGTGTTGTATTGTTTTGGATCAATTATTGGAAGGCGGTATATTGGGAGGAGATAGAAAACATAGAAAAAAAGCTGCTCTGGAATGAAAAAAAAAAAAAAAACTTATCCCTACAGAGATACAAATTAACCCTCATCTTAATCCCTGCTAAGACTGTTAGTGATGGAGTTAATTGGCCTCTAGATCCATCTGAATGAGCTTTTCATTCTGGATATAAAGCTTATATTGCTAATTTCTGATGGTGTGGTAACCAGGAAGGCAGGAACCCTTGTAATTGTCCCACATCCAGCCTATCACTGATCATTTGTTTGCATATCATAATTCCAATTCTTTCATATTTATTGCCCCCTTGACATGTCTGTTACAGGGTGTACTGGTGCGGAGAGTTGAACCAACTTCTGATGCAAATAATGTTTTGAAGAAGGTATGCAAGCACTTAAATATCAAACTACATCTTGACAATCACGAGCCCTACAAGAATGGTTTGTGAAGATAATATGGAAGTATGTGTGCACGTATTTATGCATGTATGGGAAGGGTTAGGCCGTATTATGAAGTTTCCCCAGATGACTAAGTGAACTAGAATCTTCCAAATGGCAACTTAGCTTGGAAATCAAAAGGAGTCTCTGATGGGGATCAACTTAGGGCATATCAAAAGAGAAGCAAAGCTGCTCCTATGCTTATTTGGCATCATTATGATAATGTGGGGCTCACATGGGAGCTATGTTAGCAGTGGATCAACTTGGGATGACCCTAGAGTCTTCAATCCACCTTAACATGCTCTTTGTGTGGTTGAGTTTGCTGCTGGACAGGACTTATTTGACTTTCTTACATTTGGACAGTAAGGGTATTTTTGTAATTTTGCATGTTTAAGGGTTATGTTTGGGGACAAGTCTTAGTCTAGTAATTTCCCTTTATTTAGTTTTATGTTTGTAATTGTTTGGGGCAGGTTTAGTCTAATCTATCTTCTTTTTTAAAGTGCCTTGTGCAAGCTAACTTGGGGGGGGGGGGGGGGGGGGCAAGTTTCTTCTTATTAAGCTTGTAAGGCTCATTTGAAGAACGGTTTTTGGTTAATGAACAAGTTTCTATACAGAATTTGGTGTGACTGCCTAGGGTTTTCATCTTATTTCCATCTCTTCTCTTTTTTCTCTGTTAGTTCTTTATTTGTGCTACACATCTAGATCTATGTTGGTTGCAAGAAGGGCATGTTTCTTCTTATTAAGCTTGTAAGGCTCATTTGAAGAACAGTTTTTGGTTAATGAACAAGTTTCTATACAGAATTTGGTGTGATTGCCTAGGGTTTTCATCTTATTTCCATCTCTTCTCTTTTTTCTCTGTTAGTTCTTTGTTTGTGCTACACATCTAGATCTATGTTGGTTGCAAGAAGGGCAAGTTTCTTCTTATTAAGCTTGTAAGGCTCATTTGAAGAACAGTTTTTGGTTAATGAACAAGTTTCTATACAGAATTTGGTGTGATTGCCTAGGGTTTTCATCTTATTTCCATCTCTTCTCTTTTTTCTCTGTTAGTTCTTTGTTTGTGCTACACATCTAGATCTATGTTGGTTGCAAGAATAGTGCTGAATCACAAAGATCCTGCATCAGTCTCCCACGTTTAGTCCAAGAATAGCCTATTGTTCATTAGGCTAAACTCCAATACAAGGTTGGGTATAGGGCTGATGAAATGTGGAACTGCAGACATGGCCAATCATCTGGTCCCTATCTGATGGAAGGTTTGGATCTGCCACATGATCCCCCCATGTAGCAGAAATTGGTGGGCTCATGCATACATACAAGCAAAAAACAATTGTGTCCTCTCTATTTCTTTCTTTTCCTTTTCTTATTTGAAGGTTTTCCATTATCTCTATGCCTCTGTTCCATTCATTTGGACTTGGGAGGATCAGCTTAGGTGCGGGTTGAGTTGGGCTCTGTTGATAATAGAGTCTGCCCTTTGCTATATTGTTGTTGAGCCCCATCATTTATTAGTCTGTTAAAAGGAAATTAAATGTTAATAGTATTCTAAGAATTATTACAATACTCTGAAAGTAATCTCTGCAGAGTATGTTTTTCCAGGGGGACGTGATTGTAAGCTTTGATGGTGTTCCTGTAGGGTGTGAAGGAACTGTGCCATTTCGATCAACTGAGCGAATCGCATTCCGCTACCTTATAAGCCAAAAGTAATGGTCTACAATCTCTATGCTAATAATTTCTCTGCACGTTTCTCAAGATTTCCACATTTATTTATTTATTTTAGTGGTCATGTGCATTTTTCAGTGCTGCAATAGAGATGCATATAATTAGCAAAAAAAAAAAAAACACAGAAATGCATATTACTATAGCCCAACTCTAGATCCTTCCATGTCTTCTGCTTGATATGTCCAACCTAATTCATGCTTGGGGGGGGGGTCCTTCAAGCAGTCCCATTATGCCTATATTTGATTATTTCATAAAGAGAAAATCTAATGTTCAAGTTGATGGACCAAATTTGGTTTTCTTGGTGATAGATCTCATGTGGTACAGCAATGAAACAAAGTGTTTCAGCAGATAGATATAGGGGCTTGAAGAAAATATTCACTTGGTTTTACCCATAAGATCACTTTATTTATTTATTAATAAGTATCCACCCATAAGATCACTTATGCAAGGAATTAATCCATTTGGGTCATTATAAGTCTTATTCTGTGAAGTAAAGCTTAGTCAACATACAAAGGTAGCTAACTTCATGGCCTTCAACTTGAATGAGGACTTCATTCAAGTGGGCTAGGATATCAAGATCAGCTATTGTACTAGCTGATATATATCCTTTGGATTCTTCTAAGGTTCTGCTCTAACTAGGCTAACCATTGCACTAATTCAGTATCATTTTGAGTATGGGGCCACTGTTGTCCCTTGCATAGGGACTTGGGCCTGGTTGAACCGCCCTTGATTGGGCTATCTTCACACATAGACCTGTTCATGGGCCAGGCCGGGCTGGGCCAGGTTCAAGCCGGGCTTTGTCTCTATATTAACAGAATATACCTAGGCCCAAGCCCGAGCCCAGCCTAACCAGTGGGCCTAGGTCTTGAGCCCGAGCCCGAGCCCGAGCCCGGCCAGAAAATTGGAAAAAGATATTTTTATTCTTTTTATTCAATAAAAAACTGTTTTATTTATATTAAAAGACCTAAAAACCTAAAAAATAATGAAAGATCTCACTATTACTTGAAAAAAGATAATAAAGAAAAAATATATTATATATATTTTATTATATAAATACATTATCAAGTTAGGCTCGAGCTGGGCTTCTTTGAGAAAGGTCGAGCCTGGCCTGAAAAAAGGTCGGGCTCGATGTTTTAAGCCCGAGCTTGAGTCCCTGGGCCTGATATCTTGTCCAAGCCCGACTTAGATCAGGCATGGTCTGGCCGACCCATCGGGTTACCCAGCCCAATCACACAGGTCAGGCTAGGGATGTCAAGGGTTGGGTTAAATGGTAAATCCGACTTGACCCGACCCTATAGAGTTGGATTAGGTTTGGGCTTATTTGGGTTTATGGTCAGGTTATGGTTCCAATCCTTCAATCCAAGTCGAGCTTGGGTCTGGCTACCTCTTACCTGATGGGTCATGATGCCCCTACATATTCTTATAATTTTGCATGCCTTCTAACCCTAACCTTAAAATTTTTTTTGATCAACAGTAAGAGAATTTTATTAGAGAAATGAAAAGCAGTACAAGACTCAATGAGAGGTGTGAGGTGCACCCTCCCAAACTAAAAGCAACAAATTACAAAGAAGCCCAAAACAACTGATCCCTATTAACGTTGTTATGTTTCTTTTGGATTTTTCTTCTTTTACTGTGGAGGAAGTGACATCTTGAAACACAAACCAAATTTCAAGTTAAATTAATGACTATTGGATTTAAAAAATATGTTACAAAAATACAATTGAAAGGCAATGCTTCAGGGTTAGAAAATGCTTGTTATTTAGTTGGGTCAGGTTGGGTTTGGATTGAAATGTTGTAGGGTCAGGTTAAGGTTGCGGTGAACCCATGCAAACCCAACATATTGACATCCCTAGGTCAGGCCCACAAAGGATGGGCCTGGCAAGGATACTCTAGATTGGGCTGCATCAGCTAAGTTGTGCTTAGGTGTATTTTGAGCATATCTACAAGGGTCTACAAAGTGGATAACCAGGATCTGTCCTAGACTTTTTTTTTATTTTTTGCTTCTAGCAATTTGTCCTAAATAGATGGGATCATGGGATTGGGTTTTAGCATGATTCTGTAAAAATTTGTATGGAGCATTTCCATTTCCCTTTTATGTACTCTCAATGATAGAGACCTTTGAATCAAATGATGTTTGAATAATCAGGTTTTCAGGTGATGTGGCAGAGCTTGGTATCATTCGACAAGGGACTTTCATGAAAGTTAAAACAGTCCTAAAACCACGAGTGCATTTGGTATGCCCTTAGTAATTTCTGGTTAAGCAAAATGCATGATTTATGCCTCCTCTGTTTAATAAATCATAATTTAGTCAAATATGCACATTTCAATGTTATGGGTCTCTTAATGCCCTTTGAAGGTTCCATATCACATTGAAGGAGGACAGCCTTCATATCTGATAATTGCTGGACTGGTGTTCACTCCGCTCTCTGAACCACTGATAGAGTATGTTTTGCTGGATTTCTGCAACTTAGTGATAATTACCCTTTATAACTGTTTATATTCTTAATGTATTCTACATTTATAGCATTTCCCAGATGATTTTCAAGAAAGAAATGACATTTTATTTTGTTTTGTTTTTAACAGTGAGGAGTGTGAAGACACTATAGGGGTAAGTTCTACAAGTATCAATAATTCTTTGTGAAGGGTTGTTTCCGCCTTCTCTTGCTTGTGTATTTCATCATCATTTCTATGTATTGTCTCAAATGCAATAATGTCTTGTATGTTCAGCTGAAACTACTGGCAAAGGCACGTTACTCTTTGGCAAAGTTCAAAGGAGAAGAAATTGTGATATTATCACAGGTTATCTTCATGCCTTTTCTGTCAAGAAAATTGGGCAATATTGGTATTCACTCATCTGACTTGTGGGAATGACCAAATGTTTTTGATCTATTAATCTACCACAGGTCTTAGCAAATGAAGTAAATATCGGATATGAGGACATGGGTAATCAGCAGGCAAGTCTTAACCATTTTTTAAACCTTTTTCCCCCATTTATAGAACGAAGTGTTACTTGAGGTGACGAAAGAAAAACAATAACAGGTACTGAAGTTCAATGGGACACCAATAAAAAACATACGGCACCTTGCACATCTTATTGACTGTATGTACTCGTTGCCCTTATTTCCAACCACTTTTCCTTTTCTCCTTGAATTGTTCCAATGTTCTGAGTTGTCTTTGCTCCTGTGTAGCATGCAATGATAAATATTTGATTTTTGAGTTCGAGGACAACTTCCTCGTCGTTTTGGAACGGGAGGCAGCTGCTGCAGCTTCATCTTGCATTCTCAAGGATTACGGGATTCCCTCTGAGAGGTCTTCTGACCTCTTGGAGCCATATGTGGATCCATCAGAAGACAGTGAAGCAACAAGTCACGACCTTGGCGATAGCCCTGTCTCAAATTTGGAAATTGGCTTTGATGGGCTTCTTTGGGCATGAATAAGAAGATTCAATTTGCTTGATATGCTCAGGAATTCTGTTTTGATTCCGTTTTCGTGCAGCAGAATCAAAACCCCTAATCGGTGCCAGAGATATTGTGTGCTTTGGCGACATAATGAGCTATTCTTCATGCTGGTTGTAGCATTTTCTTCCCCATCTGGAAGAAGTTAGAGGCATGAATGTGCACAAATGTTCCTGCAGCCAGCTCCTTGAAAGTGGATATTACAAAGAAGCTGAAACCCTCATTAGATGACCCTTTGAAATTTAATTCAGGCCAATCTATCCACAGTTGGGAGCATAAACTTCTAGCGAAGGTCTCCTGCTCCTTGGAAGCATTGTTGTATAAACATTACCAATTTTTCTATTTGGTAATTTAACAAAACAAATTTCCTATTTGGCGTTTTACTAAAACAATAAGTTTCATTTTTCTTTTTCTACATATCTGGTTTTTCTATTCAGCAAGGAGCGGTATTTGTATCAAACATCTTAATTCGTTTATTTTTGGTAAAATTGCTGAATCCTCCCCTGTACTTTGACAGGTGTGGTTCAGTACCGTATTCCATGCTAATAGCAACTTTCTGATCTACAACACCTCTCCATTATTTCGATGTTAGAATGTTAATCGAAATTGCTGATGTCATCATCTTAACATTTTTATATGTAAAGATTGAGAACACGTGGTTCTACACCAACCAAAAAAGAGTCATCTATATCCTGTTTGAATAGTGATAAAATTTTCAATATATATATTGAAGAAAAAAAATATATATATATATTTCAATAAAAATAGAAAATGTAGAAAATACATAAAATTCATAAAAAAGCAATATTCTTAAAAAAAAACATTAACTTTATGAATTTTATGATCAATATAATAGGGAACGGCAAATTTAGAAGCCAGTGTACCATTCAAACGGTCAAAGTTGGGTATTTCAGTAATTTAACCTAAAACGTGGAAGTTCAAACCCAAATATTTCGGATCAAGATTAGCCATATTGTAGAAGTGCTTTTCGACTTACCGATTTTATCTATTAGTAGATTTGTCAATGGGAGGTACGAACTGCAAACTCACAGACTCAGTCACAGCCCTTGTTCAGCTATTATTGATAAATGGGTAATCAGGGAGTCCGGATCTTCTCCTCACAGCAACCTCATAATATGTCCCAACTGTACATGTTACTTGTGTGTTGTTATTCATAGGAAGATATTCTCGATACATAGTGAGATGTGCTGTGAGATTGGTGTGAGGTGTACACTGTAAGGAGCAAACCTCAACAGACCAGTGGGGAGTACGGTTCGTTTAATCAATTCAAAGGGTTGGAATTCCAGTGCTTGAAAGGCAAACTTGAGATTATGTATCATATACGTTTTTGGATACATAAGGAAAAGTTATAGCATGGGAAGCTCAAATGAACCCAAAAGACATCTGTAACGATATATAAAGTGAAGTCTTAGATGATTATAAATAAAGTATATAAATATAAAAGGAAATACATTTATATAAAGTAAATTATTGGGGTACACTTGAAAAAATGTTAGAAAAAGGTGTACAAGACTAAGATATGTATGCATATCTCTTAATTCTTGGGAGACTACAGACTACTATTATTCTTATCAATATCTATATATATAATTTTAATAATCAATTATATTTTAAATGTTTAATAAAAATCACTAAGACAAAACGTAGCAATATTATACGTTCTACATGCTTGAAACTAAAATAAGTATTGAATGTTGATACTTTGAACGTTGCTTGCAACCCATTGATGCAGGCTCCAATAACCTTTTTATTAGGCATGTCAATGAATAAAGTCAATGAGGTTAAATAGGAAAATTAATTAGGAAAGATATCTTATAAAGGCGTATCCATGAATAACAGGTAAATATAGAAATTAATTAGGAAAAATTCTTAAATGAATAAGGAGAGAGAGAGGTGTTTGAATTTGAATTTAAGAAAACCAAAACAAATAGGGAACAAAATTCAAGCAATCAGCCAATATGCTCAAACCTCAAAGCATCGGTTTGTATCAATCGATAATGGACCTATGCTAGTATATGGATATGGATAATAATATTGAGTTTCGACCATTCCACCAATATAGCATGCTTTATATAGAAAATATAAAAAATATAGAAATATATGTATGTTGATCCGTTTGGTTAACCAGATTTTTTATTCGATTTCGATCAATCTTTTTGGTTTGATTCGGTTTTTCGATTTTTCTTGCTCACCCCTAACAACTCATCCACTCATTCTCCCTCATCTCCATTATTCCATTAAATTGTATAAAATACATTAACTTTATCTATATACTGTAATTATTAGTAAAGATTAATTATATTGAAATTTAGATATTCGATGATATATTATTGTGCTAAATAATCTACTTCAATTTAAAATTATAATCCATTTATATTAATTACTGTTATTGATAAAAATATTTTTGTTAATATAATAAAAAGAATTTAATTAATAAAAGGAATAAGATAAATTAAAAATAATTACTAATTATTGTTATTGATAAAAATATTTTTATTAATATAATAAAAAAGTTCATTAGTAAAAGGAATAAGATAAACAAAAAAACTAATATTGGTTTAACATTAATATAAAACTAATACAAAATTATCAAACAATTATTAGTTTTATAATTAAATTTTATTAATTTAAAACCAACTTAAGTTCCATTGAAAAATAAAAATTTATATAGTTAATTAAATTTCATAAGCAATTTAAATTTAATATACTTAAATAAATTCATTTTTACTGATTTACAAAATTAATAAAAATTTTAATTTTAAATATAGTTTAATTATTTTAAAATCAGTTTAAATTCCATTTAAAAAAAAGGAAAATTATAAAAACCTCCTTGGGCTTTCTAACAATCCTATGAAACTCCCCAGTGTTTTGAGCTTAACAAAAACCTCACATATTATTTTGAAAAAATGTGCAAATACCTTCCTTACATCAGCATTCCAAATAAAAAATGTTGGCATAATGCATTAATTTTACTACACTTCAACCTTTTGACCTTGCTTTGTCCAAGAGAAGTAAGGAGAATTGTTCTTTGAAAGTTGTCTAACAAAATAAATTAGTGGAGGGTAAACTTAAAACTTAATATTATATACGATAATGCATAATAACGATGACTGGTGAGGGTATTTTGGTAACTTCAATATCTTTATTATTGAAAAGCCAAGGGAAATGAGGTATTTGCACCTTTTTTTTTTCAAAACCATAGGGAGGCCTTTGTTAGGATCAAAACACAAAGGTGACATATAAAATTGTTATAAGAGGATTTTTTTTATAATTTTACCTAAAAATAATAATAAATTAATAAATATTCTTTTCAAAATTTTAATAAAAATTAGCATTAAGATACAAGGAAAACACAAATTTATATAAGAAATAGGAAATTGGCCACTCTCACTAAAGCACCACTTAAATTGTGATTAGATAAACTAGACATAGCCCCAAAAAATTATACTTGAATTGAATTTAGATGAACACCATTTAATTAGAAATGTCATAGAGTTACATCTTCAATTTTACTTGAAAATAAAGGCCATGCATCACATGGGCCCTGAATAGTTTATATTTATTTCTTTTCACATCCAAATCCATCCAAATTATTCAAGCATATCCTATTGTTCCCCAAGTACATGTGGATAGTCCATATTGATACTTTGAAACTCATGGCCAGACCAAGCCTTGGTTGGCCATGAAGCTATATTACGAAATGGCCTCAACCGCTCAAATGAAAGCAATGAACAAATTTATTCTTGCTTGACTTTTTTTAGGGTTGCCAATCTTGAACCCAACCCATTTGACCCACCCACCTTGGAAACCACCCATACCCACTCAATCTATTGGCGGGTCAATATGGGTCGAGTAACCCATTAGGATCAGTGGAAAAGGGTCAAGGTGGGTTGGATTGCACGGGTCAAGATGGGTTGAGTCAAAGTCAACTCCATCTATACTCGCAAAAAAAAAAAAAAAAAAAAACAGTTGAAGTGACACGAATTCATACCTCTTAACATGTCTGCATCTCATTACAATTCTAAACCACCATGCCACATTTCATTTTGAGATTAAAAGTGAAATAAAATAGATTTTATTAACTTTCATGTTCACATGCAATTTTACACAAAAACAATTTTATAAAGTAATTTTATGAAAAAAACTTTTATGAAAGCATCTTTACACGAAAGCACTTTTATGAAATTACTTTTACAAAAGCACTTTTACATTAAAACACTTTATGAAAGTACTTTTACAAAAACACTTTCATGAAAGCATAAAAGCACTTTTATAAAAGTACTTTTATGAAAGCATAAAAGCACTTCTACAATTTTTTTGTGCTTTTCTGCATAATTTTTGCATTTTTATGGTGTTTTTCATGCATTTTCTGTATTTTTTGCATCTTTTCTGGTTTTTTCTACAAAAGTTCTAAATATTCTGAATTTTTTTGTAACTTTTTGTTTTTTTTTTTGTATTTTTCTGAATTTTCTATAATTTTTTAGTAATTTTTTGCATTTTTTACTATTTTCTGCATTTATCTACAATTTTTGCATTTTCGGGTAAACGAGTTAACATGACTCGTTGTTGTCACATGGCAATCTTGAGAGATTATTCTCTCAAAAGTTATTATTTTAGGTATACAAGCCATTTCAATCCATTTTTGTATTTATAGGTGAGGGTAGGTGGGTTAGTACAGGTGAGGGTGGTTAAGGGTCAATATGGACAAGTCAAATGGATCAATACGGACGAGTCAAATGGATCAATATGGGTGGGTCAGGGTGGGTTAGGGTTAGGCGGGTTATGACCCTTTAACAAGGATTGATGATGAATTGATGGGTCGATATGGGTGGATTGGTATTCAACTCTTACCCAACCCAACCCAACCATTTGCCACCCCTACTTTTTTTAACACACACACACTCTCTCTCTCTCTAACTTTTTTTTGATTAGTAACAAAAACTTTTATTAATAAAAGGAGATGGAAAATATACAACAAGAAAGGGCGGGTGGGGGGTAAAATCTCTCACCCCACCCTAAAAATAAAACATCACATTACAATACAGCCCAAAAGAAACTAGTTCTTCCCACCCCTTGTTTAGCTAAATAATCTGCAAAAGAATTAGCATTCCTCTTGACCACTAAAACTGAATTTGCATGTCTTGAGTGAGCTGGTAAATTTTCTTTTTTTTTTTCATTTGAGAATTTCCATAAACTAGCATCTTCCTTCTGCAGCCAGTTAATAGCCAATTTGGAATCACCCTCCAGTAGCAGCTTCCTAATATTCAGTTGTTTGGGTCTTTTTATTCCTTCTAATACTGATGAAATTTCAACTCTCAGAGAATCCCCCCAACCTATAGGCCCTAAAAACATGGCCATAATTCGGCCTTCTTCATCCTTGAACACTCCTCCTATACCTAAAGGGCTTGGGTTCCTTCCGCTGCTGCCATCAAAATTCAATTTAGTGAACCCCATAGTTGGAGGAGACCAAGCTGGAACAGAGGCATTAATCAACCGAGCAGACCAGGCATCTTCTTTCCAATTTCAAATGATATCTCCTGCTGAGAAGCCTTCAAAAAGCTTCATAGACTTGACCCAATGAACCACCCTAATGTAGATTAAATCAATGATGGCTTCTTTGTTCTTTTCTTTTTCCTGGAAAGTTCGTTGATTTCTTTCCTCCCACACTGTCCACTATACAGCTGCTCTTACACATCTCTACAAGATCTTACCTCTCTTTTTTAAACCCCTCACTGGAGTAGAGTTAAACAAGCTTCGTACACTTAGGGGAGTGGGCCACTTGCAATCAAAAGGAGAGAAAAACCAACACTAGATTTCTAAAACAAAAGGACAGAAAACAAATAAGTGATAACAACTATCACCATTCCTCTTACATAAGATACACCGGTGCGGGGATAAACACCATCTTGGCTTTTTTCTTTTGAAGTAAGTTACAAGTGTTACACTTTCCTCGGATAGCTTCCCAACATAAAACACCTATTCTGGGAGGAATCGGTCTACCCCAAACTCTCAAAACCGGGAAAGAAAAATGAAGGGCCGAATGGGAATGGGTTAATTCCTTGAAGAAAAAAGAGCATGAAAAAATACCCGAAGGAGTAGGAGCCCAAATCCCACTGTCCAATCTAGAGGGGTCAATAACTACCTCATCTAGAATCTTAATCAAATTAAATATGGAATCCAATTCAAAGTCTCTAAGAGGCCTCCAGAAGCCCAGGTTCCAAACAGGGCCAGAATTAGAAAATGTTAGGAAAGTAACAACAAGCTCATTTTTAAATCTTGAGAGAGAGAACAAAGAAGGAAACTGCTCTTCCAAAGGTGTGTTGCCCACCTAGATATGTTTCCAAAATCTTACAGAATTGTCAGAGCAAAGGTCATACCTGATAAAAGGATTGATGGAAAAAGAGCATGAATATACTCCCGGGGGGAAGCTCTTGTAGCCCTAGATGATACACCCGTGTCTCAGCTGTCTACCTCTTGCCCAGAATACTTAGGACTATTTTAGCCCACATATTATCCTTTTCCTTTGTCAGTATCCATAACCATTTCCCCAATAAAGCTTCATTTTTCTTCTACAAGTTACCCAAGCCAAGACCACCATCCTTTTTAGCTTCGTTTACCTGATCCCACCTAACTCTATGGTCTCTTTTCTCCTCCCCAAGTTCCCATAGGAAATCTCTCATGAGTTTCTCCAACACCCTACACACTCCCTCAGGAATCTTAAACACAGACAGAAAGTATATGGGGAGGTTCGCCAAGGTTGCTTTAATCAACATTATCTTACCACCCAAAAATAGTTTTTATTCCATGAAACTAGCTTTTTTTGTGAATTTCTCAATCATCATATTCTAAAAGTCCCTTTTGGTAGGATTATCCCCTTAGGGAAGAAGTCCCAAATATTCCAGTGGTCACTGTGCAATCTTGCATCC
This sequence comes from Nelumbo lutea, assembly GCF_056320005.1. Lineage (NCBI taxonomy): Eukaryota > Viridiplantae > Streptophyta > Magnoliopsida > Proteales > Nelumbonaceae > Nelumbo > Nelumbo lutea. Next base: position 104,741,926 of record NC_142686.1, read on the forward strand.
CAATATTTGGGCCCTTTCTTCCACCTCTTCAGCCCTCATATTAATACCAATCACACAACTCTTATCAAAGTTGACATTGAGGTTGTTCACATGTTTAAATACATTAATCATTCGTTTTAAGTTTATAACCCACCTAATTTCATCCCCTCCACAAAACAAAATTGTGCCATCCGCAAATTGTAAATGAGTGATCTACCATCCCAACTTTACATCCACTTACCAGACCCCTCTGCCCTCTCCATAATCCTCCTCAGCACCCCTAGAATCTGAACCCCATCTCTCTCTCTCTCTCTCTCTCTCTCTCTCTAACTTGTCCATTTCCCTGCCAATTCTCTCTCCTCTCACCCCCTTTCTCTACTCTTTAGTCTCTCCCTTCTCCTTCATCTCATTCATTTTTCATGAAGCCCAATTTCTGTGTTAGGGTTAAACCAACCAGGTAAACACATACGACACTACAGGAGAAACCTGAAGATTCTTTTTTTATTATTTTAAATATCTAAATTAATTATTAATGGGTGTGGGTGGTTACCGGTTGGTGTACAATCTTCTATATTCATCCCTAAAAAAACAGCACCATCTAAGAAACAATAGGGTAGTTGCCATAAAGAGATGATTTGATTTACTTACCCTAAGAATTGCCAAATGCAGTTAACTAAATTGATCGATTCGATTTCAATTTGGGATTTTTGAAAAACCGAAAAACCGGTTTGATTTTTGATTAAACTACAAAAAAACCAATGATTAACTGAACCGATCACTATATATATTTTTATGTATATTTTATATATATTTTTAATACGTTACATATTTTCTATGTATTATATATAAATATACTTTTATTATGTATAAAAATATATACTTCTATTTATATATATTTATATAAGCATAAATATAAATATCGTATCGGAAGCCTCAAGCCTCATACAGCCCTACCAACATTTCGAAGTATATCAATATTTTGAACCTTGCTGATAACAAAAAAATTACCATAGTTTAAAAAAGATGTGAATGTTTTGCTTTTTTTCTAAGCAAATGTAAATATTCAAAATATCGATACAGGGCAATACGCCAATAGGGCATACGGCCTGTATAGGTACTGTTTTTTATTTTTTTCCAAACTGATTCAGAGGGGTCGATTTAAGGCCAGTCCACCCTCTCAACCACTTGCAAACCCAAAACACCCCCCTATAGAAGCGTATCGAGAAGACTCCGATATAATACATATCGACCGATACATGACAATTTTGATCCTTGGTATGCAAAACCATTTCTTAGAACAAAAACATCGTTAAAGAATGTGTTTCAATTTTTTTTACAAGGATTATTAGTTTGTAAAGAATGCAATACAAATATGTACCATGCAAATACAAAAGTTTAGAAATGCATGAGGTTTTGCACTCCATATTTGATTTTTGCACTCTTCTCAAACTAAAACTAATATTGTGACTTTAAAGGCAAACAAGAGTGCAAGACTTGGTAGTTTCATGTACTGAATAAAAATAACAAGTGGATGAAGTGACTACTAGTATCTGCGCTCTAACAAAAAAGAGTACGAACTACACATTGCACAGAAACACAAGTGATAATATATTATCATGGTTTTAGCAACATGCCTATCCTTTTATTCCAAAGGAACACCTGTGTTTTTTCGTAGAAACCATGAGAGAATTTTTCATGGAACAGCAATAAGAGGTGGCTGATTAACCCTGCAGGCCAATAATACCTACACAAGAAAAAAGCTTAAATAAATCAAATGCAAATCAACAACTAAACCTCAATAAATGACTAAAGTTTATTATTGTATGTTTATTTTCTGGACACTCAGGACAGATATTATTGGCACACATTACACACATGGCTATAATTTGCATAATTGACAGAAACCTCCCCCGTCAACGACAAATTATATCATTGTTTATAAGTGTATGGGGTTTTAATGCCGGTTGGATCCCATCAGAATTTTGAAGTTTCAATATTACCTAAGACTGATCATCTTCCAAGAGGAAAAAAAAAGATTCTAAATGCATATTAATACATTTATTAATTATAATCTCTATATAACTACACACAAATGTAAAGACCAATCGAAGATATATTGGATGAGAATGAAGTACTTTTGACAGCCCCCACACAACAATAAATAGGGCATACTTTTCTTTTCCAGCATGCAATGTAGCAAGGGAAAGTCGATCCTTGTGACTATACCTGTTCATGGGCTGGGCTGGGCCGGGCTTTTATTGTGTATTAACAAATTTTTCTAAGGCCCGAGCCCGAGCCCGGCCTGACCATTGGGCCTACAACTTGGGCCTGAGCCCGGCCCTCATAAAAAGCTCGAAGTCTGAGCTTGGGCCGGACCCAAAATTTAGCCTATACTATTATTATTATTAATTTTGAAGTGGCTGAATAGAGAGAGATTGAAATTATAAAGAAAAGAATAAATAAATAAATATATATATATATATTAAATTTTAAATATATATTTTAATAAATAATATATTATTTATATATTTTATATAATATATAAAATACATATTATATATTTTATAAAATATATAATACTGAGTCAGGTTGGGCCGGGCTTTTTTAACAAATCTCAAGCCCAGCCCAAAACACAATCGGACTTACTTTGTTAGGCCCGAGGTCAGGCCCACGGGCCTAATTATATGACCAAGCCCAGCCGGGTGCAGGCCGGGCCGGGCCCGCAGGTTACCCGGCCCATGAACAGGTCTACTTGTGACTAAGGATGTAAACGGTTTCCAATTATCCGATTTCCGACGTAATTGAATCGAATTCTACATCCACCGCCCTTGGCTATTAGTTACTGAGCTCTTGCTATAGCTCTAGGGATAGGGCTTCTTTCTATCTCTTGCTCGCGGCTCTACTTCATTCTTTTTCAAAGCCCTAGCTACTACTCGAATTCATTCCTCTCGGTAAGTGAAGCTCTCTCTATTCTCGATGACCCTTCCTCTCCTCTCTCCTCCCTCCCTCTCTCTCTCTCTCTTGTCCTTTCCTCTCCCTCTTTTAAGTTTTAATTTCATTCTTATTCCTCCTCTTCTCTTCCTCCCTCTCCCTCCGTCTTTTCTATTTGCACTTCTCTCTTCCTCTCTCCTTTTTTTTTATTTCAAATCTTTGCAAGCTATCAGCACCGATGGCAGCATCAGTGATAGCAGTTGAGCACCAGTCACCAGCCACTACCATCTCCTTCACCGTTCAAACTCAAACTCAAACTCGAACTCAACACCTCAAGGCCCTCAACTGTCCAACATCATGGGTCATTCTTCTGCAACAGTCCAGCATCACCGGCCAGCACTGTTCACTACCATCGCATTTGCATTGTTAGGAACCCATGACTCGCCATCACACACTCACACTTGGCCCACCGCCAGAAACCCATGACTACCGTCGTCAATCCCCCGACTCTTTTCTCAAGCTAATTACTTGCTTTTTTTTCCAAAATCAATCATTTAAGATTATAGGCCTGATGCCGGTCGAATTCAAATCAATTCGAATATTCGATTTAATAATAGAATTCAAATTCGAATTGAAACATTCGATATCCAGCGAATTGAATTCGAATCTAGCCTGATTCGATTCAAATTCGATCCGTTTATAGGCGTACTTGTGACACCCATATCTAATGGTTGTGGATTGCAAAAAAGTCATATCCATACTGTTATAAAACTATCCTCTATTTCTTTGTTTGAGAAAAGATATAAAAGTCAATTTATTATATCTTTAAATGACAGCTTTAAAGGCTACAAAAGGTTAAAAATGTAATTTCAATTATTACTTTTCACCCCATTTAATCCCCTTTCATTAAGTCTTATACTTAGGGTATTAAATCCAATTTTCTCTTACTAAATTCTATATTTTAAGTTACTTTTCACTAATAAACAACACTAATTAGATCTATGTCAAGGTTTTTTACAATATAAACCTATATATTTTAAAACTGACTCAAAAACAAAATTATTCTTTATCCAAGTGGCGACTAAGCAATTCAACCATCCAAATCATATTGATCAACCTATGAAATCATAGTTAGGTAATAACATTTTTAAAATAAAAAAATTATAAAAATATATAAAACATTAGACACATTTATGATATTTTTATTGATCAAATTAAAAAAGTGTAATAAACAAAATTGAATTTTATTGATAATGAAAATAAAAAACATAATTTAGAACTAACCAAAAATGAAATATAAAAATTAATAATAAATAATTCAACTTTTAGATTAAATGTGTTAACCTTTAATGTCTTAAATAGATAAATAATAAAAATTTAATAAAATATAAAAATATAAAAAGGAAAAAAATACATAAATTTTGCAAAAAAGCACTTGGGCGCATATATAATATCATATATTTATCATATTAAACAAAAAGTGTGATGTATCAAAATTATTTTTACACAAAAGAAAATAAAAAATTATAGAAAAAACTAAACACATCTATAATTCTATATTTACGCTATTATTAAAAATATAAATAAGATTGTAAAACTTTCTTTTAACTAAAATACTCATTTTTGAATTTAGTCCCTATTTAATTATAGAATTTAAATTGTAATTGAACTATTACTTTTCAGCTCATTCAATTTCCTCTACACTTTTTTTATTAACGAACAAAAGAAGAAATACACCAAAAGGATAAAACACTACAAAAAGAAGAGTAGACAAGTAGGTAGGTGTATCAATGATACTTGAAGCTTCACAACTTGATCCAACTATCACATATTTGGACAAGGTATTTATGTAATCAGACTTGGATTTTGCAATCCACATTTAGTTAATAATAAAAAACAAAAAATAAAAAATACATAAAGTTTATAGAAAATTTTGGATATATGATTACTATCATTATCATCATCTAGAATTGCCACGTGCAAAACATGTGCACACTTGCTAATTTTAGAAAAAGCTTCACCGATATCCAACTGAGATCAAAGGAGTGTGTTAAAAGTGCATGGTGCAAAAATACAAAATACTAATCATACAAAATTAAAAAATACAAAAAAAACATTGATATCCAACATTTGTGCTCGAGGTGCATGTGTTCTCGAAGCAAGGTAAAAAATTACAAAAGAAAAAGGCAAAACAATTCAAAAATTAAAAAAAATACTTATCATAATATAAATAAACTTTAATTTCAAAATGATTATTTTAAAAAACCTATTATATAAAATTAATATATAAATATAACATGTAAAACATATTCAAATGAAATTTTAAAATTAAAATAAAACATGTAAAACATTTTCAAGCATGTAAAACCCACAATTCCTTTTTCTCCTCAATTGCATTACTTCAAATAGTTTGCTCGCTTTGCTTGCTCACCAAAGGTTTGAGAACCCCCTATTTACTAACGTTGTTCATTCATTCATCCTAGTAAATTATTTTTTTAAAAGATAGTTAACATTATAAAATCATTTATTTTTGTGTAATGATTAAGAACTTAAGACCCTAACATAGATATAGATTTGTTTGGGCTTGCCTAGAGGGGCTTGGTTAGGGGTTCAAAGCCCTTGTCCCAACCGTTAGGTTCAAAAATGAACAAAGGGGACAAACAATTAAAAACGCGCACCAGATGCATGCCTAGGCACACACCTTAATATGCGCCCCACTTGAGCACCTAGGTACACCTTCAAATCAAAACCCATTTTTGTTGTTGAGATATTAATCGGGATTTGACCAGATCAATTCCATATTTGGTCTATTGCATGATCTAAGAGAAACAAACAATAGTAAGGAATATAGGGGAGAACAATTTCATACCACAAGCTACCCTGCCTCCAGCATTCCCAGTGCTTTTGCTAAGTTCATGTCCTCCTGCACAAATACATCTTTAGATAAGTTCAAAATCTAAATAAACCAATGGGTTTTACTTTGAAAGTATAAACCAATGAACACTTGCACATAATCAACATTAACTACATAATCAATTGATACAGTAAGGTCATGCTTAAGTATCCTCAAATTCCACTGTTGACTAAGCTAGTGGAATTGCTCACAATATTCATTACTATAAATAAACCCAACTATTATAATTTGTAAACCATTTAGGCCTAAACAATCTCCTCTTAGTGGTAAGATCAACCTTTCTAATTACCATAAGAAAATAAGAATCTAGCCCACCTAGAAAAAGAAAGGCCATACCATCCAAGCCTTGCTACCTTACAAGTAATCAACTAAGGGTACAAGTTGGCTAAACCAACTCAAGTTACAGCCCAATTATCTAATCTGATACCAAATTTTAGGAACACCAGTCAAAATTTGAAACCAAGCAAGATGTATATACTGTTATTGATTTGAAATTTGATCGTGGTGGCAATATTGAGTGCTACTAAGGGAAAAAAATTTGTGCGTGAGGGTAAATATAGATGCCATGTTGAGAGGGTCTAAGCTTTTGCAGTGGAGGGAAGAATAAAAGTGACTGTTGACAGCTGCTGCCTTGTTAACCCAGATCCCTCTCAAGTAGGTGTTGGTATTTTTAGAGACTACTGGAAATACATTGCAAAGCAACCGAGGTATAACAGGTGAAGATACATTGGGCTGAGTTTATTACTCAGTTCAAAAGCCTAAAACTAGCCTATTCTCTGGAACAGAACAGATTGGTGGAGGAATGCAATTGTCAATTGGTGATAGGCTGGCCCACAGAACTGAACTGCGAGCACCAAGCCCAGGAATTAATGTGTAAATCTATGGTGATCTTGTTTTGTACGTCAGTCATTAGCTGTTAGTATTGTTCCCCTTCATTCAGAAGTGTGGAATATTGGGGGTTTCTCCTTTGTGTAAAATACATAGAAACCTTTTGGTAAACAGTAAAAGCCATTTGTAATCATTCAATACAGCCAGTGGTGACAGGTAACCTTCATTTGATCAGGCATAAGAAGAGTTATAGGCTCTAGCATCAAATCCACAATTTACTTTTCAGCCATGCTGCCAACTCATCATATTACGAAGACACTTGGAATTCTAGAAATTGCATCCATTTGACCATTTTAGAAGAACAAAAAAGTATCATTTCTAGCTCCATAGCTGACAAATCCTCAATCCCTTCTATTTGTTGCTGTGTTATTGTTTTGTTTCTTTTTTAGGGTACCTGGGGTTTCCAATACTAACAAACACCAACCCCCGGTTTCTAAAATTGTTCTGCAATTAACTCAAGCTATTTGATAATTGCAGATACCCTCACTTTGTCCAGGAAAACAAAAATTACCAACAAAAAAGGAAGTTTAAGTAATTACCCTTCCCAAGATCATCAGGATCAGCATGTACTACGACAGCCCTTCCAATAATTGAATTGGGTCCAGTAAGAGGAATCTGCAAACATAAATCAACATTTGACGAAATGGACCATAACAAGTGTAATGGGCATTTACAAATGAAAGTTGAGGGAAAAATAGAAGATAAGGCAAATTACCTGATTGTCAACAATGGTGATGTTAACAGTACCTGAATGATAAGAAACCCAAGCTTTTAGATACAAATGAAGTCTATACAGCACTCTAACTGCAGTACTGTACTAAAATAAATAGATTTTGCTTGTATAGCTGTGTTGGTTGTGTTATACCCACCTCTCTGAACATGTGATAATTCTATGTAACCATATGGATGGGATTTTATGCTTTGGCAAAACTAAGAATCCCCGTCTCTGAAATCCCAACCCAAAGAACATCCAAACAAAAGCTAAAATAACAAGAATTGCAATATGATGATGACGGTTATGGCCATGCAAGAAAGAGAGAAAACCAAAGAACACTTACCATCCTCACCAACAGTGACATTCCCAAGGTCACCAGCATGACGGTTTTCATCCTCAGGAGCACCATGCTCTTTGCTTTGAGGATTAAAATGTGGTCCTGAAAATTGAACAACCAAGCAGTATTAAAAGGAAATCAGCAAACAATCCAGCTTTAAAGTTAAAAAAAAAAAAAAGGAAAGTTCATGGTTTTCCTGTTTTTTGGTGGTCCAAAAAGGTAATAGTATTACTCAAAAGGCATAATACCTGTTGACATACAACCATTTGTGGTGTCACCAAGGGCATGGACATGGAAGCCATGAAACCCGGGTTTAAGACCTGAGACACTTCCTGTTATTTTAGTTGATCCTAAAACAAAAAATAAAACTGCAAAAATGAGTTTGATCTTACAAAACAGTGTTAATACCTCCAACTTTTAAATAAACAAATGAACTAAAATGCAATTACCATCTTCTTCCTCGGTAAAGTAAATGGTGCCACTGACACCCTCCTTGCTGTTAAGAACGGCAACAGCTTTCACCATCGTTCTATGTGATCTAAACATAAAACCTAATTAGATATACAATAACAAGAAAAATCTAGAGAAAAGAATAGAGGAAACGAAGGGAGTGATGGAAAGAAGGAAAAAGGAGATGGGGAGTTTTTCTTGGCATCATAACGGGTTATTCTCTTACAATAGTTAACTAGAAGGAAACGATGCAAAATCTGTAAAGATTCTTAAATTTCAAGTCAAAGAATCAATAGTTGGAGTTGCATTTTCCAATCCCCAAAAGTTCTAGTGCAGATTGTTAGCATAATCGTGATTTCTTCATTTTTTTCCCCAAAGATTCACAATAAAGAAAGCAGTGAAAAACCAAGGGTTATCAAAAAACACCTTATCATTTAAAACATTCAAGACTATAAAGTACATCAAATTATAAGAATAGTTAACCATGTCAATAGCTTACAAAAATAAACAAAGAAAACAACGAGGCTATCCTTTTTTTTTCTTCCTTTCTTAGAATACTCCGGTCCATTCAATCTATATTCGATATCTCTAGTTATTTCAACTAAATATCCAGCAGATCTACATCAGAATATTTCGAAATTTGAGTCTAAGCAAGAACCAAAAGTGTCGAATAGAGTTCAAAGCAGTTCATACGTACGGTCCTTAAATATCACAAATAAATCAACAGATACTCTTAATTTCTTTCAAGTGGAAGTATCAAATGAACGAGACAGACCCTAAATCTATAAGTTCAGAAAATGAGCTCGATTCCATTATGCTGAGAAGCCAAACAGAAAATTGGAAAAAAAAAATCAAAATACAGGATAAAGGTCGGATAAGGCAAATGATCGGCGTCCAGATCAAGCCCAAAAAAAAGGTAAAAAACAGAACAATAGACATAAAACCTAGAGAGCATATGTTCTTCAAAGAATCGTATTAAAGTGTTAAACCCTAAAACACAAACAACGATTGAAAGTGTTAGACCCTATAAAAAGCTTCTAATCGAAGAAGGCCCGGAGAAGCATGGACTTTACCTCAGAACACCCCTAGAAAGAGACAGAGAGAGAGTAGGCTTCGATCGTCCGCTCCTGTGATGAAATACAGAAAACTCTTCCAGCTGCCACAGCTCAACTGCTTTTATAAGGAGAATCAATGCGACAAATGTGGAATTTAGCAAGTAGCCAGTGGCCACCTACCCTTCGAAAAAAAAATATATATATATATATATATATATATATATATATATATATATATTAAAATAAAGCGGTCAAGAAAAAAAAAATCTTGAATTTTTTATTTTTTTTATTCTATATAATTTTTTAAATAATAAGATGCACTTTTCTAATAAGCTAAATAATCATTTTCCTAAAATATCTTCTCAATTACTTTTCCCACTTTTTCCAAAATTATCTCTAATTCCTATTTATCTCCAAAATTATCTCGAATTTAGTAGAGTGTTTTTCTCCTCAAGTATCTCTAATTCCTATTTATCCTCTCCCCTACATTTTATTTATATCTATCTAAAGAAAGTTTAGATTAAAAAAATTAAGAATTATTTAAATATTCTAACAAAATTATATAATAACTTTAAAATATTTATTAAAAACACAAAAAACTATTTTTATATTTTTACAAAATATATCACAAAATTATGTATTAACAATTTAAATTATGTTTTTTCGAATTATTAATTTAAATATTTAATAATATGTAATAGCTTTAAATAAATAAAATTCAAATAAAAAATTTAATATTTTATAGATTATTTAAATATTTAAATAACTAAATATGTATCATAACTATATTTTAAATAGTTCAAATAATGAAGTTATGTAATAAATTAAAAAAAAAATCTTTAAAGTAGAAAAATAATTATAGCATAATATTGAAATTAATAATAATTTAATATATTACAAAAATAATAATAAAATTATGTAATAATAGTATAAATTATGGTTTTATGGATAATTAAATTCAATAAATAGATAATATTTTAAAATTTAAATACTTTGCATATTATTTAACTATACTAAATATTTTAAATAAAAAAATATTTAACATAACTAGATTTTAAATAGTTAAAATAAATAAATTATGTAATAAATTTAAAAAAAAATCTGAAAAGTAGAAAAATAATTATAACAAAATATTTAAAATAATAATAATTTAATATTTTACATGATATTGTAAATAATTAATTTCACTTATATCAAGTAATAATTCGGGAAAATAACTTTCAAACAAATAATATTTATTAATAATAATTTTAAACTCTTAATCTTTATTCATTATATAATTATATATACTAAAATTAATATTTGTTGTATTTCAGTAATTATTTTTTATTTTTTGTCATAAATATATTTTCAATGGTTATGTATAAATTTATTTTGTTTTGTTATTTAACAAAAAAATCAATAATTATTGGAGATTAAATTACTATTATTGAAATTTTTAAATTTAATTTATTGTACTTATTGTATTTATTGTATTTTTGTCATGACTTATTAACTAATATTTATTAAAGATTAAACTATTATTTGAGATTATACTATTTATTGACTAAGTTAATATTTTTTTAATACTTATTGTATTTTTCATTATTAATATATTTTCAATAATTGTGTATTTTCACTATAAATTTTCAATAATTATTTGAGATTAAACTATTGTTATTTATTAGAGATGAGACTATTAATTTAGTTAAAATTATGAGTGTTCATGAGTTGGTCTGGTTCGATTGTTGGCTATTTGGCCAATCAAATCGACCTGGTCAAGTTGGAGAGTTGGTTGGTTGAAATCAATTGACCTTCTATGAAAACCGGCTCACCCAAGTTGTATCGGTTTGGGTCGATTTTTTTGTTTGGTCAGTCAGTTCAAAAGATTTAAACTTAATAACTAAATTTAATTTTAAAAATTATAGTGCAACTATAAAAAAATTAGATTTATGATATAAAATATTTTAGACTAAGAAATCTAGGAAAATTCCCAATTTTTCATATTAATAATTATATTTAAAATATAAATATTAATATATATCCATGGTTAGGTCATTTGATTCTAGTTGGTTTACAAATGGCCAAAGTGAAACTGATCCAACTTGGTCAAATTGGAAAATTTTTTAACCAAAGCTGACCTAAAATTTTTTAACCAAAGCTGACCAAAGTGAAACAGATCCAACTTGGTTGAATTAAATACTAATAATTAGGTTTATTCATCACTTTGATGATTAAACCTATTTGAAATTAATTATTGTTATTTTTGTATTATAAAATGTTTATTAAAAGTAATATATAAAATATGAATAATTATTAATTATTGTTATTTTCTATTAGGCTACATTTGGATGCGATGTAAATCAAGAACCGATGTAAATTTTACATCAGTTTGGCTTTATATGCGTTTGGAAAGAGAGTGTGATTATTATCAATGTAAAACTACACTCCGATTCAATTTTGCATGCGTTTGGATGGAGTGTAGTTTTACGTCGATGATAGATGTAAACCTCATCACCTCTAAAGTTTTACACCAATAATCAATGTAAAACTTTACACTCTTCCACCCATTACTATTTAAAAACAAAAAAAAAAACAAAAAACAACATTCACTTTTTGGTTCAGTGTAAAACGTCATCAGTGTATTTTTACACTGATTCCAAACGTAGCCTTGGGGTCATTTACTAGAACACACCTTATAGTTTTACACATTTACTTAAACCTACATTATAGCTTTCATTTTAGTAAAACATCCCATATATTTTACAACTTATTTACTTAATCAACCTTTCATTAAGGATTTTTTTTGCCATTAGGCTCATTTTTTTATTCCAAAAAATACCCTTAACACTTTTTTATATAGAAAGCAAAATTGACCAAATATAACCAATAGAGTGGCCCATGTCTTATTAAGGGCAAAAATGGTATTTTTATTTTTATTTTTTTAATTAAATTTATTTAAATGAACATTAGGGTCAACACTATCACTTTCCACTATCATCTAATGAAAGATTGATTAAATTCATTACAAATTATAAGTGGTGTTTTAGTAAAATGCTAATTATAGGGTAAATTTTAGTAAATCCATGAAACTATAAGGGGTATTTTAGTAAATGATCATTTCTATTATTTAGCTTTCATTTAATAAATCCCGTACATCACACAGGTCCCTGCTAGTTTTGTTAAATTAAAGATAAGATATATAATTGTTTTATATAATAATTAATAATTAAGTATAGATAACTTAATTAAAAACTTCCAACATTATTCATCTAAATTGGACTCCATGTTGGAAGACAAAGAGCTCATGGATGCTATTGTATTATTGGTTTAACAATTGATCTACAACCCACCGACGTTTCCTCCAACAACTCTGTTTCCCAAGTTTCTTCTCTTACTCCTTCGATTTATAAACTCAAGGTTTCTCCCTTTGGTAGTCGCTTTGTTTTTATTTTAGGTTAACCATGTTAGAAATAATTAGCTTATCGCTACTCCCTTAGATTTTCTTTATCTGTTAATGTGCTTCTTGCTATATTCTTATGTTGTCGGTGTAAGCCTATACAATGGAATAACCATAAACATTGCCACTGAGAGTTGCAGTATGGAAAATAGATGGGAAATTTGTCCTTTCCAAAATGAAGTATGACCATTCATAACAAAATTTGGCAAGAAACGATAATTAAAGTAGATGTTAACATTGCTGCAAAAGCTTGTAGGTCAAAATGGAAGGAAATAGGAAATGATTACCCCAAGTAGCAGCAGATGCAGATCTGGATAGAGGGGAGTAGAAGATGCACATCTGAGAGGATATAGCCAAGTAGGAGTAGCAAACGCAGATCTGGACGGAGAGGAAGTAGCAGACACAAATTTGAGCGGATCTGGCTTTGAATAAATGCAAATTTAGACGGAGGTCTAAGGTACACAGAGAGAAAGAGAGGGAGAGGGGATTCGGAGGTGGAGGACTGAGCTAGCTTGGTTTAGTGCTACTAAAAGGAAGAAGAAGAAGAAGAAGAAGAAGAAGAGAGCGGGATGAAGGATAAAATTGGATTAAAAAAAATTATGCATCACATATGACGGAATATTAATGGATGCTAATGGTGAGGGTAAAGTTAGTCTAATGTCAAAAGTAGTAACAATGGTGTTAAACAATAGTCAAATAGTAAGAATATACTTAGTCGATTAGCTAAAACCATAAGGGTAGTTTAAGAAATTTATCCTTAATTTTAGATATGGTTGTTTATCAAACTTGGGGATGGCAATTTTTCCCATTTCCTCAATCCCCGTGGGTATCCGCCCCGAATGAGGTGGTGATGGGGATGATTTTCCCCCGTGGGGACGGAAATGGAGAAATTTTCATCATTGTTGGTGGGGACGGGGAGAGCACTCCCTGCCCCGTGGGAACCCCGATCCCTGTCCCATGGGATCCCTGCTAACATATATGTATATATGCGCATACGTTCATATATATATATATATATATATATGTACACATATGTCTATATATTAATATTTTTTAAAATATGGTTGAATATGTTTAAATCTTTTCTAATAAGATTACAAATTTTAATTATTATTTTTAAATAAAATAAAAAACTATAATGGTTGACATTATAAAGAATCACAGGAAATGGGGATCACCATGGAGACGGGGTTGGGGATAAATCTGTCCCCATTAGCGGGGATGGGGATGGAGAGAGGCTCCTCATCCCAGCCTTGCCCCATTGCCATTCCTAATCAAACTAATGAAACTAACCAACCCGATTTCTATCATTTTCAATCGGCTTTAGTTGAGCAATTTTCCAACCCGATTGGGTTGGACCGGTTTCACTTTAGCCATTTGTAAACTAACTAAAATTGAACGACCCGACCATAAATATATATATATATATATATATATATATATATATATATATATATATATATATATATTAACATTTTATATTTTAAATATATATTTTTTAATATAAGAAAGTGGAAAATTCCAATATTTCTTAGGCTAACATATTTTATATCATAAATTTATTTTTTAATAATGCTATTGTATTTTTTAATTTAAATTTAATTTTTTAAGTTTAAATCTTTTGAACCAGTCGAAAACAACAAAAATTGACCTAAATCAATATCATCTAAGTGACCAACTCCCCAATTTGACCAAGTCGATTTGGTTAACCAAACAACCTACAACTGAATTGAACCAACCCGTGAACAATAGTTTAATCTCCAATAATTATTAAAAATTTATGGCAAAAATACACAATAAATAAAATTTAAAAAAGCTAAATAATAGTAGTTTAAACTCTAATAGTTATTGAAAATTTTCTATTAAATAACAAAACAAAAATAGATTTATACATAATTATTGAAAATGTATTTATCACAGAAAACAATAAATAATTACTAAAAGACAATGAATTTTAATTTTAGTATATATAAATATAGATTAAGTTTTTAAAAGTATTATTAATAAACATTAATTTTTTGAAAGTTATTTTCTGGAAATATTAATTTGTATAGTTGTTTACAATATTATTTATTTATTGAAATAAAATCATTATTTAAATTTTAAAATATTAATTACTTATTGAATTTAATAATCGATAAAATTATAGTACCATTAATACATAACTTTGTTGTTTTAAGAATTTAAAATTTAATTATGTTAAATATTTAGTTATTTAACTAAATATTTAAAATCTTAATCTATTTATTATAATTGAAAGTTATTCATTAAATATTTAAAATATATTATTAATTGATTTAAAATATTAATTTTAATATTTTTTATTTAAGATATTTAGTTATTGCAATATTTGAATAACATTTAGATTGAATAATCAAGAAAAATCATAATTTATATTGTTTGTACATAACTTTGTAATAAGTTTTGTAAAAGTATATAATTATTAATAACATGAATATTATTAAATCAATTATAATTATTTTTTGTCTTTTTAATAAATATTTTAAAGTTATTATATAATTTTGTTAGAATATCTAAGTAATTTTTTAATTTTTTAATTGAAACTTTCTTTAGATAGATGTAGATAAAAAGTGGGGGAGAAGATAAATAATAATTAGAGATAATTTAGAAGAGAAACTCTATTAAATTAGAGATAACTTAAGAGAACACTGGAGATAGTGAGGGAGGTTGTTTAGGAGAAATTTTACGATATTAGATTATTTAGTTTATTGGAACGAGAGAGAGAGAGAGAGAGAGAGAGAGAGAGAGAGAGAGAGAGAGAGAGAGAGAGAGAGAGAGAGAGATTTTAGGAAGATTTTTTTGGGGAAAGTAGAGTTTTTAATTGGTAGTTTAAAAAATGGCATGGATTAAAAAATTAAAAAAATCAGAAAAATGAGAAATTTTCCAGACTTTCTTGTTTTAATATATATATATATGTATGTAGAGAGAGAGAGAGAGATTTTAGAAGACTTAGACCTCCATTAGTATTTCTCTTAGATATCGGGACTTTCCTTTTTTTTTCCAAAATGGATAAGACCTCCCCTATAACCGTTATCTATTACCATTTATTTATTTATTTTATTTCTGTATCATTTATAAAAATGAGAGGATGGTGGCAATGTTTCATCAAAAAGCCTGATTTTTTATTTTCCATTTTTACCCTTTATCATGTTTTTTATTTTAAAGCTTGATTTTCACTTTCTGTTTTTACCCTTTATATTATTATGTTTTTTTTTTTAATTTCCAATTTTATTTAATTAACAGTTAAAACTTGTAATTGGACAATCTCTGTACCATTTATAAAAATGAGGATGGTGACAATGTTTCGTCAAAGAGCCTAAATTTCACTTTCCATTTTCACCCTTTGTAATATTTTTTTTCAATTTTATTTAATTAATGGTTAACACTTGTAATTGGATAAAGCAAATAAAATAATAATAGGACTGTTGTGGAACCTACTCCTCGCGTTATCTAATCTTCTCTCAAAGTGTCTACTTGATGAACCTCTTCATTGATTAGAGCCAACGCGTGTCAAGTATCTGATGGTATGCCCAAACCACGAATTTGAATTGAAGGGAGGAATGGATTTTTTCAGCCTCTCTCTTTTTATCATGGAACAATCAATTAGATGATTAAATGAAGCTTTTTTTTGTTTTCTCCTTGTTTTTTTTTTCAATTGTCTCCATTAACGTAATAAGTTGTATTGGATCAGGAAATGATCTTATCATATCCCTCACAACAACTAAATAAAGCATGTTTTTTTTGGTATTTTGGACAATTAAATTCCACCATTCTCATCACATCAATTCAACAATTCTCCTATTAAGTTATTTTCTTAATCTCTTCAATCTTTCCTCTTTCAGTTTCTCATACATTCTCTGCAATCTGAGTGAACTCTGATAGTCTTATAATCTAATTGGCTGATTGTCTGATTTTCCAAGTTAGCAATTTGGGAGGCTTGGAGCTTTGGATGTTGCCACGTTGAAAGGCTTTAACCATTGAAATCAAGTTGGGATTCTGAACCGGCAATCTGGGATTTTGGGGTATGTCCAATTAAATTAATTTTATTTTTTTAGAATTTGAAAAAAAAAAACCAACTCTTCCCAAAACCCCAAGTTTAGTAGCCCGATTTGGAGAATATTTAAAATAGAGGATGTTGAGGGGAAGGGGAAAAGAGCAGTTTGCCAAAAATGTAGAAAAGACTTTAGCTTGTTATAGCAAGGGTGGTACTGGCCATTTGACTAGACATTTTTTCACACACGAGAAGGAAGAAGAAATAACGCACAATTTAAATGAATTTATGAAATAATGGAAAATAAATTTTAAAAATATTGGGAGAAGTTAGAGTCTTGGAGAACATTTCTTGCCGCCAATACCGCCATGGCACGTGATCCGTGATCTACTAACCCCTCCGGTGTCTATAGACTACATTTCCATCTGAGTCTTGTTTAGTTGTTTTAGTGCAGGACCTATAGCACTATCATTGTACTAGGGTTGGCTAGATGCAGTCATGAATCATGATGCAGAATATAAATTACAATTTTACAATTACAAGACAAAGGAGGGCATGATACTACAAACTATTATAGTCTACATACACCGGATATTTCATTTTTCACTTGAAGCAAATGATGAAAGTGTGTGTGAATGCTTTCATCATAATGTATATGTAAATTTTGTTTAAATTGTAAATTTTAACAAATAACCCACAATTTTTTATTTTGCAAATTATTGTAAATTTTGTTTTAATTTTATTCAATTTATTTCTATTAATGTAATTTTATATTTTCAATTTGTAACTATATAGTCTATATAGTCTATAATTCTATATTGTATTTTTTATATTTTATTAATTTATTCCATTTTCATATTTCATTCATCCAAGTATGAAGTTTATGAAGTATCCAACCATTGTATATTTCATAATTTCAATATTTGTATAATTGTACGCTTTGTAATTTGTATCATCATTCATTCAAATTTAAATGAAATAAAATTCTTAAATTCCTATTTGAATTGTTTTATACTTTTATTTATTTATTCTTTGGGTAATGGTAAGTTCGCTATTAATTTATTATTCGTATCCTGTCCTAAATCCTGATCTTGATATGACCATAATCCATTCAGTGAGTTTAGCCTGGTTCAGCCCAAGCCCAAGGCCCGCCCTATGGCCCAGCCTAGGCCCGCAACATAGCACGGCACGGGCCCGCCTGGGCCTGGGCCGTGGGTCGTGTCGGGCTGACCCCCAAATTTTCCACCAGGGAGGGCAGCACGGCTCGTCTTTAGCGTGGGCCACCCACAGACCGTGCCGTGTTGACCCACTTTACACCTCTACTACATAGCGTATATCTTATCCATTCCCCCTACTTTACAGTAGGAAGGAGGAAGCAAAAATGACGTCTCTCTTATCCTACACACCTTTCTCCTCAAAATGAAGAAAACAATATAAATTACAAAGAAATACACAAAAAATTTACAAAAATATAGAAAATCATAAAAATTTCTATACCACACTAAAAAATGAGAATGTTGCAATTGGTTTGGTCAAAACACCCTAATTTTACTTTCCAACTTTACTCTCAACTTTCTATTTTTTTCCCATTGTACATATGGTCATTACAAAATAATTATGAAGAACATGAAATGAAGAAAACAATATAAATTACAAAAAAGCAAAGAAATACATAGACAATTTACAAAAAATATAGAAAATCATAGAAATTTCTATACCATACTAAAAAAATGAGAATGTTGCAATTGGTTTGGTCAAAACACCCTAATTTTACTTTCCAACTTTACCCTCAACTTTCTATTTTTCCCATTATATATATATATATATATATATATATATATATATATATATATGTCATTGCAAAATCATTATGAAAAACACAAAATGAAGAAAATAATATAAATTAGAAAAAACAAAGAAACAAAGAGAAAATTTACAAAAAAAATACAGAAAATCATAAAAATTGAAGAAACAAATAAATTACAAAAAAGAAATAAAAACAATAAATTATAGAAAAATGAACAAAAATTGTAGAATAAAATAAAATTTTATATCTACTACCATATATAAAAAATGAGAATGATTCAGTTAGTGTGGTCAAAAGACCTTGATTTTTCCTACTAATTCTACCCCTTAGTTTTTTGGTTATTCTGACATCCCAATTCTATATGAGGGTGCATGATAATTGTTGGCAAAAAAAAAAAAAAAACATTGTCTTTTCTAAAATGAAATTGGATGTGTTAGGTATTTTGGTTTGGGTTGAGCTTGAACCCAACCCACCTAACCCATTAACCCACTAATGACCCATTTTGGGTTCAATCCAAACCTACCATAACCCAACCCATTAATTTTTCACATAATACATAAATTCTAGAAAAATATAACTATAAAAAAGACATAATATATAAATAAAGATATAAAATGTAGAAATAACATAAATTAAAGAAAAAGTAAAAATTACAAAATAATTATAAAAACCTAGAAAGTGAATAAAATAATATAAATTACAAAAACAAAGAAATACACAAAAAAATGTAAAGAATCATACAAATTGATGAAAAATAGCAAAAATTACAAAAAACAAAGAAAACCATAAATTACAGAAAAATAAAAAATATAGAAATTTTATTCCATGGGCCCTGGACATGTTTGTCAATTAGGCCCATGTCTTATAAGGGCATTTGGCCACTAGAACTGTATGTTATCATGTCTGCGGTTGTTAAGTAGGGCCTACAACTCATATCCTTAGTTGTATGCAACACTGTAACACAATATGAATTATTCGATTCTTTTATTCTTGGATGAATGTGCAGAGGTGCTCAGCATGCCTAGAATGTGTTTGAATACATGTTACTTTAGTGGTTGGTTGATAAATTTTGCTTCCAACTAATTTCTTTATCTCCTTTTAATTAAAAAGTAAGAAGAAAATGCTTTTAGGCTTAAATGTAAGTCATTTAATAGTCATCTTAGATAATGACTTCTGCTATTTAGTGGTTACTTGTGTAAATTAACATAATAGCTTTGTTTACTTTTAACCATTAATAGTAATTATTTTCATAAGTTTTAGGTTATTACAAAACAAGAGATCAGTTAGGAATGGCATCTCCTATTCTCCATAAATTTTGTGTTTCATTGGGATAAACTATATTTGTATATAATGTTGTTGAATGTAATTTTATCATTGATTTGGTGCATTAATGTTTCAATCTAATGTATTCGCAACCAAAATTATATGCATATTATAAAATTTATATCTTGGCATTTTGTGAGGATAGTCTTTTTTATGTATTATATAATTGTCTTAGGACTTGAACAGTATGTAAACTTTCATTTATGCCCAAGATATAAAAGTATGGTCATACATCACCATCAATATCAAATACCATGTGCATCACACGGGCCATTCCACTAGTATTTATAAAGAAAATGAGAATGATCAATTTCTTTGGTTAAACACCCTTATTTTGTTAGCAATTTTATCCCCTCCCTGATTTTTGTTACCAATTTTACCCCTTTTAATACATCTTTGAATGTATTGACGACCAAACTGTCAGCCTTCTATTTTTCCCCTACATATAATAGAGATAGGTGTCGCGAAAACACAAATATATGTATAACAAAAGTCTACATGATATTATCAATTTACTTCTACATTGCAAAAGCCACATGAAAAGAAGTGAGAACCCACTTCTACTTCACGTAAACTTATTAAAAATAGATGTATTTGGAGGTGGTACTATGGAGATTATGATGGGAAAGAAATGTCAGGATATAATTTGATAATTTGAAATTATTGAGGGTATTAATAGTTAAAAAATAAGAAAAGTAATTTTTAAAATGATTTTAGAATTAGTACAAAAACTATTGAAAATTATTGATAATTCAATAATAATTATTGATATTTATTTTGTTATTCAAAATTTGATAATTTCATAATGATGGTAATTTCGGTAGTTGTTATTATGAATTTATTAGTCGTTATTAAAAGTAATTATTTATAATTTTGATTATTAATAACCTTAATCATTTTGAAACTCTCAATAATTTCAAAATTATCAAATTATTGAATAACAAAATTACTGTAATTATTCAAAATTCCATAATTATCAAATTTCTAAAATAACAAATTATTAAATAAAAATTTAACTTTAACAAAAGTTATTTTAAAAATTACTGTTATTATTTTTGAATTATCAATAATTTCTATGGCTCAACTTGGATGGAGTGCAAATACAAATATGTACAGTATAAATACATACAAAGTAATACAAAATGTAAGGTTTTGCACCCTATATATTTGTATTTGTACTCCTTCCAAACTGAGCCTATGGGACAATTATAATTGTTATTATTATTATGTCACTATCATATTTGAAATTATTGTAATTACTATTATTTTTTAATAGCAATTATTATTATTCAATCATCCTTGTTATCATTATTGATTTTCTCATAATTACCCTTAATGAAAATAGATAAAAAGAAGAAATTGAAAATAATATAATGATAATTTCTGTTTTACAATCAGTGTAATTATTATTTAATTATCAATAATTGTCATTTTTAATAAGAAAATTTCTGAAATTACCATAATTATGAAGTTATGAAATTCTTGAATAAAAACAATTAGCAATAATTGTTTTCAATAACAAAATTTAAATAATTTTCAGTAATATCTAATAATAAAATTATTAAAAATTATTTTAAATAATAGTAATTATTGGAATTAGCATGATTATAAATTACCAAATTATTGGAAAACAAAATAATGGTTTTCTTACAACATTTTTAAGGTGTTAGTAAGGGTTTTCAATTTCTTAACAATTTTTGTTAATTTTTGTATATTTTTAGGAGGGATAGGAGGATGGTGTTTTGTTCAAAACATGAGTTAGATATCATGGTTGAGGATTATGATATGTTGATTCAATGACAAACTTCAAGTTGTTGACACGTGCATGGTAGAACAAAAAGATGCTCTAGCAATTCTTCAATTTCAGGCCAATTTAGTTCAAAGGTTCTAAGAATAGATTCAATTGATGGTAACACCTTGTAAACCTTAGAATTAGAACTTGTACTTGTTCTTTGCACCAATCTTTATTGTTTTTAGTAGTTGATGAGCTTTAAAGTCAATTGTTTTGGGTGATTGTTTGCTATATACATTCATTGGGTTATTTATATATTTAATCATTTGTTTTTCATCTAACCGTCTAAAGCATGTCAGATTATGAGTAGTTTATCAAATTGAGTAAACTTTCATAACTTTAATATTAATTGTTTGGTTCAATTTAGCTTGGTCCCCACCCTGATGATTAGCTTATAATCTTAATTGTTTGATTATACGCTAAAGTTGGTTTATAAATTGATGGAGAATTAAGTCATTATTATTTTTGTGGATCATTTTTCATAATTGAAATTTGAAAATCACTTTTTATAATTCAAATATATATTTTTAGCAATAATATGATAAACATACACGTGCAACGCACATGCACCCCACTAGTATTTAACTCAAAAGGTAAAAAATCTAGCATACCCTTACCATCAACAACACTACTGTCAATATCAATAACATTAAATAAATAAAAATGTTTTTGTACATAAATAAATACAAACATACTAAAGAGCTTAAATAAATGACATGTTTCTTTTATCAATATCAATAAAGTCTAACTTTTCAAGGTGTCGCAATTTCAAACTTCTATTTGGTAGGAATTATTAGCTCAACGAGAGATCTCTTCAATATTTGTTATGAATTGAGGGAGTCGTCAAAATCGGAGGCTCATATACGTATACATGCGTAGAACTTGCACACAAGAGAAATAAACCCTATACAACCCAAAAGCTTAAGCTATTGGGTTATGGACTACTCTTATATATAAATCTCTTGCACATCTCTTTCCTTTCCAATGTGTGATTCTTTTCAACCACTCATACGTGAATCCCAACAATATCTTCTATGTCATCCTTAGTCAATTAGTTTTCAAGATTGTATATGGCATTTCAAGTAGGTTTTATATATTCTGTGATGCTACTTTTATTGGGTATGTCTACATGATTATTTGGGCGGTGCTAAATTTCTAATTAATCATTCATTCATTAAAGCAGGGGTGGAGAGATGTTATTGGGTGATGTGGAATCTATGAGGTTTTGCCATTAAAATTGTGTTACAGAATCTAATGGACTTAAGAAGGCTCGTCTTTACCTTCTCAGTCATAATCAGATTGTCATTAGGAGTATTAATGCATTGTGGATGTTTTGAGATATTATGCAAGAGAAATGAAAATGTTGTTGCCTATTGTGTGGCAAAGCATTTTTGTGATTCTTTTTGAGTTTGTCTCATGGTTTGGTTGTTTCCTCAATGAATTGTGTTTCACTTTTGAATAAAATTATTCCCTTGAAATGGGAGAAAAAACATGGTCATTGAATTTTTTGACTTTGTGTACTGGGTGATTTGATGAGACAATGAAAGGGTTAAAGCTTTTGAACTCATAGTTGTTATGATGGGAGGAGCAAAAATGGTTTTTAAAAAAATTTTCACCCATACATAATCACATGTTGACATGTAGATGGATTTTAACAGATTATAAATGGTGGGAAGGTCTTTGTCTGGTGATATCACCCAAAAGGAAAATATTTGTCCATTTTGTAAAACTAGGGGAGGTTTAAGTATTTAAGATGAAAAGTGAAGGGAGGCATAAGTCTTTTTGCCATTTATTATTATAATGACAATAACAACAACAATAATAATAACAATAACAACAACAACAACAACAACAACAACAACAACAACAACAACAACAACAACAACAATAATAATAATAATAATAATAATAATAATAATAATAATAAGCGAGAGAGGGGAGAGAGAGAGAGAGAGCTAATGGGGAGAGAAAGTTTGCTACTGCCGCACAGTTCTTGTCAAATGGAAGATGATGAACAATGACTTGGGCGGAAGAATTAGCACAAGAAGAGAGAGTAAGAGAGAGAGAGAGAGAGAGATTGGTGGTGATAAGAATCACCACCGTTGCTAAAGGTTGCAACGTCAATCAAGGTGAGGAATAGTGGAAGAGGACCGGGAGGGAGAGAAGAGAAAAAATGGGGAAGAAGAGGAAGAGAGGAAGAAAGAGAGAGATTGGAAGAGGAGGCAGATCTCGAGATATGAGGATCAAACAGGCTATGTTAGACTTGTCCAAAATGAGCTACAAAGATGTAGCAAATAAAATGATTTCGTTCCAGAACTCCAAATGGGAAAAAGGAGAATCTTTAAAGACATATTCTAAAAAACTAAAAAAAGAAGAAAAATCTAACACTCACTCTATAGATGTATTAAACGAAGAATTAGAGATAGAATCAAAATCAAATACACCATCAATGGATCTAAATAAGCTCTCATATAAAAGCAAAAAGCCTTTTTACCCAGGCACACCCCAGTAGACATACTTTTTGAGGAACTTGCAAAACCTTAAGTAAGTTATGATGGAAATACATTTTATGAATGGAATTTAGATGATAAAACTGAGTACCAAATTCATGAAATGATCCATCATATGATGTTATATGCTAGCGCCAGTAAACTAGCTGAGAATGAAGAAAAGATAATTGCCACCGTAATGACCGAATGCTTTACAAGCCAACTTAAAGGATGATAAAACAATTACCTTTCCCAAGCCGAAAAAGATTGTATCATAAATTCGGTAAAAAGAGATGAAGATGGAGAAATGGTCTTAAGTCAATGCCAACCAATTCAAGATGCAGTCACCACTTTAGTATTAAATATACTAAATCATTTTATAGGGAATTATGATGATATAAGTGAACAACTTATAAATATTTAGTTAATAATATATTTTACATCAATTAATAATCTATTTTAGATGTTTACGAATAAATATTTTAAACAATGAAATATTTAACATAACTAGATTTTAAATAGTTAAAATAACAAGATTATGTATTAATAGTACTATAGTTTTATGGATTATTAAATTCAACAAGTAATTGATATTTTAAATTTTAAATAATGATATTATTTCAATAAATAAATAATATTGTAAATAACTAATTTCATTTGTACCAATTAATAATTCCAGAAAGCAACTTTTAAAAAAAATATTGTTTGTTAATAATAATTAAAAAAATCTTTATTTATTATATATTTATTTATACTAAAATTAATATTTGTTGTATTTCAATAATTATTTATTGTTTTTTGTGATAAATATATTACACTAATTATGTATAAATATATTTTTCTTTTGTTATTATCAATAATTATTAGAGTTTAATATAATGTTATTTAGCTTTTTAAATTTAATTTATTGTGTATTTTTGCTATAGATTTTTAATAATTAATGGAGATTAAACTATTGTTCATGAGTTGGTTCAGTTCACTTGTAGGTTGTTTAGTCAACCAAATCAACCTGGTCAGGTTGGGGGGTTGGTCATTCGGGTTATATCGGTTTAGGCCAATTTTTTGTTTGATCAGTCGGTTCAAAAATTTAAACATAAAAATTAAGTTTAAATTAAAAAAAATTACAATGACATTATTTTAAAAAATAAAATTTTGATATAAACTATTTTAGCATAAGAAATATTGAAAATTTCCTACTTCTCCATA
Organism: Nelumbo lutea; assembly: GCF_056320005.1. Classification (NCBI taxonomy): domain Eukaryota; kingdom Viridiplantae; phylum Streptophyta; class Magnoliopsida; order Proteales; family Nelumbonaceae; genus Nelumbo; species Nelumbo lutea. The sequence continues at coordinate 104,767,263 of NC_142686.1, forward strand.
TTAAAAAAAATATTAATATATATCTATGGTCGAGTTGTTCAATTTTAGTCGGTTTACAAATGGGCAAAGCAAAAACGATCAAACTTAGTTGGGTTGGGAAATTATTGAACCATAGCCGAATGGAAATACTAGAAATCAGGTTGGCCAATTTCATTAGTTTGATTTGGAATGACAATGAGGTGGGGCAGGGATGAGGAGCCTCTCCACATCCACGTCCTCGTCCCCATCCACACTAATGGGGACAAAATTATCCCCATCCCCGTCTCCACAGGGATCCCCACTCCTTGTGATTCTTTATAATGTCAACCATTATATTTTTGTTTTTTAATTTTATTTAAAAAATAAAAATAAAATAATTAAAATTTACAACCCTATTAAAAAAAATTCAAACATATTCAACCATATTTTTAAAAATATTAACATATGTATGTGTGCATATATACATATATAAACATATGCATATATATACATATATATTAGTCAGGGTCCATGTGGGGCAAGGAGTGCTCTCCCTATCCCTAAACCGTCTCTGCAATGGGGGTGAAAATTTCTCCATCTCTGTCCCATTCCGGGTAGATCCCCACGGGGATCGGGGAAATGGGGGGGGAACTTGTCATCCCTAAGTTTGATAAACAACCATATCTAAAATTAATTATTGTTATTTTTTGTATTGTAAAAAATTATTAAAAGTAATATATAAAATATAGATGACTATTAATTATTATATAAACAATTGTATACTCTTACATATTTCTATTATTTATCTTTAACTTAACATATCTCGTGCATCGCACGGGTCCTCCCTAGTAATATCATACAACGAAATCATCAAAAAAGCTCAAGGAACTTCCTCTCAGCCCCCTACTTTGATGGACCTAAAGCAAGAGGTCAACAATCTCAAAACCGATGTTAAATCCTTGAAAGGAAGAATTGAGATATTAAAATCTTATAAAGATTCCATACACCAAGAGGGATCTAGCAGATCTTCAGAAATAGGAAGTGTAGAACCCGCATCGCTGAATTTGTGGGAGAGGATGAAGACTTTGTATATTTAAATGAAGAGGTAAAATACAAAAAATGGTACTCAAGAATAACTATTAAAATTAAAGATTTTAGTTTCTCAATTATAGCCTTAATTGATTCAGGTGCAGATATAAACTGCACAGAGGAAGGAATTGTGCCTTCCAAATACTTTGAAAAAACTTCCCAACAAGTAAATGCTACTAATGGAAGGAAGTTGGAGATTAAATACAAAATCCTTGTGGCCCATATCTGTAACCAAGGAACCTGCTTGAAAACCATGCTTCTTATGGTAAAAAACCTTAGGCAGGATGTCATATTAGGAACACCCTTCCTATTATCAGTTCTTCCTTGCTAAATAGATTTTGCAGGAATTACTACCACTATAGGTGAAATAACCATCACCTATAAGTTCTACCAAAAGCCAAAAACAACAACTATAAATACTTAAAGGGAATATTTGGAAAATAAAGTCAAATTTATTTTTGAATTGCAGACCAATTGGAAAAAGAAAAGAAACTGGTTAAATCCTTGGAAGATCCAAAAACTCAACTAAAACCAGACCAATTGGAAAAGGAAATATGCACTGAGATTCCCAATGCATTATGGCATAGGAAAAGGCATGTAGTAAGCCTTCCTTATGAGGAAGAGTTTAATGAAACAAAAATTCCCACTAAAACCAGACCAATTCAGATGAATAGTAGATTATTAGAGATTTGCAAAAGAGAAATTCAAGAATTAATAGCAAAAGGTCTAATTAGACTAAGTCCCCTTGGAGCTGCCCAACATTCTATGTGGAAAACACAACAGAGATGGGTACCAAGGCTAGTGATTAATTATAAATCACTCAATAAAGCCTTGAGATGGATTAGATATCCCGTCCCTAATAAGCAAGACCTAATAAATAAGTTATATGATGCAAAAATATTTTCCAAATTTGACCTAAAATCAAGTTATTAGCAAATCCAAATTAATGAAAAGGATAGATATAAAACATCTTTCATAGTTTCTTTTGGGCACTATGAATGGAATGTTATGCCCTTTAGATTAAAAGAATGCTCCCTCTGAATTCTAGAGAATTATGAATGATATTTTTATTCCTCATACTCAATTCATCATAGTCTATATAGATGATGTATTAGTATATTCTCCATATTTGAAATCCCATTGGAAACACTTGAACATATTTCTAAAAATCATGAGAGAAAATGGTTTAGCTGCATCAACTAAGAAGATGAAACTATTTCAAACATAAGTAAGATTTTTGGGATATCAAATATCCAAAGGGAAAATAACCCCTATTTAGAAAGTGATAGAATTTGCAGACAAAGTTTTCGATGAAATTAAGGATGGGACCCAACTCCAAAGATTTTTAGGTAATCTTAACTATGTAGTAGACTATTACAAAGACCTAGCTAGAAACCGACAACTGCTCCAAAAAAGACTAAAGAAAAGTCCTTCGAAGTGGAATGATCAGTTCACTCAAACAATGATAAGAATAAAGCAAGGGGTAAAAAACCCTTCCATGTCTCAATATCCCTCATCTAGGGATCCCCAAGATCGTAGAAACCGATGCTAGTGAAATTGGATATGGAGGAATCTTAAAGCAACATAGGAATGAAAAGATGAAATCATCCGTTTCACCTCTGGTACCTGGAATGAAACCCATAAAAAATATTCTATTGTCAAAAAGGAGATACTAAGCATTGTTTTATGCATATCAAAATTTCAAGGAGATTTGATAAATCAACATTTTACTTTGCAAATTGATTGTAAATTTGCAAAAGAAATTCTTGAAAAAGACGTTAAAAATTTGGTTTCAAAGCAGATTTTTCCAGATGGCAAGCTATTTTATTAGTTTTCAAGTTTAAAACAAAGTATATTAAAGAATCTGATAATGTTTTGATAGACTTCTTGACCAGGGAATTCCTCTAAAGACATCTAATTAAAGATGGCCACTAGGATAAAAGTTCTCCCTCCAAGTCCTAATCAAAGGCATTAAAGAAGGACTAATCAATATATCCCTCGAACTTATTAATTCGGATTAAGCTCTTTCAGGACTTATCAGTCCCCAAGTGCTTCTCCCTTAATTAGGGAGCCCTCTACGACAATTGATGAGGCTAATTCCAACTAGTACATAACCAAATCTTCAGAGTTCGTGGTAACAATATCTCGTGAAGAAGTGGTTGCGGTATCCTCTCATATAAATCCAGAAGGTGCTCTTCAACTTCTCGCCTTAGAATGCCTTGATGGTAATCATTTCACAGTGTGTGGTCTGAATAAAGACCAAAAGTACTATGAAGAAATTCTCCTTCATATGGGTTTTGCTAGAATTTAGCACTACTACAAGGACCCTAGTAAATCAAAAATAGCTTATTCAAAGCTAGTAATAGTTAAATTTATGTCAAAGGCATCTTAGGGTGACTCCAACAAACCAGGATTTATCACCAAGCCAATAGACAGGAGATCTAGAAAGTTCAATTACTAGGATTATCAGGATGCTTGGTATAAGGTATTTTTTGTTCAAAATTCTATCTTCAAACATTCGTGGTTCATCTAGTTCTCTAAATAGTTTCAGGGCCCATATTTAGATTGAGCCTATGTTTGGTGGACTACATGGGGAGCAACAAATGATATCTTTCCTAAAAAATAATTATTAGATAAGTATTCAAATTTTGGGCAAGGAAGAAGCTAGTTAGAGTTCAAACATATAAAACAATTTGAATTCTTTAAAACATATCACCTTCCTTGGATCCTAAAATGGAGTTATCATTTGGATGTTTTGTGGATGCCTCCATCCATTAATAGAATCATTGAAATTAAGTGGTGGGATAAGTTCGACCTCACGTTAGCTCTTAAGCCAGTAGAAGAAGACGAGGATTTTTAGACACTGTTTGAGTCCTATTTGGAAAAGATCAAAAGCAAGTTTTATGACTTGGATCCCATTTGAGCTCGAAGAGATGTCCCTTTGGTTTGCAGAAAAGATGAAAGAGAAAAGCAAAGGAATCTCTAAAGATATCGATACCGAAAGTGTTCGGTCTTTCAGTACTCACTAAGGGTTTCGATTAAGAAGGAATCTAACTGTTGATAGATATCTGTCCACTTTAAAAATGTTTGACCTTATCTTCAACAGTAAGATTCATCACATAGAAAGTCAAAAATAAAGGAGCATTTTCTCATAGTAAAGAGATAATTAAGAAGCATCTCCAGCTCATCTCCCTGTCTAAAAAAGACAAAAGCAAAAAAATCAAGCGTCTCAATTAAAGATGCCCCCAAGATAAGATCGAATTTGAAAAGAGATTTCTCGAAGCTTTTCTCCTACCTATAAATAAGGATCACCTTCTCATTCCAGGGCACGGCTGAGAATTATGTCTATGAGTGTTTTCTTTCTAGTCTTCTTGTTCTAAGTGTTTGTGAGCATTTTCTTTTTTAAGTGTATTTCATCTGAAAGTTCTTGTGAGGATTGTCGAGTGTAATTGTTAAGTTGTGCTTCCAATGTGAGTGTGCTTTCGGTGTACTTTTCGTTTTGTAAGTTGAATATTTCTGTAAACCTCATTTGTAACATGTTCTTTCTTTAAATCGAACTATATTACTTTGTTGTTTTCACTGTTTTGCTGTTTTTATGCATAGCATATTGCCTCCCTCAGTTTATGTGCAAGATTGCAAATACAAAATTCAGATTTGGATTCAATCCAAAAGAAGTAGTGATTCTGATTTAGGTGATGTTTGGTATGGTGATGTTCAGGCTACGTAAAACATCACCACCATACCAAACGCAATGGACATAATCGCAACATACAATGGACATACAACTCCACTTTTGTATAAACGCAATGGACATACACAACATACTAAGCATCTCCTCATCAGCGTCTACCTTTCACATACTAAAAGATTTAAACCACGGTAAAATGCTCTTGCTTTCTAGAACAAAACCGAATAAAATCGGCTTATCTTGCGAAAGCAATGGAGAACAGAAGTATGGAGGTACTTTTAATTGGTACTCAAAAGTTTGGAACGTCAAATGCCCCCCAAAACTAAAAGTTTTTCTTTTTCTCCTACTCATGGATAGACTTCCCTCAAGTCAAGGGAACTTTTGAGAAAAAAAGGGGTTTTAATGTGAGTTAGAAAATTGTATTCATATTTTCAATTTGTGCAACTATGCAAAACAAAAATGGCTGGTGGTTACTCCTAGTATCGAAGGTCCAAATGATGATGAAGTTACTTTGAGGATGTGGTGGGAGAGGATTTCAACTCATAATCATGAAAATAATTTGGAAAAAATTGTCTTTATCTTGTGGTTCATGTGAAAAAGTAGAAATCAAAAAGTTTTTGAAAATATTGAGACTCCCCCTCCTCAGGTTCTTGAGAGAGCAAGCATTGCTTTATCTAATGCTACCCCCAGTCTTGTGTAGTTTCTTTTGGTTCTATAAAAAAAGAAATAAAAATTCTAAGTTTGTTAGGTTAATGAACAGTGATATCTTGATATTTTAACTGCCCAAACAATGCAACCATTTTTGAAAAAAAAAAACTTTTTCTCAAGCTTTCACCAATAAAAAAAAAAAAAAAACACTCCCAATCACCACTTTTTGATAACCCATTTTTTGAGTTAAAATATGATATCGGAAAACTTTGAAGCCATTCAAATGGTATCATAATAGGAGTGATCAATCAGGTGGTATTAATCAAAATTCAAGGGGGTGCTTTAATGGGTTAAAGCTCTTATGGTATCATAAAATTTTCCCCCATTTTATATTACAGGTTATTGGTTTCTGAAGTCGTTTTTTTTTTGAATTCCAAGAGACTTGGCTGGCTGAATTGAATCATTTAATGCCTTTTATAGATAAAAAGGGAAAACTTTCGAGGGTGTATATATTAAAAGTCCAACTTCAGCTTTTGTAATCGACTATAATAAGAGAAAGCTTTAAGTTCAGCCACATCGGCTGTTATGATGAAAAGACTTTTTTTTTTTTTTTTTTGTGCTACAAGTTTAACACTGTTTTTTAGTAGAATACATTGTGCTCTTTAAATGTATTCCACGTACAAAATAAAAAATATAAAGATTTGGGCAATTTTTGGAGTCCCGATTTACTCCCAATAAAACATGTTCCATTGCTTCCAAAACGATATATAGCTTTACATATCAAACATGTTAGTATGTTTTATTGAGAATAAACCCGAACTTTGATTTTTTAATGTAAAACTGGCTGTATTTATCGATCGTTCTTTCTAAAAATGGAGTTCATCAAGCGAGAAAACAGATGATCATACTTATTCCAATAAGCTTCATGTCCAGAGCATCTTATTCATATGAAAAGTTCCACTCCTATCTCTTACCACAAAATCTTTTCACATCCCTACCCACAGGACATCACAGCGGTGCAATGCAAAAATCTTGCAATGAAGACAAGAAAAGAAATTCCCAATGTACGGCTGTAATGTCTGGTGGGTAGGAATATGGGAAGAGTTGTAAGAAGGAAACCAGTCATTTCTTCCTTGTTATGGGTAAAATTCAGTCCATTTATCTCTCTCTCACCTAACAATTTCTGTTAACACACTTTATCCAATCAAATCTCACGTCGATTTTATCACCTGATAGTGAATCCACCAGTGATTGTCCCCCAATAATGTTGACACACTAATAGGCATGATGCACGTGGGATTTACAGCTTTCTTGGAGGATTATGGTTTGTCTTTGAGTCGATATCGTGAACATAACCATTTGAGGAGGTATTCTAATTTGAATTGTTTTCTTATTCTCATTTCAAAAAGGAAAAAAAAAAAAACCAAAACAAAATTAGCTGGCTTGAAAATAAACCGATTTTTTAATAAAAATATAAAAGATATGTTCTTGATTATATGTGTTTTTCGTTTTCAAAATTTAAGGCTGTTTTTGGTTGCAATGCAAATAAATTTGCACTGATGCAAAACTATGGCAGTGCAAATGATGAGTGTAAATTCTGGCTTATTTTTGTTGCAAATTTTAGCTTATTTTGTTTGATTACAGTATAAATGAAGTGAATTAAGACATGAAGCAGAATAAAATTAAACAAGAATTTGCATTTTTTTCATTTGCATTCCCATGCATTTGTACTAGTGCAAATAAAATTGTACTATAACCAAATACAGCCTAAAGCTTAGTTTGGAAGGAGTACAAATACAAATATGTAGAATGCAAAACCTTGCATTTTGTATTATTTTCTATATATTTGTACTCCTTCCAAATTGAGCCCAAATAAAAAATGTATTCTTAAGTTTCTGGTTTAAAAAGATATTTTCATCTAGTTATTTAATATCATGTACCACGAACGAGTGTGTTATAAGACTAAACAAGTTAAAAGCTGAAAATGAAATCTTACGAAAGAACCTAGAAGTAACTCCTATAGATGATAAAATGAGAGAAAATAAATTGAGGTGGTTTGATCAAATGCATGATAAGACAATCAATAACACACTTTAGGAAAAATAATCTATGACAAGTTGAAGGGGATAGAAGAATTAGGGGCAAATGGAAAAAAGGACTTGGGTGGACGTAATGAGAAATGATTTAAACACCCATACTTCAACAATGGATATGACGAACATAATGGAATGGGCAAACCAAGATTTATCATTTATGTAGACAACCTCATATAGTTGGGACAAGGTTCAGATAATGATGCATACACATAAATATTTGTTTTATTTTATATAATCTGATATATTATATATCTAAATATTCTAAAATGACACCCAATATAATGTAGTGTATATAATATTTTATATTTATAAGAATTATAATATATATTGTATACATATATTATATGTTATATGATATAAAACATAATAAATATAAAATGTAATGTTATTTAAAGGAATAGGCACAAAGCCTGGCCCGGGCTTATATTTTAGGCCTGGAGTTTGAATGGGCCGGGCAGGTCCTGGGCCCAGCCCATGATCTAATCTTTGCTATTATTTTGAGTGTAGACGCTCCCTGAAGTGGATCCACCTGAATCATGATAGTGATACTCTCCAAATGCAACCAGTGGCGAGTAAGATGGGTGCCAGACCACAACCATCCCCAGAGCCACTATTTCGTCTGCGCAAAAGAAGCAACAAAAAAATATCCTTTTACGTAGGATATAAACTACAAAACATAGAATACAGACGTAAAGAAAGAGTAATAAAGAGCTAGGAAAATGAGAGAGTTCTCATATTTTAGTTCCTGAGTTAGAGAAAACAATTCTAAAGATATATTTGCACCCTAGATAACTCACAGAGAGATTATTTACTACTCGTTTTTCTTAGCACCAAAGTCCAACCATGTCAACCTCTATGACAGATTCAAAAGGAATAACTAATATCCTTCAAACTCTGACATGAGCATTCCGCAATACAGCAGCTTGACCTCAAGAGAGATTAATTTCGATTATCTGCTAAATAGAACTTCATCAAATATTGAGTTTCATATACATGGTTGACAGAGTAGTTTCCATTACCACTCATAACAACTTCAGTAAGGCATGTTTAAACATATATTGATGAGAGAACTTACACAATGTTTATGTATGGTATAACAAAGGAATTAAAAAAAAAAAAATCAGCTCTGCCATAGGCACAGATGCAATAACTAACATAACTAGCAGTGGAGAGGATATTCCAAAAATAATAATAATGAAAATGAGAAGATCCACTCATCTGTATGTTGTGTCATAACTCGGACCCTATTTGCATTTTAGGATGGACAACATCTTGGTCAATCCATTTACGAGACTCTTCCCACAATTGGGTCTCAATTCCTAATTTCCTGAGCTCCACCATACCTCTCTCAACTGTAAGATTGAAGACAAAAACATCAACAAGTGGACAATTTACATCGTCAAGCCAACTGATCAAGTTTCTATCTATGCACAATTAAAAAGAATCGGTATATGATCCCAGCATATATCATGTGGATAATACTCTTCACCATCCATGATTACACAACTTAACCCGTATGAACACAGTCACCTTTTACAACCCTTAAAGTTCAACATCAGTGGATAATTTACCACTGACAACTCCAGTTTACAGTGGATGAAGATGAACATCTTATATATGACAAGCAATGTGTTTAGTTCTCTATATATTCAGTTATCCAAACACCATTATCTGCTTCTCCAGTACACTGAAATTCCAATGGACAAAGAAATCCCCCTTCTTTCATCCCCCCTTCATATTTGTGCAGATGTGTGTGTCTATCTGGGTAGTATCTGTGGTACTCATAATTTATGTTTTGGCAAGCACAACTAAAGAACTAGCAAATTACCATCAACAGCATCATGTGACGTTGGTGACCGGGAACTGTGGTTGATCCAGAATTGCAAACGCTCATCTGCAATGTCCTGTTCCAGCCCATGATTTTTTGCTCTTCTCCAGAAATATGTAAGCCAAGCCTGCAAAGGCATAAAATCAAACACAGGTGCTCAGATGCCCTGACTTTGTTACATTCAAATAGTTTATTCAATTTCCTATAGAACAATTTGCTGTCACTTAATTACAAGTGCTCAGATGCCCTGACTTTGTTACATTCAAATAGTTTATTCAATTTCCTATAGAACAATTTTCAAGGTTATGCAATTTGAGTACAATTTAATTAACTCTTCTTTGAATTACAAGTTTTGTACAGAATTTATAATTTTTTATTTTCTTTTTCCATGATAACATTTTAGTCATGCATATCTTCTTATTTCAAGCTTCTCTTTAATTATGAATGGGTCCATAAATTTCTAAGGGTCATTTAAAATCCCTGAAGTTTTGGGTAAACTAGAATATCAAAACATCTAAATGAAATGAGGTTTTCAGAGAAGGTATAAAGTTGTGTTTTCATCTTACTTCCAAGGTTTCTTCCTGTAATGATCTTGAAAGAAAGGAGCTTACTCTTCATTTCTTCTTTCAACCTCATCTCCTAGGGTCTTTGTAGACATTCGAGCTCCTTCTTTAGCTGATTAACTGAACACCCAACCCTATTAACAGGGTCTGGGTCCACAAACATAAGACTCAATCATAATCAGTCAATCTTGGGTCCATTTACTCAAGACCCGATAGAAAATCTGGTCCAACCCTGATCCTGTTAGCAGGTGGTCAATCAATATTCTAGTGTATGAATATTAATGTTCTAAGTTGGGAAAAAACAATTCCTTTTCCAAATTTATCTCCAACTGTTGGTCTTTTTCAATTTCCACACTAGTTTAGTTCCAATCAATTCACAGGTCTGGTTTGGAATACCTGCCTAATATCCAGATCCAAAACTGATAAAAATAAGAATTAACATAACAATCAGGGCTGCAATTTTTACAGGACAAACCGAATCCTGCCAAGATTTTGCATGGGCTGGGCTTGGATTTTCAGGTTCTAGGCAGTCCTGGACCTGGAAGTTCAGGCTTTACTCCAAATTTGTGTTTGCTTTGGGTTGAAGCCTCAGGTAGCTCAAGCCCACCCAACCTTCTAAAACATATGAACTCCAATGTATATATGTAATTTATACAAGTTTATACTATGCATTTACACTATTATGAACACTAATACAATATCTTTATGCTATGTATAAGATGGCTTACACATATGGACATACACATATCTAATGTGTGTGTGTGTTTTTTAAGTACAAATGAAGGTAGAAGTGCAAAACATGAGCAAAAGGAGCTTCAAACATTACCAATCCACCCAGGCTTGAGGCCAGCACAAGTTGTGATAGGGCTTTAGCTCAGGCTGGCCAGACTGGGCTTTGACCATGGATTGGGCTGGACCTTGGCCTAAGGTCCAGGGTCTATGGTTGGGCAATGGGTATGGGCATAGGTTAGACATAAACTCAGCCCAACCTGCTCAGGGTTCAATTCCTACACAAAATAGGTTCTGGATCTATATATGTATGACCAGGACCAAACCTGATCCATCAACACCCCTTGTATAATAGATATTTAGATTCCTCTTCGTTATGGCTTCACAATCAGATCATACTTGCTGATCTACATAGACAGCAGGCTACAGCATGACATGAAGCTAATCAGTACTCTTAGTAAACCATTGGCTTATTACTGCTCACAATCAGTCATGTTAGTGCATACTATTCATCATTTATATCAAAATGAATCTACTAATTTATTTCGTTTCTGACAGGGTTAATGGCACAACTGTGAGATTACTGATAAACAATCAGGAACAAGAAAGACAGGAATTTGTATAATATTCTTTTACTATAACAGAATTGCTAAACCAGGAATTAACCGGAGGACTAAAACACTAGATGCTATGTTTTACATCACTTGTGACAACAAATAAGTTCACAAATCATGGACATGAGAACCAAAAAGGAAATATTTACAGTTAATTGATGAAATGCACTTTCTTTAACAAAAGAAAATAGACAAAAAAAAAAAACTTCTACTATGAGTTTTGTGTAAAGAAATATGAACAAGAATAACTTTTCCAAGGAAATACAATGATACCTGCTTGAAAATCACATCTTCAGACTCCTCCTGGCTCAACTCTGAAACCAAACATTGTTTTGAATTCAACATTCATCAAAGTAAAGGATCAGAAGGATCCATGTAGCAATATTTAATAGAGATCTATCTAAATTTGTCATATCAGGAAACCTCAAGCAATGAAATGAACACATAAGATGTGGCAATCAAGCTAAAGTTCCAAAAAATAACATGTCATTTTCCTGCTCCCTCCTCAGTTTTGTGTAAGGGCATTTTTGTCCTTTTATTATATATTTCTATTAGGGCACCTAGTCTTCTTCTTCTTCTTCTTCTTCTTCTTCTTCTTCTTCTTCTTCTTCTTCTATATCACAGAATATCTTGTAACTTGGTATCAGAGCACCTTAAAGATCAAGGAAATAATCTGCTGCTGGTCGTGACTCACAGACGGACCTGCTGACATCAGCACGCTGGCGGTTGACATCAGCAGTCCATACATTTGGAAGCAGCACTTTGTATTTCTGATGCACGTTGATGTGCCTAGATTTTAAAGGAATTTTGGTGTAGGTTACATGGTAGGTTGAAGCTGTTTGAGATTTTTTTTTGGATTTTCCAGATAAAAATAGGTGAAAATTCCAGATCTGGAGATTAGGGCTTGTATGCTTGTATGGTGGGTTGGCTGCCTTTAAAACCTCTTCTGTTTGAATCATGGGAAGTAGTCCCCAATTTTTTGGAGCCTCAAAATATTCTTGAGAATTTTTTTCCTCCATTGTTTTGCCGCCAACATTTATTTTTCCCTTGTTCTATCGCTGCAACCCGTGTTCAACCTTGTGGGAAAGGATTTTGAGTGTTCAGCTGGTGTTGGGATACTGGTGTTGGTGAGAAAGATTGTTTTTGAGGGGTTGTGATTGATGGACTCACACAAAGATGTCTGTGTGCCTACCTAAGTCCTCTTGGGAGGTAATGATAATGCCAGAGGACAAATTACTACCACAAAACTTGATGGAACAAATTTCCTTGAATGGTTCCAATTAGCTAAGCTTACAACTGGTGGGAGAGGTAAACTTGAGTTCATTACCAGCAAGGAAGCTAAACCAAAGCCTGAAGATCCAAATCATTCCAAATGGGAGCAAGATAATCTGCTAGTCATGTCATACTGAAATCTTTGCCTATTTCCAGGGGGATAAAAAGATACAAGAATACTATTCGAGCTTTATTGATCTCTGGGCTGAATATGAACTTGTTCATACTGAACCTTCTGATCCCGTTGAATGTGTCAAGTGTTTGCAGAAACATATTGAAAATAGGAAAGTTAACCGGTTTCTCATGAGGCTAAGACTCGTATGAAATGATCAGGTCAAATATTTTGAATAGAGGAACTCTTCCAGACTTAGACTTTGTGATGGGAGAGTTGTTGAGGGAAGAAACTAGACTCCTAACTACTGCAAAAATAGAAGGGAAACATCCTAATTTAGGGATTGGTATTGCTTTTCTTGCACGAGGGAATAAGAAATCTGGTGGAAAAGACCCTTCTAAAACTCAATGCTATGAATGTAAAGGATATAGACATATAGCCTCTCATTGCAAAAAGAAGAATGTCTGCACCTATTGCAAAAAAACATGGACATATCATTCCAGATTGCCCAATTCATCCACCCACCCAAGGGACCCATGAAGAAGAATCAACCACGAGCTTACCGGGCGTTTGAGGGACCAGTGTCCGATACCTCTATTGTCAAGGGAGAATCCCCTGCTTCCATGAATAAGGAAGAGATACAACAACCGGTATCCTCTGCCATCTCATTTGCCTTTTCTGCTATCGGCTTACCTGGTGAGTTCTCTGGCTATTGCTCTTCTCCCTCTCACGTTTGTATAATTGATTCCATTGCTACAAATCATATGACTGGGGCCTATCCTAAACCTTCAAATAGACTGTCTGAGACCAACCATAGACATATAGTCATTGCTAATGGTGAGAAACTTGACATCATTGGAAGTGATGGCTTGTGTATCAAACTTTCCCTCTTAAATTCCTTGTCCCTTGCTAAAACTTTCCTTGTTCCTAAACTTATTACCAGCCTTATTTCAGTTGGTCAATTAGTTGATGAATGTCACGTTCTAATCTTTTCTTTTAATGGTTGTTTGATTTAGGACCAGTGCACTGGGGAGGTGAAAGGGAAGGGGCGTAGAATGGGCCGCTTGTTTGCATTAGAGTTTGAGAAATCTCCATCAGCATCATCCTCTACTTATTTGAGCTCTTCTACATTGAGTCCTGTTTTGAGTCAGAGAAACTATGTCTGGGATTTGTGGCATAAACACTTGGGCCACCCAAATTCTGAAAAATTTATATACTTATTTGAGTCTAGTTTTATTAAAACTAAAATTCATTCTATGAAATCCTTTGATACATCTTGTGTTTCTTGTTGTTTGAGTAAGAGTCATGTTTTACCATTCACTCACTGAGCTGAACATGCTACTTTGCCTTTTGAAATTATTCATAGTGATGTTTGAACTTCTTTTGTTGTTTCTCAGATGGCATACACGTATTTTGTGCTATTCATTGATGACTTTACCAGGTACACTTGGATCTACTTTCTCAAACACAAATCTGAAGTTTTTCCAACTTTAGGTTGTTTCATAACATGGTTCGAGTTCGTTTCCAAGCGAATGTGCAAACATTACACTCAGACTCAGGGGGAGAATACAATGATGGTGAGTTTTTGGCTTACCTGAAACATCATGGCGTTCCTCAGCAAAATGGTGTGGCAGAAAGAAAGAATGGTCACATTCTCAACATTGTAAGGACTCTACTACAAGAATCACATGCGCCTCCCACATTTTGGGTTGAGGCTGCTAGTACTGCATTATATCTGATCAATTGTATTCCATTTTCTGTGCTTGCTAACATTTCTCCTCATCAAAAGATGTTTGGATCCCTCCCAGATCTTTCCCATCTTCATGTCTTTGGGTGTCTATGCTTTGTTCATCTTTCTCCTCGTGAATGTTCAAAGCTTTCAGCTCAATTTGTCATGTGCGCTTTTGTGGGGTATAGCCCTAACCACAAGGGATTCCTTTGTTACGATCCCTCAGCATGTCGTATTCGTATTTCTTGAAATGTGATTTTTCTTGAGCATATCCTTTTTTTTAGGAATTGCCAAGTTATCTGCACCCACTGTTTTAGTTTTGCATGATTTTGAACCACAGGATATTCCATCATCCATTGCTGAGAAGGATCTTCTCGTCTTCTCTCGCAAGTGGGTTCGTGGTCCAGCTCCTCTGCCTACGACCCATCTTCCTCTTGGTTCGGATCCCTCGCCTATCACAGACAACCCTGTAAGTGATGCCCCGGTTTTAGATTCCTTAATTATTCCTCCTTTACCTTTATGTCGTCTTGCTCATCTCTCTAGACCACCTGACCGCTATGGTTTTCCTTCAAACCATAGCTCCTTCTCTGTTGTTTTGACCTCTAAAGATATTCCTCATTCTTACTAGTAGGCTAGTAGCAGCCCTCACTAGAAATAAGCCATGGATGTAGAGATTCAAATCTTGCATGAGAATGACACCTGGGACCTTGTCCCAACACCTTCAAATGGCTCTATTATTGGAAGCAAGTGGGTCTATTCCATCAAGATAAATCTGATGGGACTCTAGACCATTACAAAGTTAGGCTTGTGGCATAGGGTTATACGCAGGAGTATGGCATTGACTACGAAGAGACTTTTGCTCCAGAGATTGCTATAGTCCGTGTTTTTAGCCCTCTCTGCTGCTCACTCTTGGACTATCTTTCAATTGGATGTGAAAAATACCTTTTACATAGGCATCTAAAAGAAACAGTACATATGAAACCTCCTCTAGGGTACTGTAATGATCCCTCCCTCGTCTGTCGGCTAAAGAAGTCCCTCTATGGGATCAAGCAAGCCCCTCGAGCTTGGTTTGAAAAATTCAGAGATGTTGCCGTGCAAACCGGATATAGCCAAAGTGCATTATACTACTCTCTCTTTGTTTGGAAAGACCCCAAGGCCTTACCATTCTCTTACTATATGTGGATGACATACTGTTTGACTGGAGATGATATAGAAGGAATCCAGGACCTTAAGTCTCTTCTCCACGGTTCCTTTCACATGAAAGATCTTGGCCCTCTTAACTATTTCTTAGGACTTGAAGTTCAACAGAGCTCCTAAGGTTATTTTGTCTGCCAACACAAGTATGCCTCTGATCTTGTTAAGTTGGCCAACTTCACTGATGATAAACAGGTTGATACTCCCTTGGAGCTGAATGTCAAATCATCCAAATTAGAAGGATCCCTACTTCCTAATGCTTCCCTCTATAGGCAACTTGTTGGGTCTCTCATTTTTATCATAGGGTCTTGTTGAAGTTTGACCTGCCCTAGAATTATGTCTTGTTCGTTGACTGTAAAGTAAAGTAAACAGCAAGTAGGAGAGGAAAGAAGAAGAGAGAAAAGAGAGGAAAGAGAGAAAGGCTGGTTCGAATTAGAGAAAGATAATCTCCCTAGATTCTACCAGACCTGTTATTATATTATTAACTTATTGGAAAAGACTTAAGTGCCCTTCTTTAAGTAAGAAGCACTCGAACTAACATAACAGTACACATCAACATTCTCAACAAGTACAAAGACCGAAATACCCCTTCACTAACACTGCTAACACTCCCCTTCAAGCTGGTGAGTATATATCATATAATCCCAGCTTGTTACATATGTAGTCCACTCTCCCCCGACTCAAACCTTTTGTAAACAAGTCTGCCCACTGGTTTCCCGTACTAACATATGCAGTTTCTATCACCCCATTCAGCACCTTCTCACTCACAAAATGAGAGTCAACTTCGATGTGCTTGGTTCTTTCATGAAACACCGGATTGGAAGAGATACGAACCAATGCCTGATTGTCACAATAGAGCTTCATTGGAGTACTGATGTCATATCCTATCTCCTGTAG
Source organism: Nelumbo lutea (assembly GCF_056320005.1). Lineage (NCBI taxonomy): Eukaryota > Viridiplantae > Streptophyta > Magnoliopsida > Proteales > Nelumbonaceae > Nelumbo > Nelumbo lutea. The sequence goes on from NC_142686.1 coordinate 104,783,680, forward strand.
AAGGTTCCTTAGCCACACTAATTCACAAGCAGTATGTGCCATGGCCCTATATTCTGCTTCTGCACTACATCTTGCCACAACTGTTTGCTTCTTACTTTTCCACGTTACCAGGTTACCCCCCAAAAAGGTGCAATAGCCTGTGGTGGATCGTCTATTAGACATACAACTTGCCCAATCAGCATCGGTGTATCCTTCTACTACCAGTTTTCCACCACTCCTATACAGCAAACCATGACTAGGAGCTCCTTTTAGATGCTTCACAATCCTTAGCACTGCATTCCAACGTGGGACCAAAGGTTTCTGCATGAACTGACTCACCACACTAACCGCAAATGAAATATCTGGCCGAGTAATGGTTAGATAGTTTAGTTTGCCTACAAGTCGTCGGTATCTGCCAAGGTCTTCAAATACTTCACCTATATCACTGCTCAGCCTCGTATTTGTTTCCATAGGTGTCTCAGCCGGTTTAGTACCCAACAACCCTGTTTCTTCTAGTAAATCAAGCACATATTTCCTCTGACACAAATTAATGCCATGCTTAGATCTTGCTATCTCTATGCCCAAAAAGTATTTCAACTTGCCAAGGTCCTTTGTCTGAAAGTGTTCCTGTAGGAATGCCTTCAATTTGTCAATGCCCATTTTATCATTCCCAGTCACAACGATATCATCCACATACACCACCAATATTATTTTGCCTACTGAAGAGTCAAAACTGAAGACAGAGTGAACAACTTGGCATTGTTTCATACCAAACTTCTTGACCACCTCACTGAACCTACCAAACCATGCTCGAGGGGACTGTTTAAGTCCATAAATAGCCTTCTTAAGTCTGCATACCTTACCATCCTCCCCCTAAGCAACAAACCCTGGTGGTTGCTCCATGTAGACCTCCTTGAGCAAATCACCATGCAAAAAGGCATTTTTGATATCTAGCTGATGGAGAGGCCAATCATACATAGCTGGAAGGGAGATGATGACACGAACTAACCCTATCTTAGTAACCGGGGAGAATGTCGTTGTGTAGTCAATGCCATAGGTTTGGGAGTACCCTTTGGCAACCAATCCCGCCTTCAGGCGCTCAACACGACCATCTGGCAAGTACTTAACACTATACACCCACTTACAACTGACAACCTGCTTCCTAGGAGGAAGAGCGGTGAGATCCCAAGTGTGATTATGATGTAGAGCAGAGAGCTCTTCTTCCATAGCACGGCACCACTCTGGAGAGGTAAGGGCTTCCTAGACATCCTTAGGAACAACCACAGAGGATAACAAAGAGATGAACTGGCGATGGGAGGCGGAGAGGTGGGTAAGTGAAACAAAATTGGAAATAGGGTGAAGGGTGCAAGTACGTTTACCTTTCTGGAAGGCAATAGGAAGATCTAGGTCGGAGGCTGGTGTCGGAGCTGGAGCTGGATCTGTCGATGGTGATGAAGCTGGAGGAGCTGCAGCCGGTGCACGCGGGCGATGTGTATACTCGTGACGGATGGGAGGACGGTCAACCAACGGTGGCACCGGAGGCAAGGACGTAGGCATGACTGGAACCAGAGGAGGTGGATCAGCCATAGGAAGAGGAAGAGGAGGTGGTGATGAGGAAGCAGCAGCACCGGGCCCCACGAAGAATGGAGTAGACTCGAAGAATGTAACATCAGCACATACCAAGGAACGACGAGAACTGGGATGATAACACTTGTACCCTTTCTGAGTTCGGGAATAGCCAAGGAAGATACACTTCAGGGAACGTGCATCTAACTTGTCAGTCCCGGGACCCAGATTATGAACGAAGCAGACACACCCAAATACCTGAAGAGGAAGCGGAAACGGAGACATGTTGGGGAATAAGACACTAAAAGGAGAACAACCATCAAGGATAAACGTGGGTATCCGATTAATTAAGAAATAAGAGGTGAGCATTGCATCGCTCCAAAAGGTTTTGGGAACATTCATGTGGTGCATGAGGGAGCGTGTCGTTTCTACAAGATGGCGGTTCTTTCTCTCAGCCACCCCATTTTGTTGCGGAGTGTAAGTACATGAAGTTTGGTGTATAATGCCATGTTGGTCCAAGTATTCTTGAAAAGATGAAGACAAGTATTCACGACCATTATCAGAACGGAAAATTTTGATGTGAACGCCAAATTGATTGCGGATCTCAGCATAAAATTTCTGGAAGATGCCAAATAATTCACTTCTTTCTTTCATTAAATAGAGCCACGTCATTCTTGAACAGTCATCAACAAAAATAACAAAATATTGGTATCCATTATATGACATCACTTTATAAGGACCCCAAACATCTGAATGAATTAAAGAAAAAAGACTCGACACATGGTTATCGACCCTAGAACGAAAGGGAACACGATGGTGTTTCCCAAATTGTCATGACTCACAATCTAAAACAGAAAGTTGACTCAATGAAGGGACTAAGGACTGCAACACTTTCAGCGAAGGATGACCAAATCTACAATGCCACTGGAGAGGAGAAATGGATGACTGAAGGGCCGTTGACGTTCGTCCACCACCATCAAGATAATACAGTCCACCGGCTTCATGCCCTCCACCAATCTTCATCCCTGTCTTGAGATCCTGAAAAAACACACATAGAAGGGTAAAATGTGATGGAGCACTTAAGGGACTTGGTCAGCTTACTAATAGACATAAGATTAAATGGAAGCTTAGGTACATATAAAATAGGGGATAGGGATATAGGGTCTAGGTCAACATTACCAACACCACAGATAGATGATGTGGAGCCATTAGCAAGGGTAACAGATTGTGATGTTGAGCAATGAGTGAGAGATGAAAACACACCTGGAGTTCCCGTCATGTGATCGGAGGCTCTAGAGTCAATAATCCAGGGGTTGGGTGTGGATGCCAAACAAGCCATACCTGAGTGTGCAAAGGAAGCTGTATTCTACTGCAACTTGGATTGAACAAACCTCTCATACTCATCCCGAGGAACACTCATCATCTCCTTGCCTGGACCATCTGAGGAAGTAGAAGGCATCGGGTCAGCTGACCGGTTCTCCTATTTAGAGCTGAAACTGGTGTCACTAGTCATGGCATGGTTGGCCCACGTCGAGGGAGGACCATGTAAGTCATAGTAGTAGTTAATGGTATGTCCATCCAAACCACAATGAGTACACTTCCGTGGACCCGAGCCACGTCCTCTACCATGAGCTCCCCCTGAATCTCTGCCTCCAGTACGACCACCACCACGGATATGTGTAGATCCACCACTACCACTCCTGCCAGGCTGGGCTCCTCGAGCCCCACTTCTGCCACCTTGACCTCTCTACACTGCACATGCTGATTTATCGGAGACATTAGAATCCATAGATCCAATGGAAGCCCTCCAAAGACGAGCAAACACCTCCTCTAAAGATGGAAGAGCAGATCCCCCTAGTATCTGGGCTCGTACTGGTTCATACTCAGACTTCAGCCCCACCAGAAACCGTGTCACATCAGGCTGCTCTCGCTGTTGCTGTTGAACTTTTACATCAGAAGTGAGGATGATAGACATTTAACTCATTGCGGATATTAATCACACTGGCATAGTACTCCTCAAGGCTCTGATTTCCCTGTTGCGGATTGAAGTATTCCTGATACAGTTGATATACCCTAGTGGTATTATTATCCTGACCTGAATACAATTTCTTAGCATGATCCAACACCTCTTTGGCTGTGTGAAGAGACATGAAGTTCACACTGATTTTGGGTTCCATACTGTTCCACAACCTTGTAATGATCTGTGCATCTTCCTGTTCCTAGTCTTCATACTCTTGAGAACTAGCGGGGGGTTTCTCCTCTCTTATATGCTTCACTTTCTTCTTCGCCTTCAAAAAAACTTCTACAGACTTGGCCCAAGGGACATAATTCTCTCCATCCAGTTTAATGGAGGTCATTTGGACATTCAGGTAGTCAGTAGATATCATGACACTAGGTTTACTATCACTGTTATCTGCCATTGCCGAACTCCCTTATCACTGAATTCTGAGCACTGACTTATGAACACTACACACTGCACACTGCACATAGACACTTCACCGAAATCTCATCGCCTGAAGGCCAACCACACGAAGGGCTGAGACACCACTGCACCACACGTACCAGCCCTAACTAGGGCTTAGAAACCACAGCAACCAATCACCAACGACACAATCGGAGGCATAGGAGCCTCCTAGGGAAGAGGGCGATCACTCCTTTTCAGCCCTTTTCCCAGTCTCCAACTCACAACTAAGAACCCAAGAGAAACCCTAATTCGAATGCGCAGAAGACAGAATTCTAGCAAGTCTGATTTGTTGAACCTGGCTCTGATACCATGTTGAAGTTTGACCTGCCCTAGAATTCTGTCTTGTTCGTTGTCTGTAAAGTAAACAACAAGAAGTAGGAGAGGAAAGAAGAAGAGAGAAATGAGAGGAAAGAGAGAAAGGCTAGTTTGAATTAGAGAAAAAGATATCCCTAGATTTGGCCAGACCTGTGATTATATTATTAACTTATTGGAAAAGACTTAAGTGCCCTTCTTTAAGTAAGAGGCACTCAAACTAACATAACAGTACACATCAACATTCTCAACAAGTACAAAGGACCGAAATACCCCTTCACTAACACCACTAACAAGTTCCATAGGAGTCTCTGCTGGTTTAGCACCTAACAACCATGTTTCTTCAAGTAGATCAGTAACATATTTTCTCTAACATAGGTTGATCCCCTGTTTTGACCTCGCAACCTCTATTCCTAGGAAATACTTTATCTTCCCCAAATCTTTCGTATTGAAGTGGTCCTGTAAGAATTTTTTCAGCCTGTCAATTCCATTGCTGTCACTTCCAGTTATGACAATATCATCCACATACACGACTAGCAAGATTTTCCCATCCTTTGAGTTATAGCTGAACACAGAATGATCAACCTGACACTGTTTCATCCCAAAGGCCTTCACCACTTCACTGAACTTGCCAAACCATGCACGTGGAGATTGTTTCAGTCCATAGATTGCCTTTTTGAGCCTGCACACCTTAGCAGCCTCCCCCTAAGCAACAAACCTTGGTGGTTGTTGCTCCATATACACCTCCTCAACAAGATCACCATGTAGGAAGGCATTTTTTATGTCAAGTTGTACAAGAGGCCAATCATACATAGCAACTAATGAGATCAACACCCGAACTGAACCAATTTTAGCCACAGTAGAGAATGTATCCATATAGTCCACACCATATAACTGAGAAACCACAGAGGAACCACAGAGGGAGAAGAAGAGACCCCGACACTTGAGAAAAATGGAACTGATTCAAAGAAGGTGACATCAGAGCACACAAACAATTTATGAAATTTTGGGTTATAACACTTATACCCTTTCTAAGTCCTCGAGTAGCCAAGAAAAATACACTTCGTAGCTCGATGATCTATCTTGTCTACTCCAGGCCCCAAGTGTTGAACAAAACAAACACAACCCAAAGACTCTTGGGGTGAGAGGAAAAGAAGACAAAGTGGGAAACAACACAGAGAAAGGGGATTGACTTCCAAGGATTGACATGGGCATCCGATTTATCAAAAAACAGGATGTAAGAACAACATCACTCCAAAAATGCTTTGGGACATGCATATTGATCATCAAGGACCGAGCAGTTTCAAGAAAATGTCTATTTTTCCGTTCAGCTACACCGTTTTGTTGCGGGGTGTAGGCACAAGAAGTATGATGAATTATTCCATGATATTCTAGGTATTGCTGAAATGGTGAGGAGATGTATTCTTTGGCATTATCGGAGCGAAGTATTTTCATATGAACACCAAATTGAGTGCGTATTTCTGCATGAAATTTCTGAAAAATAGATAACAATTCACTACGGTCTTTCATAAGATAGATCCATGTCATCATTGAAAAGTCATCAACAAAGATTACAAAATACTTAAACCCATTGTATGACACCACTTTAACTGGACCCCATACATCAGAATGAACTAAAGCAAAAGGACTTGAGACACGACTATCAATTCTTGGACTAAATGAGACTCGATGATGTTTTCCCAACTGACATGACTCACAATCTAATGATGAAAGATGACTCAAGGAAGGAACTAGCAGATTCAAAGCCTTGAGAGAGGGATGATCAAGTCTGCAGTGCCATTGGAGAGGAGTAAGAGACGACTGAAAAGCCACTGGGGGGCCACCACCATCAAGGTAATACAAACCACCAAGTTCATGCCCTCCACCAATCTTCTTACCCGTCTTGAGATCCTGAAACACACAAGAAGAAGGATAGAAGGTTACAGAACAATTAAGGGACTTGGTTAATCTGCTAACAGACATAAGGTTAAAAGGGAACTTAGGAACATATAAAATAGATGCTAAAGACATGGAGGGGAGATCAACATCACCAACACCACAAATAGGAGATGTAGAACCATTAGCAAGTGTAACTGTCTGAGATGTGGAGGAGTGAGAAAGGGAAGAAAATACATCAAGAGTCCCAGACATATGGTCCAAGGCTCTGGAATCAATGATCCAGGGTGAGGTCTTGGAAGCTAAGCAAGTCATACCTGAATGGGCAAGTGTAGCTGCGTTCTGCTGAGATGTTTGAAGGAACTGCTCATATACTGCCCGTGGTACACTCACCATTTCCTGCCCGGAAGCACAAGCGGGTTTGGAGGGGGTTGGGGCAGTTTGTTGGCTTTCAGTAATTGTGCTATTATTCTTGGATGTAGCATGGTTAGCCCAAGTGTTGGGTGGACCATGCAAATCATAGCAGAAATTAATTGTGTGGCCCTCTAAGCCACAATGTGTACATTTTCTCTAAGCATTACTCTTTCCTTTTCCATGGCCTCCCCCTGACTCTCGGCCTCCAATCCGGCCACTAGCTCGATTAAACATGTGTCCACCACGGTTGCTTGGAGGACCACTGCTGCCACCACCACTTTTACTTTCACGGCCACTCCCTTTAGTCACTACCAAACCAGATCTATCAGAGAAGGAAGAATGTTCCACTGGCTCAATGGATGTCCTCTTAAGATGGGCAAAAACTTCTTCAAGTGAGGGGAGAGCTGATCCCCCCAATATCTGTGCTCTGATAGGCTCATACTCAACCTTCAAGCCCACAAGAAACCTAGTCACATCAAGCTGTTCACGTTGCTATTGTTGGGTCTGGACATCTGATGTTAGAGGGTGATATACATTTAGCTCATTGCGGATGTTCCTCAAACTTGCATAATACTCTTCTAAGCTTTGACTTCCTTGCTTCAAATTGAAGTACTCTTGGTATAACTGATATACCCTAGTTGTGTTGTGTTGTCCAGAGTACAACTTTTTAGCATGATCCCAGATCTCTTTGGTTGTATCTAGGAATATGAAGTTCACACTAACCTTTGGTTCCATACTATTCCAAAGCCATGCCATTATCTGTGCATCATCTTGTTCCCAATCATTGAACCCAGGGGAATCAGAGGGAGGTTTCTCCTCCCTCACATGTTTTACTTTCCTCTTGGCCTTCAAGAACACCTCCACAAATTTTTCCCATGGTACATAGTTCTCACCATTCAACTTGATGGATGTCATTTTAACACTTAGATAATCTGGAGAAAGCATGATGCCGGTTTTGTTGTCATTCCCATCTACAGATGAAGCCATTTCAATTATTTCACCTTTGAATATGCACCACAATCTCACACTCTTCACAAGACTTATCTCACTTATGATACCACCAACTCCACCTTCTTCAATTGCACATAATACACTACACTCTAAAGCTGAAATCATTTAGTCAACACATCAAACACTTGGACTGCACACCGCAGAACCGTTTACCATCAACACACCACGGCTGAAATTACTCAGTCATTTCATCGAACACTTGTTCTTCATACTGCAGAACCGATTATACACAAGGTCTAGGGGTTCACTTTTAAGCATTTAGAATCATAGATATGTCAGCCACCACAACACAACCATCACCACACCACTTCTGTCGTGGACATCAATAGTCTACTACTCTTCTTTCAGCACACGTGCGAGCAAGAAAACAAAGGAACATGACTGATATGTGTATCAGTTTCACTCAGCACCACAACAACCAACTTTTGAAGCACAAAAATTAGCATTCACAGTCCATTTCTGAACACACGACAGCAGTGCCCATACCTGTATACGTCTAGCCCTTTTCGTACACTGAATAGAGGGTCTAGTATATCACTTCAACGACCACCACAGCACTGGCCAGAGGCATTCTCACCTCCAGGCCCTCAAAACGGCAACTCCTTTTCAGCCCTTTATCGAGTCTTCAATCAGGTCAGCTGTAGGATGATGAAACCTACTATGAAGCTGGCGGCGAACCTAGGAAGAAGACAACAACAAGAAAACACGAGACCTTATTGCTCTGATACCATGTGAATAAACCCTAGTTGATTCTAGGTCAAAGTAGAGAAGAAGAAAGAAAAAAGAAAAGAGAAAGAAGAAGAAGGAGAGAAGAAGAGTGTTCGGCCAGACTAGAAGAGAGAAATGTGAAAAAATCACTCTCCTAGCCAACCCACTTGAATTTTATTCATAAAACTTAGAGTTACAAGAAAGACAATTTTGTCCCTCATAGAAGATGGGACACATAACTTAAACTCAGATACAAAAGACCTTTCACTTTCAAGAAGATACACCATAATGACCAAAATACCCCTGACTCGAGCATTCTAACAAGGACAAAGCATATTGAGGTGGACCGCCACTTTATCCGCGACCTATTTCTTGCAAACTCTATCTCTCTCCCTCATGTTGCCTCTGAAATGCAAGTTGTTGACATCTTCACAAAGGCCATGATGAGATCCAGACACTTATTTCTAGTAAGCAAACTAATGCTCATGCCTTTGCATCAGTTTGAGGAGGAGTGTGAAGAAACTCCCTGATGTACCATTTTATTGTAGTCCTTATTGTATTGCTGACATCTTTACAAAGGCCATGACGAGATCCATACACTTATTTCTAGTAAGCAAACTGATGCTCATGCCTTTGCATCAATTTGAGGGGGAGTGTGAAGAACCTCCCTAATGTACCATTTTATTGTAGTCCTTATTGTATTGTTTTCTCTTATTTATTATTATTTTCACTTCAGCCTTGCATGGGCCTCTCTGCAAATTCTCTAAATTGTGTTGCCCAACAAGGGCCTATCTGTAATATCTTTAATTTTACTTTCTATATAAAGGACCCTTGGGATAGGGTCGAGTCATCCATTCTTCATCCCTAGAGTTCTGTATTTTGCTCTTGGTTTGTTGACAATGGAAAAACTGAGAGGCATCTTACTCCAACTTGCCTCTGAATTTGGCTCTTGGATAATTGGCACAAGAGCCAATGATCATATGACTAGTATGTCTTCTTACTTCACCACTTATAGATTATTTTCGGGAAAAGGTAAGATTACCGTTGCTGATCGATGTCGGACCCCAATCTAGGGTTTGGGTGAAGTTAAACTTACCAACAACATTTCTCTGAACTTTGTACTCCATGTTCCACAATTGCATAGAAATCGATGAGGCAAAAAAAAAGAAAAAGTGTGAATGTATTCTGGTTTGCATGTTTTTTTGTAGTGGGGTCCCAAATTGTTGTCTTTGGGTAGCTTTGTTGATAGTTTGAGACCAGGGGTATTTTCGTCATTTTATAAGTTAGGTTTTTGGTCAGGGGCAGTTGGGTGCATTTCTGTTGGGTTTTGGTCTCTTGGGTCTTTTTGTAGCAAAAGTTATCTTTTGAGGGCTCATTTGAACTTAGTTTTTGTTGTCGGTTGTTTATGTATTCAGGTTTAGTACCATAAGGGTACTGTTGTAATTTCTTCTTTGATTACATTGTTTGGATGTACTAGTATAAATAATAATAGATCATTCTTTCGCCCCCTAAGTTCAATAGGGGCTTTCAGTCCTCTCAGCTCTCCTCTCCTCTCTCCCTCTCTTCTCTCCTCTTGTCTCTCACTTGCTCTTGCTCTTGCTCAACATGGTATCAAAGCAAGTCGTCCAGGCCTGAAGGGTGGTGTCAAGCAAACCTGTTGTTCAATGTCGATCAGATAGTCTTTTCATCTCCCAGGGCTGTATCCATCGAACTGCTAATCAGTTGTATTCAGTTCGACCCAGAAGTTGTAGAGACTTTTCATCTTCTAGCCTAGAAGTGGTATTCATTGTTGATTCGACTGTAGAGAGGCTATCATCTGAGGTTCGTAGAGGGTATTTTTTGGTTTACAGAGAGGCTATCATCTGAAGTTAAAAGAGGTACTGTTCATTTACTGTTCAGCTGCCCTACGGATTGACTGTTTATTGATTGACTGTTCAGCCGATTGATGGACTATTGAGGGACAGTTTTTTTTTTAACAAAGTAGTTGTATTCAACTTTGTTTTTGTATTCCTTTACCCCTTCGATGGACTGTTGATGTCCTAAACCAGATTTTTATATTGATCTCAGTCATTGACTGTTCGGCTACCAGACCTGCCGATTAGGGGTGTGGTGAACTTCACCTGTTTTTTCTATTCTGTTGGAGGGTCATATGACCTCTATACAACTGTAGGTCATACAGACCTGATTGTGTACTGCAACTGCAGTGTTATTTTCTTGGATTCCTACAAGACCGTAGGTTATACAAACCTGTTCCAGTACTGCAACAGCAGTGTTCAGTCTTTTCTCCTAGTGAAACCGTAGGTCAGAAGGATCTGTTTCTATAATAGCCGTGTATGGAAGTACTCCTTTGGTTGCTGTTTTTTAAACCAGAAATCATGAGTAGTGAAGATTCAGCCTCATCTGGAGTTTCCTCAATGCCGAATGGAATGGGTGGGGGTGACCTATCATTTCCTATGGCTGTTGTCCCTCTTGATGGTTTAAATTACCTAGAGTGGTCAAGAGGGATCAAGTTATACATCACTGCAAGAGGGAAGATAGGCTACATTAATGGGAGGATAAAAGAACCATCCTCCGGGAGTGCTGAATATGATAGATGGAATCAGGAGAACAGTATTGTTATGTCCTGGCTCTTGGTTTCCATGCAACCTCAAATCAAGAAGAATTTCATGTGGGCTGAAACTACGAATGAAATCTGGGAACAAGCAAAGTCTACATATTCAGAATTGAGACACTATGCCAAAATTTATCAACTGCAGGTAGCATCTTCTACTTGTAGACAGGGGGAGAGGTGTTTATCAGTCTATTACTCTGACTTAACATCTGCCTGGAAGGAGTTGGATCACTACCAGAGTGTGGATTGGAAGTGTGATGAGGATGCTAAGAAGTACAAATAGATTGTCTCCCAGCAAAGGGTGTTTGCATTCTTACATGGTCTGAATCCTATGTATGAATCTATCAAAGTTCAGATTCTCAGCTCTAAGGATCTCCCTTCTATTCAGGAAGTCTATGCTCTTGTACAATCTGAAGAAAGCAGGAGAAATTTGATGAACAGCCCTGGTGGGGATGTTGTTGTGTTAGTTGCAAAAGAGGGTGTATCTACTGGTGGAGGATCTTCTTCCCGGAAAGGAGATCTCCAGAAAAAAACAGAAGATAAGGAAAAATTATGGTGCACTCATTGCCAGAAACCCCGACACACCAAAGATACCTGTTGAGATCTTCATGGGAAACCAAAATGGGCTCAAGATCTGACTAAGAAGCAAAGTTCAGAGGTGAATAAAAAGTACGAGCAGCAAAATACAAAGAAACATCACATGGCCAACATGGCTACTCGGGAGCATCAGCCTACCATTTCTACTGTGACTCAGACACATCTCACTGGACCTGACCCGAGGGAGGACATTATGAATTCCTTCTGTGACCATTTAGAGCTCTATGGTAGAGCAATTTATCAGATGGATACTCCTCCCTCAACCTCATTTGCATCTACGTCAGGTAACCCTGCCACTGCTTTCCATGTTGCTTCTCACACCCATGACTCTCCATGGATCATTGATTCTGGAGCATCAAAACATATGACTGGTACGTCCTCTTACTTTCAAACCTATCACCCTCTTTCTGGAAGAGACAAGGTGAGACTAGCCGATGGATCATACTCTTCCATAGCTGGTCAAGGAACTCTCTCTCTTCCTCTTGGCCTTACCCTCTCTGATGTTCTTCATGTTCCAAACTTTCCCATTAATTTGTTCTCTGTTAGTGGTGTTACTAATTCCTTGAATTGCTCAGTGACTTTTTTCCCTTCTCATTGTGTGATTCAGGACCTGGCCTCGGGGAGGACGATTGGTAGGGGTCGTATGGCTGATGGACTTTACATGCTGGAGAATAAGGCTGGTCTTCATGTTATAGAGTCTATGAGTCAGTCCTGTAAGAAAAAAGTCTATTTATGGCATTGTCGTCTTGGTCATTTGTCTTTTGAGTCTTTGAAAGTTGTATTCCCATAACTGTTTAAGTCAATGTCTGTCTCTGACTTTTCTTGTCAAATGTGTCAGTTGAGTAAACATTGTAGAACTCATTTTCTTCAAAGACATAGTAAATCTGAATCTCCATTTCACATTGTTCATTCTGATGTGTGGGGCCCTGTTACTTTACCATCTGAGAGTGGCTACAAGTATTTCATTACCCTCATTGATGATTATTCTAGATTTACGTGGGTATACCCGATGCGAACCAGGGAAGAAGTACCACAAATCATTCAAGATTTCTAGCGGATGGTCTTCACTCAATTTCAAACTGAAATCCAAATTTTCCAATCAGATAATGCAAAAGAATTTTTTCATAGTGACCTCACGGAATTTTTTGCTTCGCATGGTTCCCTTCACCGTAGCTCTTGTGCCCGCACACCACAACAAAATGGTGTGGCTAAATGGAAGAACCGACATCTCCTTAAAGTGGCTCGAGGTTTACTACTTCATATGAATGTTCCCAAATGTTTTTGGCTTGAAGCTGTTCTTTGTTCCACTTACCTTATAAACCGTATGCCCTCTCGTCGGTTAGAGTACAAAGCCCCACATCAACTTCTCTTTCCTAAGGCTCCCCTTCTTTCTATTCCTCCTCGTGTCTTTGGTTGTCGGTGTTTTGTCCAAAATCTGTCTCCCACCCATGGGAAATTGGACTCTCGTGCTATACCTTGCATATTTCTTGGTTACTCCTTCACTCAAAAGGGCTACCGTGTTTTTGATCCTGTTTCTCATAAATTCTATGTCTCCATGGATGTTTCTTTCTTTGAAGATGAGTCTTTCTATCCTGTTTCTCCTTAGGGGGAGTGTAGACATGAGGAGAAACTAGTTCAACTTCCCTCTCTCCCTGACCCTCCACCTTTTCGTGTTTTTTCTCATCGTCGCAAAGGCCAGCCAAATCCAAGAGCTGTAGAGAATCCGGAAGCTGTACCTCCAGTGCCACTAGACTCCTCGAGGGAGGATCATACTCACTCAGGTATTTTAGCTCCCAATGATGTCCTTGAATCTATTGAAAATGATTCCTCTACTGCTAATGATCTTGACCTTCCTATTGTTCACAGGAAGGGTGTTAGATTGTGCACCACAAAACATCCCATTTCCAACTTTGTCTCCTATGAGAACATTTCACCCTCATTCCGTGCCTTACTTACCTCTATTGACAGTGTCCCTATCCCTAAGAATGTGGCAGAAGCTCTTTCAGTTCCTGAATGGACAAATTCCATGAGGGAAGAAGTTAATGCCCTGCACAAAAATGGCACATGGGAACTTGTTGATCTTCCTAAGGGAAAGGTTCCAGTTGGATGTAAATGGGTGTTCACAGTCAAGCATAAGGTTGATGGAACAGTGGAAAGGTATAAAGCTCGCTTAGTGGCAAAGGGATTTAGTCAAGTGTATGGAGTTGATTATGCTGAAACTTTTGCCCCCATTGCCAAGATAAATTCTATTAGAGTCCTTTTCTCTCTTGCAGCCAATCTGGATTGGGTTTTACACCAACTGGACATCAAGAATGCATTCTTGAATGGTGACCTTGAAGAGGAAGTGTACATGATTCAACCTCCTGGGTTTCTAGCCCAAGGCAATGAACAGAAAGTGTGCAAGTTGAAGAAGTCCTTATACGGGCTGAAACAATCACCAAGAGCTTGGTTCAGTAGATTCCATGTGGCAGTTCAGCAGAAAGGAAACAGGCAATGTCAATCAGATCACACACTGTTCGTGAAAAAAGGAGAAGGTAAAATTGCTGCTCTAATTGTTTATGTGGATGACATAATTGTTACTGGTGATTGGGAGGATGAAATTCAGAAATTGAAACTTTTCGTTGCAATTCAGTTTGAAGTGAAGGATCTAGGACCTGCCAGATACTTCTTTGGAATTGAAGTTGCCCGATCAAAGAAGGATATCTTCATTTCTCAAAGGAAATACGTCCTAGATTTACTTCAGGACACTGGAAAGATGGGGGTGAAGCCAGTTGACTCTCCCATCGACCCCAACCATAAATTAGGTGACAACTGTGGTGAATCACTCAAGGATGTGAAACAGTTTCAGAGGCTTGTAGGGAGATTGTTATACCTTTCTATGACTCGCCCAGACATTGCATATGCTGTTGGTGTCCTCAGTCAATTCATGCATGCTCCTAGGTCTTCTCATCTTGAAGCAGCAGAGAGAATCCTCCGATATTTGAAGAAGTATCCGGGTACTGGTTTGTTGTTTCAAAAGCACGGACATTTGAAAGTTGAAGTTTATACAGATGCAGATTGGGCTGGATCCCAAAGTGACAGAAAGTCTACTAGTGGCTATTGCACCTTTATAGGAGGGAACCTTGTTACATGGAGAAGTAAAAAGCAAAATGTGGTAGCTAGATCCAGTGCTGAAGCTAAATATCATGCTTTGGCCCACGAGGTTGCTGAAGGCATGTGGTTAAAGAATTTGTTGGGGGAGTTGGGTTTCCTAGTGACCAAACCTATAATTCTATTTTGTGATAACAAAGCAGCTATAAGCATTGCTGCCAATCCGGTGCTACATGATAGAACAAAACACATCGAAGTTGATGTAGAGAACACTGATGTCGGCCCCACAGCTACGGTCCCACTATGTTCGTAGGGTAGAAGATGTTCTAGTCTGCCTAGGGTTAGCTATTGGTCATTTAGTTGTTTCAGTTATTATTTATTTCAGTCTTTGTTTTACTCTATTTGTTATGTAAAGACTAAGGGCAGATCTGTCCTTTCCATGTAATGAGCATAACCTATAAATATTAATTAAAGTGGCGGCGGCAGAACATTAAGTTTCTGCTCCTCTTTCCAACCCTTGTGTTCTACTGCTTCTCCTCCCTCTTTCTCTTCTCTCCTCTTTCTTCCTTCTTATCTTCGATCCTGAGATTCATTAGGGTTCAAGACTGATAACAGTCCTGAACTTCTAGTTGGTATCAGAGCCAAGTTCTCTCATGTGAGTCTAGTCCAGCCGACTACATGAGAACCATCTAAGGCTGGAAGCTGAGAAAGCAGAGTTCGTTGACTGGTTCTTGGAGATCTCCAGAGGATTAGCAACTGTTTGAAGAAGTGTCACATTTGTAGGAAGTTGGTGATCAGGAAGAATCAGAGAAGGCTAGGGTTTGGGTAACCTTGGTAGGCAGCGAACTGCATTCTACTGTAAGTTTTTTACTTTTTGAGAGAAGTAACATCAGAAAAGATAGGTTGGACCTATCCAGTAAGGGTGGCCGAACTAATCTATGGTTTTATCTCTCTATTCTCTAGGGTTGTCTTATCCCTACGGCAAACCCTAGTATTAGGCCGAAACTTGTGATCTTATTCCTGAGGCAAACCCTAGAATTCTCCTCAACAATGATCAGTTTTAGGGTTTCATATTAACCCTAATACAAACCTTATCCATACGGCTCTTAGGACTGATTAAAACCTCAAATTGGCTTCAGCATATCAGATTGCTCTTCAAACTGTGTTTCAGTCTTCTTTTGGGGTTTTGAACACTTTTGAAGGGGTGAAAACAGTTCGGACTGTTGCTGTTGTGTGTGGTAATTGATTTCAGATCAGTCTTATATATATTTCATGCACATCTATCATGAGTACAGATTGGTTCTCTACTGATTTTGTGACTGTTGTTGGAAGTTCTAGTGCTGGTTTTGACTGTAGTAGCCATAATCTTTGATACTTCTGGTTCTTGACTGAAATGGAGTTTAAGAATCAGGCAGAAGGCAGTTTTGGGAACAACAGTTATGGTGGTGGTTCTGAGACAGGTTTTCAGATTACAACCGTAAAGTTTGATGGATCAAACTATTTGGAATGGGCCCAATCAGCCATGATGGCTATTGGGGGAAGGGGCAAAGTAGGGTATCTCTTGGGAGATGTAGCAGAACCTTCCAAGGGAGACCCTATGTATACCAAGTGGGTCCAAGAAAACTACTTGGTTATGACATGGATCTGTAATTCAATGCAGCCCCATATCAGCTGAAATTACTTATGGGCAAAGACAGCCAAGGAGATATGGAATGTGATGAACGAGACTTACTCCCAACCCCTTAATGTTGCCAGAGCATATGAGTTGAAATGTTTGGTGAATGCCCTTAAACAAGGAGAGAAATCGGTGTCGGTCTATTTCTCTAACTTGCAGTCCCTGTGGCATGAGATTGATCACTTAGAGACTCTTGAGTGGGAGAGTCCCAAAGATGCTCAGATACATAGAAAGCACATTGAGACAAACAGAGTGTTTGAGTTTCTGGCAGGACTGAATTCAGAATATGATATTGTGAGGCAGCAGATCTTGACCAGAGATAGTGTGACCCTCTCTCAGGCATACTCCTTAGTGCACAGTGAAGAGACCAGGAGGAAAGTCATGATGCAACCTCAGTCGCTTACACCTGCCTTGGTAGCTGTCAAACCCAAAACAGAGGGTGATTCAGAGAGGGATAGAAAGAAGGAAGATAAAAGGGATGTGGTGTGTGAGCATTGCAAGAAACCTAGACACACAAAAGAAACATGTTGGAAGCTGCATCCACATTTGGTCCCAGCAAATTTGAGAAATAAAAGGAGTAATGCTCATGTGGCTACGATTACTGATTCAGCATCCTCATCTGGCACGAAAGGCACACCATTAGAGAACTTAGTTGCAGTTCGGGCAGCTCTAATACAATTGGAGAAGGAAGTTGGCAGTTCAGCTCAGCTACCGCAGTCATCATCAGCTCTGGCTACATCGGCCTTTGCACACTCAGGTACTCGAGCCTCAACCTACCATGCCTCTGCTCCAGGTACTACTGAGCCGTGTTGGGTAATAGATTCAGGTGCATCTGACCATATGACTAGCTTGCCCTCTTTGTTTACTACTTATCACTTATCTTCTGATAGGGATAAAGTATCTATAGCTGATGGCTCTCTTGTCCCTATTTCTGGCAAGGGTGACATCAAACTGTCAGATACTATATCCTTGTCCTCTGTCTTGCATGTTCCTAAACTGGATACTAACCTCCTTTACGTCAGTAGCATTACCAAACATTTGAACTGCTCAGTAACTTTCTTTCCTGACCGATGTGTTTTTCAGGACATGGAGACGAAGAAGGTGATTGGGACTGGCTGTGAGACGAATGGGATCTATCTGCTCGGGGAGAGTTCTCGTCGGGAAGAGTCAGTGGATAAGAAGTTACTTGTTTCTCAAGCTGTGAGTCCGGTTATGTTGTGGCATAACCGATTAGGTCATTTATCTTTTCGGTCCTTGAAGAGTCTGTTTCCTACTTTGTTTGAGTCTGTTGAGTCACCTCAGTTGATGTGTGAAAGTTGTGAGTTGGCTAAACATTGTAGAAACTCTTATTCATTGAGTAATAAAAGGAGTAATAGTTCTTTTGATATTGTGCATATTGATGTTTGGGGGCCATATCACATTCCTTCTATGGGGGGGTACAAGTATTTTTTGCTATTTGTTGATGACCACACCCGGTTTTCATGGGTTTATCTTATGCGATCACGAGATGAGGTGCCTGTCCTGACCCAAAATTTCCACCAAATGATCCTAACACAATTTGATGCCAGGATAAAAGTGCTTATATCTGATAATGCAAAGGAATACTTTGCTAAGCCATTGGCATCGTACCTCCTTAATCATGGGGTTATCCACCAGAGCACGTGTCCTTATACACCTTAGCAGAATAGGGTTGCAGAGAGGAAGAATAGGCACATCTTGGAGGTGGCTAGAAGTATTATGTTTACCTCCAACGTCCCTATTCGCTTCTAGGGTGATGCTATCCTTACGGCGGTATATCTTATTAATCGGATTCCTTCTCGGGTTCTTGATATGAAACCTCCTTTTTCCCTTCTATACCCCAATGAGGAGTTGTTCACTATTCCCCTCAAGACATTTGGTTGTACTTGTTTTGTTCAGCTTCTTGGTCCCAATCACTCCAAGTTTCAACCCAAGGCCTCCAAATGCATCTTTCTTGGTTATGCACAAACTCAAAAGGGTTATTGTTGTTATGATCCTGTCTCAGGGAAGAAGTTTGTATCCATGGATGTCACTTTCTTTGAGGAGACACCCTGCTATTCTCGGGTCTCTCCTCAGGGGGAGAGTAGTGAGCATGGAGATTTGGGTCTTTTTCTTCAGGGGGAGGAGGAGTGCAGTGAGGACAGGGTTAATACCTTTGGGGTTGTTCCCTTACCTATTCCAGTTGATGATGAGGGCTGTAGTAGCGAGGGTGGTCAAAGGGATCGGGAGTTGAGAGTCTATCACAGGCGATGCAGGTAGATTGATCCTAGTCATCAGCAGTCCCAGCCAGCTACAATCTCTTCTGCGGCTCCAAGTCCAGATATTACAGTCCTAGGGCCCACAGAGACTCCTTCCATTGTTGCTACCTCACCCTCTGTAGATGACCTTGACCTTCCCATTGCCCTCCGTAAAGGAAAACGGCATTGCACCACATCTACAGCCCATTGCATCTCCGAATTTTTGTCCTATGATCGCCTATCTCCCTCCTACAGGTCCTATCTCACCTCTGTTGCTGATGTCCCTATTCTGAGAACAGTGCAAGAAGCCCTATCAGTCCCGGAGTGGAGAGGTGCAATGCAAGTTGAAATGGATGCCCTATTGAAAAATAATACCTGGGAGCTAGTTGACTTGCCCAAGGGAAAGAAACCAGTTGGATGCAGGTGGGTATTTACTATGAAGCATAATGCGGATGGTTCCATTGAGAGGTACAAAGCTCGGCTAGTTGCAAAAGGGTTCACTCAAACTTATGGTATAGATTACTTGGAGACATTTGCCCCGGTAGCCAAGATGACCACCATTCGGGTTCTATTATCTCTTGCAGCAAGCTACACTTGGCCTTTGTACCAAATGGATGTTAAGAATGCTTTCCTGAATGGGGACTTGCAGGAAGAGGTCTACATGCAGTTGCCTCCTGGATTCTTTGATACAGAGGCAGGTAAGAAAGTTTGTCGCCTCAATAAGGCATTGTATGGTTTGAAGCAGTCACCTAGAGCTTGGTTCGACAGATTCAGACTAGCCCTTGGGAAGCTCGTTTATGTACATGCCCAGTCAGATCATACACTGTTCATCAAGAGGGTGGAGTCGTCACTGACACTACTTGCAATTTATGTTGATGATATTGTAGTCACAGGAAACGACAATGAGATTGAGTCCCTCAAACAACTCCTTCATCAAGAGTTTGAGGTGAAAGATCTGGGTACACTACGGTATTTTTTGGGTATTGAGGTTGCTAGATCTAAGCAGGGGATCTTTGTCTCTTAGAGGAAATATGTGTTAGATCTCTTGGCTGAAACTGGAAAGCTAGGTGTCAAACCTACATATACACCCATTGAACAGAACCACAGGATTAATGCAGAGAGTGGGGAGCTGCTTGAAGACAAAGTTATGTTCCAGTGGTTAGTGGGAAAGCTCCTATATCTATGCCTTACCCGACCAGACATCAATTATGCAGTTAGTGTTATCAGTAGTAGATGCATTCTCCTAGAACCACGCACTTCTAGCAGCAGAAAGAATAGTAGCATACTTGAAGAGATGCCCGGGTAGAGGTATATTGTTCAAGAACAATGACCACATGAAGGTGGAAGTCTATACGGGTGCCGATTGGGTTGGGAGTGTTGATGACAGAAGGTCTACCTCTGGATATTGTGCTCTTGTGGGAGGTAACCTGGTTTCTTGGCGGAGTAAGAAACAAAGTGTTGTCTCTCGATCCAGTGCTGAAGCTGAGTACAGGTCAATGGCTAATGGAGTGGCTGAAATTCTTTGGCTGAGATTACTACTTGAGGAGTTGGGTGTTGAGTATGAGAAGCCCCTGATGTTGTATTGTGATAATCAAGCGGCTATTAATATAGCACACAACCCAGTGCAGGATGACAGGACTAAACATATAGAAGTTGATCGACACTTTGTACGAGAGAGGGTCTCATCACAAGAAGTATGTCTCCCATACATCACCTCCAATATGCAACTGGCAGATATCCTCACTAAAGCTGTATCACGGAAGAAGCTAGAGGCAGATCTATCCAAGTTGGGAATGATAAACATTTATTACCAACTTGAGGGGGAGTGTAGAGAACACTGATGTGGGCCCCATAGCTACGATCCCACTGTATTCGTAGGGTAGAAGATGTTCTAGTCTGCCTAGGGTTAGCTATTGGTCATTTAGTTGTTTCAGTTGTTATTTATTTCAGTCTTTGTTTTACTCTATTTGTTATGTAAAGACTAAGGGCAGATCTGTCCTTTCCATGTAATGAGCATAACCTATAAATATTAATTTAAGTGGCGGCGGCAGAACATTAAGCTTCTGCTCCTCCTTTCAACCCTTGTGTTCTACTGCTTCTCCTCCCTCTTACTCTTCTCTCCTCTTTCTTCCTTCTCATCTTCGATCTTGATATTCATTAGGGTTCAAGACTGATAACAGTCCTGAACTTCTAGTGTTGACAAGCATTGTATCAGAGAGAAAGTTATCACAGGCGAAGTGTGTACCCCCTATGTCATTTCTGAGAACCAGCTTGCAGACATCTTTACAAAGGTTTAAACCTTTCTAGACATCATGATTTTTGTGACAAGTTGGGCATGATTGATATCTATGCTCCAATTTGAGGGGGGGGGTGTTGTCAGTTTTTTATGTATTCAGGTTTAGTACCATAAGGGTACTGTTGTAATTTCTTCTTTGATTACATTGTTCGGCTGTACTAGTATAAATAATAATAGATCATTCTTTCGCCCCCCTAAGTTCAATAGGGGCTTTCAGTCCTCTCGGCTCTCCTCTCCTCTCTCCCTCTCTTCTCTCCTCTTGTCTCTCACTTGCTCTTGCTCTTGCTCAACAGTTTTGTTCTTAAGGAGTTGCTTGTGAGAGGGAAACATTCTAGGGGCTTATGTGTAACTATTTTAACTAGCTTGTCCAGCAAGCCAGTGGGTCTTATAAAAGAGAAGGGGGTTGTTTCAAGAGGGGTCTTTTGGTTCTTTCTCTCTTGTTTGAGATGTAGCTCAGCCCCATCCAAGGTTTTCAAGCATTGGGAACTTGGGTTTTGAGGAGTCGACCCATTTTGGCACCTTCCAATCCCTCCATTTCTGCATTGTTACTATAGCGGAACTGTTCCAGGAAGAGTTTTACTTCAGGTTCAGGTCTGAAATCCCTAAAAATTCAACTTATTTTGTTGTTTTCAGCTTGGTATTTCCTGTGCTTATTACTGTATACTTGAGGTACTGCATGTAATTTGTCTTTTTGTCCACATCAGAAATCTTCTGTCTATTAGTTCCCTTGTCAAGTCTCATAATTGTTCTGTAACCTTCTTTACATCTGATGAGAATAAAAATTATCATATTTTTATCCCTCAATATTCAGTTTTTTATACTTAATTAGCACCTAATTGGACTTACTATTCTTGTATTTCAATTTAGGGCACGAAACAAGGTGTTATGGGAAAAACAAGGCTAATCGGGTAATTTTACACAGTTTCGGCACCGCGATATAATTTGGGCATAACTCTCTCATCCGGACTCCGATTGAGAATATTCAAGATTCATTGGAAAGATAAGGAAAAACTCTACAAATTTCATGTTTTGAGTTTTGACAGATTCGGACTGCATCGAGGTCAAAATTGGGCTCGAAGTATGAACAAATTTGTAGAGAAGCCCAGTTTGCAGCTGAAGCCTAGTTCGCAGAGAAGCCTTGCAGCGGCCCAATTCGTTAAGGAAGCCCAATACGAATGCAAGAATAAGAAACATCAAAGAGTCCTTTCAGATTAAATTTTATGTTGTATTTTTAGAAAGATAAAAGAAGATTAGGATTACCAGTTAAGAGATAAGGATAGACAAGATCTAATCTAAGCATTATCTATTAGAGAACTGATCTCCCAAAGGAGAAAGAACTCCTTAGAGGAGCAAGAGACAACTCCTTCCTAAAGCTATAAAAATGGGGGCAGACTAGCACCTAGGGCCGTCAAATCCTCCAAGAGAGCTTCAGCCTTCAAAGAGAGCAATGAGCAACCAAGGAGAAAGAAGCAGAGTTCACCACCTCTCATCTGAAAGCTGCGATTTCATTATAAGTGTCTGTAAGGTTTTTATTTCTAGTTGAAGAGTTAGGGAAGCTTTGATTCTATAACATTGTGAGATCTAATTGATTTTTATTTCAGTTCATTGTTTATGGGTATTCATATGTTTTCTGCGATTTCCTGTTAAGATTATTTTTATTGATTAAGCAAGAAGGGCCCCTTGCTCATTCAATGAGAACAATCTATGGCCGATTGAACCTCCAATTTCGTATATGATTGGTAGGTTTAATCAGGGTGGCAACTAACATAAATTGATTGCAAAAGAATTTTCAATCTATGTTAGGGAAATATATGATCTGGTTTAAACGGTCCGAGCTTGTGAGATCGCTGACTAGAATAGGGTCTCTCCCCTCTTAAAGCTATTAATAGATTAAATCCTAAGAGCTTGTTTAGGACTGTCTATTAATGAGAGAAGCAATCAAAGAGCTTTTTTTGGTTGTCGAATAATATGAGTAGAGGCTGGCTGTTAGAGCTTGTTAATGGCCATAACCAATTTATTCGTAACATATGGATTTATCCTTGCATCGAGGATCAATGATAAGAATCAAAGCCGAACTTGTCCCTTCAACTGGAAGCTACCTCCCATCGATTTGATCTCTTGCTTTCTGTTATTTCCTGTTATTTTCTTTATTTCATCTTATTTTCCTTATCTGCACAACCCCCCTACTTTGATTACTTGGAAATAAATCCACTCAATCCCTGTGGAGACGACATTGCTCATCACTATCTACAAATTATTTAATTGGAGCAAGACTATTTATCTTTTGTTGGATTCGACACCCACCAACATCTCATTGTGTCTTAGGGAAGACGATTGGCAGTGGACATGAAGCCGATGGTGCTTATCTTCTTGATCAATCTCCAAAGTTAGGGTTAATATGTCAGTTTAAGTCCTGTCATGATGAGAAACACATAATGTGCCGGTCTCCAATTGAAATTATGGCATCACCATCTTGGACATGTCTTTTGGTTCACTGAAGTTTTTGTTTCCTAGTTTGTTTCAGTCTTTGTCTAGTTTTAGTCTATAGTGTGAAGTTTTTCAACTATCAAAGCAATGTGGAACCACATATTTTGCAAGTAACAAAAGAAGTAATATTGCTTTCCATTTAATACATATAGATGTTTGGGAACCTTATTTTATTCCTTGTATGGGTGGCTACAAATATTTCATTCTTTTTATTGATGACTAATCATAGTATACTTGGTTGTATTTGATGACGAGCTAGGATGAAGTACCATCAATTGTAAAAAACTTCTTTAGTATGGTGGAGACATAGTTGGAGAAGAGATTATCGTTTTGACAATGCCAAGGAATATATAGAGAAAATGGTTGATCAACTTGTGGTCCCACACTTTATTATTTCTTGATGATATATTGCTGTTAGCATGTGTTTTAATGTTGTTTCTAGCGATAGGGGTATTCTTGTCATTGTACCTCTTTTATTTTGTATCTAATATAAATAACACCTAGGGCGGCAGATCAGATTAGATTTCTGCACCCCTTTTCTTCTATTCTTTCTTCTTTGCTCTCTTCTTCTCTTCTTTTCCATCTCTGTTCTTTTCTTTCTTCTTTTTCTGAATTCTTCTTGCTAAAACAGGTTTGGATCTCAACGGCTTTAGACAACTTAGTATCAGAGTAGGTTTAAGACTGATTAGGGCTCTCATGTAGGAGTAATCCAGCTGACTACATGAGAGTTTTATAGGGCTGGAAGTTTAGCTTGAATCGCTTGGTTCTTGGAGGTCATTAGAGATTGCAGGAGGTGCCCAAGGTGTAGAAATCATGGAGAGTTGCCCAGTGATCAGGAAGAATCAGAGAAAATAGGCCAGTTTCTTATTTAGGGATTAAATTAGTGATTGAGAGTGGCACTCGGCTCTTTCTGGGTAGTTTTCACTCCTCTTTTTGGACTGACAGACTTCTGAAGTCTTTTGGGATCCTCTGGGAGGATCGACTGTCAATTTTTCTAACTTCTCTAGAGATGAATTTAAGGTTTTTATTTGGACTGTGCTTTTGGGCTGAGTGGTTGATAGTTTTTCACTTCAGTTTCACTTCTTGGGTTCATGGAGGGGTTTGTTCTGGGTGCTGCTGGACAACACTTGAAGTTTTTTTTTTGGAAAAGGAAGTTGAACAGTGTTGTTTCTTCCATTCTGTGACTCTTCATTGAACATTCTAGCATGGAAATTACTGGAAATGAGTTTAAATTGTATGGACTTGTGGGAGCTGGAAATGCTATTGACAGCAATTCATTTCAGATTACTACAACAAAGTTTGATGGAACAAACTATTTGGAATGGGTCCAATCGGCTATGATGGCCATTAGAGGAAGGGGAAGGCTGGGGTATGAGATGGGAGGCACAGAAACCAGCACAGGAGAATTCTTCTCTTGCTAAATGGGTCTAGGAAAATTATTTGGTTATGACTTGGTTATGCAATTCCATGCAGCCCCATATAAGTAGAAACTATCTATGGGCAAAGACATCTAAGGAGATTTGGGACAATATGAAAGAAACTTATTATCATCCCCTCAGTGGTGCTAGAGCCTATGAACTAAAAAATGAGGTGAATAATCTTAAACATGGGGAGAAACCTATGTCAATTTATTTATCCACCCTAAAATCATTATGGCATGAGATTGATCATCTTGAAACAATTGACTAGGTGAGTTAGAAAGATGTTAGGAAACTGGTTGAGAAAAACAACGTGTTTGAATTCTTGGTTGGTTTAAATTCTGACTATGACATTGTGAGACAACAACTACTCACTAGAGATAGTCTCTTTATCTCAGGCCTACACTGGTAAATAGTGAGGAAAGTAGGAGGAAGGTTATGCTACAGATTCCATCTATGGAATCAGCTTTAGCAGCCATAAATCCAAAGCCTGGAGGTGATAAGTAGAAGGAAGTGAAAAGTGAAAGAAAGAGGGATGTGTTTTGTGATTACTGTAAGAAGCCAAAACATACTAAGGAAACTTGTTGGAACCCTCATCCTCAACTGATTCTAGAAAGACTTAAGCATAAGAAGGGAATGTCAATACAACTGTAACTACAGGAGCTCTATCCACACCCAACACCGGATCCAATTCTCTAGATGCATTGGCTATGGTAAGAATTGCTTTGAATTAGCTGGAGAGTGAAGTGGGCATCTCTGAACAGTCTCATTCTAATTTTGTTCCTCCCACTTCAGCTTTTGCTCAATCAGGTACACGTGCCATTGTCTATCCTGCCTCAACCCCAAGTAACACTAGCTGGCAAGGGGGACATCAAAGTCTCTGGTGCTATTTCTTTAACCTCAGTTCTACATGTTCCTAAGCTAAGTACTAGTCTACTTTCAGTCAGTAGTATCACTAAACATCAAAACTGTTCAGTGACCTTTTTTCCCTGATCATTGTGTTTTCCAAGATCTGGCGACAAAGTGATTGGGATTGGCTATAAGACGAATGAAATCTACTTACTTGAATATCCACCTGGGAAGAATAAAGAAGTTAGGGAATCTTTTGTGTCACAGCCTGTGAATCAGATTATGCTCAGGCATAATCAGTTGGGTCATTTATCTTTTGGGTCTTTAAAGAGTTTATTTCCTACTTTGTTTGAATTAGTCCAAGTGTCTAATTTAAAGTGTGAGAGTTGTGAATTGGAAAGGCATTGTAGATCAACTTATTCACAAAATAATAAAAGAAACATTATTCCTTTTGAAATTGTGCATACTAATGTTTAGGGGCCCTATCATATTACTGCTATGGGAGGGTACAAATATTTTCTTTTGTTTGTTGATGACTACTCTCGGTTTTCATGGGTTTGCCTTATACGCTCTTGAGATGAGGTTCCCACTTTGACCCATGCTTTTCATCAAATGGTCCTGACTCATTTTGGGATTAAAATAAAAAATCTTATATCTGATAATGCGAAGGAGTATTTTGCAAAACCCTTATCCTTTTATCTCCTTGAGAATTGAGTTATTCATTGGAGCACTTGTCTCCATACACCTCAACAGAATGGGGTAGCTGATAGGAAAAATAGGCACATCCTAGAAGTTGCAAGAAGCATTATGTTGTGTTTGCTGGAACACAACAGCCGAAGAAGAAGAAGAAGAGAAGAAGAAGAGGAGAAAGTTTGAGAATGGCGGCTCTAAAACGTTCAGCCAACCCTACTATCTTATATACATGTTTATCACATAGTGTTACATGAATGGACCAGAATGCCCTTGACTAATGATGGGACACCTAGGCAAATAAAACATTAAACAAGTTTAGGCCCAATAACTAATGACTTAAGACCCAGCAATGACTAACATATACATTAAATCAGCCGAACCAACACTCCCCCTCAAGCTAAGCATGGATGTCGGTCATGTTTAGCTTGCTAAATAAGTCCAAGAATTTCGTTGAAGCTAGCCCTTTTGTTAGCACATCTGCAATCTGCATCTCGGAAGGAGTATAAGGAATGCAGAGTTCCCCTGAGACTATTCTTTCTCTAACGAAGTGTTGGTCAATTTCAATATGTTTCATCCTATCATGTTGCATTGGGTTATTTGCAATGTTGATGGCAGCCTTGTTGTCATAGTACAACCTGAGAGGGCACTTGATCTTTATCCCGAGCTCACTAAGAAGGGTCCTAAGCCACAGAAGTTCAGCAACACCATGAGCCATATCTCGATATTCAGCCTCTGCACTTGATCTAGCAACCACATTTTGCTTTTTACTCCGCCATGTAACTAGATTTCCTCCAACAAACGTGCAATACCCAGAAGTTGACTTCCTATCCCCAACAGAACCGGCCCAATCCGCATCAGTATATGTTTCAATTTCAATTTTATTGTGTTTTCTGAACAGAATTCCTTTTCCTGGGCAAGTCTTCAAGTACTTAAGAATCCTTTCCACTTCTCTCTTGTGAGAGATCTTTGGAGAGTGCATGAACTGGCTGACAACATGTACAACATAAGCAATATCTGGTCGAGTGAGAGACAAATATATCAACTTCCCTACCAGCTTTTGGTATCTCTCTTTATCAAGGTAGTCTTCTCCTACTGATTCCTATAGACCATGGTTTTGTTCTATTTGAGTATCTGCTGGCCTACACCCCATCATACCTATCTCTTCTAGGAGGTCAAGGACATACTTCCATTGACATATATAGATGCCCTCTTTTGACCTAGCAACTTCAATCCCAAGAAAGTATCTCAGATGGCCCAAGTCTTTGATCTCAAACTCAGAATCCAAGAACTCCTTTAATCTTTTTATCTCTTCCAGATCATCCCCAGTAATCACCATACCATCCACATAGACAATGAGTGTTGTAAGTTTGCTATTTTGTTTCCTTATGAACAAGGTATGACCTGCCCCACTTTGAGCCTATGCCATGGTAAGAATTTGAGAAACCTTTAGCTGTTTATTTCTCAATACTGAAGTCTCTATGGCAAGAATTTGATTTGATAGAAGTTGTAGCCTGGGATACCACTAATGATGCTGAGACCTATAGGAAACTTGTTGAGAGAAATAGGGTGTTTGAGTTTTTGACAGGGTGGAATCCGGAATATGACATCACAAAGCAAAATATCTTATCTAAGGATAGTGTTTCACTGTCTCAAGCCTATGCCATGGTAAGTAGTGAAGAAAGCAGGAGACTTGTCCAGGTTCAAGGGGCTGGTCTAAATGATCACTTTGCTAATATGGGAGTGAAATCCAAGTGAGTTACAGGGACTCCAAGTAGCTCAAGGAAGAAAGAAATTATTTATGAGTACTGTAAGAAACCAAAATAGACTAAAGACAAATGTTGGAAATTGCATCCTGAGCTTCTTCCTCTTTGGTTTCAAAAGAAGTCTGATAATATGAAGGCAGGGAGTGACAATATTGTTGCTGGTCCAAATAGTGACAGATGCCTAACTGAAGAGATGACTGCTAGTGAGCAGTTAGCAGCTATGAAGGCAGAGTATGAGAAGTTTGGGAGGATGATCAGTCACCTAGAGGGTGTAGCCTCTTCTTCCAACCCTCCAGGAAATTCAACATCTTCTGCATTTGCTCATTCAGGTATATGGGCTTCTGCCAATCATGCAACTATTTCAGGTAATCGTAGGATCCCTTGGATTATTGATTTTGGTGCTTCTGATCATATGACCTGCCATTCCACTTTGTTTGTTTCTTATGATTTACTTCTTGGCCATGACAAAATCACCCTAGCCGATGGCTCTCTTGCCCCTATCTCCGGCAAGGGAACCATCAAGGCTATAGATTCCTTGGTACTTCTTTCTGCTCTTCATGTACCCAAGCTAAATACAAATTTATTATTTGTAAGTAGCCTAAGTCCTTGAACTGTTGTGTAACATTCTTTCCTTCCTACTGTGTTTTTCCAGATCTGGAGTCTCAAAAAGTGATTGGGAGTGGCCATGAGGCGAATGAAATATATCTGTTAGACACTCCTGGACAGAGCCATGGACAACCTAGAAAAGTTGCTTTTGGGTCTACATCTACAGAGTCCATCAGTCGAGTCATGTTATGCCATTTTCGTTTGGGTCTTCTTTCTTTTTCTACATTAAGTCATTTATTCCTAGAACTGTTTAAGGGAATTAGTCTGTTTATGGGTGGCTACAAATATTTTATCTTGCTTATTGATGATTTTTCATGGTTCACTTGGATATTTTTTATGAAGTCCTGTGATGAAGTTCCCAGACTTGTGAGGCAATTGCATGAATTTGTTCTAACCCAGTTTGATACCAAAATTAAAATTTTCAGATCTGACAATGTAAAAGAATATTTTGAGAAAAACCTGACCTGCTATCTCACTGATTTGGTGGTTATTCACCAAAGCTCCTGTGTTAGGACCCCATAACAGAATGGAGTTGCTGAAAGAAAAAATCGACATATTGTTGAAGTTGCAAGAAGTATCTCCTATTTGCCTCACATGTCCCTACAAAATTTTGGGGTGATGTTGTTCTCACTACAACCTACCTAATCAACCGTATGCCATCCAGGGTTTTGGGTTTATGTCTCCCTTCAGTCTTTTTCATCCGGGAAAGGACGTTTTTCCTATTCCACTCCGTGTCTTTGTCTGCACTTGTTATGTACATATCCAAAGTGTCTAGAGACACAAATTTGAACCAAAAGCCCACAAATGTATCTTCCTTGGTTATTCCCCCACACAAAAGGGTTATTGTTGTTTTGATCCGAAAACTGGAACTCGGTATGTCTCAATGGATGTCACCTTTGATGAGCTCTCTTCATTTTATGATTCTTCTCAGGTGAGGCATTGTCCAAAGGGGGAGAGTTTGTCACAGTTGTTTGCTCTACCCCTTCCTATCCTAGCTGAGTCTTTTATTGAGACTCTTCCTCCTTCAAATGAGTCAAGGGAGGATCAGTCATTTCATTCTCATTCCAGTGTTCCTATCCCTCCTCCTTTACCTCCTTGTCCTCTTTTTAATCCCAGGTTGTACCAACGGCAAAGAACCAGAAGTGAGCAGATTGTTTCCCTTACACCACATGAGCCTCCTGCACTTCCAGTCAGAGAAGAGACAACAGGTACTGATACAACCCCTTTGGAGTCATCCTTTCCAGACCTCGATATCCCTAATGCTATTAGGAAAGGAAAAAGGAAGTGTACTGAACATTGCATTTCCAAACACCTTTCTTATAGTTTGCTCTCTCCATATTTTGGCTACCTTTCTTCTGTTGCTTCTAACCCAATTCCCAGGTCTATGTCAGAAGCTCTCTAAGGGAACTCATGTAATTGTCCTTATTTTTACAACAAAATAAAAGAGATCATTGGGGGCTGAAGAGAGGTTTTGAACTACTCTCTCTTCTTCTACTTCATTTTCTTCCATCTTCTTCCTCCATCACTTCTCTCTCTCCAATCTCCTTTTT
Source organism: Nelumbo lutea (assembly GCF_056320005.1). Classification (NCBI taxonomy): domain Eukaryota; kingdom Viridiplantae; phylum Streptophyta; class Magnoliopsida; order Proteales; family Nelumbonaceae; genus Nelumbo; species Nelumbo lutea. Next base: position 104,813,920 of record NC_142686.1, read on the forward strand.
ATTTTTCTTTTAATTCAGATTATTGTAGGTGCTATTTACAACTGAACCAATTACACCCTTTGTTGTTAACATGGATAATGTCCATGGGATCAGATGTGAAGGAAAGTGCAAAACCATTGGGCTTAAAATTCATGGCCACATATTTACAATGGATCTATAATACCATTGAATTCTCAGGAGTAGACATAGTGTTGGGTATTGAATGGCTCCAACAACTAGGCTTGGTGATGTGTAATTGGGCTGAGCTAATGATGGACTTCCAACATAATGGAGCTCCCTGTTCATTAAAGGGAACTAGACCAACCAAGAACACTGCAAAAGCTCCCCAAGTTATTCTTAAGAGTTGCCAACATTCAGACTCTCCCTTGTTAATGAGCATGGGCCCTATGCCTTTTGAATTGATGTTGTCCACTAAAGATTTAGGAGTCCAAACCTCAGAACAACAGAACCAACTCTAGATATTGTTGAGTGATTACTCGGATGTGTTTTTGGAACCCTCCACATTACCCCTAACTAGATAGATGGATCACTGAATCGTCCTTCACCCAGGGGCCCCACCAGCAAATGTAAGACCGTATAGGTATCCACATTACCAGTGGGTAGAGGTAGATAAGATGGTCAAGGAACTCTTTGTTAGACAGTTTTGTATGCCCTTAGCTGCAATCCAATTTGATGTACTTTTGACATTTAGTGTAAATAAATAAAGTGCATGTTTGATTCATGTTGTTTGGTATATTTCTATGTAAGACCCTAAAACTGGAAACTTATAGAGACTCGTGTTAGTTTAAAATGTTCACAGCCATTGGATAAGTCTGGGGAGATTTATCCTGCCAAGGCTGATACTGGTGTGCCACCAAATGTTGGGATGGCTTGTCTCGGCCACCAGGGTAAGACCCAAGGCACATGCAATATGGGATTACTTGAATCCTTGAACCGGAGCAGATTTTCAGTATTGCCCTAGACCTTGGAGACAGATGGGCAAAACTGGAAAGTTACACCTGACCCCTAGACTCGACTATGACACTTCACTGGGTGTCGGATCGGGCTGTCTTTGATATATCAATCAGTGAGATCCTTAGCAGGGGTCAAAACCTAGGCATGTTGGGGCAGTCTGAGAATTCATCTGAGTGAGTGATCATAGTGATAGGATCAGCCCCTTTGTCGGACAATGGTAATGATCGGGAATGCACTCTCTTTGAGGGAAACCAAACTGCCGGCAGTTGATTTCAATCGTTGGAATTTTGTTTTGCAAAATTAATATATATAAATGTATATGTACGGTTTCAAAAGGTTTGCAAATGGTTTTAATTCCCGGGGTCCATGTGAGTAGGGAGTGCGGCACTGTTCCTTGCAGCCGAGGGAGAGGTCCTCTCTTGTCGGGCAGTGCTTAATCATTAAGGGCTGAGAGGTTAAGTGTAAGACCATTTAGGATAATACCTGATGGGCTAATCTTGCACCTGTCCATAGTTCCTGGGTTTTTATAAGATGGCTTGGCCCAGGGACCACTTAATGTAAGTGTTGGGCCCATAGGGTCCATGTGATGGGCTCAAGGGGTCACTGAGCTTTTCAATGAATTCGGCTGGGCCGAACCCATGTGGCTGGCGTGTAGATCAATGCTTGGGTCTCACGCCATACAAAGAAGCCCAACTGGGCAGCAGATTGGAAACTAGTTAAACATTGAACACTTAATGGGTCAAAAGCCCATTACGAGCTGGGCTGATATGATCACCCATCTATGGAGCGAATCTGAGATTAATTTTAGTAAAAGGATTGGGCTTTTGACCTTATCCACTCTGGGAGACCAAATTCAAATCAGATTTGAATTTGGTAACCTCCTGATAAGATCAGGAGTAAACTAACTTAATTTGCAGATACGATTAAAATAATCCCCTATCTGAATATTGATTTGGATTGGGATAACTCCTAATTAGGAGGCTTTCTTAATCAAGAAGAAAGGAGGAGAAAACCAATTCGAAAATATCAAATTTCAAACCAAGGGTTTTACAGTGAGGAAGAAAGCTTTCTGCGTACAGAGATTAGATCTCACAAAACTCCAGAGAGAAGAAAAGCTATTCAGCCATCTTCGTCCCAGGAGTTCTCCTCCAGCCGCCGCCAACCCATGTTGCAAGGTTCGATCTTTGCAGAATAAAGAAGTCAAGAAATCTATTCTTGACATCAGTCTTGCAGAAAAGACTGAAAAGGATTCGGTGTTCAGAGTTTCCAGTGGGTTCCATCCACAGCCGTGTCATCTTCAGCAGGAGCGGATCTTGGTGTCTTCTTTGGGCGTGAACAACAACTTTGGGAGATACTGTTTCTCCGGATCAGGTATAATCCTTCCTATTTCTTTTGGTTCAGATCTGGTTCGATTATGGTTCAAGTAGAATCCTTGAATATTGTATTCTAAATTGATGGAATATGATTCCCAGTTGGGAGAAGGTAGGAAAATTTTTGAAATTCGCCCACCCATTCCGCACCCTTCATGGCCTCCATTAGATGGATCCTACCATTCTTTCACACTTGGATAAGAATTTGGCCCAGTAACAACCCCTTTTCATTGCTTGTCCTATTAGTTAAGAAAAGGACAGCATATAGGGGTTTTGTGTTGATTACCAGGCCCTCAATAACATCATTGTGAAGGACTAGTACCCCATTCCCTTGGTAGAGGAGTTACTTAATGAATTGGGCCAGGCTCTCTTCTTCTCTAAACTAGATCTTACGTCCGAGTATCATCAGATCTGGGTCCACCTAGATGACATCACTAAGACTGCATTTTAGACATCAGATGGACACTATGAGTTTGTGGTAATGTCGTTTGGTTTAACCAACGCACCCTCCACCTTCCAATGACTCATGAATGAAGTCTTCATACCATTCTTGTGTCGCTTTATACTTGTCTTCTTTGATGACATACTTATATACAGCCTAACATGGGTCTCACACATGGAACATTTGCATTGTACCCTGGGTATGCTAAGACAACACCTTTTGTTTGCCAAGCCCATTAAGTGCTCCTCTGGGCAGACCTAGGTCAACTACCTCGGGCACATAATATCCAGTGGCAAGGTTTACACTGACCCCAACAAGGTTTCCAGCATGGTTAACTGGCCCAAACCCACTTCCCAGAGGTTCCTTAGAGGGTTCCTAGGGTTAACTGGTTATTATAGGCACTTCATATTTGGTTATGACATTTTGGCTGCACCCCTCACTAGGTTGTTGAAGAAGCAGGTCTTTGATTGGGATGAGCAAGCTGAGCATGCATTCCAATCCATTAAGAAGGCAGCTACCACACCACCCACCTTGGCCCCTCTAGATTTCAATAAAGAATTCCACACTTTATATATCTTATTAGTATAGCCCCTGTTGTAAATTCATTACTTGTATTCTTTATTCTTTTTTCTCCCCTATATGGGCATTCTTGTAATTGTACATTTCTTTTAATATATACTATTAGCTCGTGAGAAAGTGAAAGAGCAAGGAAAGAGACAGAGGTTCAGATCTGTTAGGGTTGATCAATCTGATCGAACCAACCTGGAAAAGATATATTTATATTAATCTTATATAAATGGACAAGATTGTCCTTACAAAGAAAATAAAAGAACTGTACACTAAAGTACACGCTTATTACAGTACAAGAAAGAAAAACAAAGTATAGTAGAATTACAAAACTAACCTTCAGTAGTTCTTCTACACTCCCCCTTAAACTGATGCTGGGGTATAAACATCAGTTTGTCAACAAGGAAATTATGTCGGGCTTTGGTCATGGATTTGATCAAGAGATCCGCAAGCTGTAGACCCGATGAAACATGTGGGAGAGAGATGTGACCCACATGGAGAAGGTCACGAATGAAGTGACAATCCACCTCAATATGTTTAGCGCGCTCATGAAGTACAGGATTAGTTGCAATCTTGATTGCACTCATGTTGTCAGCAAACAGAGGAATAGCAGATGAGTGGTTAATATTCATGTCATGAAGAAGTGCCTTAAGCCAGATTATTTCATTGTATACTGAAGACATGGCCCTATACTCGGCTTCAGTAGATGACTTGGAAACCGTTTGTTGTTTCTTGCATTTCCAAGAAATCAGAGAATCACCAAGGAATATATACCAACTAGTAGTAGAGTGACGAGTGTCAAGAAAACCTGCCCAGTCAGCATCTGCATAAGCTTGGAGCTGTGTGGATGAAGAGGATGAGAAAAATAAGCCATGTGATAGTGTACTCTGTACATAACGAATAATTTGGAGAACTACCAAATAGTGAGGCTGACATGGAGAAGAAACAAACTAACTCACAATCTGAACCACATAGGAAATGTCATGTCTAGTCATGGTTAGGTAGATAAGACTACCTACAAGTTGTCTATATAGGGTAGCATTAGGAAGAATATCACCCTCATCTTTACTCAACTTACAATTAAGCTCCAGAGGTGTATCAACATGTTTAGAGTCAGCCAAGCGAGCAAGAGACACCAAATCAGAAGCATATTTCTGTTGGTTGACAAAGTAACCCCAATGTCATCTTTGAATTTTGAGTCCAAGAAAGTATGTTATTGGCCCAAGATCTTTCATTTTGAAGGAGTTACCAAGAAGAATTTTAGTTTGTTAATTGTAGACACCCCATTTTTGCGTTCTTCAGTCTTTCTGCAGCACTTCAAGCTTCAAGCATGCTTCATCTAACCTCACAGTCGACCTGGGGGTATTTTTGGAATTTTACAAAAGTTGGGTTCTCGAGGATCCAAGACCATAGGTACGTAGAGCCTAGAAACCCAAACCCAATGATGCCAAGATCACCCAAATCCAACACCGTTTACCCCTTCATCCTGATACCCGAAGCCGAAACCGATTCCGATCGTCTAATCAGAATCATTTTAATCCTAATCCTCATTTCACATCAAATCCAAAATCCGAGACCATAGGTACGTAGAGCGAAAAATCCAAATCCAACGACCCCAAGATCACCCAAGTCTGACATCGTTTACCCCTTCATCCTGAGACCCGAAGCCAAAACCGATTTTGATCGTCTGATTAGAGTCATTTTAATCATAATCCTCATTTCACAGCAAATCCAAAATCTGAGACCATAGGTATGTAGAGCCCAAAAATCCGAATCCAACAACACCAAGATCACCCAAGTCCAATACCGTTTACCCTATCATCTTAAGACCCGAAACCGAAACCGATTCCGATCATCCAATCGGAGTCATTTTGATCCTAATCCCCATTTAATATCAAATCCAAAATCTGAGACCATAGGTATGTAGAGCCCAAAAATCCAAATCCAGCAACACCAAGATCACCAGAACCCGACACCGCTTGCCCCTTCATCCCTAGACTCGAAACCAAAACCGATTCCGATCGTCCGATCGACATCATCTCTGATCCTAAATCCTAACCCCATAAAATCTGAAATCCAACCTTATAGATGGATAGAGCTCGAAATTCCGAGTCCAACGGTACCATGATCGTCCAACTTCGACACCGTTAGCCCCTCCATCTTGAGACCCGAAGCTAGACTCGACCCGGGCCCTCCGTTTAGAATCCTCTTCACAATAACTTCGAACCTAGGACATTACACGACCCAAACCTCCCCTCAGACTCTAGAAGCATCTTAAAAATCTAAGATTTGACCAGCTATAGCCTCCAATCAATCAAGCCAATCACCTAAACTTGGAGTGTCCAAGTTAGGTAAATTGGTGAAATCTTTCACTCTTTGTCTTGATTGATTGAGAGAGTCTCTCACAAAGATGTCTTGACAGCCCATTCTCTCAATCAATCTCCCTCCAAAAACCATTTAAACATCAGCCATTGATCTCCCTTATCACCCATCTCAGCCCTCCATTCCCCTCTCAAAAAATCTATAAATACCACCCCTTTATCACATCCTAGACACACAATCTAACCAAGACACAAGCTAGCTTAGGGAGAGAGCTCAACTCCCACAGCCATTACCCACGTCCCAAAGCCTCCCCACTCACTCTCTAGCATCCCTATAGTCCCTCCATATCAGTTTGAAGCCAAAGAACACCCTTGGGTCGTGCCTCAATTCAAGAGAAGAAGTATGAAGCCTTCTTGAAGCAAAGGTCATGTTACAGAAAATTACAGTCATCCAGCATGTTTCTACACATCTTGGGCTACATATCCAACGTATTTGACCTCCTAAATGATGGTAAATTCATCTTCAATCTAAGGGGTTTCAGGGAGTCGAATTTCTCAAGAGGTATTTTGTAGAGGCGACAACCAGAACATAGGCATGTTCACGTCCCTATCCTTTTTAATTGACTATCCTTTACTAATTTTATTTAGGACTGTCTTCCTTTTCTTTTTACCCTTTAACTTTGTAGTTTTCTTTTCTTGTTTTTATTTATTATACCAACCATACTAAAGATAAAATATTGTTTTTTAGAATTAGCATTATCTTTTCCTTGTTTTTTTGCTTAGTAATCGATCCATCTAGTCCTGCTACATTGCCTCTTTTTTACTTCATCTCGCATGTTACCGTAGTTAGAATTTTTAGGATTGATCATGCATTAGTTAATAGGGGTACATTTCAGACTTGTTTTAGTTTTTCTCAACGTTTTATTATATTTTTTTAAATTAAATTTATGCATTAATTTATAGGCATGCATTGAAGTGATAAGAAGATATGCATTTCACATATCAGCCATTAGTATTAGAATTAATGAATAGTGCTAGCATTCATCGGGTTAGACCATCTTCTTGGGTTATTTCAGTTATTTCTCTCAGTTTTCTTCTTCTTCTTCTTTTGTACTTCACATTACAATTTTTATGCTCTTGTCATTAACATCTTATCTAAGAATGCAGTTAACTTTCAAATAAAAGAATTTTAGATGTCGTATGTTTCTTTTAGCCATCCTGCATAGTGCAATCACATGTCCTAGTAGGACCCACTTGAATTCTAGAATTTAGCATCTCATTTCTAGGATATTGATTAATTCATGACACTCATCTAAGTCAAACATCTCTAACATTCTCATTCTTAGGTAAATTGGTTCTTTTTATTAGATCATAGATTAAATTAGTTTTCACTCTACTTTCTTCTTAGCTGGTTATGCATTTCAAACGTTCATAACTTTCATTCAAATCTTACACATCTCAGCTCTTGCATTTAGTTTATATTGCCTTCACGTAAATACACATTGAGTTCCAACCCCTTTTCATGTCAACATACCGTCTAGCACTTACCTTTTTAGATTGAAACTTTTAGTTGTTATGTCTTGCTTCTTTAGTTAATTGCTTATCCATTTTCTATTGCCGTTGCTTCTTTTTTCCTTAGTTTAATTTGTAGTGTTGGTTGTTAAACTGCAACTTTAAGTTGTTATTTTATCAACCAAGCATGGATAGCCCAAAAAATTATTAAATCATCCTTAGAACATTGGTGAAGTAGCCGGTTCAACCGGGCGTGTTGGGGTGCCTAACACCTTCCCACACCGTACCTTGGTCCCCGGACCCTAAGAATCTCATCCCCATTGGGCAATGAGTCACCAAGAAAATAAAATGTTTTTCTTGAAAAATCCCGAATTTTACTAAATTCCCAATTTGAAAAATTTAGGTGGCGACTCCAAACTCCATTCCCCAATCTGTCCCTCCCTCCAGGTCGGGTAACCACATTAATACCATCCATATCATCTCTAGTAATAAGGATGTCATCCACATAGACCAAAAGAAGAGTCAATCCCTGATCCCACTTGAGAGTGAAGAGAGAGTAGTTTGAAGCACTCTACTAAAAACCAACTTCCAACACTACTGTACAGAAGCGATCAAACCAAGCTCGTAGAGCTTGTTTAAGACCATATAGAGATTTTTTCAGTTTACACACCAACTGAGGATTGTCACAGTAGCTGGGAGGTGGTTTCATATAAACTGTCTCCTATAACTCTCTATGGAGGAAGGCATTCTTAATGTCCATCTGGTGAACTGTCCACTGTTTAAGAGCAGTAATGGCTAGTAGCAAACGAATTGTTGTCATTTTGGCCACAGGTGCAAAAGCTTCATCATAGTCAATTCCATACTCTAGCTTGTGGCCTTGAGCAACCAAACGGGCCTTATATCTGTCCAGAATACAATCAAATTTGAGTTTTATGGTGTAAACCCACCGGCTACCAATTATGGAGGCATTTGGGGGAGGAGAGACAAGATCCCATGTATCGTTCTCCAATAAAGCCTAAACCTCTGATCCATAGCTTCTTTAATGCTCAACTGCTACAGCCTGGATATAAGACTTAGGAATATCTGTGGATGACAAAGTAGCTGAGAAGGAGCTATGACTCAAAAAGAAGCCATAGCGATTAGGTGGACAAGAAATACGAGATGACCGACGCAAAGTAATAGATGAAGGTAAATCCTCAGGAGGAGAATCTGCACTTACAGTAGTGGTGGATGGAGAGGAATGACCAATCACTGTTGCTTGAGGTGGAGGAGGCATAGGCAATGGCTGAATTGGATGCTTGTTGAAATACGTCTGAAGAGGCTAAAGAGAAGGAGAATCACCTATAGATCCAAAGTCATGCAGAACAGAAATGGATGGTGCAGGTAATTTGCAAATATGCTCAAAGAATGAAAGATTCTCAAGAAAGATGACATTGTGAGAAATGAGCAACCGACGGAGTTTGGGATCATAACAGAGAAACCCCTTGTGCTAAGTACTATATTCCGTGAAATCACACATAGCTGATTGAGCTGCTAGCTTTGTGCGTTCATGGGGAGGGAGATGGACAAAGCAAACACATTCCAAGACACGAAGTATGGATAGGTTTGGTGGACGATGAAATAAGGACTGATGGGGAGAAGAATTTTCAAGAATAGGTGTAGGAAGACTATTGATGAGATGAACAACAATGCGGGTCACCTCCACCCAGAAGGTAAGGGGAGCATGAGAGTCTTGTATCAAGGATCTCACCATATTAGCAATGTGACAGTTTTTGTGCTCCAATACTCCATTCTGTTGAGGAGTACCAGGACAAGATCTCTGGGACTGAATGCCATGTTGTTTCAGATAGCTTTGAAACTCACCATCCTCACCATCATAATACTCTCCCCCTGAATCTGACATCAAAATATTTATGGTGCATTTAAACTAGGTTATTACCATGGCATGAAAGTTCTTAAACATGGAGAAAACTTCTGATTTCTTTCGAAGAAAGTAAACCCATGTGTAATGAGTACAGTCATCAATGAATAACACAAAGTACTTATAACCCAAGCGTGAAATACCTGGAGATGACCACACATCACTATGAATGAGATAAAAAGGTGTAGATGCAAGTTCAATAGAAGAAGGAAAAGGTAAAACATGGATTTTACTATAACAACAAGTTAAACAAGATTTATCAATATTTTTTACTGAAGAAGTATTCAAAGGCAAACAACTAGAGGAAAATAAATAATCCAAATTTTAAGGATGAGTGTGACCTAAACGTCTATGCCATAAATGCCACACATTATTACATGAAGAAATAGAAGAACTAAGTGTAACAGATAGCAAACAAGAATCCGGTAAAGATTTCTTAGTCTCGAAATCCAGAGCAAACAACCTCCCAAGCCTACGCCCCTTCCCCTTTAGCTTCCTAAAGTGCTGGTCCTGAATAAAACAACCATCACGAGTAAATAGGACATTATTACTGTTTCGACTGCTGCTACAGTAGTCCGAACAGGAAGAGGAGAAGAAGAAGAAGAAGAAGAAGAAGAAGAAGAAGAAGAAGAAGAAGAAGAAGAAGAAGAGAAGAAGAAGAAGGGTCTGTCGAAATTCTGATGGTTAACCCATCCAGTCGACCCCCTTAATCTATATTAGATTCTAATAATGTTTACAAAGACAGAAATGCCCTTACTTAAGTGTGGGGCAGAGTAACTCTAATAAAACTGCCACATAAGCAAGTTACTTAATAAACAGAAGAAGACTAAACTACCCCTATTCAGCACATCTTAACACTCCCCCTCAAGCTGGAGAATATATGTCATATAATCCCAGCTTGTTACATAGATAGTTCACTTTCCCTGAGCTTAGAGCTTTTGTAAACAAATCTGCCCACTGGTCATTGGAGTCCACATGTTCTGTATTTATCTCTCTGGCAAGAACCTTCTCTCTCACAAAGTGGCAACCAACCTCTATGTGCTTTCTTCTCTCATGAAAGATAGAATTGGATGAGATATGTAGTGCAGCTTGGTTGTCACAGTACAATTTCATAGGTTTATCCATGTGAAACCCAATTTCTTGTAGGAGATTCCTCAGCCACACTAATTCACAGGTAGTGTGAGCCATGGCCCTATATTCGGCTTCAGCACTGCTTCTGGCTACAACTGTCTGCTTTTTACTCTTCCATGTCACAAGATTTCATCCTAGAAATGTGTAATAGCCTGTAGTAGATCTTTTGTCACTCACTGAGCCTGCCCAGTCTGCATCTGTATACCCAACTACTTCAAGTTTTCCTCCTGGTTTATACAATAGCCCACGGCCTGGAGCTCCTTTCAGATACCTCACAATTCTAAGGACTGCATCCCAGTAAGGTATACGAGGGTTCTGCATGAATTGGCTCACCACACTGACTGCAAAGGAGATGTCGGGTCTCGTGATAGTCAGATAGTTCAGCTTTCCCACTAATCGTCTATACCTTCCAGGATCTTCAAATACTTCTCCTGTATCACTGCTCAACTTAACATTTGGTTCCATAGGTGTCTCAGCCGGTTTTGCACCTAACAGTCCTATTTCTTCCAATAGATCAAGGACATATTTCCTTTGGCACAGATTTACCCTTGTTTTGACCTGGCAACCTCTATTCCCAAGAAATACTTTAATGTTCCAAGGTCCTTTGTTTGAAAATGATTTTGCAGAAATACCTTTAGTTTGCCAATCCCCAATTTATCACTACCAGTGATGACAATATCATCCACATAGATCACTAATAAAATCTTCCCAGCTTTTGAGTCATAGCTGAACACTGAGTGATCAACCTGGCATTGCTTCATTCCAAAACTCTTTACCACTTCGCTAAACTTCCCAAACCAAGCACATGGAGATTGCTTCAACCCATAAATTGCTTTCTTCAGCCTGCACACCTTACCACCCTCCCCCTGAGCAACAAACCCAGGTGGTTGCTCCATATATACCTCCTCCACTAGATCACCATGGAGGAAGGCATTCTTTATGTCAAGTTGAAGGAGAGGCCAATCATACATAACTGCCAAGGAAATTAGGACACGAACGGAACCAATTTTAGCCACCGGAGAGAATGTCTCCATGTAGTCCACACCATACACCTGTGAGTAACCTTTAGCAACAAGTCTGGCCTTCAGATGCTCCATACTACCATCTGGCAAGTATTTCACAGTATACACCCATTTACAGCCCACAACATGCTTCCTAGGTGGGTCCCACGTTTGAGTATGTTGAAGAGCAGAAAGTTCCTCCTCCATTGCCCGCCGCCATCCAAGTGAACTAAGAGCTTCTTGAACATTGTTAGGTAGGGAAATAGAAGACAAGATGAAACAAACTAGCAATGTGAGGCAGAAAGACGAGATAATGAAACAAAATTGGAAATGGGATGGAGTGTAGAACTACGTTTACCTTTCCGTAAGGCAATGGTAGGTCAAGATTTGAAGGTTCAGCAATAGGAGCCATGAGAGGATCTGTAGATGAGGTAGAAGGAGGAGGAGGGGCCGGTGTCGTTCGACGTGTATACACTTGTCGAATCGGTGGTCGTTCAGTGGTGACCTGCACTAGATGAGGAGATGAGTCTACTCCAACAACAGCCTCTGGAACTAAATCAATGACAGGAAGAGGAAGAGGAGGTAAGGGTGAGGAGAAGGGTGCTTCATGACTGGGGAAGAAGGGGACAGACTCAAAAAAGGTGACATCAGGGCAGACATAGCACTTTCGGGCAATGGGATTATAACACTTGTACCCTTTTTGAGTCCGAGAGTAGCCAAGGAAGACACATTTAATTGAGCGTGCATCTAACTTGTCTATTCCAGGACTCATATTATGAACAAAGCACACACAACCAAAGACACGAGGAGTTAATGGAAACGGAGATAAAGTGGGAAACAAGATGGAGAAGGGGGACTGACCATGAAGAATAAAAGAGGGCATCCGATTAATGAGAAAACATGCAGTGAGTACAGCATCACTCCAAAACCGTTTAGGAACATGCATGTGGTGAAGCATAGACCGAGCAATTTCAAGAAGATGACAATTCTTCTATTCAGCCACCCCATTTTGTTGAGGGGTGAAAGCACACGAGGTCTGATGAATAATGCCATGCTATTCTAAATACTGTTGAAATGCAGTAAGAAAGTATTCACGACCATTATCTGAACGGAGAATTTTGATTGGAACACCAAATTGTGTGCGTATTTCAGCATGGAATTTTTGAAAAATGGAAAATAATTCACTTCTTTCTTTCATTAAGTAAATCCATGTCATTCTTGAACAATCATCAATAAAGGAGACAAAATACTTGTACCCATTATAAGACTCTATTTTGATTGGACCCCAAACATCTGAATGAAACATACAACTCTCAACTCTTGGACTGAAGGACACACGGCGGTGTTTACCAAACTGACATGACTCACATTGTAAAATTGACAACTGACTCAATGATGGAGCCAACATCTTGAGAACCTTGAGAGATGGATGTCCCAGTCGGCAATGCCATTGTAGAGGAGTAAGGGAAGTCTGAAGTGCAATTGAAGATCCATCGCCGTCAAGGTAATACAATCCACCAGCTTCATGCCCCCCACCAATCTTCTTCCCCGTCTTGAGATCCTGAAAAACACAAGTGAAAGGAAAAAAGGTAACAGAACAGTTAAGAGCTTGGGTTATTTTACTAACAGACATAAGATTGAATGGAAACTTAGGTACGTATAAAACAAATGATAAGGGGATAGAAGCCAAGTCAACATTACCAACACCACAGATGGGAGATGAGGACCCATTGGCAAGTGTAACAGTTTGTGATGTGGAGGTTCTAGAAAGAGAAGAGAACACACCTGGAGTCCCGGTCATATGATATGAGGCTCCAGAGTCAATAATCCAGGAAGGAGTTTTAGATGACATGCAAGCGATACCTGATTGGGCATATGTGGTATGCTGTGAAGTAGTTTGAAGAAACCGTTCATACTCATCATGCGGAACACTCACCATCTCCCTCCCAGAAGTAGATGTAGATGTGGGAGGTGTTAGGTCTGCCAGTTTATTGTCACTAATAGCAACCTCGCCTGCTACAGCATGATTAGCCCATTTAGAGTGAGGGCCATGTAGGTCATAACAGAAATTCACTATGTGTCCATCCCTACCACAATGAGTACACTTCCTTGTAGAGTTAGTTTTTCCTCTGCCACGGTCTCCCCCTGAGTCACGGCCACCCCGACCAATCATGGAATTGCCACGGCCCCCTCTGGAATGACCTCCCCCTCTTGTACTATGTCCACCACCTCTAGCTGTCACAAGTGCTGATCTATCATACTGTGTGGGGTCCTCTGTCTGGCCCAAAGAGATTCTACGAAGTCTTGAGAATACTTCCTCAAGTGTAGGAAGAGTAGAGCCCCCCAATATTTGAGCTCTAACTGGTTCATATTCCGACTTCAGCCCCACTAAAAATCTTGTAACATCTAGCTGCTCCCTTTGTTGTTGCTGAACTTGAATATCTGGAGTAAGGGGATGATAGACATTGAGTTCATTCCTTATATTCTTCATGCAGGCATAGTACTCTTCTAGTGTTTTGGTTCCTTGTTGTAAATCAAAGTACTCCTGATACAGCTGATATACTCTTGTTGTGTTATCTTGTCCAGAATATAGCTTCTTAGCATGCTCCCATATATCCTTATCCGTATCAAGGAACATGAAGTTGGCACTGATTTTGGGTTCCATACTATTCCACAGCCAAGTCATGATTTGAGCATCTTCTTGTTCCCAATCATCAAACCCTGAAGAGTCAACCAGTGGCTTCTCATCTCTAACATGCTTTACTTTCTTGTTTGCCTTGAGAAAAACTTCCACTGATTTAGCCCATGGAACATAGTTCTCCCCATTTAGCTTAATTGAGGTCATTTGTACCCCTAGGTAGTCGGAGGAAATTACTACACTAGGTTTCTGATCATTGAAACCATCTCCTATTGCTGCCATTGTACTCTTTCACAGTTGTCTCTAACTTTACTTCTTAGCTACAAGCTGATTGATGTTGTTCACAGTTTGATATTTCAGCACCTATTGCAGCCTCTAAACGCCACTGCTGACTTCACACACTTGTTCTTATTCACACTACTGCTGACTTCACACACTTACGTCCCACATAAGCATCAGTTTACCATTCACTAATCACAAGTAGAGGCCCTCTTACAACTACTCAAGCACCACAACACAGCCAAATCTGCTGCACCCAGTTCAGACTTGTTTAACACACTTAAGAGGGCATTACACAACCACAAGGAGTTTGGCAAGGTCACTGCATTCTACCTTACACCACTCAACCACTTACAGCAGCCCTAACACCATTCAACAACTTACAGCAGCCCTACACCATTCGGCTACTGCACACACAACCCTTCCTAGGGCAACAATGAACCTAGTTCTCTAGGTTCTACTCAGTACAACAGCTTCTTGTAGGGTTTCTACCCAGAAATATAAGTAACACTAGAAGAAGAAGAGAGAACCGACCTTCCTTTGAGAATATCAATCAACCATTCACTGCTGAAGTCACTTTCCTTGTTGAAGAAGGTTATGCGCAGCAGAGAGACAAGCTGTAATGTTTCTGACCTAGGGCGAACCAGTTCTCTCCATCGGCTAACCAGAAACGAAAGTGAAGAGTCACGAACAATGCTGAGGTGCTTTACCAACTGACTTAGGTCAGGAGAAAAGCTCTGATACCATGTTTCGACTGCTACTACAGTAGTCCGAACAGGAAGAGGAGAAGAAGAAGAAGAAGAAGAAGAAGGAGAAGAAGGGTCTGTCGAAATTCTGATGGTTAACCCATCCAGTCGACCCCCTTAATCTATATTAGATTGTAACAATGTTTACAAAGACAGAAATGCCCTTACTTAAGTGTGGGGCAGAGTAACTCTAATAACACTGCCACATAAGCAAGTTACTTAATAAACAGAAGAAGACTAAACTACCCCTATTCGGCACATCTTAACAATTACCATCATCAACAAGTTGCCTAGCAGATATTAAACTAGTAGTCAATTTAGGCACAAAGAAAGTTTTGGGAAGATGTAAGGGTTTGGTCTTAGTGGTGGATAAGAACAAATCATTACAACCATATACAAGTAAAGAATCACCATTAGCAGTAATAATATGGTTGTCAAAGGTTCTAGGTTTAGGAGACTGATCGAAGGAGGCCCTAGTCATGTGACTTGGGGCCTCGGAATCAATAATCCACATGTGACAAGGAGATGAACACAAAAAAGCAGACTTACTAGCTAGTCCAAAAGCAGAACAAGCAGAAGAAATAGTTGAAGACATGAGCTTATGGATCTATTCTTCAGTCAGATTTCCCTGGGCATCTGGTTTGTGGGCTGATGATGAGGTGGCAACATCCATAGAAACAGATTCTGTTGAGGCCTGATAAGCCTTATGTTGTCCTTTCTTGGGAGGCTTAGTCGGATATTCCACAGTAATGTGTCCTTGTTTTTTGCAGTAGGTACAAAAGTTTTTCTACCAAATTCTTTGCATTCATAACATTCCAACTTTGAGAAGTCTTTCTTACCCTCCTGTTTGGTGGCTAAAAAATAGTATCAATCCTATGTTCCTTCTTCTAATCTAGTGCAGATAAGGTAAGAAGACGAGTTTCCTCCCGTAACAACTCTCCAAGGATTGCATCGAGGTCAGGCATTGGTTCTCTACTGAGAATGCTAGAACATAGAGTTTCATAGTCAGGCCTAAGGTGCATCAAAAAGTTCATAGTCTTTCTCTTAATGAGATGCTTCTTCATAGTCTTCACACAATAATCTGTAGACAGATCCCCAAAGTGAGCCAGTTCGTATTCAGTCCAAAGATTTACAAATCCTGCATAGCATTCCCAAATCCGCTTCTCCCCTTGAACATAGGAGAAGATATCAATTTCGATCTGATATTGCCTAGACATATTCGATTGCTGATATACCTTTTCTAGGTATTCGAACATGTCATGGGCAGACTTGAGATTTCTCATCGGAATACTGACATCCATTGAGATAGACCCAAGTATCCATGAGATAACCTGACCATTATCGGTTCTCCACTGTTTCAGCCCTTTAACATCACTGGCGTCAGGCATGGAAGTGGAACCATCAATGTAACCCCACAAGCCTTTCCCTTCAACAAGTATTGAAAATGAAATTTCCAGAGAGCATAGTTGCTCCCATCAAACTTAACAGAAATAAATTCATTCTTTTCCAGAGCCATAACGAAAAGGAAACAAGTAAAGACCGATCGAATCAAGCAATAAAGAAGTAATCAAGCTGTGAGAATCAAAGAAACTGATAATAGAAGCCTCTTACAGTCACTAGAAATTGTCCAAGTTTCAACAAATGGAAAAAACTTGAAACACAGTCCAGAAAAGGAAAGTCTGGGTGCAGCCACCCAGAAGAGATGTATAGATCTCTCTCAAAACTTCTCAGATCTCGATGAATGTTTCAGAATATGTTGAGAGGGCATAGGAGACACTTCCTTTCAATTCTTACTGCAAACTGATGTCGTACGAGAGAGATCTAATGAAATCTCTCTCGGATGTGCAGAACACAAAGAACAAATCTCTGGATAGATCGAAACAATCCAGATTCAATCGGTAGTGACTAAAGTTGTCACACTCATCAAAAAGGAGGAGAAAAGGATCAGAGAGCAGCCTACTCTGATACCGTCAGCTCGTGAGAAAGTGAAAGAGCAAGGATAGAGACAGAGGTTCAGATCTGTTAGGGTTGATCAATATGATCGAACCAACCCAGAAAAGATATATTTATATTAATCTTATGTAAATGGACAAGATTGTCCTTTCAAAGAAAATAAAAGAGCTGTACACTAAAGTACACGCCTATTACAGTACAAGAAAGAAAAACAAAGTACAATAGAATTGCAAAACTACCCTTCAGTAGTTCTTCTACATATACGAGACTCTTTGAGGTGGGGTTTATTATTCTGGACACCTCTAAGGTTATTCTTGTTCTCTTTACTCTTGCAACACCTAAAATAATAAATACAACATCAGTCAATACATGCATACTCCTAGAATCACCCACCTTGTAGTAGAGAGGATCCTTGCCTACTTGAAGGTGTCCAGGTCATGGTATACATTTTAAGAATGATGGTCATATGAATATAAAGGCATACATTAATGTTGGCTAGGCCAGATGTGTTGATGATAAGAGGTCCACATTAGGGTATTATGCTTTTGTTGGAGGGAACCTTGTCTCATGGAATAAGAAATAGAATGTTATTGCATGTTCAGGTGCTAAAGTGGAGTATAGATCTATGGCTCATGGTGTGGCTGAGATCTCCACTTGAAGAGTTAGGTGTTAAGTATGAAATGCCTTTAATGTTGTATTGCAATTGTTAAAGTGAGCCGAACAGGGGTAGTTTAGTCATCTCATGTTTGTTAAGTACCTTGCTTATGTGGCAGTTTTATTAGAGATACTCTGGCCACACTTAAGTAAGGGCAGTTTAGTCTTTATAAAGGTTATTAGAACCTAATAAACATTAGGGGGGCGAATGAACAGAGTACGAATCAATTTTGACTAAACCCTCCTATTATCTCTTTCTGTTTTCTTCTTCTTCATCTTCTTCTTCCTTCTCTCCTAGTTCGGGTTACTGTAGCTGCATTCGAAACATGGTATCAGAGCGAGGTTCCTGACCTGCTTCAGTTTGTAAAGCATCTCAGCTGTGTTCGTGACACCTTCTTCTTCGTTTCTAGTTAGTTAATGGAGAGAACTGGTTCGCCCTAGGTCTGAGACATCATAGTTCGTTTCTCTCTGCTACGCACAGTCTTCTTCATCAAGGAAAGTGATTTCAGCAGTGAATGGTTGGTTGATACTCTCAAAGGAAGGTTGGTTATCTAGTCCTTTTGTGTTGCTGGTATTTCTGGGTAGAAACCCTCCAAGAATCAGTTAGTACTGATTAGAACCTAGAGAACTAGGTTCATTGTTGCCCTAGAACGGGCTGTGTACAGTAGCCGAATGGTGTAGGGGCTGCTGTAAGTGGTTGAGTGGGTTAGGGCTGCTGCAGGTGGCCGAGTGTTGTAAGATGTAATGCAGTGACCTAGCCGAGTTCTTTGTGGTTGTGTAATGCCCTCTTAAATGTGTTAAACAAGTCTGAACTGGGTGTAGCAGATTTGATTGTGTTATGGAGCTTGTGGTGCACAACTTCTATTGAGTGGTTGTAAGAGGGCCTACATGTGATTAGTGAGTGCTAAATTGATGCTTATGTGGTTCGTGGGTTTGTGAAGACAGCAGTAGTGTGAATAAGAACAAGGCGTGGGCTCTCACTGCTGTGTTTAGGGGCTGCAATAGGTGCTGAAATATCAAACTGTGAATAACATTAGTCAGCTTGTAGCTGAGAAGTCAGGTTAGAGGCAACTGTGAAAGAGTACAATGGCAGCAATAGGAGATGGGTACAATGATCAGAAACCTAGTGTGGTGGTTTCCCCCGACTACCTAGGGGTACAGATGACCTCAATTAAACTAAATGTGGAAAACTACGTTCCATAGGCTAAATCTGTGGAAGTTTTTCTCAAGGCAAAGAGGAAAGTGAAGCATGTAAAAGATGAGAAGCCACTGGCTGACTCTCCAGGGTTTGATGATTGGGAACAAGAAGATGCTCAAATCATGACTTGGCTGTGGAATAGTATGGAGCCCAAAATTAGTGCCAACTTCATGTTCCTTGATACGACTAAGGATATATGGGAGCATGCTAAGAAGTTATATTCTGGACAAGATAACACAACAAGAGTATACCAGCTTTATCAGGAGTACTTTAATTTACAACAAGGAACCAAAACACTAGAAGAATAATATGCCTACATGAAGAATATAAGGAATGAACTCAATGTCTATCATCCTCTCACTCCAGATATTAAAGTTCAACAACAACAAAGGGAACAACTAGATGTTACAAGATTTTTAGTGGGGTTGAAGTCGGAGTGTGAACCAGTTAGAGCCCAAATATTAGGGGGCTCATCTCTTCCTACACTTGAAGAAGTATTCTCAAGGCTTCGTAGAATTTCTTTGGGACAGACAGAGAACTCCACACAGTCTGATAGAACAACACTTGTGACAGTTAGAGGAGGTGGACATAGTACAAGAGGGGGAGGTCATGCTCCCCGAGGAGGCCGTGGCAGTTCCATGATTGGTCGGGGTGGTCGTGACTCAGGGGGAGGCCGTGGCAGAGGGAAGAATAACTCTACAAGGATGTGTACTCATTGTGGTAGGGAAGGACACACAGTGAATTTCTGTTATGACTTACATGGCCCTCCCTCTAAATGGGCTAATCATGTTGTAGCAGGTGAGGTTGATATCGGTGACAGTAAACTGGCAGACTGAACTCCTCCCACATCTACATCTACTTCTGGGAGGGAGATGGTGAGTGTACCACGTGATGAGTATGAACGGTTCCTTCAAACTACGACACAGCATACCACTGCCACACTCGCCCAATCAGGTATTGCTTGCATGTCATCTAAAACCCCTCCCTGAATTATTGACTCTGGAGCTTTAGATCATATGACCGGGACTCCAGGTGTGTTCTCTTCTCTTTCTGAAGCCTCCACATCACAAACTGTTACACTTGCCAATGGGTCCTCATCTCCCATTTGTGGTGTGGGTAATGTTGACATGGCTTCTGTGCCCTTATCATCTGTTTTATATGTACCTAAGTTTCCATTCAATCTTATGACTGTTAGTAAAATAACCAAAGCTCTTAACTGTTTTGTTACCTTCTTTCCTTCCACTTGTGTTTTTCAGGATCTCAAGACGGGGAAGAAGATTGGTGGGGGGCATGAAGCTGGTGGATTGTATTATCTTGACGGTGGTGGATCTTCAATTGCTCTTCAGACTTCACTTACTCCTCTACAATGGCATTGCCGACTGGGACATTCATCTCTCAAGGCTCTCAAGATTTTGGTACCGTCATTGAGTCATTTGTCAGTTTTGCAATGTGAGTCATGTCAGTTTGGGAAACATCATCGTGTGTTCTTCAGTCCAAGAGTTGAGAGTCGTATGTTGAGTCCTTTTTCTTTGGTTCATTCAGATGTTTGGGATCCAATCAAAATAGTCTTATAATGGGTACAAGTATTTTGTCTTCTTTATTGATGATTGTTCAAGAATGACATGGATTTACTTAATGAAAGAAAGAAGTGAATTGTTTTCCATTTTTCAAAAATTCCATGCTGAAATACGCACACAATTTGGTGTTCCAATCAAAATTCTCCATTCAGATAATGGTCGTGAATACTTTCTTACTTCATTTCAACAGTATTTAGAACAGCATGGCATTATTCATCAGACCTCATGTGCATTCACCCCTCAACAAAATGGGGTAGCTGAACAAAAGAACCGTCAGTTTCTTGAAACTGCTCGGTCTATTCTTCATCACATGAATGTTCCTAAATGGTTTTGGAGTGATGCTGTACTCACTGCATGTTTTCTCATTAACCGGATGCCCTCTTTCATCCTTCATGGTCAGTCCCCCTTCTCTATCTTGTTTCCCACTTTATCTCCTTTCCCATTAACTCCTCGTGTCTTTGGTTATGTGTGCTTTGTCCACAATCTGAGTGCAGGAATAGACAAGCTAGATGCACGCTCAATTAAATGTGTCTTCCTTGGCTACTCAAGGACTCAAAAAGGGTACAAGTGTTATAATCCCATTACCCGGAAGTGCTATGTCTGCCCTGATGTCACCTTTTTTGAGTCTGTCCCTTCTTCTCAAGTCTTGAAGCACCTTCATCTCCACCAGTACTTCCTCTTCCTCTTCCTGTTAGTGATCCGGTTCCAGATGTTGTTGTTGGAGTAGACTCATCACCTCATCCAGTGCAGATCACCACCAATCCGGCAAGTGTATACACATCGAATGACACCGGCCCCTCCTCCAGCTTCTACCTCATCTGCGATCCTCTCATGGCTCCTATTGTTGAACCTTCAGACCTTGACCTACCCATTGCCTTACGGAAAGGTAAACACAGTTCTACCCTCCATCCCATTTCCAATTTTGTTTCATTATCTCATCTTTCTACCTCACATCGCCATTTTGTTTCACTTTTGTCCTCTATTTCCATACCTAACAATGTTCAAAAAGCTCTTAGTTCACCTTGGTGGCGGCGGGCAATGGAGGAGGAACTTTCTGCTCTTCAACATACTCAAACGTGGGAACTTACTACTCTCCCACTTGGTAAGCATGTTGTGGGTTGTAAATGGGTGTATACTGTGAAATACTTTCCAGATGGTAGTGTGGAGCGTCTGAAGGCAAGACTTGTTGCTAAAGGTTACTCATAGTTGTATGGAGTGGACTACATGGAGTCATTCTCTCCGGTGGCTAAGACTGGTTCTGTTCGTGCACTAATTTCCTTGGCAGTTATGTATGATTGGCCTCTGTTTCAGCTTGATATAAAGAATGCCTTCCTCTATGGTGATCTTGTGGAGGAGGTATATATGGAGCAACCACCTGGGTTTGTTGCTCAGGGGGAGGATGGTAAGGTATGTAGATTGAAGAAGGCAATTTATGGGTTGAAACAATCGTCGCGTGCTTGGTTCTGGAAGTTCAGTGAAGTGGTGAAGAGTTTTGGAATGAAGCAATGCCAAGTTGATCACTCAGTGTTCAGCTATGACTCAGAAGCTAGGAAGATCCTATTAGTGGTCTATGTGGATGATATTGTCATTACTGGCAGTGATAAATTGAGGATTGGCAAACTAAAGGTATTTCTACAAAATCATTTCCAAACAAAAGATCTTGGAACATTAAAGTATTTCTTGGGAATAGAAGTTGCCAGGTCAAAACAAGGTGTAAATCTGTGCCAAACTTCTTTAATTCACGCTATGATACCAAGTTGAAAAACAGTCCTAGAAGTATGAGACTGTGCTAGAAAACCAGAAAAAACTAACAAGAGAAGATTAGAGAATATTAGAGAAGAAGAGAGAGAGAGAGAGAGAACTGCGGCAAGGAGAGTTAGAGGATGAGGAGTTTGAACTTAACCTCCCTCTAACACTCTAATACTCTTTTATTAAGTTAATCTTTGATAAATTACAGAGAGGCCCTTGAGCGGGCAAAAAAATACAAAAAAAAGAACACTACAGAGTATGGCCCCAGAATAAGGCCCCTAACAGAGAGAAACATGACATAACATGAAGTGACAGTCTATGGGCCATTCGGCCCATCTCCTCTACAAAATGCTATTTTGGAGAAGTGTTATTCTAGATTAACTTTTTCTTTGTAAGCTTATTTCCATTGAAAACATGTTTCTTTACAAGAAGCATGTATCACTTCCATTCTTTCACCCTCTCTTGTAACCCCTATTTTAGGTAGGAATTGAATGGAAAATATATCTAGTTAGAAAATAAACCTCAAAAAGGGAAGTTTCCAGGTTGAAGTGAACTAGGGTTAATGGGTCATGTTCTATCCATAAAAGTGAATTAAAGAAGCCTTCCCTCACAATGAAATTCATCCAAACTTCTCCCTCAAAAGTAGAGGCCTTCAATTACTGTTTGGAGTAAAGTAGTTGGTGCTATCTTGAGCTCAAAGGCCATATGCTATTGACCAAGATGTGGTTTGACCTATTTTTTTCATTCAATCTAAAGCTTCAAAAAATGCAATTTGGGTGAATGGTTTTAGATTTATATATTATATGAGATAGTCAAAGAATAAATCACTTGAACATTATGAAATTGTTTAGTGGATCAACATACCAAATGCTTCTATCTGACCTTCATCTTGAATCTTCAAGTGATCTGCATCTATGATAAACAGAATTATTACGTATCCAAATAGATATTGAATGAACTAGTAGTGAAACCATTTATTGTGTCTACCATGAAAGGTCATAATAAATTCAAATCATAATCTTCTCTAACATATTAACGACAGTATGTTTATAGCCACAATCTTCTTTTGTTATCCAAGGAATGATTTTATCACAGTAATTATGGCAACCTGATACTATTTCACCTAAAAGAGCGTGAACATATAAATCTAAAAAAGATAATTAAATTTCAGGTAGGTAAAAACCTGGATAACAAATTCAAAAGTGTTTTATTCATCCAATTTCTTTAAATTGTATGCTTAATTGTAATTAATACGAGAATGCTTTTTCGAGTAGAGTAAAAATAGATCTGAAGCTACATAGAAAAAAAAATCCTCTCAAGGATCTACTATTCATGTTGATTAAAAGCTTAAAGCTGAGTGATATCAAACTATTCAATATGGACAAATTTAGTCATAGTCATCATTATATAAGCTTTGTCCCAATATGAGGTCTGCTACATGAATCCTGTTTCACCATTCCGTTCTATTCAGACCTATGATATATAATAATGGACAGACTTGGTTCTAAAATTATTCAAAATATGAAACTTTAGAATCAAAGTTCCCATTCCAAAAAACGAAGGTAGTATCGTATACTCTCAGAAAACAAAAATATGGATGACTTCAAACATAATACATTGGTCCTACTTAATTTTGGTGTTTCTATAATTTATACTTTCCATGAATCATCTTGTGTCATCCTGACTTAACTAATAGAAGGAAAAACAAGCATGCTGACTTGAAGAGAAACCATTCCATTGTTAGAGTCAAATTGAAAATCAAAGAAAGGGAAAGAGAGAGAGAACATAGCCGAATGGTGGGTGTGACACCTTGTGTCAGTCGACACCCTAAAAGTTATATTTATATGAAAAGGTAAAAGGACAAATCTGTCCTTAGTATACAAAAGAAAGAGAATAAAGAATAATTATACAACAAGGGAAAAGAAAAAGTACAAAATTAGCCCTATGGCTAGTTTCCCAGTTCTCTACACTCCCCCTCAAACTGATGCCTAGGAATAAGCATCAGTTTGTGCATAAGAAATAGATGTTGAGCTTGAGTCATTGCTTTAGTCAACAAGTCTGCTAGTTGGAGCCCAGAGGAGACATGAGGAAGAGATATGGTACCCCCAAGAAGAAGATCGTGGATGAAATGGCAATCAACTTCTATGTGTTTGGTGCGCTCGTGGAAGACGGGTTAGAAGCAATTTTAAATTCACTGATATTGTTTGCATACAGAGGGACATGTGATGCTGGCTCATTAAGTATTTCAAATAGAAGAGCTCGAAGCCATATGATTTCACTACACATGGAAGACATAGCCCTGTATTCAGCTTCAATGGAAGACTTGGATACAGTAGCTTGCTTCTTGCACTTCCATGAGATAAGAAAATTGCCTAAGAAAACACACCAGGCAATAGTGGATCATCAGGTGTCAAGGCATCCAGCCCAATCAGCATAAGATAAATGAGGTTGTCTTGGGGAAGACACAAACTGGCTTACTATCTAAATTGCATAAGATATATCTGGACGAGTCATGGTGAGATACATCAAGCTGCCCACTAGTTGATGATAAAGGGTAGGATCTTCAAGAGGAAAGCCATAATATTTGCTAAGTTTCAGATTCAGTTCTAGTGAGGTGTCCACAAACTTAGAATCACTAAGATTTTCCAATTTAACAAGATCAGCCACATACTTCTGTTGATTGACAAAGTAGCCTCGAGAATTTCTGCTCACTTCAAGGCCTAAGAAGTATGTCAAAGGCCCCAAGTCCTTCATCTTAAAGGACTCACTGAGTAACTGTTGTAGCTTATCAATTCATTCTCTGTCATCCCCTGTAATGAGTATATCATCAACATAAAGGAGTAACATCGTTACTCCCTGCTTCCGCCTTAGGGTGAACAAGGAGTAATCAAAAGAACTCTGGATAAAGCCAGCATCAATGATGACAAATCTGAATTTCTCAAACTAGGCCCTAGGAGCTTGTTTCAGGCCATAAAGTGACTTCTTCAGACAACAAACAAGCTGCGACTTTGTACAATATCCTGGAGGAGGCTTCATGTAGACTCTCTCTTTCAACTCCTCATGGAGAAAAGAATTCTTGACATCCATCTAATGAATTGTCCATTGTTTGACTACAGACACAACCATCAAAAGTCATACAGTGGTCATCTTAGCTACAGGAGAAAAGGTCTCCCCATAGTCTATCCCATATTCCTATTTGTAGCCCTGTGCAACATGCCTAGCTTTGTATCTGTCTAGGCTTCCATCAGATTTTAGTTTCACAGAATAGACCCATTGACTTCCTATGAGAGATATCTTAGGTGGAGCTTTGACTAGGTCCTAGGTGTCATTCTCATGAAGAGCTCGAATCTCAGAATTCATTGCATCTTTCTAGTGTGGTTTTGCTACAACCTATTAATAAGATCTGAGAATGTCTGTGGTAGATAAAATGGTAGAAAAGGAGCTATGGTCTGGTGAATAACCATAATGGTTAGGTGGACGAGAAATTCTAGAGGAACGACATAAAGTAGGAGGAAAGGGTTCAGAAGGAAGGTCTTGAACACTTACTGAGGAAGCTGGAGTGACTGGAACAACAACTGGAGGCGGAGCAGTGGGGGGGATCGAGACTGAAGAAGGCCGTTTCTTCCTGAAGTAGGTCTAAAGTTGTTGCGGAGGTGACAATGGAGTATCTGAGGTACCTGTAGAATCAAAACTATGCAACAAGGAAATAGAAGGAGTTGGGAATTTCACAATATGTTCTGAAAACGACACACTTTCAAGATGACGAACCAAAGGGTCATGGCAAAGATACCCTTTATGTTCAAAACTGTACCCCATAAAGGCACACAAAGCTGCTTGTGTAGTTAACTTTGTGCATTCATGGACAAAACAAGCACATCCAAACACTTTGAGCATGGATAGGTTTGGGGATTTGTGAAAGAGGGATTGAAATGGAGAGGAGTTATTCAAAACTGATGATGAAAGATGATTTATGAGATACACAGCAGTACTGGCCGCCTCCACCCAAAACCAAGAGGGTACGTGGGAATCCTGTAGAAGGGTTCTGACTACACTCAAGATATGCCTATTTTTCCTTTTTGCAACCCCATTTTGTTGTGGGGGTGCCTGGATAGGACTTTTGGGTTTGAATTCCATGTAGTTTTAAATAGTTTTGGAAATCCCCATCAATATACTCTCCCCTTGAATCCGATCGTAGCACACAAATTTGGGCATCAAATTGAGTGGTAGCATAGGTGTGAAAGTGCTTAAATACAGTGTACACTTAAGATTTCTTTCGAAGAAAATAAGCCCAAGTGAAACAAGTGCAGTCATCAATAAAGGTTATAAAATATTTAAAACCCATCCTGAGACAACTGGAGACGACCAAACATCACTATGTATTAAATAAAAAGGGACTATTGCATGTTCAGAATGAAAAGGAAAAGGCAAAATATGGCTCTTACATAAGCCACAAGTAATATAATCTTTATTCACATTCTTAAGAGAAACATTAGAAATAGGTAAACTACCAGAAGAAAACAATTGATCAAGTTTCTTACAGAAAGGATGGCCCAGGCATTTATGCCATAACTACTAATATTTATTACAATTAATAGATTCAAAACTAGAAGTAGTAGAAACCAAACATGAAGTAGAATCAGGCACAATTTTATTCTTCTCAAATTTTAGAGGAAAGAGTCTTCCGAGTCTACACTCCTTCCCCTTCACTGCCCCAGTTTGTCGGTCCTGTATCAAACAGCCATCAGAAGTAAATGAGACATTTTACCTTCCTCTACAAGTTGGCCAACAGAAATTAAATTGGTGGTGGTAAGCTTAGGTACAAATAAGGTTTTGGACAAATGAAATGGAGATGACTTAAGAAGTAGATAAATACAAATCATCACATCCAAGTGTACCTAATTTCTCACCATTAGCAGTAACAATGTGTTTATTGGGGAGATGGGGTTTAGGACTGTTAGAGTGCTCGAGTCAGGGGTATTTTGGTCATTCTGGTTTATCTTCTTGAAAGTGAAAGGTGTATTGTATCTGAGTTTAAGTTATGTGTCCCATCTTATATGAGGGACAAAACTGTCTTTCTTGTAACTCCAAGTTTTATGAATAAAATCCAAGTGGGTCGGCTAGGAGAGTGATTTTTTTACATTCTCTCTTCTAGTCTGGCCAAACATTCTTCTCCTTTCTCTTTTCTTTCTTTTTCCTTCTTCTTTACTTTGACCTAGAATCAACTAGGGTTTATTCACAAGGACACTGACCAAGAGTGGCCCTTGTCATATGGTTAGAAGCTCCTGAGTCAATGTACCATAGATGGTTCGATAAGGGACAATAGGTAGGAGACTTACCAGACTGGTCCATAGCAGAGAAGGCTGAAGAGATGACAGAGGACATGAGCTGTCGAATTTGTTATTCAGATATGCTACCTGAAGTGTCATTTTGGCCAGCCACAGAAGTAATGGAGGATGATGTATCTGATCCATCTACACCTGTCTGATAAACCTTGTCCTTTCTTCTGATTTGATCCATTGCTTTTCTGAGGCCGAGTGGGGCATTCAGTGATAATATGGCCTACCTTCTTATAGTAGGTGCATGTATTCTTTTTCTTGCAATGAGAAACAACATGCCCGAACTCCTTACATTCATAGCACTGTATTTTAGAGAAGTCCCTCTTCCCTTTTGGTTTTGTTGCTAGAAAGACAATATCAATGTTGGACTCCTTTCTTCCATCCAAAGAAGTCTGTGTGGCAAATCTAGTTTCAGCCCTTAGAATTTCCCCAAGAATAATACCCAAGTCAGGAAGTGTTCATCGATTAAGGATATTAGATCTAACAACTTTGAATTCAGGTCTGAGATGCATTAGGAAGTGCTTAGTCTTTCTTCTATTAAAATGTTCCTTCATATACTTCACACAACATTTTGAAGGATCATTTCCCATGTAAAAAAGCTCATATTTGGTACAAAGTTTAATAAACCCAGCATAGAACTCTTGGAACTTTCTTTCTCCTTGGTAATAGGAGATGTCAACCTCTATCTGGTACTGTCTTGAGGTGTTTGATTGTTGATATACTTTCTCGCAATACTCATACATCTCATAAGCAGTCCTATATCCTCTCATAGGAATTGCAATGTCAGTTTCAACGGATCCTAAGATCCATGATGCAATTTTTGCATTATCAATTCTCCACTGATTAAGATCCTTGATGTCCGAATAATCAGGTTTAACTATTGATCCATCCAGATATCCCCAGAGACCTTTCGCCTCCACATGAAATTGGAAATTGAATATAGTTCGTACCATTAAACTTAATGGGGAGAATTTCCATCCTTTCTGATACCATTGAATCACAAGAGCAAGAAAAACCACAAAAAGAAGAGTTCAAAACAGTAGAACAAAGAAGTACCTCTCAGTCGATGTTCAAAAAAGGAAACTGTAAGGGTCTGACGAACTCTGAAGTGGCTAAAAACCCTTTTAAATCAAATCCAATTCAAACCAACTAGATCTAAAGTTTCAGTCTGATCCAATGCTTCTAGAGGGAGATCCAAACCAAAAGAGAAATCTGATGGCACAGCAGTCCAGAAACAGAGTCTGTCGAGTTCTGATTGAATGCAGCCTTAGAAAAAGGATTCAAGGACACTCAAGAGCCTCCCAAATACTGTTAGGGAGTACTCTAGATAACAGATAAGAAAGGGGTGAAGAAGAAGTTACTTGCAGATCAGATCGTGACCTGCTCTGATACCATGTCAGAGTCAGATCGAAAATCAAAGAGAGAGAGAAAGAGAGAGAACACAGCCGAATGGTGGGTGTGACACCTTGTGTCAGTTGACACCCTAAAAGTTATATTTATATTAAAAGGTAAAAGGACAAATCTGTCCTTAATATACAAAAGAAAGAGAATAAAGAATAGTTATACAACAAGGGAGAAGAAAAAGTACAAAATTAGCCCTACGGCTAGTTTCCCAGTTCTCTACATCCATTAGGGCTGTCAACGGAATTTATATAATTATCTTATATTCTATATATAATAAATTCAAACCTTTATTTTATATTAATTTATCATATATACGAGTTAAAAAGTAATTAACTTTTCAAAATTTTCCTTTATTTTAAAAAATGAAGTGGAGCTGAATTAAATATGAATCTGATCTGAGATCATCAAAACCAATCAGATTTTGGGTTGGATTTGGATTGCAGTTTTCTGCATATGATACAACTGCACATAGTTAATATTCCCAAGATTTTCTGCATATGATACAACTGCACATAGTTCTCATCAGATTGCTTCTTTCTTCTAAATTC
The DNA here is from genome assembly GCF_056320005.1 of Nelumbo lutea. Lineage (NCBI taxonomy): Eukaryota > Viridiplantae > Streptophyta > Magnoliopsida > Proteales > Nelumbonaceae > Nelumbo > Nelumbo lutea. The sequence continues at coordinate 104,843,221 of NC_142686.1, forward strand.
AAGTGAACATGCTAAACAAACTACCAACATGTGATATCTAAATGGTCTAAGCTTTATTTAAAAACACTAATAAAAAAAGAAAAAGAAATCTATATCTAAATGCTCTCAGCCCAAAAGTTTCCTGTATCATGATCCAAACATGTTGCATTGTCATAGATTGTAAAGTAGATATTCTATCATGAATTCGAGATATCAAGCAACACATTATCTCACAAAAATCATTTTCAATGCAAATTGGAAAATATTGAAATAATAAATTTGTATCTCAGACCTGAGACATGATTATCAAACTTCAGAAAATGTGGGTGTCGATTTTGTGCCATTGCAAGCAGTACAGCATCCTCCACCTTAAAAAAGATTTCAAAGTTAACTCCTGCTTACTGAAAGTGAATAATTCATAGGAAACAAAATCAATATATGCATATACTGCTGCATGTTTTTCACATTTGTCAGGTTTGTGGCTTCTTGCAATTGTATTCTCCAATCTATGAAGTTCCTAGTCAGGTAGTGTCAGAAGTTTAGCATAGTCATGATCAATTTTGACAGAGATGTAATAATTCAGAGGTGGGTTCAGAAATTTAAATACCAACTCACACAGAATCTGACCCAAAAATAAATTGATCTAATATCAACTTTGGGAAAATAACCTGCAGCCACCTTTTTGTCCCTTGACAGAGCACAATGGCAGAACAGATTTCTGTAGCCAACCCCAAATAGTTGGGACCAAGGTTGAGCTGAGTACCAGAAGCTGCGTTGTGAATATATTGAAACCTCTTTGATTATAAATTTATTTGTTGCTCCTATGCTCCATGTTAAGTTAAAAATAGGGGAAAATTAAAAGAGAGTAGGTGATCATTATTTTTTGCAATAACACATTATTCATGTTTGATGACCAATATAGAGACAAAAGTAGCATTTATTAGTCGTTGAAAATATGAAATGACATAAAAATATTCATCTAGTGTTCTATTTAAATATGATGTAGTCTTCTCACTCGCCCACCTCAAGCTAGTGCAAGATGACAGCGATGCCAATGTTGTGAAAAGTCATTTGTAAGGTCTCCATCAAAAAAAGCCCTAGCTTGTCAACCAAAGAAGCATCTATTACCTAATATCACTACCTTGGTGAAAAAAATTGTACCATGAAGATAACATAGAAAGCTTACTGCTGTTACATGTTACATCAAAACCAAGATACCGTATGTGTTGAATCTTAGTCTGCATCTAGTAAAGAGTGCAAATGCAGAACTGAAGTGAATTTGGAATCTGGTTTGGTTTTGCAGGTGTTTGGTAAGAATGCATTTTTGTTCTGAAAAATGAAAGTAAACCGTTTTTTGCATTCAAAATGGGAGCAAAGTTTGCTTGTAAAAAATGGAAGAAAATTTTGCATTTAAGGCCCAGTTTGGAAGGAGTACAAATGCAAATATGTAGATGGCAAAACATTATATTTGTATTATTTTGTATGTATTTGCACTGTACATGTTGGCATTTGTACTCCTTCCAAACTGAGCCTAAAGTTGGTCAATATAAAATAGGTTGGTTCCAACCTTGAGATTCATGTTTGCATCCATCACAAGAAAACAAGACACTGTAAATTTATCAGCACAAAAATGAACCAGGTTTACATCCATCAACTTGAACAAATTTTGCATTCACATCAGTGGATTCACTTTCTGCACTCTTTCCAAATGCAGCCTTAGGAGTAAAGCATTCAACAAAAAATCAAAAGCATTAAAAGATATATAGACTGACAAACTATAAACATTAAATATAAGGATATGATTAAAACCTTTAGTGAAGCTAGTTCACGCATTCCTTTTTCAACTAAAAGCATGCTCTCAATGTTCCCATCTCCAGAAAGGTCACTTAGGCCACGAGGAATTTTATCCCTTTCCTCTGCATCTGTTTTCTCTGCACATAAGTAAATTGAAAAAAATAACCAAGTCATTAAAAAGTATATCATAAGCAAAATCATTCAACCTCCAACATTGAAATTACAATATCTAACCTGAGTTTGAAACATTGAGTGAAAAAACTTTAAGTTATCTACTAATAATTGATATTTAACCTGTTGGATTTTCCTCTTTAGCTTTCTGTCCAGCAGACAACACAACTTCAAGAGGAAGTGGGGCTAAGGAAGACCAATATTCATGTTTTGCTCCAGCAATTTCTGCATGGATGCCTACCAAAGGAAACTTGTTAAACATCAAAAGGAGTTCACATAGGAAACATCTAAATAAAAAATAAAAATGTTTGATATATGACTCTATGAGATATATAGAAGAGCACAGTATGGTGATTAACTAATTCCACCATAATGTTAGGAGAGAGCAGAATTCTGGTAACTTCAGGAAGGTGAATTGTCTCGATATCTTCCTTTAAAACAGGAAACAGGACTCATGTAAAGATGAGAAATTAGTTTTAACAGTTTCATGGAGATGAAAGGAAGAAATGAGGGAGTTAAGGTTTTATGTTCAAAACACTATTTTCTTACTAATTTTATCTATATAAATTGAATATTTTCCAAGATAGACCTGCTCATCTATAAAAAATCTAGATCTACTCAACTCAACAAAGCCATCTCTCAACCATTTGGGGTAGGCTAGACTGATGCAATTTTGCCATTCATCTCTATGAAGGGCGATATTGTATGTCTTCTTAAATCTACTAATATATGTAAAACCTTCTAAAATATTTTCTTATTTTAATACCTGATGTTTTCTTGGGTTTCTTGCTTCATGAGGAACATATCATGGTGATTATCAGAAGGTTAGCCATTAAATGTTCAAGGAGCATTGTTAGACTGATGGGCTGTTTGAAAATGGCTGAATTGGGCAAATTGAATTGGTTATCTATTTGTATTCGAGTAAGCAACTAAATAGAGTGTGATCTCCATCATTTCTGAATAGCATGCCAATTATACTACTTTACCCCTAAATATTTCACTATATAGCTATCTACTACATCACAAATCAAGAGGCAATTCGGTTCATCCAGTTCAGCAGTTATTAAATGGCCCTTCAAATTACTAATTACTAAAACAACAATATAACTTGTTTTTGGAAAGAAGTTGGAAGGTTTAGAGATGTTGAAAAGAAAAGGGAAGAAGAAGAGGAAGGAAGTGTCGAGAATGCTTGGTGTGTTACTGTTCACACCAAGCGACTTTTCATTTTACTTCACAAGCAAAATTACAAAGGTGTCCTTGAATAAGCACCTAAATACAAATATTCATAAAAGGACAGAAATGCCCTCACACTCTTAACACTCCCCCTTAAGCTAAGTATAGATATTTATCATGCCAGCTTGTTCAAATTGTTGTCAAGCTTTGATTTGGGAACACCTTTAGTAAGACAATTAGCCAACTAGTTTTCAGACCTCACATAAGGTAGACAAATCTCTCTACTGGCAACTCTTTCTCTAATGAAATGCTGATCAACCTCTATATGTTTTGTACGATCATGTTGTACAGGATTTATGTTTATGGCAGCTTGATTGTCACAATATAATATCATTGGAGTATCAATATGCACTCCCATTTCTGTCAACAAGTTCTTTAGCCACAACAATTCCGAGACACCATGTACCATAGCTCTATACTCTGTCTTTGCACTAGATTGAGCCGCAATTGATTGCTTCTTGCTTCTCCAAGATACAACATTACCACCCACCAAGGTACAATAGCCACAAGTAGATCGTCTATCATCAATAGAACCTACCCAGTCAACATCAGAATAGGCCTCTACCTTCAGATGTCCATGATTAGAATAGAACATCCCCTTTCTTGGACATCCCTTCAAATAGGCAAGTATTCTATTCACTTCTTGCATATGAGATGATCTAGGTTTGCGCATGTATTGATTGACCGCACTTACAGCATATGATATATCTGGTCTAGTCAGAAACAAGTAGAGAAGGCGACCAACAAGTCTTTGATACACACATTTGTTAGGAAGGACATCTCCATCATCAACTTCCAACTTATGATTGGGATCAATTGGAGTTTCGACCAGTTTACAATCTAATTTTCCTACCTCTTGAAGCAAATCAAGGACATATTTCCTCTAAGAAATATAAATGCCCCTCTTTGACCTTGCGACCTCAATCCCTAGGAAATACCAGAGATTTCCAAGATCCTTAATTTCGAATTCAGTAGCAAGGAAAGACTTTAGTTCAACAATCCCAGAGATATCATCCCCTGTGATAACAATATCATGGACATATACTATCAACATAGTTATTTTTTCATTTTCTCTCCTAATAAACAGGTTATGGTCAGCTTGTGATTGTGAGAAGCCAATTTTTAAGACAACTTTCCTGAATCTATCAAATCAAGCTCTAGGGGATTGTTTAGGGCCATAAAGGGATTTCTTCAAACGGAAAACCTTTCCTTCACTCCTAGGGATGTTCACTCCTGGAGGAAGTTCCATGTAAACTTCTTCCTAAAGGCCTCCATTAAGGAAGGCGTTCTTAACATCCATTTGATACAAGGGCCAAGAATAGTGGGCAGCAAGAGACATGATAACTCAGATTGAATTCATCTTGGCTACTAGAGCAAATGTTACCTAGTAATCAATGTCGTAAGACTATGTGTACCCTTTTGCTACAAGTCGAGCTTTATACCTTTCAATTGAGCCATCGGCTTTATGCTTCACTATGTAAACCCATTTGCATCCAATAGGAACTTTTCCTTCTAGAAGAGAAACAATTTTCCATGTTTGTTTTTTTTTTTTTTGAATGCCTCCATTTCCTAGTTCATAGCATCCTTCCAATGAGGGAACTACACTACCTCAATAACATTGTGAGGGATAAAAACAGAAGCAATAGAAGAGATATAGGCACAATAAGAGGGTGATAAAGTATCATAAGAGACATAGTTTGAAATATCAGATTGTAATGGACATTCAATCTCTGGAGTCATCCTCTTTTTTTGTCTGGCGAATCACTGATGCCAAGATCAAGGAATAGGAGGAGGCAAAACAGGATGACTACTGCCACCACAGAGAGGAGGAGGAGAAGAAGGATTGACAACATCAGCTGTAGGAATTGACATACAAAAAGTAGACGATACCGTTTTCTAGAAGGACGAGAGATGAAGAAGAAGGGAGTAGACTCAAAGAATGTGACATCTTTGGGCATATACCGTTTTCCAGAATAAGGGTCATAACAATGATACCCCTTTTGGACTGAAGAATACCCCAAGAAGACACTTGATAGACTTTCGACCAAATTTCAGCCTACAAGGACTCATGTCATGGACAAAGCAGACACACCCAAAAACCTTGGGAGGAAGATGGAATGTATCCTCATAAGGAAAAAGAAGCTGATGAGGAGACTGGAGGTGTAGGTTCTGCGAGGGAAGTCTGTTAATAAGATATACAGCTTTGAGCAGCATGCCCCCAAAACCAAGTTGGAACATGCATTTGGAATAGCAAGCCTTTGGCAACTTCAATCACGTGCATGTTTTCCTCTCCAACACCCCATTTTGTTGCGGAGTATGAGGGAAAGAACTCTGGTGAATCACTCCTTTTTCTTCAAGGAAGGATTGTAAGTGCTTCTCAAAGTACTCCTTGGCATTGTCAGATCTAATAATCTTGATCTTCTTCTAAAACCGTGTTTCCACCATACTGAAGAAGCCTTTCATGATGGAAGGAACTTCACCTTGGCTATTCATCAAATACAACCAAGTATACTGCGAATAGTCATCAACAAAGAGAATGAAATATTTACAGCCACCCATACACGGAATAAAATAAGGTCCCCAAACATCAGTATGTATTAAATGAAAAGCAACATCACTCTTGTAATGTGTAGCGGCCTGTGGCCTAGCAGGGGCATTTCTACCCTTTCCTCTTGTATTTCCTATGAGTTGTCGCCCTAAGTATAAATACTAACTTAGGCGCCGCCAGCTTTAGTATCAGAATACATTCTTCTCTTTTCTCTCTTCTCTCCTCTGTCGAACTACATGGTATCAGAGCATCTCTGATCTGGGCACAAGCTTCTCATCTCGGATCGTGGTTTCTTTCCTTTTCTGGAAATTTGTTTTTTCTCATATCATGGTTTCTTCTTCTGGGTGCAACCTTCAGCCCCTGATTTTTTCTTTCTTCTCTCTCGGTTGTTGTACCAAGGAGAAGGGTGTGGTGCCAGCCGAATGCAGTAAAAGATCTCTCCAGATCTGTGGCGGTAACCGAATGCAGTAAGAGATCTTTCTAGATCTGTGGTGGCAACCGAACGCAGTAAGGTGTCTTTCTGGATTTGTGGTGGCAGCCGAATGCACCAAAACTTGATTTTCTGAGGGTTTTTATATGTGCTGTGGGTCGTGGAAGATAGGTATGCACTGTTACATTCATACGTAAACATTTGACCACTGTGAATGTCACAGTTTTGAGGATTTAGGGACTGGTAGTCTCCTCCTGTAAACCGAGGTGTTTCAACTAAGAGTTATCACCTACAGTACTGTTAAACATTCTTTGGAGGCTCCTTTTTTTTCAGACAAAAAACCCTCTATATCAGATTCAGTTTTTGAAAAAAAAGCAGTAGATATTCTGTAAAAATGGCTATTGAGGATTCAGCAACCTCTAGTATTACTTCCCAACAAGGAAACTTAAATGGGGGGATGGATGGCATGAATTTCTCTATGTCTATTACCCCCTTTGATGGTCTGAACTATCTGGAATGGTCCAAAGACATCAAACTTTATGTTACAACTAGGGGGAAGGCTGGTAATATAAGTGGAAAAATAAAAGAACCAAAGTCTGGTACTGCTGAACATGATCGATGGGATCAAGAAAACAGCATGGTTATGTCATGGCTGTTAGGCTCCATGTTACCTCATGCAAGGAAAATTTTCATATGGGCTGACACAGCTTGTGAAATTTGGGAACAAGCCAAGGCAACCTATTCTGAACAGAGGCACTTCGCCAAGATTTATCAACTTCAAGCAGAATTATCTACATGTAAGCAAGGGAACCATAGCCTATCTACATACTACTCAGCCCTTACATCTGCCTGGAAGGAACTGGACTATTATCAGACCATTGATTGGAGGAATGATGGAGATGCACAGCATTATAAAAAACTTGTCTCCCAACAGTGGGTTTTTGCTTTCTTGCATGGGCTGAATCTGGCTTATGAGCCTCTCCGGGTGCAGATTTTGTGAAGTAGTGAACTTCCTTCAGTTGAGGAAGTATATGCTCTAGTCCAATCTGAAGAGAGCAGAAAAAATCTCATGAATGTTTCTGAGGGGGAGCAACCTGTTGCCCTAGCTGCAAGAGGGGGTAACACAAGAATGAAAAAGGGAGAGCCAAGGAAAGGTGAAGATAAAGACAAATTATGGTGTACTAACTGCTAGAAGCCTAGACACACTCGAGAAACCTGTTGGGAGTTAGTGGGGAAGCCCAAGTGGGCAACCAAAAATCAAGACATTTCAAAGAAGCTTCTTTAGAAGAAATTTACTTCTGCAAATCTGGCCACACAAGACTATCAGCAAAATAATCAGACTACTATGTTTCCCCAAGAACATCCTAGTGGTTCCGATCCCAAGGAAGACATCATCAACTCCTTTAGAGATCATTTGGAATTGTATGGTAGGACACTTAGGCAAATAGATAGATCGGTTCTTACCCCTTCTATCTCATTCGCTTCTACATCAGGTAAAGGTGCTTTTGCATTTCATGTGTGTACCTCTGCTCCCCAGTCACCTTGGGTCATTGACTCAGGGGCATCAAACCATATGACTAGTAAGTCCAATCCTTTTCAGACCTACACTCTTCTCTCTAGAAGGGATAAAGTGAGACTTGCTTATGGGTCTCTATCCACCATTGTTGGTCAGGGATCTGTATCCCTTCCTGATGGCCTTGTCTTATCCAATACCCTTCATGTTCCTAAGCTTCCTATTAGTTTGTTTTCTATAAGCAGTATTACTTAGTCCTTAAATTGTTGTGTAACTTTTTTCCCCATTCTTGTGTTTTCTAGGATTTAACCTCGGGGAGGACGATTGGTAAAGGAAGTATGGTTGATGGCCTCTACGTCTTGGAGAATAAAGCTGGTCCTACGGCATCAACCTCTGTGAGTCTTATGAGCCAGCCTATGAGTCAGTCAAAAAACAATCAACTATGGTTATGGCATAATCGCCTTGGTCATTCGACCTTTGAGTCTTTGAAAGCTGTGTTTCTTGAATTGTTCAAGTCAGTGTCTATTACTAGTTTACATTGTCAAACGTGTCAGTTGAGCAAGCATTGTAGAATAACTTTTCCATCAAATAATAAAAGATCTACTTTGCTTTTCCATGTTGTCTTTTCTGATGTTTGGGGCCCTGTAAACATACCTACTGAGGGTGGATACAATTACTTTATCAGTTTTATTGATGACTATTCGAGATACACTTGGCTATATCCCATGCATTCGAGAGAAGAGGTACCCAAGATTGTGCAAGATTTCCCTCGCATGGTTTTCACTCAATTTCATATTGAAGTCCAAATCTTCCAATCGGATAATGTGAAGGAGTATTTCCATCATGACTTAGCTGAGTTTTTCTCCTCTCATGGATCTCTTCATAAAAGCTCATGTGCCATAACACCACAACAGAATGGCGTTGCTGAAAGGAAGAACCGCCATCTCCTCGAAGTTACCTGTAGTATGATGCTTTACATACATGTTCACAAACGGATTTGGGTTGATGATGTGATGGCTGCAGCTTATGTTATTAATCGCATGCCATCGCGCCTCCTGCAATACAAGGCCCCACATCAACTTCTTTTTCCTCAATCCCCTTTATTTTCCATTCCCCTATGTGTGTTTGGGTGTAAGTGTTTTGTTCATGATCTTTCTCCCAGTCGGGGTAAATTGGATCCCAAATCTGTTTCATGTGTTTTCTTAGGTTATCCCTCTTCCTAGAAAGGTTACAAATGCTTCAATCCGGTCACGTATAAGTACTTTTTGTCGATGGATGTGTCATTCTTTGAATCTAAACCCTTCTTCCAAGCCTCTCCTCAAGAGGAGAATAGTGTGAAGGAGGAGAGGCAAGCTCCAACTCCTCAAATTCCTCTTCCCTCTATTCTTGACTCCTCTCCATTTCGTGTCTTCTTGAGGCACTGTAAGGGACAGCTTGACTCAAAGGCTGTGGAGCAAATTGAGACTATACATCCAACACCATCGGACTTCTTGAAGAAAAATCTAGGTACCCTTGTTTCTTTTGATATTATTAAACCTATTGCTATTGATGACTCTACTAATGATCTTGATGTCCTAATTGCTCATAGAAAAGGGGTTCGATCATGTACTACTAATAATCCTATTACTCAGTTCTTGTCCTACGAAAACATTGCTCCCTCATTTTGTGCCTTTTTGACTGTAATTGATTGTGTCTCCATTCCCAAAAATGTTGTAGAATCCTTATCTATACCTGAATGGACAGAGGCAATGAAGGAAAAAATTAGTGCTCTTCATAAAAACAACACATGGGAGTTGGTGAATCTTCCTGAAGGCAAAGAGCTAGTGGGATGCAAGTGGGTATTCACAGTAAAGCATAAACTAGATGTGTTAGTTGAGAGGTATAAAGCCATGTTAGTTGCAAAAGGTCATACTCAGGTGTACAGGGTTGACTACACTGAGACTTTTGCCCCAATTGCTAAAATGAACACTATTCGGATTATACTATCCTTGGCTGTTAACTTTGATTGGGAGCTCCGCAACTGGACATCAAAAATGCATTCTTAAATGGGGATCTGGAAGAAGAAGTGTACATGATTCAGCCTCCTGGTTTTGTAGCACAAGGGTGTGAAGGGAAAGTCTGCAAACTAAAAAAATCTTTATATGGTTTGAGACAATCCCCAAGGGCCTGGTTCAGTAGATTTCACTTGGCCCTTCAACAAATTGGGTTCAAGCAGTGCCAATCTAACCACACTCTATTTGTCAAGAGAAACTAGAAGAATGTGTGATATTAATTGTCTATGTTGATGACATTGTGATTACAGGGAATTGGGGCTCTAATTAAAAAGGTCAAAGAATCCCTTGCTGTGCAATTTGAGGTAAAAGATCTAGGACAGCTACATTATTTCCTTGCTATTCAGGTAGCTCACTCAAAAAAGGGCATCTTCATTTCCCAAAGGAAGTATGTCCTAGACCTCTTGCAGAACACAGGAAAGTTATGAGCAAAGCCTGTAGATTCTCCTATTAAGGAAAACCATCGGCTTGGTGATTGTATTGGAGAACCCATGACAGATGTCAAGAAATTTCAAAGGCTGGTAGGAAGACTTCTCTACCTATCAATGACTTGGCCAGATATAGCTTAGGCTGTTGGTGTACTTAGTCAGTTTATGCATGCACCAACATCCTCTCATTTAGAGGAAGATGAGAGGGTTCTCAAGTATTTGAAGAAGTATCCAGGAACTAGGTTACTTTTCAAGAAACATGATCATATGAAAGTGGAAGTCTACATAGATGCAGATTGGGATGGGGTAGTTGATGACAGGAAATCCATTAGTGGATATTGTACCTTTGTTGGTGGAAACTTGGATACGTGGAGAAGCAAAAAACAAAGTGTTGTGGCCAGATCTAGTGCTGAGGCCAAGTATAGAGCCATGGTGCATGGTGTTGCTGAGGTACTATTGGTAAAGAATTTGATTGGAGAGTTGGGTCTCTCTGTTGATGGCCCAATGTCTCTCTACTGTGACAACAAGGCAGCCATTAATATTGCTACCAATCCAGTTCTTCATGACAGAACCAAGCATATTGAAGTTGATAATCACTACATAAGGGAGAAACTTGAAAAGGGGGAAGTTTGTACTCCTTACATCAGTTCCAAGGAACAACTAGCAAATGTTCTTACAAAGGGTATTCACTATCTATGGCATAATGAACTTTGTGACAAGTTGGGCATGATTAACATGTATGCTCCAACTTGAGGGGAAGTGTTGTAATGTGTAGCGGCTTGTGGCCTAGTAGGGGCATTTCTGCCCTTTCCTCTTGTATTTCTTATGAGCTGTCGCCCTAAGTATAAATACTAACTTAGGCTCTGCCAAATTTAGTATTCAGAATACATTCTTCTCTTTTCTCTCTTCTCTCTTCTCTATCAAACTACAATTACTTCTTTTGTTACTTGCAAAAAAGGTGGTTCTACATTGCTTTGATAGTTGATAGACTTCACATTGCAGAACAAAACTAGACAAGGACTCAAACAAACTAGGAAACAAAAACTTCAAGGAACCAAAAGGCACATGCTCAAGACGGTGATGCCACAATTTCAATAATACATGGTTTCTCATCATGACAAGACTTGGACTGACAAATCAACCCTAACATTAGAGGCTGATCAAGAAGATAAACTCCATCGGTTTCATGTCCACTGTCACTTCCATGTACTCAAGTCTTGAAAGACACAATGAGATGGAAAGAAGGTTTAGAGCAATTATGAGACTTTATAAGAGAACTAATAGATAAAAGATTTCTATGCAATGGAGTATAGAGTTCAGAGAAAGGTTATTCATAAGTTTAACTTCACCCAAACCCGATATCGGTGTCTGGGATCCATCGGCAATGGTAATCTTACCTTTCCCTGGAAAAAGTCTATGTGGTAAAGTAGGAAGGCATACCAGTCACATGATCACTGGCTCTTGTGTCAATTATCAAAGAGCTAGAGGGAGGGGCATGACATGCAAGTGCAGTACCTGATTTTGCAAAGGCACTAGAAGAAGCATTTGAACCAGTAGATGTAGGCAACTGCTCTTTTCAAGGTGGAGTAAGATGCCTCTCAATTTTTCCATCACATCAGAAGTGTCATGAGTAGATGCCAGAGTAGAAGGATTTCCCTCAAGCATGTGATTCTGAGAATCATGACTTGCAGACTTGTAGTAGCAACATGAGCATTTACTTTTTTTCCAGTTTTAAACTTCTCAGGTTTCAGGTGGGGATTTAGTTTCCAGCATCTATCCTTGGTATGCTTCGTCTCTTTATGCCTCAAATTGTGGCTGTTTGTGAGTTGGTGATGGTTTGCTAAGCTTCCTCTACTCAACAGTTCGAAGAGGAGCAGATTTATAGATGTTGTAGGTGCAGTTGTGTTTAGTCTTCAATGTGGTGAAGTGAGTGATAGTTTGTGGTGTATAAATAGACTGTTGGTAAGTATGTGAAGCTCCTTTGTGTTCAAGAAAAGTGTAGTGATGATTTTTCATGGCCTCATCAAGTGGTCACCCTAAACCTGCCGTGGTGGTGTAACCAGACCTAATAAATTTATAGTTGACAACAGTAAAACTCAATGGTACCAACTATATACCATGTGTTAGACAGTTTTGTATGCCTTTAGCTTCAATCAAAATGATGTACTTTATGAGTTTATTGTAAATGAATATAAGTGCATATTTGATTCATGTTCCCTTGGTATGTTTCTACGTAATACCCTTAAACTGGACACTTAATGAGACTCGTGTTAGTTTAGAATGTTCACAGCCAGTGGGTTGGTCTAGGGAGACCTATCCTGACAAGACTGACACTGTGGTGCCACCAAGTCGGTTGGGGTGGCTTGTCTCAGCTACCAGGGTGAGACCCTAGGCACGCACAGTGTGGGATTAATTGAATCTTTGAACTGGACCAGAATTTCAGTATTGCCCTGGACCTTGGAGATTGATGGGCAAAACTGGAAAGTTACACCCAACCCCTAGACTCGATTATGATTCTGCACTAGGTGTCGGATTGGGCTGTCTTTGATGTACCAATCAGTGAGATCCTTAGCGAGGGTCAAAACCTGGGTATGTTGGGACAGCCTGAGAATTCATCTGAGTGGGTGATCATAGTAACAGGATCAGCCCCTTTGTCGGACAAAGGTAATGATCGGGGATGCACTCTCACTAATGGAAACCAAGACTGCCGGCAGCCGATTTCAATCGTTGAGATTTGTTTTGCAAAATAAATTTTATATGAGATATAAAAGTATATAAATTATGGTTTCGAAATGATTTGCAAAAGGTTTTAATTCCCGGGATCCATATTTGAGAGAGTGCAACACTGTTCCTTGCAGCCGAGGGAGAGGTCCTCTCTTGTCGGGTAGTGTATGATCATTATGGGCTGAGAGGTTAAGTGTAAGGCCATTGAGGATAATACCCGATGGGCTAATCTTGCATCTGCCCACAGTCCCTGGGTGTTACAAGGTGGCTTGGCCCATGGACCACTTAGGGTAAGTGTTGGGCCCATAGAGCCCATTTGGTGGGTTTCAGGGGGTGCACTGTCCATAACGGTGTATTTGGCCAGGCCTTGTAACAAAGGCTGGGCTGAACCCATGTGGCTGATGTGTAGATCAATGTTTGGGTCCCACGCCATACAAGGAAGCCCAACTGGGCAGCAGTTTGGAAGGCTTGATGAATACATAACCCTAAATGGGCCTTAAGCCCATTTCAAACTGGGCTAATTTGATTAGTCTTTAAGGGGCGAATTCTGAGATAAGATCAGCTGATAGGATTGGGCCCACACCCTATCCACTCAGAGAGTCCAAGATCTAAATGAGATTTAGATTTGGAAACTTCCTAATTAGATTAGGAGCTGGCTGATCTAATCTACAGGTAAGATAAGGATTATCCCTTATCTTAAAGGGACTTCTAATCCAAATATGATTTGAGTTAGCAACTCCTAATGGGATTAGGAGCTGATCCCTTTAAGTCTATAAAAGGAAGAAGGGGGCGGCAGCCTTTAAAAAAAAACAACATCCAACAAACTCAAGTCTTGTCTTCAGAGCTGAGATCACAGAGGAGAGAATTCTGCACCCTGCAAATTCTCTCTAGCCGCCTCCTTCCTACAGCCGCCGCCTATAGCAGTTCGATCTCCATTGCTTGGGAGAAATCAAGATTGGATCTTGATTCCAATCTTTTGCAGAAAAGATTGGTAGGAGTTGTATTCACAAGCCGTCCAGGTGATTCTTGCGAAGAATCAAGTTCTTAGGAAGGACACTGCTAATTCTGCTCCACCCTGCACTGTGCCATCTTCAGTGGGAGCAGTTTTTGGTTTCTACCTTGGGCATGAACACCTCCATTGAGAGATATTATTTCTCTGTATCAGGTATTATCTCTCTTTCCTCCTTTTGGTTCAGATCTGGTTTAGTTTATGGTTCAAGAATGATCCTTGAAAATATGATTTTCTAAATAGGGAATTCGATTCCCAGTTGAAGAGAAAGAAAAAATTTTTGAAATTTGCCCCCTTTATTCCGCAATCTTGGGCGTCCTTGTGATGGATTTCCTATCCCTTCACCATGGGCTAAGTCAGTTGAGGTGCCTTTTATTAGAAGATGTAAGTTGAAGTAGAAGGCTCGTTGAAGAATGGATCAAAAGGATAAAATGAATGGCTACAAGAGAATGCCCAGATCATGACCTCATGGAATAGCATGGAAAACCACATCAGTGTGAATCCTATGTTCCTTGATACAATTAACGAGATTTGGGACCATGCTAAGCAATTATACTTTGGGCAAAATTATGTCACAAGAATAAATTAGTTTTACCAAGATTTTTTGTCTCTCCAGCAAGGGAATAAAAGTGTTGAAGAGTATTATGTTTCACTGAAGAACCTGAGAAATGAACTTATTGTCTATCAGTCCCAGTCCACTGACTTCAAGGTGCAACAAGAACAGAGGGAGCATCTTGATGTAGCAATATTTCTATCAAGTTTGATGTTTGAGTTTGGACTGGTGATGGCTAAAATTTTGGGCAGCAGTGATTTCCCCTCCTTATCTAAAGTTCCCCCCCCCCCCCCCCGATAAGGAGAGCTTCAACTCCTCATAATGACCATGTTCCTACCTCAGAGAGATCAGCCTTAGTAGCTTCTAGAGCAGGTTTTGCAGGCCGAGTTAGGAGTCAGTGGAAGTGCTACAAGAGGTTTTGGTCGTGGGCATAGAGGTGGCCATGGTGGGGTGGTGCTAAGGGTGGTGGTGGACGTGGATCTATTCATTAATGTTTACATTATAGTAAAGGTCACGTAGTTAACTTCTGCTATGACTTATATGGCCCCCCATCTACTTGAGCTAACCTTGCTATTATAGGAGATGATCTTAGTACTCACAGCATCACTAAGGACATATCTGCTCTCAGTAATGGAAATGACAAAGAGACTGTCTCCATCACATGAGAGGAGTATGAGAGGCTTCGCCAGTCTACTTTTTCTTGTATTACCACTTCCACCCTTGTGAAATTAAGTACAACTTGCCTTGCCTCCAGATCTAAGTCTTCTTCCTAGGTGACTGACTCTGGAGCTTCAGACCATATGATCAGCTCCTCAAACTTGTTTGTTTCTATGTCTCCACCCTCCACACCCTAGACTGTTACTTTGGCTAATGGCTCTTCTTCCTCCATTACTGGTACTAGTAATGTGTCTCTTGATTTGACCTTAGCTTACACTTTGTTGTGACTGGTAATGATGCCTCAGGAATTTGTGTTCTTAAGTCTTTCCTTCGTATAGAATTTGAGATTAAGGATCTGGGGGAATTAAGATACTTCCTTGGCATAGAAGTTGCTAGATCCAAGAATGAGATTCTTATCTCCCAAATGAAGTATGTCCTTGACTTGGTCTCTGAAGCTGGGAAGATGGGTGCTAGACCAGCTACAACTCCTATTGATACGAGTCACAAACTGTCTGCTTTAGAAGGGACATTGTTGGAAGACAAAGGGGTTTTTCAGAGACTTCTTGGGAAGCTTCTGTACCTGTGTATGACTCGGCCAGATATTGCATATGCTGTTAGCTGTATTAGTCAGTACATGCATGCACCTAGAGATACTCATATGGCAGTTGCAGAACGAGTTCTGTGTTATTTGAAAGGCTCTTCGAGAAAAGGGATTTTGTTTACCAAGCATGGACATCTGAAACTTGAAGCCTATACTGATGCCGACTGGGCTGGAAATATTGATGACAAAAGATCCACTTCAGGGTATTGCAGTCTGCTGGCTGGTAATGTTGTCTCTTGGCGGAGCAAGAAACAATCGGTTGTGGCCCGATCCTCAGCAGAAGCAGAATACATGGCCATGGCACATGGAGTCTCTGAACTGTTGTGGCTAAGGTCATTGATGGAAGAACTCGAGATTGATTATGACAAGCCAATGATGTTGTATTGTGATAATCAGGCTGCCATCAACATTGCCCACAACCCCGTACAACATGATAGAACTAAACATATTGAGGTTGATAGACACTTTATTCGAGAAAGAGTCTCTTCAGGTGAAGTGTGTCTTCCATTGATTACCTCTGAAGGACAATTGGCAAATTTCCTCACCAAAGGTCTTCCCAAGGCAAGGCTTCAGCATGACGCTGGCAAGCTGGGCATGATTAACATCTATGCTCATCTTGAGGGGGAGTGTAGAGAAGATGGGCCGAATGGCCCATAGGCTGTTGCTTTATATTATCTTTATGCTCTTCTCTGTAATGGGCCTTATTCTGAGCCCATACTCTTCTATGTTCCTTTTTTTTGTAATTTCTTGTCCAACTAAGGACCATTTTTGTAATTACTTAAAGATTAACTTAATAAAAGAGTATTAGAGTGTTAGAGGGAGGATTAGTTCGAACTCCTCATCCTCTAACTCTCCTTGCCGCAGCTCTCTCTCTCTCTCTTTCCTTCTCTAATCTTCTCTTGTTAGTTTTTTCTGGTTTTCTTGCACAGTCCCATACTTCTAGGACTGTTTTTCAATTGTACCTAAGTTTCCCATTAGTCTCTTATCTGTTAGTAAACTTACGCAAGTTTTTCATTGCTTAGTTACTTTCCATTCTTCTTATTGTGTGTTTTAGGATCTCAAGACGGGGAAGACGATTGGTAGCAATCGTGAAGTGGGAGGACTGTACTATTTGGAAGATCATGGTCCACAGAAGGCTCTCCATACTTCCCTTACCCCACATAAATGGCAATGTCATCTTAGCTATCCTTCTTTGCGTGTTTTGAAGTCGTTGGTTCCTACCATAAAGTTTGCCACACAGTTGGAGTGTGAGTTTTGCCAACTCACTGAACATCATAGAGTATCTTTTGTTCCTAGAGAAGACAAGAGAGTCTTAAGTCCTTTTGCTTTGGTTCAGTCAATGTTTGGGGTCCAAGTCGTGTGTCTTCTTATAATGGGTTCAAATATTTTGTAACATTTATTGATGATTACTAAAGAATGACATGGGTTTACTTAATAAAGGAACGTTTAAAATTGTTCTCTATATTTCATCTTTTCATGCTGAGATAAGAAATCAATTTGGTGTATGAATCAAGGTGTTTCAATCAGATAATGCTAAGGAATATTTTCATGATGAGTTTCAATCTTACTTCGGTTTTGATGGTATTATACATCAATCGTCTTACTCACACACCCCCAGCAGAAAGGGGTAGTGGAGCGAAGAATCATCGTGTGACTAAAACTACTCATGGCTTGTTGATTCAAATGTTCATTCCTAAAACTTATTTGAGTGATGCAGTTCTCTTTTCCTGCTTCCTCATAAACTGAATGTCTTCCTTAGTTCTCAATCGTTTATCTCCTTTCTCTATCTTGTTTCCTTCTGTTTCTCCCTTCTCCCTTCCTCCTCGGGTGTTTGGTACTTTGGTTGTGTGTGATTTAATCATAAATTGGGTCCCAACCATGACAAACTTGACCTTCATGCCATCATGTGTTTTCCTCGGTTGCTCTTGCTCTTAAAAGGGATACAAATGCTATGATCTCGTCCTCCGCAAGGCCTTGGTCATACCAAATGTAAAAGGTAATTTCACATCTTAGAATACCATGTTAAATAATAGAAAAGGCTGTTGATAAACACTTAATTACTAGTGATAGATTAATCACTAGTAGTTCCACATCTTACAATACCATGCCCATTGATTGTTTAAACATATCAACAATATAACAACTTTAACAGTGTTCCTAAGGTTATACAGTGTATGCTGAACCTACCCAAGAAAGAAACACATACCAAGTGTATAAATCAACTTCCTAGAATGCATTACAGTTGCAATTAACACACTGGTGCAACAAGTATTAACTATAGTTTAGAGGAAGAAACGAGAGAAAAGAAGAGAAACTAATGTTGAAAAGATACATAAATAAAATCAGATTACCATGTCGAACACATAAGTTCCAATACCGGGCAAGCCAGCACCTTTTAAGAACAACCTCCTCCTGATATAAGAACATAAAAATACATAGTGCATAAACAAAAGGAAAAAAGGAATCAATTAACCAATATATCCTAATAACTTAACACAAACCATCTCTTCTTGAGTCAGTATCATTCTCTGTGTCATTGTTCGAAGGGATTTAATTTCACATTCAGCTTCATGGAGCTGTTCCATTGCAGATGTTGCCTCATCCCTTGCACTCTAACTCAAAAAGTAGGAACCTGTCAATCTAGGTTTGTAGCCATATACTGATGACAAATTAAACATTGGATGAGAAGAAAATGAACAATTTAAACCAAGAGACAAGTTCTCAATACCTCAGCTTCTAAACGAAGGGATGTAATCTCTTCACTTCGAACATCATGAGTTTGTGCTGCTGTTTTCAAAGCAGCCTGTAACAAAAGCTATATATCAGTTCCAAGGATTGAACAGAATTTTTAGGATAATTCAATAGAAACAGAAATTAGGAAACAATTGGTTTGAATTTGATGCAATCTGAATTCATTATCATCAACCTATTCAACCTTTTTTAACATAAAAAATGTATCAAAAGGCTTCTTAGAAATCTAAAATAGTGTTTTCATAGATTCTGTGTATCATAAGCTTCTTTTTATGCAAATCTTTTAGTGTCAAACAACAAGTTTAGAAGTTCCATTGCATGGTTAGTGATTGCATGTAGTGTACTTTGTTGTTCTTAGAATTATCTTTTAGGCATTCTTTTCAAATGAAAATGGTTGATATTAGTTTCTTAGACCTTAACTGGCTCCTATGATAAGCTTATGGAGAAGAGGTACTGATAAAAAAAAAAGCTTATGGAGAAGAGAACCATTGATATATAAGTTCCTATAAGCGCTGAAGATGGAAGAACCTTTCGTACCAGCAAGAAGATGGAAGAAAGTTGTGAAAACGAAGGCAAAAATCTTTGTTTTGGAAGAGGTGTGGACGAGAAAGGACGCAGCGCTGGAGATAGTAGAACTACAAAAAACTTCATTTATTCTTGCAGATTTCAAACAAGGTTGGAAAATCTCTCATGTGGAGATGGGAGGAAATACTTTGCAGAAACGAAACAGAATAGGAAAGGTCACTTTGTTGGAGTTTACGAGCACTATGGGGAAGGACTTAAGCAGTACACCTGCTTCCCAGAGGGCAAACAAGCATCAGGTTGGACAGCAGTTGGGAAGGCAATATAAGATTACAAGCAGTTCTCAGATACCAGGCAAGTGGCTTTGGCAAAAGCAACTGAAGTGAAGTCCTCGAGAAATAAAAGGACAAAGAGTATCAAAGGCCTCACAGTATGAAGAGAAGGTGGGTGAGCAGGCTGATCCCAGAAGGGAGTTACATCTGCCTTTGAACCTGCAACAATCAAAACTGTGGATTAATGCCTCTGAAGAGTACTGGAAAGAAGGGCTGGTGTTATCTACAAAAGGAAGAGTTAAAGATTGGAAAGCCTTGGGTGAAGAAATAAGAGGGGTGTTAAAGATAACCAATCAGTTGGAACAGAAGTGAATCAGTCCTCCAAAACTGATATTAACTTGATTAAATTAGAGAGAGAAAAGTAGAGGACAGCAGTACAAAGGAAGAAGATGGAGAAAAGAAGAGGAAGAAGAAGAAGAGTTTGATAATCTCCTCTCTCCCCTCTCTAATTCTTTTGTTAATCTTCATTCATTAAGCTAGTTACAAGTATGCCCTTAAGTGGGCAGCCAGCTAAACAGGAACTTAAAGTAAGCTTATAAAAAAGAAATAACAGGCCCATTAACAAACAAATAAATAACACGCTACAAGAATAAAAGAATAGATACTAGCGCCCTTTCGGCCCAGTCTCTCTATACTCCCCCTCAAGTTGAGCATAGATGTCAATCATGCCCAGCATGCTTATATAGTGTGTCAGCTTCCCTTTTGGAACTCCCTTGGTCAAAACATCAGCCAACTATTCTACTGAGGCAATAAATGGCAACTTCTCTTGAGGAAACTCTTTCCTGTATAAAATGTCTATCAACCTCAAGGTGCTTAGTTCTGCCATGTTGAACAGGATTATGTGCAATGTTGATAGCTACCTGGTTATCACAGTAGAGCATCATTGGCTTTTCATAGTCAACTCCCAATTCTTTTAAAAGTGATCACAGCCACAATAATTCTGACACACCATGTGCCATTGCAACAATGTTGCCACCAAAGCACAATATCCCGAGGTGGATCTCCTAACATCAATACATCCACCCCAATCAGCATCAGTGTATGCCTCCAGCTTCATGTGTCCATGTTTGGCAAATAGAATACCTTTCCCTAGAGTACCTTTCAAGTAACACAAAACTCTTTCTGCAGCAACTAAATGTGTATCTCTGGGAGAATGCATAAACTGACTAATAACACTCACTCACTACGTAGGAAATATCTGTCTGAGTCATGAAGAGATATAACAACTTGCCAAGCAGTCTCTGAAACACTCCCTCATCAGATAAAAGTTCACCATCAATAGTAGAAAGCTTATGATTGGGATCTATAGGGGTGGAGGCCGTTTTAGCACCAAGTTTACCTGTCTCTGAAGGAGGTCAAGAACATACTTGCGTTGAGAAATGAAGATACCATTAGACCTGTTCATGGGCCGGGTAGCCCGACGGGCCAGCTCGGCCCCCGGACGGGCTTGAATACAGATTTGAGCCCATGGGCTTGACCTCGGGCCTAAAAGCCCGGCTTGAATTTATTTCGGGTCGGGCTTGGGATTTGTCAAAATAGTCCAGCTCGACCTTTAGGTTAAACCAAAAACCCTAAATATCCTAACCCCTCTCTTCTCACTCATCTCTTTCTCTTAGTCTTAGCCAAACCTTAGTTTTCACAACCACAACCTCACACTCTCAAGCAAATAGAACCGGCGAATACTCTCACCGGTGCAACCAATGAACTCCAACAAACTGGCGGTGAGAGTTCTCTCTCTCTCTCTCTCTCTCTTGTTCCTCTTCTCACTTCTCCTTCTATCTCGGAATCTCAAACTCAAACTTAAGCACTGGCGAGGCGGCGAACACAAGCACCGACCGTGAGTCCTCTCTCTCTTTCTCTGACACGAACTCACTTCTCCTTTTCTCTCTCAAAATCTCAACTCAGCTTTATCAGACACGAACTCAGGCACCATTAAACACAGTCACCGGCGGTGAGTCCTTTCTCTTTTCCATTTTGTTGTATTGCGAAATTATTGTTTGCCCGTTGCTATTAGTCTATGTGCTTTTGTTTGCCTGTATGCTATTGTTTGCCCATTTGTTTATTCTGTAAATTATTGAAATACTGGTTTCAGGCAAGTTCAGACAACCTAATGCATTGTGGTAATATTATACTATTAGGGATTTGTTAGGGAATCATAAAAACAACCTGATGCATTAGGGATTCACTACACATATTTATTGGCTTAGTTTGTTCTTCAACAGTGCTGAAACTACTGATTATTGGCTTTGGTAATGTTGTATTTGGTTTCCTTTTTATTTGGCTTTGGTCATAAGAACAACCTGCTCGATCTCTAGATTTGATTATCCTAATTCCTAAAGAAAAAACACTGTATTTGGCTTTGGTAATGCTACAATTGGTTTTCCTTTTTATTTTTTTTCTACAAATGGTTGGGATCCAAATTTGGATAGGGTAAATATAAATAATGTAACTATAAAATTGGAGTTGGATCCGAATGCCTAGCATAGAGGGTCCAGCTTTATATTGAATTCATAATTTATATTATTTTTTAATGTAAATAAAATAATTAATTTATCTAATATTTCTTTATAGAAAATTGGTCTATATACCATTTGAGTTAGTTAACTATTCCATGATTGATCTAATACATAAAAATGGATATATTTTTTTGCCTTTTCTTTTTTCCTATTTTTTCACTTTTTCTCATAGATATGTTGCGGATTTGGTCCCATCTATTTCTTAGTAGATAAAATTGACTCTGTTTTTCTTTTAGTTTTTTATTTAATATATGCTTGTCTTATTGATAAAATTGGAATGCATTATGTAGGTTATCTCATATTTAATAATTAGCATGTCAATGGCAAGTGAAAGTGCGGTTGTAGTAGATATAGTAGATGATGACTATCAAGAGTTTGACCAAACTTCCAATAAGAAAAGATTGACATCTAAGGTGTGGGAAGAAATGGAAAAGATTAATTCGGAGAAGGCACGATGTAAGCACTGTTAGAAATTCTTACAAGGTAAGTCAAGTAAGGGAACTACTCATTTAAAGTGTCATTTACAACGTTGCCCTAGACGTACAATTCAGGATTGTTAGCGTAGGGGTATTTCTGTCTTTATACCTTGATTGATGTTGCTGATCTGTAATGTTGTGTTGAAATATGTTCTCTTAAGTAACGGCACATAGGTCTTTTCAGTTATGTTTTAATATTAATATAAATTCTTACTGGCCGAATGGGAGAGGACATGTTGACTCTTTCAATTCGAACCAGAATTCTCTCTTCTCTCTTTCTCTCTTTCTCTCTTTCTCTATCATTATCTCTTCTTCTACATAACTGAACTCAGTCAGGCCAAACTCTAAGGCAGATCTGAATTCTAACATGGTATCAGAGCAGGTTAAATCTGCCTAGATTTCTGCTTGCCTAGGGTTCATTCTCTACGCACCCTATCTAGGGTTTTCCTTTTTTTTTCTGTGTTCGATTGGAGATAAGGGAAAGGGCTGAAAAGGAGTGATCGCCCTCTTCCCTTGGGGGTCTTTATGCCTCCAATCAGGTCGTATGTGGTCGGTTGCTGTGATTTCCGAGATCGCCCTCTCTTAGTAGAGGAATAGAGGGCCGAACTGTGTGTGACTGTTGTGTGTGGACTGCTCTCCTGCTCGCATGGGTGTTACTTCAGCGATAAGGTAAGAGATTTCAGTTCTGGTTTATGGATTAAATAGGAGGTGTGTTTCAGATCATTTGCTAGTGTTTCGGCCAGTCAGTGCTAGGGTTTATGCTAGTTTCTTTGCGCATGTTGAAGGAAGAGATATGATCATATAGTGGTGAGATTTCAGGTAGTTGTAGGAGCAGGGTTTGTGGTGTAAAGAGCACACATTCCAGCAACAATTAGTGCTGCAATCAGTGTGACAGGTGTGACCTAGTGGTGTGTAGTGTGCAGATCTTAGTGATAATAGAATTCAGCAAGTGTGCAGCATTGGTGATAACATAATGAGAGACAGTAATGATTATAAACCTAGTGTGATGGTGCCTACAGACTACCTGAATGTTCAGATGACCTCCATTAAGTTAAATGGAGAGAATTATGTGCCTTGGGCTAAATCCGTTGAAGTCTTTTAAAGGCAAAGAAGAAGGTAAAACATATAAGAGAGGAGAAACCTTCCTCTAACTCTCACGAGTATGAAGATTGGGAACAAGAGGACGCTCAGATCATCACATGGTTGTGGAACAGTATGGAACCCAGGATTAGTGTGAACTTCATGTTCCTTGATACTGCCAAAGACGTGTGGGACCATGCAAAAAAATTGTATTCGGGGCAGGACAATACAACCAGAGTTTATCAGCTTTATCAAGAGTACTTTAATCTGCAATAGGGCAATCAGAGTCTTGAGGAGTACTATGCCAACATGAGGAACATACGTAATGAGTTGAATGTCTATCATCCTCTCACTTTTGATGCCAAGATTCAGCAACAACAGAGAGAGCAGCTTGATGTGACTAGATTTTTGGTGGGACTAAAGTCTAAATATGAACCAGTACGGGCTCAGATATTAGGGGGATCAGCTCTTCCGTCCCTGGAAGAGGTATTTGCTCGACTTCGGAGGATTTCTATCGGATCTACTGAGAACTCTAATATCTCAGATGGATCGGCCTTTGCTGCATCGAGAGGCCGTGGTGGTAGAGGTGGAGCTCGGGGAGCTCAGTCTGGCCGTGGTGTTGGTAGTGGTTCTGCATATGGCCGAAGTGGTAATGGTGGGTCTACTTATAATCATGGTGGTGGTCGTACTGGGAGTAGAGATTCAGGGGGAGCCCATGGTAGAGGACGTAGCTCAGGCCCGAGGAAGTGCACTCATTGTGGTATGGATGGACATACCATCAACTATTGTTATGATTTACATGGTCATCCCTCAACCTGGGCAAATCATGCCACGATCGGTGACTCAAGTTCCAGCTTTAAACAGGAGAATCATTCATCTGACCAGTTGCCTCCTACATCCACAGATGGTCCCATGAAGGAGATGGTGAGTGTTCCCCGTGATGAATATGAGAGGTTTATCCAATCACAACAGAACACGACAACTTTTGCTCACTCAGGTATGGCTTGTCTGGCATCTACACCCAATCCCTGGATCATTGACTCTGGAACCTCCGATCACATGACTGGAACTCCAGGTGCGTTTTCCTCCTTGTCTCATTGCTCAACATCACAATCTGTCACCCTTGCTAATGGTTCCACATCCTCAATTTGTGGTGTTGGTAATGTTGACCTAGATCCTGTATCCCTCTCATCAGTTCTGTATGTCCCTAAATTGCCTTTTAACCTTATGTCTGTTAGTAACCTGACCAAATCACTTAACTGCTCCATTACCTTTTATCCTTCTATGTGTGTCTTTCAGGATCTCAAGATGGGGATGAAGATTGCTGGAGGACATGAAGCAGGTGGACTGTACTATCTTGACGGTGGTGGTGGTGGTAGAACTTCAACAGCTCTCCAGTCATCTCTTTCTCCTCTCCAGTGGCACTGCCGATTTGGTCATCCATCGCTCAAAGTCTTGAAGTCCTTGGTTCCGTCCTTCAGTCAGCTTTCTGTTTTGGATTGTGAGTCGTGTCAGTTTGGGAAACACCATCGTGTTCCCTTTAGTTCTAGGGTTGATAACCGTGTATCGAGTCCTTTTTCTTTAGTTCATTCAGATGTTTGGGGTCCTTATAATGTAACGTCATATAATGGATATAGATATTTTGTCATTTTTGTGGATGATTTTTCAAGGATGACGTGGCTCTATTTAATGAAAGAAAGAAGTGAATTGTTTACCATTTTCCAAAAATTTTATGCTGAAATTCGTAACCAATTTGGTACCCATATCAAAGTTTTTCGTTCTGATAATGGCCGCGAATATTTATCCTCATCATTTCAGGAATACCTGGACCAACACGGCATTATACATCAGACCTCGTACCTACACCCCACAACAAAACGGGGTGGCTGAGAGAAAGAATCGCCATCTCCTTGAAACAGCAAGATCCCTAATGCATCACATGCATGTTCCCAAACCTTTTTGGAGTGATGCAGTGCTTACCTCTTGTTTTCTGATTAATCGGATGCCCACGTTCATCTTTGATGGTCAGTCTCCGTTTCAGGTCTTGTTTCCCTCTTTGTCTCTGTTCCCTCTTACGCCGAGAGTTTTTGGGTGTGTCTGTTTTGTCCATCATCTGGGTCCTAGGAACGACAAGTTTGATGCCCGTTCTCTCAAGTGCATCTTCCTTGGCTATTCTTGGACCCAGAAAGGGTATAGGTGTTACCATCCTGGTTCTCGACGGTCCTTTGTGTATGCTGATGTCAGTTTCTTTGAATCTACTCCGTTCTTTTTGGGGTCTAGTGATGCTTTTTCCTTCTCATCACCTCCTCCCCTTCCACTTCCCGTTGTCAATTCTCAGTTTGTTCTAGTTGTGACCAAATCCTTGCCTCCGGTGCCACCACCTGTTGAACGCCCACCTATTCGTCATGTGTATACACATCGCCCACGTGCATCGGCTACTACTCCTCCAGCTACATCTCCGTCGACGGATCCGGCACCAGAGCCCCACTTGGCATCTGAGATTGATCTACCCATTGCTTTGTGGAAAGGTAAACGTACTTGCACCCTTCATCCCATTTCAAATTATGTTTCTCTTACTTACCTTTCCACTTCCCATCGCCAGTTTGTTACCTTGTTATCATCAGTTATTGTTCCTAAAGATGTCCAGGAAGCCCTTGCCTCTCCAGGGTGGTGTCGTGCCATGGAAGAAGAACTCTCAGCCCTTCATCAGAATCTTACTTGGGACCCCGCTGCTCTTCCTCTTAGGAAGCAAGCTGTTGGTTGTAAATGGGTTTATATGGTTAAGTACCTGCCTGATGGTAGTGTTGAACGCCTGAAAGCGCGATTAGTTGCAAAAGGGTACTCCCAAACCTATGGCATTGACTACACAAAGACTTTCTCACCGGTTGCTAAGATCGGGTCAGTTCGTGTTGTGATCTCTCTTGCAGCCATGTATGAGTGGCCACTATATCAGCTTGATATCAAGAATGCCTTTTTGCATGGTGACTTACTCGAGGAGGTCTACATGGAGCAACCTCCAGGGTTTGTTGCTCAGGGGGAGGATGGTAAGGTGTGCCGACTAAGGAAGGCTATATATGGGCTTAAACAGTCTCCTCGAGCATGGTTTGGTAGGTTCAATGAGATGGTAAAGAATGATAACATTGGTATTGATAGGCTGAAGACTTATCTGCAGGATCACTTTCAGACAAAGGATCTGGGTAAACTAAAATACTTCTTGGGGATAGAGGTAGCGAGATCCAAGTATGGGATTAATCTGTGCCAAAGGAAGTATGTGCTTGATTTGCTGAACAAAACAAGCTTGTTGGGTGCCAAACCAGCTGAAACACCCATGGACACAAATACCAAGCTAAGCGGTGATATGGGTGAAGTGTTTGAAGACCCTGGCAGATACCGACAACTTGTGGGTAAACTGAACTACCTAACCATTACCAGACCAGACATCTCATTTGCAGTTAGTGTGGTAAGCCAGTTCATGCAAAATCCTCAGACTCCTCACTGGAATGCGGTTTTGAGAATTGTGAAGTATCTAAAAGAGGCCCCGGGTCGTGGTCTGATATACAAGAGTGGGGGAAAACTTGAAATAGAAGGGTATTCCGATGCTGATTGGGCCGGTTCTATGTCTGATAGACGGTCTACTACAGGCTATTGCACGTTTCTAGGAGGTAACCTGGTGACATGGAAAAGTAAGAAACAGACGGTTGTGGCAAGAAGCAGTGCAGAGGCAGAATATAGGGCTATGGCGCATACCGTTTGTGAGTTAGTGTGGCTAAGGAACCTTCTACAGGAAGTAGGGTACAACATTAACACTCCAATGAAGCTCTACTGTGATAATCAGGCTACAGTTCATATCTCCTCGAATCCAGTGTTTCATGAAAGAACCAAGCATATTGAGGTTGACTGTCACTTTGTGAGGGAGAAGGTGCTGAATGGAGAGCTAGACATTACACATGTTAATACAGGAAATCAATGGGCTGACTTATTTACAAAAGGTTTGAGTCGGGGAAGAGTGGACTACATATGTAATATATACTCCCAGCTTGAGGGGGAGTGTTAGCGTAGGGGTATTTCTGTCTTTATACCTTGATTGATGTTGCTGATCTGTAATGTTGTGTTGAAATATGTGCTCTTAACTTAAGTAAGGGCACATAGGTCTTTTCAGTTATGTTTTAATATTAATATAAATTCTTACTGGCCGAATGGGAGAGGACATGTTGACTCTTTCAGTTCGAACCTGAATTCTCTCTTCTCTCTTTCTCTCTTTCTCTCTTTCTCTATCATTCTCTCTTCTTCTACATAACTGAACTCAGTCAGGCCAAACTCTAAGGCAGACCTGAATTCTAACAAGGATATTAAACAGCACAAAATAACTACTCAATCAAACACTGATGGGAGTACTTCTTTTAAAAACTACAAGTTTGATCAACAAGAATCTCGTAGAGCATTATCAGTTTTTCTTGTATGTGGAAAACACCCTTTTACTACCATTGAAGAACCTAGTTTTAGATTATTTATTCAATCTATAAATCCTGAATTTAAAAAATGTGAGTAGGTATGGTGAATTCATGTGTACAACTACTCATTGGATTGACAACAATTGGAAGTTACAAAAAATCATTATTTGCTTTAAAGCTTTGGCACCTCCTTTTGATGGACTATCTTTAGCAGATGAGGTGGTTATGTGCTTAAGTGAATGGAGTATTGATCAGAAAATTTTAAGTATCACATTAGATAATGTTAGTTACAATGATGTGATGGCTAACTCTTTGAAATTTGGTATCTTCAATACATAAATCTTTGGTGTGTGGTGGTGATTTTTCCAAAGTTCATTGTTGTAGCCATATTTTGAATCTTATTGTGCAAGCTAGTTTGGACATTGTCGATGATGTTGTTTCTAAGATTCATGACGGTGTGAAAAATATAAAGAAATCAGTTGCTCGGAAGCATAGGTTTTATTAACTTGCTGAAAAATGTTCACTTAAACACAACTAGAAGATTGATGTTAGATGTGTGTGAGATGGAATTCAATTTATTTGATGCTTGAACATGCCATCTATTATAAGTAGGCCTTACAACATTGGGGCAAAGGGATAATACTTTCAAAATGTTTATGCTTTCAGAAGAAGAATGGGGAAAGGTGGATAAGCTTCACAAATTCTTAAAGGTTTTTTATGATGTTACTTGCATGTTTTCTACCACTAAGTACCCTACTTCAAACATTTACTTCAAAAGAGTGTGGATGATTCATAGACATTTAATGGCAATGAGTAAGGAATCTCAGAATTTTATGATTGACAAGGTTAGAAATATGAAGGAGAAATTTGATAAATATTGGGTTGAATATAGTATGATTTTGTCTTGTGCTGCTGTGTTGGATCCTCGTTGCAACATTAGGTTAGTGGAGTATTGTTTTAATAAACTTTATGGTAATGAAGCCGAGGAGCATGTTAACGTTATAATTAGAACTCTCCATGTTTTGTTTGATGAATATAAAGAAAATTTTTCCTCGACCTCCTTTATTGGATCTTCTAGTTAGTTTGACATGAGTGAGAGAAATGATGATGGTGATAAATTTGAGGATTATGAGCAATTTTTGAATTCAAAAAGAAAGATTCAAAGTGAAAATTTCAGTTGGACCTTTACTTGGAGGAACAAAACCTTGATATCAAGGCAGATGTTGATGTTTTGGAGTATTGGAGTAAGAATTCACTTAGGTATCCTGAGTTGGCATCAATGTTTCGAGATATTTTGGCTATTCCAATTTCTACATTTGCATCTGAATCTGCA
Organism: Nelumbo lutea; assembly: GCF_056320005.1. NCBI lineage: Eukaryota > Viridiplantae > Streptophyta > Magnoliopsida > Proteales > Nelumbonaceae > Nelumbo > Nelumbo lutea. The sequence continues at coordinate 104,872,373 of NC_142686.1, forward strand.
TTTAGCATTGGAAAGAAGGTGATCAATCCTTGGAGAAGTTCACTTAAATCCAAGATATTTCAAGCTTTGGTTTGTCTTGAAGATTGGCTCCGTGCACAAAGCTTTGTATTACGTAACTTTTTTATTTATTGTTTATTAAAATATATGATTTGACACTTCATTGAATTTTTTCTAATAGTTTTTCCAATTGTATGCAAGGGGATCAAGCTTGTTAGGGGCTTCTTCAGGATCTTCAAGTTTGTTAGAAGAGGATGAAGGATCAACTAGTAGTGATGATGATAATGAAGATGCTGAACTTGATGATATGTGTTGTCAGTTGTTTATGTATTCAAGTTTAATACCATAAGGGTACTGTTGTAATTTCTCCTCCGTTTATATTGTTCGACCGTACTAGTATAAATAATAATATATCATTCTTTCGCCCCCTAAGTTCAGAAGGGGCTTTCAGTCCTCTCGGCTCTCCTCTCCTCTCTCCCTCTCTTCTCTCCTCTCTTCTCTTCTCTTCTTCTCTTGCACTAGCTCAAAATGGTATCAGAGCAAGTCGTCCAGGCCTGAAGGGTGGTGTCAAGCAAACCTGTTGTTCAATGTCGAGCAGATAGTTTCTTCATCACCCAGAGCTGTATCCATCGAACTGCTAATCAGTTGTATTCAGTTCGACCCAAAAGTTATAGAGACTTTTCATCTTCCAGCCCAGAAGTTGTATTCATTGTCTGTTCGACTTAGAGAGGCTATCATCTGAGATTCGTAGAGGGAGTTCTGGTTTACAGAGAGGCTATCATCAGAAGTTAAAAGAGGTACTGTTCATTTACTGTTCGGCTGCCCTACGGATTGACTGTTTATTGATTGACTGAAAGCCGATTGATGGGCTATTGATGGACTGTATTTCTTTAACAAAGCAGCTGTATTCGACAATTTTTTTGTATTTCTTTACCCCTTTGATGGACTGTTGATGCCCTAAAGCAGATGTTGTATTGATCTCAGTCATTGACTGTTCGGCTACTAGGCCTGCCGATTAGGGGTGTGGTGAACTTCACCTTGTATTTTCCATTCTGTTGGGGGGTCATATGACCTCTGTACAATTGTAGGCCATACAGACCTGGTTATGTACTGCAACTGCAGTGTTGTTTTTTGGATTCCTACAAGACCGTAGGTTATATAGACTTGTTCCAGTACTGCAACAGCAGTGTTCAGTCTTTGCTCCCAGTGAAACCGTAGGTCAGAAGGACCTGTTTCTATAATAGCCTTGTACGGAAGTACCCCTTTGGTTGCTGTTTTTTTTCTTAAATCCGAAATCATTAGTGAAGATTCAGCCACATCTGGAGTTTCCTCAATGTTGAAGGGAATGGGTGGGGGTGACCTATCCTTTCCTATGGCTGTTGTCCCTCTTGATGGTTTAAATTACCTAGAGTGGTCAAGAGGGATCAAGTTATACATCACTACAAGGGGGAAGATAGGCTATATTAATGGGAGGATAAAAAAACCATCCTTCGGGAGTGCTGAATATGATAGATGGGATCAGGAGAACAGTATTGTTATGTCCTGGCTCTTGGTTTCCATGCAACCTCAAATCAGGAAGAATTTCATGTGGGCTGAAATTGCGAATGAAATCTGGGAACAAGCAAAGTCTACATATTCAGAATTGCGACACTATGCCAAAATTTATCAACTGCAGGGAGCATCTTCTACTTGCAGACAGGGGAGAGGTGTTTATCGATCTATTACTCTGACTTAACATCTGCCTGAAAGGAGTTGGATCACTACCAGAGTGTGGATTGGAAGTGTGATGAGGATGCTAAGAAGTACAAACAGCTTGTCTCTCAACAAAGGGTGTTTGCATTCTTACATGGTCTGAATCCTATGTATGAATCTATCAGGGTTCAGATTCTTAGCTCTAAGGACCTCCCTTCTGTTCAGGAAGTCTATGCTCTTGTACAATCTGAAGAAAGCAGGAGAAATTTGATGAAAAGCCCTGGTGGGGATGCTGTTGTGTTAGTTGCAAAAGGGGTGTATCTACTGGTGTGGGATCTTTTTACCGGAAAGGAGATCTCCAGAAAAAAAAATGAAGATAAGGAAAAATTGTGGTGCACTCATTGCCAGAAACCCCGACACACCAAAGATACATGTTGGGATCTTCATGGGAAACCAAAATGGGCTCAAGATCTGACTAAGAAGCAAGGTTTAGAGGTGAATAAGAAGTACGGACAGCAAAGTACAAAAAAACATCACATGGCCAACATGGCTACTCGGGAGCATTAACCCCCCATTTCTACTGTGACTCAGACACATCTCACTGGACCTGACCCGAGGGAGGACATTATGAATTCCTTCCGTGACCATTTAGAGCTCTATGGTAGAGCAATTCGTCAGATGGATACTCCTCCCTCAACCTCATTTGCATCTACATCAGGTAACCCTGCCACTGCTTTCCATGTTGCTTCTCACACCCCTGATTCTCCATGGATCATTGATTCTGGAGCATCAAAACATATGACTGGTACGTCCTCTTACTTTCAAACCTATTACCCTCTTTCTGGAAGAGACAAGGTGAGACTGGCCGATGGATCATACTCTTCCATAGCTAGTCAAGGAACTCTCTCTCTTCCTCTTGGCCTTACCCTTTCTGATGTTCTTCATGTTCCAAATTTTCCCATTAATTTGTTTTCTGTTAGTAGTGTTACCAATTCATTGAATTGCTCAGTGACTTTTTTCCCTTCTCATTGTGTGATTCAGGATCTAGCCTCGGGGAGGACAATTGGTAGGGGTCGTATGGCAGATGGACTTTACATGCTGGAGAATAAGGCCGGTCTTCATGTTACAGAGTATATGAGTCAGTCCTGTAAGAAAAAAGTCTATTTAAGGCATTGTCATCTTGGTGATTTGTCTTTTGAGTCTTTGAAAGTTGTATTCCCAGAACTGTTTAAGTCAATATCTGTTTCTGATTTTTCTTGTCAAACGTGTCAGTTGAGTAAGCATTGTAGAACTCATTTTCTTCAAAGAAATAGTAAATCTGAATCTCCATTTCACATTGTTCATTCTGATGTGTGGGGCCCTGTTACTTAACCATCTGAGAGTGGTTATAAGTATTTCATTACCCTCATTGATGATTATTCTAGATTTACTTGGGTATACCCGATGCGAACCAGGGAAGAAGTACCACAAATCATTCAAGATTTTCAGCGGATGGTCTTCACTCAATTTCAAACTGAAATCCAAATTTTCCAATCAGATAATGCAAAAGAATTTTTTCATAGTGACCTCACGGAATTTTTTGCTTCGCATGGTTCCCTTCACCGTAGCTCTTGTGCCCACACACCACAACAAAATGGTGTGGCCGAATGGAAGAACCGACATCTCCTTGAAGTGGCTCGAGGTTTACTACTTCATATGAATGTTCCCAAACGGTTTTGGCTTGAAGCTGTTCTTTATTCCACTTACCTTATAAACCGTATGCCCTCTCGTCGATTAGAGTACAAAGCCCTACATCAACTTCTCTCTCCTAAGGCTCCCCTTCTTTCTATTCCTCCTCATGTCTTTGGTTGCCGGTGTTTTGTCCAAAATCTGTCTCCCACCCGTGGGAAATTGGATTCTCGTGCTATACCTTGCATATTTCTTGGTTACTCCTTCACTCAAAAGGGATATCGTGTTTTTGATCCTGTTTCTCATAAATTCTATGTCTCCATGGATGTTTCTTTCTTTGAAGATGAGCCTTTCTATCTTGTTTCTCCTCAGGGGGAGTGTAGACATGAGGAGAAACTGGTTCAGCTTCCCTCTCTCCCTGACCCTCCACCCTGGAAAGATGGGGGTGAAGCCAGTTGACTCTCCCATTGACCCCAACCATAAATTAGGTGACAACTGTGGTGAATTGCTCAAGGATGTGAAACAGTTTCAGAGGCTTGTAGGGAGATTGTTATACCTCTCTATGACTCGCCCAGACATTGCATATGCTGTTGGTGTCCTCAGTCAATTCATGCATGCTCCTAGGCCTTCTCATCTTGAAGCAGCAGAGAGAATCCTCCGATATCTGAAGAAGTATCCGGGTATTGGTTTGTTGTTTCAAAAGCACGAACATTTGAAAGTTGAAGTTTATATAGATGCAGATTGGGCTGGATCCCAAAGTGGTAGAAAGTCTACCAGTGGCTACTGCACCTTTATAGGAGGGAACCTTGTTACATGGAGGAGTAAAAAGCAAAATGTGGTAGCTAGATCCAGTGCTGAAGCTGAATATCGTGCTATGGCCCACAGGGTTGCTGAAGGCATGTGGATAAAGAATTTGTTGGGGGAGTTGGGTTTCCTAGTGACTAAACCTATAACTCTATTTTTTTATAACAAAGCAGCTATAAGCATTGCTGCCAATCCGGTGCTACATGATAGAACAAATTACATCGAAGTTGACAAGCATTTTATCAGAGAGAAAGTTATCACAGGCGAAGTGTGTACCCCCTATGTCACTTCTGAGAACCAGCTTGCAGACATCTTTACAAAGGGTTTAAACCTTTCCAGACATTATGATCTTTGTGACAAGTTGGGCATGATTGATATCTATGCTCCAACTTGAGGGGGAGTGTTGTCAGTTGTTTATGTATTCAGATTTAGTACCATAAGGGTACTGTTGTAATTTCTCCTCTGTTTATATTGTTCGACTGTACTAGTATAAATAATAATATATCATTCTTTCGCCCCCTAAGTTTAGAAGGGGCTTTCAGTCCTCTCGGCTCTCCTCTCCTCTCTCCCTCTCTTCTCTCCTCTCTTCTCTTCCCTTCTCTTGCTCTTGCTCAAAAATATGTTTTAGGTATTATAATAACATATCTTCCAGTTATTTATTTGCCATTTGACATGATAACAAATTACATATGTGATATGGGTAATGAATTTGTCTCTTATTTTCTTTTGTAGGTTGGCTTGGAACTTGGAAGTTGGAATGTTCAATCTTGTTGGTGAATTCAAGAATGAATGGAGATGGCTAAAACATGTTTTGTTTGACATGGGCAATGAAGTGGTCTTTTATTTTCTTTTTTAGGATGGCTTGGAACTTGAGAATTGGAATATTCCATCTTGTTGGTAAATTCAAGCATGGATAGAGAACATGTTTTATGGATTTTGTTTGTCTTATTTAGATTTTTTTATGATTTTGGAGGAATATGAATTTAGTTTCAGTATGTTATGCTATTTGTAGGAATATGAATTTGTCTCATGTGTTTTATTTTCAGGTTTGCCTTGGTTGTATAGAAACAATCAAACAATAGGGAACATATTAAACAACCTTAAAGAAGGTTGTTGATTCACGTGATTGTAAGAAAAAAATGAAATTAAAATGGATTCTTTGTAGGAGTTAAAATGGATTATCATGTGTTTTATTTCAAGTTTGCCTTGGTTGTATAGAAACAACCAAACAATGGGGAACATATTAAACAACTTTAAAGAAGGTTTTTTATTCACTTGATTGTAAGAAAAAAATGAAATTAAAATGGATTCTTTGTAGGAATTAAAATGGATTATGTTCATTTGAATAGATTTTATGATTTAAGAATGTAAAACGGTGCTTTAAAATGAGTGCTTTAAAACATAAAAGAAAGCACAATGCAATCTTTGATAAAAGGGAAAGAAGCCATCTTTCTGTTAGGTCGGGTTTCGGGCTCGGGCCTAGGCTTTGAGCTTTTTATTAGGGCCAGGCTTGGGCCCAAGTTGTAGGCTTGTTGGTCAGGCCAGGCTCGGGCCTAACAAAATCCTGTTTATAAAGAGTAAAATCCCAACCCGAGCCCAGGCCAGTCTGGCCCACGAACAGGTCTTGATACCATCCTTAGATCTAGCAACTTCAATCCCCAAGAAATACCTGAGGTCTCCTAAATCCTTGATCTCAAATTCAGAGTTAAGAAACTTTTTCAGTTTATTGACCTCCTGGGTGTCATTACCTATGACCACAATCTCTCAAACCAGGCCCAAGGGGACTGTTTGAGACCATAAATGGATTTCTGCAGTTTACACCTTCCTTGCATTTCCTTTCCATACACTCCCGGAGGCAAAGACATATAGACCTCTTCATGTATATCACCATTCAAGAAGGCATTTTTAACATCAAAGTAGTGGAGAGGCCAATCAAAAGTTGCAGCTAGGGACAACAAAACCTAACTGAGGTCATCTTGGCCACAGGAGCAAAAGTTTCAAGATAGTCAATACCATACGCAAATACATCTTAGTGTATCCTTTAACAACCAATTTGGCCTTAAATCTCTCAATAGAGCCATTAGAATGATATTTAATGGTAAATACCCATTTACAACCCATTGGTTCCTTCCCTTCTAGAAAATCCACAATATCCCGGGTATGGTTCTCATGCAAAGCATCCAATTCAGCCATCATAGCATCCCTCCATTCAGGTTTAGATAGGGCTTCTGGTACAAACCTGGGTATCACATGGGAAGAAACCGAAGCAAGAAAAGAGTAACATGTAGGGGATAGAAGGCTATAGGACAGGTGTTTAGAGATACAATGGGTTGTACACTTCCGATTGCCTTTGCAAAAAGCAATAGGAAGATCAAGGTCTGGGAAGGAAGTTGATGGGTCAGAGGAAGGATAACTTGTTACCTTAGTAATGATGGTAGGAGCAAGAGGCTCTTTTGTAGGAGTGGAAACAACTAGCCCATGTCTGAATCTGTGTATTTGGTACCACCTTGGGAGAACAGGATGTGAGGGAATTATAGGAGGATGAGGTGGAGGAGGAGCAGGAATACTTGATGAGGTGGTCACAGTGGGAGAAGAGGACATCTCAGCTGATGACTTAAAAGGAAAAGGAAGAGGAACTACTGGAAACATAGCAAAGGGCTCCTTAGATTGCTCCTCCTCAAGAGGAATACTAAAGAAAGGAGTAGACTCAGCAAATGTGACATCCCGAGAGACAAAGCGGGTGCCACTGAATGAATCAAAATAGCAATGTCCCTTCTGTGTGGAGAGGCATATCCTAGAAAAACACACTTATGTGCCTTAGGTTCAAATTTGTGCCTTTGATGGCTATGAACATGTACATAACAGGTGAACCCAAAAACACGAAGAGGAAGAGAGAAAAGGTCCTCATCCAGAAAGAGAAGGGTAAAGGGGGTTTTGAAGCCCAAAACCCGGGAAGGCATATGGTTAATCAAAAATGTAGCAGTAAGGACAACATCTCCCCAAAATTTAATAGGAACATGGGATGCAAAAAGGAGGTATCTAGCAACCTCAACCACATGATAGTTCTTCCTTCTCACCACTCCATTCTGCTGTGGAGTGTAGGAACAAGATCTTTGATGAATAACCTCAAAAGTTTCAAGGTAGGATGAGAGGTTCTTCTCAAAATACTCAGCATTATCAGAACGAAATATTTTGATCTGGGTGTTAAAGTGGGTAAGGATAACTTCATGAAATTTTTGCACAATAGTCGGTACTTCATCCCGAGATCTCATGAGATAAATCCAAATGTAACGAGAATAATCATCAATAAAAAGGATAAAGTACTTGTAACCCCCCATAGTAGGCAAATGATATGGCCCCCACACATCAGAGTGCACAATTTGAAAAGGAGAAATGGATCTTTTATTTCTTATTGAATAAGACTATCTACAATGCTTTGCAAGTTCACAAGACTCACAGTGAAGACTCAATAAAGACACCCCCTTAAACATATTAGGAAACAAATGACTAGTGGTATATCTTATTGTTTATGTTGATGATATAGTTGTGACTGGTACTAATGTGACAAGGATTAATGATATTTTCTTTTCTTCATACAGAGTTTGAGATCAAAGATCTGGGGGAATTGAGGTACTTCCTTGGCATAAAAGTAGCTCAGTCTAAGGATGGGATTTTTATTTTTCAACAAAAGTATGTGCTTGATTTGCTCAGTGAAACAGGCAAGATGGGTGCAAAACCAGTGGCTACTCCTATTGATTCAGGTTACAAACTTTGTCTCAGATGGAGAACTGTTGAAGGATAAGGGAGTCTTCCAGAGGTTACTTAGGAAACTGCTCTATCTTTGCATGACTCGTCCAGATATTGCATACGCTGTCAACTGCATTAGTCAGTTTAAGCATGCCCCCAGGGACACTCATATGGCAGCAGCAAAACAAATTGTGTTATTTAAAACGTTCTCCTGGAAAGGGAATTCTAATTGCTAAGCATGGTCATATGAAACTGGAGGCTTACAAAGATGTTGATTGGTCTGGAAACACTGATAATAGGAGGTCAACTTCTGGGTACTGTGGCATGGTGGCAGGTAATATTGTTTCTTGGAGAAGCAAGAAACAATCAGTTGTTGCCAGATCTTCAGCTGAGGCCGAGTACAGAGCCATGGCTCATGGAGTTTCTGAGTTACTTTGGCTTCGATCCTTGATGGAGGAATTGGGTGTTGAGTATGATAAGCCATTAATGTTATATTGTGATAATCAGGCTGCCATCAACATTGCTCACAATCCGGTGCAATATGATAGGCCTAAACATATTGAAGTTGATAGACATTTTATCCGAGAAAGAATGGCTTCTGGAGAAGTTTGTCTGCCGTTTATTTCTTCTGAAGAAAAACTAGCTGACATCCTTACCAAGGGAATCCCCAAGGCTAAACTTCAGCATGATACTGGCAAGCTTGGCATGATTGACATCTATGCTCAGCTTGAGGGGGAGTGTAGAGAGAATGGGCCGAATGACCCATAGACTGTTTTTTATCCTTTTTGTTTATGTTCTATGATGTTAATGGGCCTCAAAACAGGCCTTACTTATGTTATGTTTGCTTAAGATTATTCGCCCAGTTAAGGGCCTCTCTGTAATTACTGTAAATTAAGTTTAATGAAAAGGAATTAGGGTGTAAGAAAGGATTACATTCGAAATAAGAAAGGATTACATTCGAAATCATCCTTAGAACCCTATTTGCCGCCACCTTCTTCTTCCTCTTCTCTCTTCTTGCTTCTCTTTTCTGCTGTTCTCTATCACATTTTTGCACTATTTTAATCAGTCCATTTATTTCATAAGGTTGTTTTTCTTCTATCTTCTAAACATAATCTTCCTATCTCTAACTTCTTGGGTCCTTCAAACTCTAATAATGGCTTCAGTTGGGATTTGGATTTTAGAAAGTGAATAAGGGATTCTGACATGCCTTGTATGCTTAACCTACTTCACACCTTGGTCCTTGGAAGAAGTCTTCCTGGATCCTATTAATCCAGATGATCATAGTTGAAAAACAGTCCTAGAAGTATGGGACTGTGCTAGAAAACCATAAAAACTAACAAGAGAAGATTAGAGAAGAAGAGAGAGAGAGAGAGAGAACTGCGGCAAGGAGAGTTAGAGGATGAGGATTTCGAACTTAACCTCCCTCTAACACTCTAATACTCTTTTATTAAGTTAATCTTTGATAAATTACAGAGAGGCCCTTGAGTGGGCAGAAAAATACAAAAAAAAAACAGAATACTACGGAGTATGGGCCCAAAATAAGGCCCATAACAGAGAGAAACATAACATAACATGAAGTGACAGTCTATGGGCCATTCGGCCCATCTCCTCTACAGTCATATTTGGACCTGTTCTTCTTCAGGCCTATTTTCTTGTGCCTCATTCTTCAAAGCCCTTACTGAACCCTCCACTACCTCTTTTAGCTCTTTCCTTGCTAAAGAGATATTGGTGCAAGCCTGTCCCACCCAGAATTGTAGCTTTTTGTTGGGAAGTTGTTAATAAGAGGATCAATACCAATGACTTGCCCAAAAAAGAGACCAAATTGGTGTTTATCTCCCAGTTGGTGTGTTCTGTGTAAGGCTAATGGTGAAACATGCTACAACTTACTGATTCCCTGCCCTTTTGTTGTTTATTTGTGGGAACCGTTCCTTTCTTTATTTGGGTGCTAGTGGAATCCACCGGTTGATGTTCCTAGCGTCTTTGCCCCTACAACATTTGAATGGCCAAACAAGATGGGAAGAATCATGTGGAGATGTGGAAGGGCATCTATATTGTGGATGGCTTGGGAGAAAAGAAACTCAAGAATTTTCTCAAGGAAGGAAAGAAATAGAGAGGCTTTAATTGAATATGTCAATATTAGAACTATACATTGGCTAAATCCTTGGAACCGTTCTCTTCTATCACAGCAGATACTCTACATAGGAACTGGTGGTCTCCACCAGATGCAAGATTCATCAAACTTAACTTCGATAGTAGCAGTATAGGGAATCCTGCTTTGTCAGGAATTGGTGGGGTGTTCAGAGACAAAGAGGAGAAGAGTAGAGCATTGTTCTCAGGGCAAAGGTTATGGCTATGATAGGAGTACAAAGGGCAAGACTGCTGAATATCAGAAAACTAATTATTGAAGGTGATTCAAAGATGGTAGTGGGATTGTTAATGTGTAAAGAAGTTAAGTTGTGGCACTACAACAGTGAAAAGAGAAAGTTTAATTGGTTGACCAAAGATATGGAAGTAAGAATACAATGGGTCAAGAGAAATGCAAACTGCTTTGCTGATGTATTGGCAAAGCAAGGGGTGGGAAGAGAAAATATTTTCAAGGCACAACCGTAAAAAGATAATTTGGGGGGGGGGGATAAGAGAGTTTATCTCCCAATCCTAGTAACACATATTTCTTAGTTCTAATGAATTTGCAGTTATTAATCAAAATAAAAGAAAAAAAACTTGCTCCTATGGTTCAATTACATACCAAATGAAATTTTGTGCTCAGGATTTTAAGTTGCTTTCTAATATTTTGGGTTGCTTAGATTAGTACTTAAAAGATGTTTCTTGTTTTCAGTTTTTCATATAAACTTTTGGAGCTTCAAAAGATTGTTTTCTGTATGGTATCTGTTAACAACTGTTATTTTTTCCTATGTATAGTACCACAGGGGTACTATTGTACTTTTGCTCCTTTTTTATTTTAGTTGTTGTCGTCCTAGTATATATATTAAAAAGCTGTGCCGCCAGCAGTATCTTTGAGCTCTCAGTTCTTTGAAGAAAACAGACCTTGAGAGTTCGACAATGAGGGTTTTGAGAGTGAGAGTTTCGAACATTACTCTCTCTCAACACCCTAACACTATTTTATTAAGATAAATTTGAATAATTACAAGGAGGCCCTTAGTTGGGCAAGAAATTACAAAGAACATAACATAGAAAGGATGGGCCCGGAATAAGGCCCATTACAGAAAAAAACATAAACAGTAAGAAAGAATAAAAAGCCTATGGGCCATTCGACCCATATGATCTACACTCCCCCTCAAGCAGAGCATAGATGTCAATCATGCCAAGCTTGCTAGTATCATGCTGAAGTTTTGCCTTGGGAATGCCTTTGATGAGAAAATCTGCCAATTGTCGTTCAGATGATGAAAGGAAGACATACTTCACCCGAAGAGACCCTTTCTCTAATGAAGTGTAGATCAACTTGAATATGCTTAGTTCTATCATGTTGCACTAGGTTGTGAGCAATGTTGATGGCAGCCTGATTATCACAGTACAACATCATTGGATTGTCATGTTCAACCCCAAGTTCCTCCATCAATGATTTTATCCAAAATAGTTCAGAAACTTCATGTGCCATGGCCCTGTATTTTGCTTCAGCTGAAGACTGAGCAACAACCGATTGTTTCTTGCTTCTCCAAGAAACAACTGTAGAGGAGATAGGCTGAATGGCCCATAAACTGTCATTTCATGTTATGTTATGTTTCTCTTTGTTATGGGCCTTATTCTGGGCCCATACTCTGTAATGTTCTTTTTTAGTATTTTTCTGCCCACTCAAGGGCCTCTCTGTAATTTATCAAAGATTAGCACCTTAATAAAATGTTTAGAGTGTTAGAGTGAGGTTAAGTTCAAAACTCTCACTCTCTAACACTCATTGCCGCCAGCTCTCTCTCTCTTCTCTTCCTCTCTTGTTTGTTTAGTGTCTGTTTTGCATATAATTTCATATAGTTCCATACAACAAGTGAACCGTTTTCAACTTGGTATCAGAGTGGGTCATTGCTTGGCGTGTCCCTCATGTGGTCCTAGTTCAGCCAACTGCATGAGGAGGTTCTAGGGCTGAATGTTTACAGTCATTCTCCTAGTTCTTGGAGGTCATTGGAGGGTGCCCAAGTTTCTATACACTTGGAGAAGGGTTCGGTGACCAGGAAGAATTAGAGAGCAAGTTTTTCAGCCTGATTTGAAATCAGAAAAAGGGGATTTCGAAGCTAGCTCAGAGAGCAAAGTGTTTGGCCTGGCTTGAAGTTCAAACCAGAGATACTGTAAGTTGTTTTCTCAGTTCTTTGCTGAGTTATTTTGTTATTTGGGAGGACTGTTAAAGCATTCAAAGCACACCTCCATTCGGCCCACTATTGCTGGACTGATTCTACTCAGAAATTTCTGGGTTATTCTGGAAGTGTGGTTTGGCTGTTATTGGACTTCCAAAAACTGCTGAAAACTGATCTAAACTAGTGGTACAAGCCTCTACTTTAGTTCAGCTACTTCTTGGACCTAGACGGAATGTTCTTGAAGTGATTTCTACTGGGTTAACAGTGAAGTGCTGACTGTTGCATACATAGTGTTTGTAAAAAATCCTCTTAGGTACTGTGGACTGTATTTTGGAAAACTATTGTTGGGAACCAAGAATACATATTGTTTGGAGGCCTGTTGATTGTTCCTTGAAGGCTGAATCAGGGTTTCTTCTCCTTGAAAGTGCTGCCACTGAACTTGGTTCTCACGGCTGTCAGATCTAAACTGAGTTTGTGTGTTGCTGTTTTGCTATTGTTTCAACTCAATCTGAGTTCTTTGAAATCAGGTCACTTTTGGAAGGCTTGTCGAAACCCTAATTGAAACTGTTACATAGTGGACTTCTCAGAAATTGAGAACAAGAGCACTGTTGAATATGGACATAATTCAGGAACTACAACTGATTCCTTGTTGGCTGTAACTACAGTTAAACTAGATGGAACCAATTATTTGGCCTGGTCACAATCCGTAAAAATTCATATTTGCAGTAGAGGAAAGTGGGGGTTTATCTTTGGGAGCAAGAAAACTCCCCCCGAAGAGGATCCCTCTTATGAGAAATGGGTGCAGGAGAATTACACAGTGATTAGGTGGCTTGTGAACTCAATGCAGCCACAGATTAACCAACATTATCTGTGGATGAACTCAGCTAAAGAAATCCGGGATAGTGTTGCAGAAACTTACTCCCAGAAGTTGAATGTTGCCAGAGCCTACAAACTGAGAAGTGATGTGAAGAATCTAAGGTAGGGGGAGAAGTCACTTGCAGCATACTTCTCAACCCTAAAATCTCTATGACAAGAGACTGATTTGATAGAGGCTGTGACATGGGATACCCTCAAGGATGCTGAAACATACAGGAATTGGTTGAAAGGAATAGGGTCTTTGAGTTCTTGACGGGACTGAACTCTGAATATGACATTACAAAGCAAAACATCTTGTCCAAGGAAGATGTTTCATTGTCACAAGCATACGCTTTGGTCAGCAGTGAAGAAAGTAGGAGGCAAGTGCAGGTTTAAGAAGTCAGTATCAATGATCATTTTGCAAATATTTGAATTAAACCCAAAGGGGCTACAGAAGCTCACAGTGGCACAGGAAAGAAGGAGGTGGTGTGTGAATATTGTAAGAAGCCGAAACACACAAATGATAAGTGTTGGAAATTGCATCACAGTCTTGTTCCTATCAGATTTCAGAAGAAGAATGATAGTAGAAAGACAAGAAGTGCACATGCAGCCACAAGCACAGATACAGAGTTTGAGTCTACCAGTGCACAATTGGCAGCTATGAAAGCTGAATATGAGAAGTTTGGAAAGATGATCAGCCAGCTTAAAGGTGTCACTTCATCATCCAACCCTTCTGGAAGTCCAGACACCACAACATTTACTCACTCAGGTATAAAGGCTTCTGCTAACCATGCATCCACCTCAGGTAATCTCAAAACCCCTTGGATCATAGACTCAGGTGCTTCTGATCACATGACCAACCTTCCACTTTGTTTGTTATGATTTACTTCCTGGTCGTGACAAAATCACCTTAGTTGATGGTTCTCTTACCCCTATTTCTGGCAAGGGAACTGTCAAGGCTATAAACTCCTTACTCTTATCTTCCACTCTTCATGTGCCTAAATCAAATACCAATTTATTATCTGTAAGTAGCGTGACGAAGTCATTGAATTGTGTGTTTCAAGACCTGAAGTCTCAGAAGGTGATTGGAGTGGCCATGAAGCGAATGGAATATACTTGCTCGACACCCCTAGCCAATGCTTTGATCATCCCAAGAATGTTGCTTTTGGTTCTACTTTTCTAGAGTCTGTCAGTCAAATTATCTTGAGTCATTGTCGGTTGGGTCATTTACCTTTTTCTGCTTTAAGTCATTTGTTTCTCAAACTGTTTAAGGGAGTCAATGTGTCCAGTCTCAATTGTGAGTCCTGTCAGTTGTCAAAGCATTGTAGAAAAAATTACCCTGTGAGCAATAAAAGATCCTCTTTTCCTTTTCATATTGTGCACTTTGATGTGTGGGGGCCTTACCACTTATCCTCTATCAGGGGTTACAGATATTTTATCATGTTTATTGATGACTTTTCTAGATTCACTTGGATATACTTAATGAAATACCGGGATGAAGTCCCAAGACTTGTGAGGCAATTTCATTAGCTTGTTTTAACTCAATTTGATACCAGAATTAAGGTTTTTAGATCTGATAATGCAAAAGAGTATTTTGAGAAGAGTTTATCCTTGTGTCTCTCTGACATGGGGGTGATTCATCAAAGCTCCTATGTTAGAACCCTTGAACAAAATGGAGTTGCTGAGAGGAAAAATGAACATATTGTTGAAGTTGCAAGGAGCCTTTTGTTTGCCTCATATGTTTCCACAAGACTTTGGGGTGATGCTGTACTTACTGCTACCTATCTCATAAACCGTATGCCATCTAGGGTTTTAGGGTTTAAATCCCCCTTTTGTCTTCTTCATCCAGACAAGGATCTCTTCCCAATTCCTCTTCGTGTGTTTGGCTGTACCTGCTATGTTCACATTCCAAGTGTGCAGAGACATAAGTTTGAACCGAAAGCCCACAAATGCATCTTCCTTGGTTACTCCCCCATACAATAGGGTTATTGTTGTTTTGATCCAAAGACTGACACCCGACTTGTCTCTATGGATGTTACTTTTGATGAACTTTCTCCTTTTTATGGTTCCTCTCAAAAAAGACATTGTCCACAGGGGAAGAGTCTGTCACAAGTTTTTGCTCTTCCTCTTCCTGTCCCAGTAGAGCCTTTTGACAAGCATGTATCCTCACCAAATGAATCAAAGGAGGATCAATCACTTCATACCTCTTGTCCTAGTGCCCCTATTTCTTTACCTCCTCGTCCTATCCATAATCCCAAAGTGTATCAAAAGCAGAGATCCAGGAATGAGCAAGTAGTTTCCCTTATAACAGATGAGGCTCATACATTCCCAATCACAGATGAGATAATAGGTACTGCTTCTACTCCTTTGTAATCATCATTCCCAAACCTTGATGTCCCCATTGCTGTTAGGAAAGGGAAGTGGAAGTGTACTGCACACTGCATTTCCAAACACCTTTCTTATGACCTACTTTCTCCTTCATACTTTGCCTATCTCTCTTCTGTTGCTTCTAACCCCATTCCTAGGTCTGTCTCAGAATCTCTTGGGATTCCAGAATGGAGAGATGCCATGAAGACTGAAATGGATGCTCTACATGCAAATGGTACTTGGGAGGTGGTGGATTTGCCTGAAAAGAAGGATCCAGTTGGGTGCAAGTGGGTTTTTACCATTAAATACAGGGCTGATGGAACTATTGAGATGTACAAGGCCAAACTTGTTGCAAAAGGCTACACACAGACATATGGGATTGACTACTTGGAGACTTTTGCCCCTGTTGCCAAAATGACATCTATGAGGGTTTTTTTATCACTGGCAATTCACTTTGATTGGCCTCTCTATCAGTTAGATGTAAATATTGCATTTCTGAATGGTGTCTTAGATGAGGAGGTCTACATGTGTCTTCTTCTAGGAATGTATGGGAAAGATATGCAAGGAAAGGTATATAAATTGAAGAAATCACTTTATGGTCTCAAACAATCTCCTAGAGCGTGGTTTGAGAGATTTAGAGCTGCACTTGTTAAATTCCACTATGTTCAGACGCAGTCCGATCATACTCTGTTTGTGAAGAAAAGTGGATCTCTGGCAGTGTATCTCATTGTGTATGTTGATGACATTATAGTGACTGGTGATGATGCCTCAGGCATTCTGGCCCTTAAGTCTTTCCTCCATACAGAATTTGAGATTAAGGATCTGGGGGAGTCGAGATACTTCCTTGGCATAGAAGTTGCCAGATCCAAGGATGAGATTCTTATTTCCCAAAGGAAATATGTCCTTGATTTGTTGTCTAAAACTAGAAAACTGGGTGCAAGACTAGCTGCAACTCCCATTGATATGAGTCACAAACTTTCAGCTTCAGATGGAACTTTGTTGGAAGACAAAGGGGTCTTTCAAAGACTTCTTGGGAAGCTTCTGTATCTGTGCATGACTAGGCCAGATATTGCGTATGCTGTCAGTTGCATTAGCCAATTCATGCATGCTCCTAGAGATACTCATATGGCAGCAGCAGAATGGATTTTGTGCTATCTGAAAGGCTCTCCAAGAAAAGGAATTCTATTTACCAAGCATGGTCATCTGAAACTTGAAGCCTATACTGATGCTGATTGGGATGGAAATATTGATGATAGGAGATCTACTTCAAGGTATCTGGTGGCTGGAAATGTTGACTCTCGGAGGAGTAAGAAACAATCTGTTGTAGCCTGATCCTCTGCAGAAGCATAGTATAGAGCCATGGCACATGGAGTCTCGGAATTGTTGTGGCTAAGGTCCTTAATGGAAGAGCTTGGGATTGATCATGACAAACCCATGATGTTGTACTGTGATAATCAGGCTGCCATCAACATTGCTCACAACCCGGTACAACATGATGATCGAACCAAACATATTGAGGTTGATCGACACTTTATTCGAGAAAGAGTCTCCTCCGGTGAAGTGTGTCTTTCATTCATTACTTCTGAAGGACAATTGGCAGATTATCTCACCAAGGGCATTTCCAAGGCAGGGCTTCAACATGACACTGGAAAGTTGGGCATGATTAATATCTATGCTCAGCTTGAGGGGGAGTGTAGAGGAGATGGGCCGAATGGCCCATAGACTGTCATTTCATGTTATGTTATGTTTCTGTTTGTTATGGGCCTTATTTTGGGCCCATACTCTGTAATGTTCTATTTTTTGTATTTTTCTGCCCACTCAAGGGCCTCTCTATAATTTATCAAAGATTAACACCTTAATAAAATGTTTAGAGTGTTAGAGTGAGGTTAAGTTCAAAACTCTCACTCTCTAACACTCATTGCCGCTAGCTCTCTCCCTCTCTTCTCTTCCTCTCTTGTTTGTTTAGTTTCTGTTTTGCATCTAATCCCAAACAGTTCCATACATCAAGGTGAACCTATCAAGGATGTGAAACAGTTTCAGAGACTTATAGGGAGATTGTTATATCTTTCTATGACCCGCCCAGACAATGCTTATGCAGTTGGTGTCCTTAGCCAGTTTATGCATGCCCCTATGACCACTCATCTTGAAGCAGTAGAAAGAATCCTCCGATACCTTAAAAGGTTTCCAGGTGCTGGCTTGTTGTTTCAAAGGCATGGACATTTGAAAGTTGAAGTGTATACTAATGCAGATTGGGCAGGATTCATAAATGATAGAAAGTCAACTAGTGGCTATTGCACCTTCATAGGAGGAAATCTAGTTACCTGGAAAAGCAAAAAGCAAAGTGTGGTGGCTAGATCAAGTGTTGTAGTTGAATATCGAGCAATGACTCATGGAGTGGCTGAATCTATGTGGATAAAGAATCTGTTGAGTTGGGTTTTCCAGTGGGCAGACCTATGACTCTATTCTGTGATAACAAAGCAACCATAAACATTGCTGCTAACTCTATTCTGAGAATCAACTTGCAGACATCTTTACAAAAGGACTACACCACTCAAGACATCATGATTTATGTGACAAGTTGGGCATGATTGACATCTATGTCCCAACTTGAGGGGGAGTGTTAACAGCTGTTATTTTTTCCTATGTATAGTACTGCAGGGGTACTAGTGTACTTTTGCTCCTTTTTATTTTAGTTGTTGTCGCCCTAGTATATATTTTAAAAAGCTGTGCTGCCAACAGTATCTTTGAGCTCTCAGTTCTCTCTTCTCTCTTATTCTCTCTTTTCTCTCTTCTTTCATTCTTCTCTCCTACATAACAGTATCAAATTAGATTCTTTCCTTGGTAAGTTTGGTATATTTTCAATTTGTTCTTATTAAAAATTGCATATTGGAATTAATAGAAACCTGTGAAACTAATGATGGATGTATAATTGTCATCATCTTTTTGATCCACTTTTGAAGGCCACTAAATGCCCATCTCTCTTATTAAAGTATGTTTTTCTATTGCAAGGTCATATGCCATCACAAACTCAAGGATCACATTCCCCATTTCATTTCTTTCTCAAAATATTGTAGAGCTATAATGAGAACTAGAATACCATAGCACACTAACCATAAAATTAAAGACAAAAAAAACTGAGAGAGACACAGGTTTAGTGTAGTGGCCTTAGTAACCTACATCCACAAGAGAGGGTGTAAGAGTCAATTAGAGTTTCGTTGTAACTTTTCTATCTTCTGGATTTGAGGTTTTCTTTGTCTTCTCTATTTTCTAAAATAGTGAAATTTTGTGATTCTTTCTCTCTCATGGAGGTAGCTTTGAGCAAAACCACATTAATTACTGATGAAGAAAATTTGAAGCTGGTGGTGAATCTTTTTGAGAGGGTCTCCAATTTGAAGGTTAATTGGAACAAAAGATTATTGCATTTTTTATGAGAAACGATAACTTACATTAATAATGGATAAAAATTACATATGGCTACCATCCAAGGGCCGGATGGAGAACCCCTTTGTGAGCTTAGGAGTTGTATTCGAAGTAGTAGAGAAGAGAAGAAGACCTCTGAAATACTGTGAATGTCGAACTGAATAGCCCAGTCGACAATACTGTTATTTATATTAGAATGTAGTACAATGATACAAGGAGTTACTGGAATGCCCCTGATTAGTGATGGGACACCCAGACAACTTAAAACATTAAACAGGCTTAGGTCCATTAACACAGGCCCAGTACAGGATAACTTAAACTTAAGTATAGGCTAAGAAGAACTCTTATCAGCTGAACACTCATACATAAAGAGACTTCAATCCAACACTCCCCCTCAAGCTAAGCATGGATATTGTTAGTGGTGTTAGTGAAGGGGTATTTTGGTCCTTCGTACTTGTTGAGAATGTTGATGTGTACTGTTATGTTAGTTCGAGTGCCTCTTACTTAAAGAAGGGCACTTAAGTCTTTTCCAATAATTTAATAATATAATAACAGGTCTGGCCGAATCTAGGGATATCTTTTTCTCTAATTCGAACCGGCCTTTCTCTCTTTCCTCTCTTTTCTCTCTTCTTCTTTCCTCTCCTACTTCTTGTTGTTTACTTTACAGTCAATGAACAAGACAGAATTCTAGGGTAGGTCAAACTTCAACATGGTATCAGAGCTAGGTTCAATAAATCAGACTTGCTAGAATTCTATCTTTTGCGAATTCGAATTAGGGTTTCTCTTGGGTTCTTAGCTGTGAGTTGGAGACTGGGAAAAGGGCGGAAAAGGAGTGATCGCCCTCTTCCCTAGGACGTTCCTATGCCTCCGATTGTGTCATTGGTGATTTGTTGTTGTGGTTTCTAAGCCCTAGTTAGGGCTGGTACATGTGGTGCAATGGTGTCTCAACCCTTCGTGTGGTTGGCCTTCAGGCGATGAGGTAAAGTTTTTTTTATGCATATTATCTGTTATGGAATACATGACAGGTGTAGTACAGTTCGCATGATAGGTTTTCAAATTGCAGTATGCGAGGGTTTATTCTAGTTTGTGTGTGATTCGAAGGGCAATATTGTCTACTTAATGGTGAAACTTCCTGTAGATGTGGATTAGGGTTTGTGGTGTTACAAGTGTGGTTTTCAGCATTTGATATCGCTGAAATCAGTGTGTAGACTTCGGTGAGTAGGGGTTGTGGTGTTGCAGTTTTCAGCATTTAATACTGCTGAAATCAGTGTGCAGATTTCGGTGAGTAGGGTTTGTGGTGTTGCAGTTCTCAGTATTTATTACTGTTGAAATCAATGTACAGATTTCGGTGAAGTGTCTGTGTGTAGTGCTCATAAGTCAGTGCTCAGAATTCAGTGATAAGGGAGTTCGGCAATGGCAGATAACAGTGATAGTAAACCTAGTGTCATGATATCTACTAACTACCTGAATGTCCAAATCACCTCCATTAAACTGAATGGAGAGAATTATGTCCCTTGGGCCAAGTCTATAGAGGTTTTTCTGAAGGCAAAAAAGAAAGTGAAGCATTAAAGAGAGGAGAAACCCCCTGCTAATTCTCGGGAGTATGAAGACTGGAATAGGAAGATGCACAGATCATTACATGGTTGTGGAACAATATGGAACCCAAAATCAGTGTGAACTTCATGTTTCTTGACACAGCCAAAGAGGTGTGGGATCATGCTAAGAAATTGTATTCAGGTCAGGATAATACCACTAGGGTATATTAATTGCATCAGGAATACTTCAATCTGCAACAAGGAAATCAGAGCCTTGAGGAGTACTATGCCAGTGTGAGGAATATTCGTAATAAGTTAAATGTCTATCATCCTCTCACTTCTGATGTTAAAGTTCAACAGCAACAACAAGAGCAGCTTGATGTGACACGGTTTCTGGTGGGGCTGAAGTCTAAGTATGAACCAGTTCGAGCCCAGATACTAGGGGGATCTGCTCTTCCATCTTTAGAGGAGGTGTTTGCTCGTCTTCGGAGGGCTTCCATTGGATCTATGGATTCTAATGTCTCTAATAAATCAACATTTGCAGTGTCGAGAGGTTGAGGTGGCAGAAGTGGGGCTCAAGGAGCCCAGCCTGGCAGGAGTGGTAGTGGTGGATCTACACATATCCGTGGTGGTGGTCATACTGGAGGCAGAGATTCAGGGGGAGCTCGTGGTAGAGGACGTGGCTCGGGTCCACGGAAGTGTACTCGTGGTTTGGATGGACATACCATTAACTACTGCTATGACTTACATGGTCCTCCCTCGACGTGGGCCAACCATGCCATGACTAGTGAACCAGTTTTAGCTCTAGACAGGAGAACCGGTCAGCTGACCCAATGCCTTCTACATCCTCAGATGGTCCAGGCAAGGAGATGGTGAGTGTTCCTCGGGATGAGTATGAGAGGTTTGTTCAATCCAAGTCGCAGCAGAATACAGCTTCCTTTGCACACTCAGGTATGGCTTGTTTGGCATCCACACCCAACCCCTGGATTATTGACTCCGGAGCCTCCGATCACATGACGGGAACTCCAGGTGTGTTTTCACCTCTCACTCATTGCTCAACATCACAATCAGTTACCCTTGCTAATGGCTCCACATCATCTATCTGTGGTGTTGGTAATGTTGACCTAGACCCTGTATCCCTATCCTCTGTTTTATATGTACCTAAGCTTCCATTTAATCTTACGTCTGTTAGTAAGCTGACCAAGTCCCTTAAGTGCTCCATCACATTTTACCCTTCTATGTGTGTTTTTCAGGATCTCAAGACAAGGATGAAGATTTGTGGAGGGCATGAAGCTGGTGGACTATATTATCTTGATGGTGGTGGACGAACGTCAACGGCCCTTCAGTCATCCATTTCTCCTCTCCAATGGCATTGTAGATTTGGTCATCCTTCGCTGAAAGGGTTGCAGTCCTTAGTCCCTTCATTGAGTCAACTTTCTGTTTTAGATTGTGAGTCATGACAATTTGGGAAACACCATCGTGTTCCCTTTCGTTCTAGGGTCGATAACCGTGTGTCGAGTCTTTTTTCTTTAATTCATTTAGATGTTTGGGGTCCTTATAAAGTGATGTCATATAATGGATACCGATATTTTGTTATTTTTGTTGATGACTGTTCAAGAATGATGTGGCTCTATTTAATGAAAGAAAGAAGTGAATTATTTGCCATCTTCCAGAAATTTTATGCTGAGATCCACAATCAATTTGACGTTCGCATCAAAATTTTCCATTCTGATAATGGTCATGAATACTTGTCTTCATCTTTTCAAGAATACTTGGACCAACATGGCATTATACACCAAACTTCATGTACCTACACTCTGCAACAAAATGGGGTTGCTGAGAGAAAGAACCGCCATCTTGTAGAAACGGCACGCTCCCTCATGCACCACATGAATGTTCCCAAAATCTTTTGGAGCGATGCAACACTCACCTCTTGTTTCTTAATTAATCGGATGCCCACGTTTATCCTTGATGGTCGTTCTCCTTTTAGTGTCTTATTCCCCAACATGTCTCAGTTTCCACTTTCTCCTCGGGTATTTGGGTCTGTCTGCTTCGTTCATAATCTGGGCCCCGGGACTGACAAGTTAGATGCACGTTCCCTGAAGTGTATCTTCCTTGGCTATTCCCGAACTCAGAATGGGTACAAGTGTTATCATCCTAGTTCTTGTCGTTCCTTGGTATGTGCTGATGTTACATTCTTCGAGTCTATTCCGTTCTTCGTGGGGTCCGGTGTTGCTGCTTCCTCCACATCACCACCTCCTCTTCCTCTTCCTCTTCCTGTGACTGATCCACCTCGTTTGGTTCCAGTCATGCCTACGTCCTTGCCTCCGGTGCCACCGTCGGTTGACCATCCACCCATCCGTCACGTCTATACACATCGCCCGCGTGTACCAGCTGCAGCTTCTCCAGCTTCATCACCGTCGACAGATCCAGCTCTAGCTCCGACACCAGCCTCCGACCTAGATCTTCATATTGCCTTTCGGAAAGGTAAACATACTTGCACCCTTCACCCTATTTCCAATTTTGTTTCACTTACCCACCTCTCTGCCTCCCATTGCCAGTTCATCTCTTTGTTATCCTCCGTGGTTGTTCCTAAGGATGTCTAGGAAGCCCTTACCTCTCCAGAGTGGTGCCGTGCTATGGAAGAAGAGCTCTCTTCTCTGCATCATAATCACACTTGGGATCTCACTGCTCTTCCTCCTGGGAAGCAGGCTGTCGGTTGTAAGTGGGTGTATAGTGTTAAGTACTTGCCAAATGGTTGTGTTGAGTGCCTGAAGGCGCGGCTGGTGGCCAAAGGGTACTCCCAAACCTATGGCACTGACTACACAGAGACATTCTCCCCGGTTGCTAAGATAGGGTCAGTTCGTGTCGTCATCTCCCTTGCAGCTATGTATGATTCGCCTCTCCATCAGCTAGATATCAAAAATGCCTTTTTGCATGGTGATTTGCTCGAGGAGGTCTACATGGAGCAACTACCAGGGTTTATTGCTCAGGGGGAGGATGGTAAGGTATGCAGACTTAAGAAGGCTATTTATGGACTTAAACAGCCCCCTCAAGCATGGTTTGGCAGGTTCAGTGAGGTGGTCAAGAAGTTTGGTATGAAACAGTGCCAAGTTGATCACTCTTTCTTCAATTTTGACTCGTCGGCAGGCAAAATAATATTAGTGGTGTATGTGGATGATATCGTTGTGACTGGGAATGATAAAATGGGCATTGACAGAATGAAGGCATTCCTACAGGAACACTTTCAAACAAAGGACCTTGGCAAGTTGAAATACGTTTTGGGCATAGAGGTAGCAAGATCTAAGCATGGCATTAATTTGTGTTAGAGGAAATATGTGCTTGATTTGGAGCCTTACTAGCACATTTGGAGCCTTACTAGGTTGACCCGGAATGTCATAGCTAGGAGTAGTGGAAGCTGATGGAAGACCTGAGTCAGATAGGGGAACAAAAAAGGAGGGAGAATGAGAATCCTCTTCCAATCCACTAGTCTTCCCCTGAAGAGGATTCTGAGAAGACTGGAAATGGGGTTGAGACTCAAAAAATACTACATCTCTGGTGACATACTTTTTCTTGGAGGCAGGATCATAACACTTGTACCCCTTTTGTGTAGGAGAGTACCCCAAAAATATTCCCTTTGTAGCCTTGGGATCCAGCTTGGTTTTCTTTGGATCCTTCACATGTATGAAACATATATAGCCAAAAACCTGTGGGGGAAGAGGAAATTCTAGAAGAGTGGGACACAAAACAGAGAAAGGGGTCTTCATACCCAATAACTTAGATGGCATCCGATTTATCAGGTATGATGCAGTGAGTACAGTTTGAGACCAATATTGCTTGGGCACTTTGTGCTGGAATAGTAGGGCTTGAGCTGTCTCCAATAGATGTTTGTTCTTGCACTCAACAACTCCATCTTGCTGAAGGGGTATTAGCACATGATGATTGGTGTAACATGCCAGCATCTTCCATGAATGAGTTCAGGGAATTTTCAAAGTATTCAGCAGCATTGTTTGACCAAAATTGCTTAATCTTCTTATCAAATTGTGTTTCAATCATCTTGCAAAAAGCCATAGTTATCCATGGTACTTCATCTCATCCTTTTAACAGATAAATTCATGTGCACCGAGAATAATGGTCAATAAAACTGATAAAGTAACGGAAGCCATCAATGGAAACAATGGGTGAAGGTGCCTAACATCAGAATGAACCAAATCAAAAGAAGATCGAATTTAATTACTGGAAGATGGATACATTGTTCTACATTGTTTTGACATTTGACACACATTACAAATTAAACTCTAACTTGGAATGCCCTTAAACAATTCGGGAAACAACATTGCTAATGAAGAGAAAGACACATGACCTAGCCTAGCATGCCACAGGTGCAGCCTAGCTATTGACTCCACACTTTCCGGACTAATAGCAGCAGAAGCTTGTAGGGCTGAGCCGATGTCTGCATCAAAATAGTAGAGGCCTCCATACTCATGACCACTCCCAATCATTTCTCCTCGTCAATCAGTCTTGGAAGACACAATGAGTAGGGAAAAAAGTTATACTGCAGTTCAAATTTTTTGTAAGCTTAGAAACAGACAAAAGATTAGAGGTAAGACTAGGAACATGTAGAACTGATTTAAGAGAGAGGTCCTTACTTAGGTCAACCACCACCTTTCCAGAGATGGTGGAGAAAGACCCATCAGCCACTCTAATCTTATCTTGGCCAAACAACAAATGATATGAAGAGAATAAGGAGGACATATGTGTCATATGGTCAGTTGGTCCAGAATCAATCACCCAGGAAGTGGAATCAATGGAGCTAGTTGCACTAAAGGCAAAGACTGTACCTGATATGGCAAGAGAGGTGGAAGCAAAAGAATTGTTTTTTAGACGGGCTAATGCCCGGCTACGAACCTCTACCTCACTAGCTGTGAAGCCCAAAGTACCAGCTCCAGAGGAGTACTTTGTGAGTTGTCACCACTATTGTTGTTGGTGGCAAGATTCCCACTTGTCGTATGACCCTTATGTTGTCTCTTGTCCTTTCTCAATGCAACTGGCTTCAGATGAGGATACAGGACCGAACATTTTTCTTTTGTATGTTTCTCACCACCACAATGGGTGCACTTGAGGGACTCCTTGTCTGGATATCTGTTTCCCTTAGTGGAGACTAGGGCTGAATGTTCTCCAGATAGTTCAGTTGACTGTGTCTGAGAATCAACTTGCATCTCCTTTCTCCTGACTTCTTCATTTCTCACCAGGTAATAAACATGGTGTAGCTCCAGTAATTCATCTCTCCCTAGAATTTGTGACCTTATACCCTCATACACTGGGTCTAGGCCAGCCAGGAACTTGAAGGCTCTGCTCTCTTCAATTTGCTTATCATGTCTCTCCTTGTCCTTGGCATTTTCCGAATCCAATATCAAGTGATGATCAAGCTTTTCCCAAAGGCCTTTCAGAGTTGCAAAGTATGCTGCAACCGTCATATCTCCTTGCCTTAAAGCTACAATGTCTTGGTTCAATCTGTAGATTCTAGCATTGTTCTTCTTCTGGCCGTAGGTCTTAGATACCTTTTCCCAAATCTTAGCAGTTGTAGGGAAATGATGAACAGTTCTGGCAACCCGAGGAGTCATGGAGGCCAACAACCAAGACATGACTGTGGCATTTTCCTTGCGCCACACGGCATGCTCAGGACTGCCGACTTCAAGTTCCTTCTTGTCCCCATCTAAATAGCCTGTGAGATCACGGGAAGTAATGAAAAGCCTTGCTGAGATGGACCACTCTCTGAAGTTATACTCATCCAGCAGCACACTTGTAATCTGCAAGCTGTGCAGATTAGGGTTTTCTAGGTTTGAGAACCTTGCAGCAGGTCTGTTATCTCTAGAAGAAACTTCTCCGGATAGTGAGGACATCCTGACTTCAGTCTTAGAGTAGATGGCTCTGTTTAGATCTGGCCGAAGTGTTCACAGTGCTGGACAAACAGGTGCTGATAGCTCGCTAGGTAGACTTCACTTGAGCTGAAGCAGTTCGGGTAAAGCAGCAAGTGAGAGGTTCTGGGCTGATAACCGACCTGAAATTAGGGCACTTTACCACTGTGCTGTGCATGTCTTGCTGGAGCTTTGAAGCTGCAACTGTAGAAGAAGCTCTCCCCCTTTCGGCTAGTGCTAGGACTGCTGAAATCAGTCCTCAACTAGGTCTGTCCTATACAGACCTCTCTTAGTAGCCAAATAGCTACTATTTGCTGGAAATAACCTAGTAGGACATCTACTTCTGGATCTTACTTCCCTTGAGCCCTACAACCAAGGGAAACCCTAGGTTCGAACTTGCTTTGTTCTCTTACAACCCTAGGTTTTCACTGCAGCAAACCAGAAAAGAAGAAAGAAGATGAAAAGACAGCAAGAGAAGAGAGAGTGCGCCGGCTGAAACCAGGGAGAAGTTAATGCTCCGATACCATGTGAGCTTAGGAGCTATATTCGAAGTAGTAGAGAAGAGAAGAAGACCTCTGAAATACTGTGAATGTTGAACTGAATAGCCCAGTCGACAATACTGTTATTTATATTAGAATGTAGTACAATGATACAAGGAGTTACTAGAATGCCCCTGATTAGTGATGGGACACCCAGACAACTTAAAACATTAAACAGGCTTAGGCCCATTAACACAGGACCAGTACAGGATAACTTGAACTTAAGTATAGGCTAATAAGAACTCTTATCAGCCGAACACTCATACATAAAGAGACTTCAATCCAACACCCTTGATACAAACTGTCTCATAAACAGGCCCAAAACAACTCTTGCCTATTGACTCCTTGCTTTGCTAAAGCATCAGGCATACCATTTGCTGATCTTCTTGCCCAAATAAATCTCACCCCAATCTCCCTTGCTAAGCTTGAGGTTTCCCTTAGCTGATGTCTGAAAAGCCACGTGCCCAAGCTTCTAGATTGCAGCCAGCCTATTACCAGTTTGGAGAACTTCTAACTGTTGCAATCCGCAATGCTTTGCCAATCTGAGACCTTGGAGTAAAGCAAAATCTTCTGCTCTGAGGGAGTCTCCCACCCCTATAGGGCCTGAATACAGGGCCAGCACTCTACCTCCCTCACCTCTGAAAACACCCCCTATTCCCGAGGGGCCCGAGTTGCCTATAGAGCTTCTGTCAAAATTTAGTTTCACTCTAGAACAAGGTGGCAGGGTCCAACTTTTCTGAACTGATGGGGAGAAAGATGAGGAACCAGCTATGACACTCCATCCTCTAGTGAAGTCAGTGAAAAAGAAGTCTTTAAAAAGCTCCAAAGCTTTCAGCCAATGTATGGTCCTGGTAGTGATGCCCTCTGTAAGTGTTTCCTTGGTTCTTTCCAGTCCTTGGAAAGTCCTATTATTTCTATACTCCTACACTGACCATAATACAGCTATTCTTGTTGTTTTCCACATCACCCTTCCTTTCTTCTTTGGCAATTGGAAGAATCTAGAGTCGAAAAGGTTATGTACAGATTAAGAAGGCCACTTGCAACTGAAGAGAGAGGAGAACCAATCCCAAATACAAGAAGTAAAAGGACAAGAAATAAATAGATGAGCCATTGTCTCTCCATCTAGCAAAGGCAACAAACATGAGGGGAAAGGCACCAGCCTTTCCATTTTCTTTGAAGTAAATCCAAAGTATCGACCTTTTGGAGAACCACTTCCCAGCAGAAATCCCTAAAACCTTTGGTGGAACAGGAGTAGCCCAAAATTGTTTTGTAGGGAAAGGGGTAGGCACAACATCAGAACTAAGTAAGGCATTGAAAAATGAAAAGCAAGAGAAAAACCCTGAGGGGGGCTCTGACCAAATTCTAGTATCTGGGCAAGATTGCCCAAGGAAGGCGGCACCCAAAAGAGAACAGCTCATCTACAGAGGCCACCTCTGAGTCCCTCACCCCTATCCTTAGTCCCAAATCCCAAGAACCCTCATTCACATGAATAGAGGAAATGACCTTCAATTTGTTTAATGAAAGAGAGTACATAACCGGGGAAACTTTCCTTAAGAGGAGCACTCCCAACCCAAGTGTCCTCCCAAAACAGAATTTTGTCACCTAAGCAAGCATCATACCTTATAAAAGGTTGAACAGAAGGTAGGGAATCCAACGATTGCTTTCCAAGGGGAGTGGTGAGAGGCCCTGGGGTTGACACCAACATCGCATCCATTTGCTACCATACCATGAATGCTTATCACCACCTTATGCCACAAACTATCATGTTCTAAGGGAAATCTCCATAGCCACTTTCCTAACAAGGCTAGGTTCCTTAATCTAATATTACCAATGCCTAAGCCCCTGTCCTCTCACCTCTTAGTGACAATGTCCCACTTCACTAGGTGATCCTTTTTTGAGTCACCCGGTTCCTAAAGGAAATCCCTCATCAACTTTTCAATTTGACTTGCTATCTTCATAAGAAGCTTGAAAGTGGACAAGAAATAAATTGGTAGGCTGGCCAAAGTAGACTTGATTAGAGTGATTCTACCCCTAGTGAGATGTAATTTCTCTTCCATCTTGCTAGTTTCTTTGTGAATCTTTCCAAAATTGGGTGCCAGAAACTCTCTAATATAAGATTTCCCCTAAAGGCAAGCCCAAATAAACCATAGGGTAGCCACTTACCCCACAACCTAGAGAGCCACAGGTATGTTAGACAGTTTTGTATGCCCTTAGCTTCAGTCCGATTTGACATACTTTCGATATTTAGTGTAAATAAATAAAGTGCATGTTTGATTCATGTTGTTTGGTATAATTCTGTGTAAGACCCTAAAACTGGACACTTATTGAGACTCATGTTAGTTTTAAATGTTCATAGCCATTGGATAAGTCTGGGGAGATTTATCCTGCCAAGGCTGATACTGGTGTGCCACCAAGTGTTGGGATGGCCTGTCTCGGCCACTAGGGTAAGACCCAAGGCACATGCAGTATGGGATTACTCGAATCCTTGAACCGGACCAGATTTCCAGTATTGCCCTGGACCTTGGGAACAGATGGGCAAAACTGGAAAGTTACACCTGACCCCTAGACTCGCTTATGACACTTCACTAGGTGTCGGATCGGGCTGTCTTTGATGTTGGTTCGACTGTCTTAATTTGTATGTTTATCTTTGTTGGGTCTTAAGTCATTTGTTATTGGGCCTTAGTTACTGGGCCTAATCTTATTTAGTGTTTATTTTGACTAGGTGTCCCATCACTAATCAGGGGCATTCTTGTCTATTCATGTAACATTATGTAATGTCCTTATATATAGTAGATTAGGGCTGGCTGAGGATTATTCTGCCACCCATCTCATATCTTTTTCTTCTTCTCATCTTCTTCTCTCATTCGACAACCCTATTTCAGCAAACATGGTATCAAAGCATTAATCTTTCGACTTGTTACAGCAGCTGCCTCTTCCTCTACTCGCAGTTAACTCTCTCATCTTTCTTTTTTTTTGGTTGCTGCAAAGAAACCCTAGGGTTGGTCGTAGAACACAGCTAGACCTACATCTAGGGTTTCCCTTGGTTGTAGGGCCCAAGGGGAGGTAGACCCAGAGGCTGATGCCCTAATAGACGCAGTACAGCAAACTGTAGCCATTTGGCTAAGATAGATCTGTATAGAACAAATCTAGGCGGAAGGACTAATCTTAGCAGTCCTAGAACTGTTCGTGGGTGAGGTTATAACATGCGATAGCAGTGCTTAGCACACAGTAGAAGCCAACACAGCAAGTTGCAGGCTGCGGCAGCAGTGATTAGAACACAGCGGAAGGTAGCACAACAGAGTATAATCTGTGACAGCAGTCATTAGGGCACAGTGTGCAGTGTAGTACTCGGTGTTTCAGCTCTGTGTCGGGTTCTCAGGACTGAGTTTACAGTGCAGCAAGTTCCGTAAGTGTGAAACAGTTCACTATATATTGCGTTTACTATTTTGACATTTACGAGTAAGCGAAAATGTCTTCCATATCCGGGGAAGTGTCTTCTAGAGATGTTAGGGCTTGTGGGAGGTCTCCTAATATGGAGAATCCAAATCTACATAGTCTACAGATCACAAGTGTGTTGTTGGATGACTACAACTTCAGGGAATGGTCTGTCTCGGCCTTGCTTTTCATCACATCCCGGGAACTCACTGGTTACTTGGACGGGCAGAAGAAGGAACCAGAAGTGGGGAGTGCTGAATATGCAGCTTGGCGGAAGGAGAATGCTACAGTTATGTCCTGGCTACTTGCCTCAATGACTCCAAGAGTAGCTAGGACTGTTCAACATTTCTCCACGGCTGCCAAGATATGGGAAAAAGTTTCTAAAACCTATGGGCAGAAAAAGAATAATGCCAGAATTTACAGACTGAATCAAGACATTGCTGCCTTGAGGCAGGGAGATATGAGTGTTGCAACATATTTTGCTACACTAGAAGGACTATGGGAAGAGTTAGATCACCACCTTATTATTGATTGGGAGAGTATTGGAGACAAGGAAAAGCATGACAAACTAATTGAAGAGGGTAGAGCATTTAAGTTTCTGGCTGGCTTAGATCCTATATATGAGAGCATAAGGTCCCAAATTCTAGGAAGGGATGAAATGCCAGACTTACATCATGTTTACTACCTTGTGAGGAATGAAGAGGTGAGAAGAAAAGAGATGCAGGTTGATACTCAAATGAAACTAGCTGAACAGTTTGTGGAGCATTCGGCCCTAATCTCTACAAATCAAAGGGGAAACAGGCACTCTGACAAGAGACATCTGAAGTGCACCCACTGTGGAGGGGAAAGGCATCTGAAAGAGACTTGTTGGGTTTTCCATCCACATCTTAAGCCAACTGCATTGAGGAAAGATAAGAAGCATCTGAAGGGTCAATCTGCAAGTGTGAATCTGGCTACAGGTCAAAGTGATGATGGTTCAAAACACTCATCTACAGTTACTTCCTCTTCCATGGGACAGACTACTAATTCCCCCCAAACCGGGTCCTTGGGTTTTACTGCCGATGAGGTAGAGGTACTTAGCCGGGCCCTAGCCCGTCTAAGGACCAACTCTCTTCCATCCTCCTCCCTTGCCAGATCAGGTATTGTCTTTGCCTTTAGTGCAACTAGTACTATTGATCCTGCCTCTTGGATTATTCATTCTGGTGCAACTGACCACATGACACACATGTCTTCTCTATTTTCTTCCTATCATTTAATGTCTGGTCAAGATAAAATGAAGGCTGCTGATGGTTCTCTCTCTACCATCTCTGGGAAAGGAGTGGTTGACCTAAGTAAGGACCTCTCACTCAAATTTGTCTTGCATGTTCCCAATCTTTCTTCAAATCTCTTATCTGTTTCAAAGCTTACCAAAAATTTGAATTGTAGCATAACCTTTTTCCCTACTCATTGTGTCTTTCAGGACAGATTGACGAAGAGAACGATTGGGAGCGGTCATGAGTGTGGAGGTCTCTACTACCTTGATGCATACATCAGTTCGGCCTTGCAAACATCTGCTACTTGTAGTCAGTCCAATGTGAGTCAACAGCTAGGTTACATCTATGGCATGCTAGGCGAGGTCATTTACCTTTTTCATCTTTGGAAGTGTTGTTTCCAGAATTATTCAAAGGTGTTTCAAGTCAAGAGTTAGTTTGTGAAGTCTGTCAACTATCAAAGCAATGTAAAACTGTTTATTCAACTTCGAGTAATGAAATTCGAGCTTCTTTTGACTTAGTCCAATCTAATGTTTGGGGCCCCTCTCCTATTATTTCTGTTGATGGCTTTCGATACTTTATCAGTTTTATTGATCACTATTCTCGATGTACATGGATTTACTTATTAAAAGCACGAGAAGAAGTGTCGCGGGTAACCATGACATTTTGCAAAATGATTGAAACACAATTTGGTACGAAGGTCAAACAATTCAGGTCAGATAATGCTGCAGAATACTTTGAAAGGTCCTTGAATCTGTTTATGGAGGATGCTGGAATGATTCATCAGTCATCCTGTGCTAGTACCCCCCAACAGAATGGGGTTGCTGAGCACAAGAATAGGCACCTATTGGAGACTGCTCGAGCCTTACTATTTCAGCACAAAGTTCTAAAAACCTATTGGTCTCAAGCAATCCTTACTGCATCATATCTGATAAATCGAATGCCATCCAAGGTATTGGGGATGAAAACTCCTTTCTCTGTTCTTTGCCCTCATCTTTCTAACTTTTCTCTTCCACCGAGAGTCTTTGGTTGTGTATGCTTTATACATGTCAAGGATCCAAAGAAGACCAAATTGGATCCTAGGGCTACAAAGGGAATCTTTTTGGGGTACTCTCCTACTCAGAAGGGATACAAGTGTTACGATCCAATCACCAAGAAAAAATATGTCACAAAGGATATGGTATTCTTTGAGTCTCAATCCTATTTTCATTCTTCCCAGAATCCTCTTCAGGGGGAGAATAGTGGGATGGAAGAGGATTCTTTTGTTTCCCCATTCTTTATATCTCTCTCAACCTCAGGCCTTCCATCTTCTCCTCCTGATCCACCTAGTTGTGGTATCCCGGGTGAATCTAGTGAAGCTCCCATTGTATCAGCTACTACTAGTGATGTTGCAAATATTACTGAAGACTCCAGCAGGCTGCAAAGAGATATCAGAATCACCTACAACAGAAGGAAGAAGGGTCCTCTAACTCATGGCAGCAATCAATTGGACTCGGATCAACCTGTCTCAGAAACTCAAGGTAATCCTATCAGTTCCTCTGACTTGGATCTTCCTATTGCCCTTCGTAAGTCTACTCGTTCTTGTACTATCAGACACCCCATTGCTGATTTTGTGTCTTACTCACATTTGTGTCCTCGCTATTGTTCTTTTGTGTCTGCTCTCTCTTCTGTGCATGT
Organism: Nelumbo lutea; assembly: GCF_056320005.1. Taxonomy (NCBI): domain Eukaryota; kingdom Viridiplantae; phylum Streptophyta; class Magnoliopsida; order Proteales; family Nelumbonaceae; genus Nelumbo; species Nelumbo lutea. The sequence goes on from NC_142686.1 coordinate 104,905,578, forward strand.
TCTTACCAGGTATTCTGAGGCAGTATCTGACCCAAAATGGAAAGAGGTTATGGATGAAGAAATGAAGGCCTTAATGAAAGCAAGGACTTGGGAATTAGTGGATCTACCAGAAGGGAAAGGCACAGTTTGATGCAAGTGGGTGTTCACTGTGAAGCATAGGGAGTACGGGTCCATTGAGAGGTACAAGGCTAGACTGGTAGCAAAAGGGTTTACTCAAAAAGAAGGGATTGACTACAAAGAAACTTTTGCTCCGATGGCAAAACTCAACACAATCCGAGTTCTATTATCATTAGCTGCAAATTTCTCATGGGAGCTACATCAGTTGGACGTGAAGAATGCTTTCTTGAATGGCGACCTGCATGAAGAGGTGTTCATGGATCCTCCACCAGGTTATGGTTTTGGCAAGAAGGTATGTAGACTAAAAAAGGCCCTATACGGCCTTAAGCAGTCCCCTCGAGCTTGGTTTGAGAAGCTATGTAGGGTCATGAAGAAAGGGGGTTACACTCAAAGTGGGGCAGATCATACCCTATTCATAAGGAAGGGAAATGGCAAACTTACGACACTTATTTTCTATGTGGATGATATGGTAATTACATGGGATGATCAGGAAGAGATTAAAAGACTAAAGGAGTTTTTGGTTGCTGAATTTGAGATCAAAGACCTGGGCCAACTAAGATACTTTCTTGGGATTGAAGTTGCAAAGTCCAAAGAGGGCATCTATATATGTCAGCGGAAATACATCATTGATCTTCTTCAAGAGACAAGCATGATGGGGTGTAGGCCAGCAGATACTCCAATAGAACAGAATCATGGTCTACAGGAGTCAGTAGGAGAGGACTACCTTGATAAGGAAAGATACCAAAAGCTGGTGGGGAAGTTGATTTACCTGTCCCACACTTGCCCTGACATTGCTTATGATGTACATGTTGTCAGTCAGTTCATGCACACTCCTAAAATTCCTCACATGAAATCTGTGGAAAGGATCCTCAGATATTTGAAGTCTTGCCCAGGGAAAGGGATTATGTTCAGAAAAAATAGTAAAATTGAAGTTGAAGGATGTACTGATGCAGATTGGGCTGGTTCTGTTGGGGACAGGAAGTCTACTTTTGGGTACTACACCTTTGTTGGAGGAAATTTAGTTACATGGAGGAGTAAAAAACAGAATGTGGTTGCTAGATCTAGTGCAGAGGCCGAATACCAAGCCATGGCTCATGGTGTTGCTGAACTTTTATGGCTTAAGATCCTGCTTGGTGAACTTGGAATAAAAATTGAGTGTCCTCTCAGGTTGTACTGTGACAACAAGGCTGCCATCAACATTGCAAATAACCCAGTGCAACATGATAGAACGAAACATATTGAGATAGACCATCACCTTGTTAGAGAAAGAATTGTCTCAGGAGAACTTTGCATTCCTTATACTCCCTCCGAGATGCAGATTGCAGATGTTCTGACTAAAGGGCTAGCTATAGTGAAATTTGTGGACTTACTTGGCAAGCTAAACATGGTTGACATCCATGCTTAGCTTGAGGGGGAGTGTTGGTTCGACTGTCTTAATTTGTATGTTTATCTTTGTTGGGTCTTAAGTCATTTGTTATTGGGCCTTAGTTACTGGGCCTAATCTTATTTAGTGTTTATTTTGACTAGGTGTCCCATCACCAATCAGGGGCATTCTTATCTATTCATGTAACATTATGTAATGTCCTTATATATAGTAGATTAGGGCTCGCTGAGGATTATTCTGCCGCCCATCTCATATCTTTTTCTTCTTCTCCTCTTCTTCTCTCATTCGACAGCCCTATTTCAGCAAACATTTGATATGTCAATCAGTGAGATCCTTAGCGGGGGTCAAAACCTGGGCATGTTGGGGCAGTCTGAAAATTCATCTGAGTGGGTGGTCATAGTGACAGGATCAGCCCCTTTGTCGGACAAAGGTAATGATCGGGAATGCACTCTCTCTGAAGGAAACCAAACTGTCGACAGTTGATTTCAATCGTTGGATCTTTGTTTTGCAAAATTTATATATGATATATATACATACGGTTTTGAAATGTTTGCAAATGGTTTTAATTCCCAGGATCCATGTGAGTAGAGAGTGCGGCACTGTTCCTTGCAGCTGAAGGAGAGGTCATCTCTTGTCGGGCAGTGCTTGATCATTAAGGGCTAAGAGGCTAAGTGTAAGGCCAATTAGGATAGTACCTGAGGGGCTAATCTTGCACCTGCCCACAGTCCCTGGGTTTTTATAATGATGGCTTGGCCCAGGGACCACTTAATGTAAGTGTTGGGTCCATAAGGTCAATGCGATGGGCTCAGGGGTTCACTGAGCTTTTCAGTGAATTCGGCTGGGCCTTGTAATAAAGGCTGGGTCGAACCCATGTGGCTGGTGTGTAGATCAATGCTTAGGTCCCAAGCCATACAAAGAGGCCCAACTGGGCAGCATATTGGAAATTAGTTAAGCACTGAACACTTAATGGGTCAAAAGCCCATTTCGAGTTGGGCTGATATGATCACCCATGTATGGGGCAGATGTGGGATTAAAGTTAGCAAAAGGATTGGGCCTTTAACCCTATCCACTCTGGGAGACCAAATTCAAATCAGATTTGAATCTAGTAACCTCCTGATAAGATTAGGAGTAAACTAACTTAATCTGCAGATAGGATTGAGATCATCCCCTATCCAAATACTGATTTGAATTGGGATAACTCCTAATCAGGAGGTTTCTTAATCAAGAAGAAAAGAGGAGAAACCCTAACAGATCATAATCAAATTTCGAACCTAGGGTTTTGTGCAAGAAAACATCCTGCGAATTGAGATTGGATCTCATACACACTCCAGAGAGAAGAGAAGCAATTCAGCCATCTTCACTTTAGGAGTTCTCCAGCCGCCGCCTTTCTTTCTTACAAGATTCGATCTTTGAAGAAGAAAGAAATCAAGAAATTGGTTCTTGACATCAGTTTTGCAGAAAAGACCGAAAAGATTTGGTGCTCAGAGTTTCCAGTGGATTCTTGCGAAGGATTCAGTGTGTAGGATGCACCTTGCTGGTTCCGTTCCACATACAGCTGTGTCATCTTCAGCAGGAGCGGATCTTTGTGTCCTCTTTGGGCGTGAACACCAACGTTGAGAGATACTGCTTCTCTGGATCAGGTATAATTCCTCCCTTCCCTTTTGGTTCAGATCTGTTTCGATTGTGGTACAAGTAGGATCCTTGAATATTGTATTCTAAATATAAGGAATACGATTCCCAACTGGAAATTTTTGAAATTTACCCACCCATTCCACAATCTTTATGGCGTCCATTAGATGGATCCTACCATTCTTTCAAGGTATCACCTCTTCTTCTTGTTGGTTTAATCCTTCTACATATCTCTTATTCCAATTAACTTTCAAAGTAGAAACCTTCTCAAAGTGTGTCACTAAAAGCTTCAAATTCTCAATTTCCTTTGGTTCCCCTTCACAAAAAAGAATGATATCTGCAAATTGTAAGTGTATGACTATCACTTGATGCCTCCCAATTCTCCAACCTTTGATTAAATTTTGAGTCAGCCCTAGTTATCAACACACTCAAAAAATCCGCTACAAGAGTAAAAAGGAAGGGGGACAAAGGGTCTCCTTGTTTGAGACATCTCTTTGCATGAAAAAAATCTCTAGCTACACCATTAACCAGTATGGAATAGTGGCAAGTAGTCATACAGTCTTTAGTCCACTTACACCACCTCTCTCCAAAACCTCTACTTTTTAAAACATCCAGCAAGAAGTCCCAATCTGCCAAGTCGTAGGCCTTTTCTAGATCAAGTTTACAATTCAAGACCTTTTCACCTTTTCTTTTCCTGTAATCCACACACTCAATAGCAATAAGGATTTGGTTGATGATTTGTCTCCCTAATACAAAAGCCCCTTGATTTAGTGATATTATAGATGGGAGTACTTTATTAACCTCAAGGCAAGAACTTTAGAAATTAACTTATACATGCTCCCAATCAAGCTGATGGGTCTAAAATCCTTAGGATGGCGTGCACCAAACTTCTTAGGAATCAAAGCTAAAAAAGTCATAATTGCACCCGAATCAATTTTCCCTTTTTCAAAGAATTTTGAGAATACCTCCAGCAAGTCCACCCTTAAAAATGTCCCAACAATCTTGATAAAAGGCCATTATAAAGCCATATGGACCCGAGGTTTTTGACCTATCCATAGAGAAAAGGGCTGCTTTTATCTCCTGACTCTCAAAAGGTCTCTCCAAGGACTCCGTCAAATCTCTGTCACCCATCTGCCATTAAAAATCGACTAGAGGCTCTCTCAAACTACTAGGGCTATCAAAGATGGATTTAACATGCTCAACTAGGGATTGTGCAATGTCCGCTTCACTAGTCAACACTTCTCTATTCCAATCTAGACTTTTTATCATATTCTTTCTTTTCCTTCAACTTGCCAAGTTATGAAAAAATCTTGTATTACCATCCCCTTCTTTCATCCATTTGCATCTTGATTTCTGTCTCTAGCTTGTTTCATCTCTTCTAAGGATTTCCTTTAGTTCAACTTTTAACCTCCCTCTCTACTGCCCTCATACTTCCACAAGCTTCTACTAGGTCTAAATATTGAAACCTTTTAATGGTCTCCTTTTTTTTCTTTAACTCTACCAAATTCCTCTTTACTCAAATCTTTAATCCTAGCTTTCAGCTTTTATAGATTCTTATAGAATTTGTAACCTTTCCATCTAAAAGCTACTTGGTCCTCATCCAACCAATCTTTTACTTCCCTTTTAAATTCTGGGTGGAGATGCCACATATTTTCAAATCTAAATGGGCACGGACCTCCCAATCATTCTTGTGACAGTCTAATTGGGCAATGATCTGACGTAGGTCTAGGTAGAGCTCTTACAGCCAGCCCTCTCCAAAATTCCTCCCAATCTGAAAAGAAAAGGAACCTATCCAAGTTACAGCTAAGGGGCTCTTCTTGAAAGTTAGACCAAGTGAAATTAGCTTGTAGAATTGGCAACTCTCTTAACTCAAAGGAGTCCACAAAGTGGTTGAATTTCCTCATGCTTGAGGTGATCCTATGGTTGGGTTTGTTTGTTTCAGAGACAAATCTAATCACATTAAAATCACTTCACCACCCAAAATCCACAGACCCTCCCACATAGCTGCTGCAAGTTCTTGCCAAAGCTCCTCCCTTTCCCTATACAAATTTGGACCATAAACATTTGTTAGTGCCCATTCCATCCTATCCTTTCTCCTCCTAAATTTTGTTGTAACCATGAAGCAACCAATTTAATTCTTTGGAGCAATCCATCTCTTCATTTTTCCAAATGGCATAAATGTTGAGGAAGGTGATTTGAAGGACATGGCAAACTCTTTGGGTTGCAAGAAAAGGGATTGACCACTTAAATACTTAGGATTACCTCTAGGTGACAATCCTAGATCACTCAGCTTTTGGGTCCCAGTGGTAGAAAGGTTTGGGAAGAGATTAGCTAGGTGGAAAAAGAATTACATTTCTTTGGGAGGTAGAATAACCTTGATCAAATCCACCTTAGCAATCCTTCCTGTATATTATATGTCGATCTTCAAGATGCCCCAAGTTGCTGTGAGAAAGATAGAAAAGATTATGAGAGACTTTTTGTAGGAACCTGTGAAGGGGAAGAAATATCACTTGATTAGGTGGGAGAAGGTGGTGAAATTGTGTTAGACAGTTTTGTATGCCCTTAGCTTCAATCGGAATGATGTGCTTTATGAGTTTATTGTAAATGAATAAAAGTGCATATTTGATTCATGTTCCCTTGGTATGTTTCTACGTAATACCCTTAAACTGGACACTTAACGAGACTCGTGTTAGTTTAGAATGTTCACAGCCAGTGGGTCGGTCTGGGGAGACCTATCCTGACAAGGCTGACACTGTGGTGCCACCAAGTCGATTGGGGTGGCCTGTCTCAGCTGCCAGGGTGAGACCCTAGGCACATACAATGTAGGATTAATTGAATCTATGAACTGGACCAGATTTCCAGTATTGCCCTGGACCTTGGAGATTGATGGACAAAACTGGAAAGTTACACCCGACCCCTAGACTCGATTATGATACTGCACTAGGTGTTGGATTGGGCTGTCTTTGATATACCAATCAGTGAGATCCTTAGCGGGGGTCAAAACCTGGGTATGTTGGGACAGTTTGAGAATTCATTTGAGTGGATGATCATAGTGACAAGATCAGCCCCTTTGTCGGACAAAGGTAATGATCGGGGATGCACTCTCACTGATGGAAACCAAGACTGCCGGCAGCCAATTTCAATCGTTGAGATTTGTTTTGCAAAATATATTTTATATGAGATATAAAAGTATATATATTATGGTTTCTAAAATGTTTGCAAGAAGGTTTTAATTCCTGGGATCCATATAAGCAGAGAGTGCAACACTATTCCTTGCAACCGAGGGAGAGGTCCTCTCTTGTCGGGCAGTGTATGATCATTATGGGCTGAGAGGTTAAGTGTAAGACCATTGAGGATAATACCTGATTGCATCTGCCCACAGTCCCTGGGTGTTACAAGGTGGCTTGGCCCAGGGACCACTTAGGGTAAGTGTTGGGCCCATAGAGCCTATTTGATGGGTTTCAGGGGGTGCACTGTCCATAATAGTGTATTCGACCAGGCCTTGTAACAAAGGCTGGGCCGAACCCATGTGGCTGATGTGTAGATCAATGCTTGGGTTCCACGCCATGCAAGGAAGCCCAACTGGGCAGCAGTTAGGAAGGTTAAGTGAGCACATAAGCTTAATGGGCCTAAAGCCCATTTCAAACTGGGCTATTTAATTAGTTAATTATGGGGCGAATTCTGAGATGGATTAGCTAATAGGATAGGGTCTTAACCCTATCCACTCAGAGAGTCCAGATCTGAATGTGATTCAGAACTAGAAACCTCCTAATGAGATTAGGAGAAAGCTGATCTAATCTTCAGATAAGATAAGGGTTTATCCTTATCACCTAAAGAAAAGGCTGATCCAAATATGATTTGGATAAGCAGCTCCTGATTGGATTAGGAGCTGATCTTTAAGGTTAACAAAAGAAGGAGGGTGCGACAGCCTTGAGGATGATTCATTCAGATCTTCTTTAGTGTTGAAATCAAAAGAAGGAAGAATTAAGCATCCCTGCAGAATTCTTTCTTGCCGCCTCCCTGTTCTTGCCGCCCTGTTTGCCAATTCGATCTCTAGTTGTGGGAGAAGTCAAGATTCGATCTTGACATCAGATCTTTGAGAAAGAATTGATAGGAAGCTGTGCTCACGTGCCATCCTACTGATTCTTGCGAAGGACAGAGTTCTTGGAGAAGAACACTGCTGATTCCGCTCCATCCTGCACTGCACCATCTTTAGTGGGAGCAGTCTTTGGATCCTTTCTTGGGCGTGAACACCTTCGTTGGGGGATACTATTTCTCCGTATCAGGCATAATCCTCTCCTACTCCTTTTTGGTTCAGATCTGGTTCAGTTTATGGTTCAAGAATGATCCTTGAAAATATGATTTTCTAAATAGGGAATGCGATTCCCAGTTGAAGGAGAGAAAAAAAATTTGAAATTCGCCCCCTTATTCCGCAATCTTTGGGCGTCCATACGATGGATCTCTCATCCCTTCAAATTGAAGGTAGAAGGGGGGCTGGGAATTAGAAATGTCAGAATGAAATCCATTCATGATATCCTTCCTGTTTTCCTCAGCTACATCAAGTATGACTTGGTCTCGGGCTAGAAAATAAGGTTTCATTAAGATATTTGGATTGGTGAGTCACTTTTGATGGAGATTTTTCTGTCCCTTTATACTCTTTTCAATCCCAAAGGTAGACCAATGTCTGCGTTTCTCTACTCTCCTTCTTCTCTTTCTGGGTTGAACTGGAATTTGGGCTTCACCAGAAATCTTAAAGAGTCTGAGGTTCCCTTTGTGTCTGCTTTACTTACCTTGCTTAATTTTCTGGTCCTAGGGGAAGTTGGCTTGGATAGTTGGCCAGACTTTTCACCTCTAAGTCTTTGTTTACCTCTCTTATTGCCTCCTCACTTTCCCCTTCTCTTTCCTTCCCTGTTAAGGAAATTTAGTGTGCTCCCATTCCTCCTAGAGTCAGTGCTTTCTGCTGGGAAGTGTTTCATGGATGTATTAACACTTGTGATTTACTTCAAAGGAAGAGGCCAAACTGGTACTTGTCCCCTAATTGGTGCTGCTTATACAAGTTAAATGGTGAGACTATGTTTCATCTCTTAATATCTTGTCCCTTTGTTGGCTTTATTTGGGATTGGTTTGCTTCACATTTTGGTTCCAGGTATTTGGGATTGGTTTGCTTCACCTCTTGATAGCTTGGAAGGGTTGTTTAGCCCTTCTGTTTGCAATTGTACAAAAAGGAGGGGCAGGTTGATGCGGAAATGTACTAGGGCAGCAGTGGTTGGACAGTCTGGGAAATAATCTCAAGAACTTTCCAGGATAAGGAGAGGTGTAAGGAAGCCTTAATAGAGATCATAACTCTAAGAGTGGCATAATGGGTCAAGACCTTGAATCTCTTCTCTGATTTTAAGGTTGATTTTTCAGGTATTGGGGGGCTATTGCTGACTCCTCTTCTAGAAGATAACTGGTAACAGTGGAATGGTCATCCCCACCTATTGGCTGGATGAAGCTGAAATTTGATGGGAGTTGTGTGGGCAATCCAGGCCCATCCGGAATTGGAGGGGTAATTAGAGATGAGGAAGGAAACATACATGCCTTTTTCTCAGGTCCAACTGAGCAAGGTGATGTAGCCACAGCAGAATTCTCGGCAGCAGTTTTTGGAGTTGGGAAAGCCAAAGAATTGGGTTCTGAAAGGTCAATTATTGAAGGTGACTCCAAAATAGTTATGGATTGGCTAAAGAAGGGGGAAGGAGTGTCTTGGCATCTAAGGAATGATCTCAGACGGTTCTATTGGCTTTCTAAGGACAAGTCCATTCAAGTTAATTGGGTAAGAAGGTTTGCTAACAGCCTGGCGGATGGTGTAGCTAAGCAAGGGGTACTTTCTCAAAAAAATCTACGCTTTGGGCTCAATTGTATTTCTGTGGGGGATTTTGACACTGTCGAGTATATTTGTTTATTCCACAACTTCTTGTTGTTCTGTTTTCTCATAATTTTAATAAATTTCGTTCTGAGTTCTGATCAAAAAAGAAAAAGTTGGAAGTAGATATAAGATTATAATTGATCATGTTATTGACTCTGAACTATACAAGTATGCGCATGTGTTATATGTATGTGTGTATTAAGATGCACTTTTAATTATCCTGCATGGAGATTGGCATGGGACAAGCAATTGTATGTACCTCCCTTTGTTGCAGTGCTGCCTCCTTCCTGAATAGTAAACAAACCAAAAAGAGTTATAGATGTATAAGCATATAAAGACAGAACTGACATGAATCTGAACTTTAATCCTTGCCTGCTTAAGAGACGGGCCTCTAATGATACACCTTCTCCAATGGTAGCAACCTATATCAAGATAATCTCTTATAGATAGAAAAGCAAATGAAAAGTAAAGAAAAACTACTTTCACACATGAAGAATCCATTACTGCCAAAATTGGAGAAGTGTTCTCATTTATAATGCAGAAGGCAATCTGTAACTGGAAGTCGTCAAGACATCATCTGAGATACACCAGATAGCTGAAGCTAATTCATGCTTCAAAGATACATATGTAAATTCTCATAAACCCAATTCTTAATTTTCTAATGCACATGTTGAGCACAGAAATCATTTACTTTTACTATCTTATCACCCTAAAATGTAGGGATTCACAACAGAAATAGCATGTACAAGTAAAGTTTGAATCAAAACCACCTTTTAGTGCCAAACTTCCTTGCTCACTAGTCATAGTCATTTAATGTTTTAAGCCCATAGATGGTTATGTAATTTGCATAGAAACATGGAAGTATATTCGAAATAATATTCAAAGTGCTTGCAAACAGATTGAGGGAAGTGTTGGGCTCTTTAATTTCCCCCTCCCAAGGGGCATTTGTGGATGGATGTCAAATTTAGAATGGGGTGCTCATAGTAAACAAATGCATGGACTCCAGAATTTGGCCAAGGACACTGGGAATCAAATGTAAACTGGATTAAGAGAAGGCTTACGATCATGTCCAGTGGGATTTCCTTGAGTACTTGTTGAGACATATGGGCTTTGGCCCGAAATGGAGGTCCTGGATTAGGATATGTATCTCAACTGCCTGGTTTCCTATTACGATAAATGACCAGCCAAAAGACTTCTTCAGAGGAAAGAGGGGTTTGGGGGAGGGAGATCCTCTTTCTCCGTTTCTATTTATAATAATTGTGGAAGCTCTAAATGGACTGGTTAAGAAGGCAGAAGGAGGAGGTTACATTGAAGGATTCAAGGTGAGTGACGACAACCCCTTTATCTCCCTCCTACAATTTGCAGATGATTCTATTATTTTTTCAAGAGCAAGAACTGAAGATCAACTGTTTTTGAGATGCCTAATGATCTGTTTTGAAGTTGCCTTGGGAGTGAAAATAAATTTGAAGACAGAGATAATTCCAGTACGTGATGTGGTTAATATCCAAGAGTTGGTGGCTGTTCTTGGTTGCAGGTGGAGATCATTACCTTCAAAATTTCTGGGCCTGCCGTTGGGAGTTAATTATAAGTCAAAGGAGATGTGGAATCCATCATTGAAAGGTTCAACCACAAGCTTGCAGGTTGGAAAAGGCTTTACTTATCAAAAGGGGGTAAAGTTACTTTAATCCAAAGTGTTTTACTGAATCTGCCAACATACTATTTCTCCTTATTTTCAGCTCCAATCTCAGTAATTAACTCTCTTGAGGAGGCAAGAAGGGACTTTCTTTGGGATTGGATGAATGATGAAAAGAAGTTCTATCTTGTGGCATGGCAGCAGGTTTGCAAACCAAAAGTAAGAGGGGGGTAAGTCTAAAGCCTCTCCAGGAAATGAATAAAGCCCTCTTGGGAAAATGGCTTTGGAGGTACAATACTCAGAGGGACGATCTTTGGAGGAGAATCATTCAATGCAAGTATGATTCAGCTGAAAACTATTGGCTTACTGAGGCAGTCCAAGGTTCCTATCAGCAGCAACCAGCAATGGTGCATTCACAGATCCAAATCAGACCACATATTGCAGATCAGATTAGATGGGCAGCAACCATAAATCGTGCATTCTCAGTCAAATCATTTTTCAACAAGCTAATTGGCCTGGGGGGCCACTCCTAAGGCGTTGTGTTGGATCTGGTCAGCTGCAGCTCCATCTAACGCTATCTTCTTTTTGTAGACTGTTATTTTGGACAAAATTCTTGAAATCAACAATCTGCAGCAGAGAGGGATGATCGTAGCCTGTTAGAATGTTAGAATGAAGCCTCTTTGTGTGAGTGTTCGGCTGATAAGAGTCTTATTAGCCCATACTTAAATTGTCCTGTAACTGGGCCTGGGTTAATGGGCCTAAGCCTGTTTAATGTTTTAAGTTAACTGGGTGTCCCATCACTAATCAGGGGAATTCCAGTAAACTCTTGTACCATTGTACTTCATTCAAATATAAATCATTGCCGGTCGACTGAACAGTACAGTTCAACATTTTCCAGCATACCAGTGGTTTTCTTCTTCACTTCTCTACTTTGAATACAGCATTCAGCATGCATGGTATCAGAGCTGATTTGAACCTAGGGTTTCAGCCGGCACACCAGCTTCTACTATCTCTTCTTTTGCTGCTCTTTTCTCATTTCTTCTTCTTCTCTGGGTTGCTGAAAAAAACAGGGTTGTAAGAGAACAAGGTAGATTCGAACCTAGGGTTTCCCTTGGTTGTAGGGCTCAAGGGAGGTAAGGCCCAGAAGTGGATGTCCTACTAGCTTCTTCTTCAGCAAGATAGTAGCTATTTGGCTACTAAGTGAGGTCTGTATAGGACAGACCTAGTTGAGGACTGATTTCTGCAGTCCTAGCCCTAGCCGAAAGGGGGAGAGATTCCCTACAACAGCAGCTTCGAAGCCCCAGCAAAACCAGCACAGCAAAGTGGTAAACAGCTCCAAGTTCAGGTTGGTTATCAGTCCGAAACCCCTCACCACTGCTGTACCCGAGCTCCTTCAGCTTAAGTGAAGTTACCTAGGGGGCTGTCAGCTCTAGATTGCCCAGCACTGAACTCTTTGACCAGTTAAGACTGAAGTCAGCATGTCTTCGCTATCCGGAGAAGTTTCCTCCAGGGATATCAGACCTGCTGCAAGGTCACCCAACCTGGAAAACCCTAATCTGCACAGTTTGCAAATCACTAACGTATTGTTGGATGAATATAACTTCAGAGAGTGGTCCATCTCAGCAAGGCTGTTCATTACCTCTCGTGAACTCACTGGCTATTTGGATGGACACAAGAAAGAACCAGATGTTGGCAGTCCTGAATACACCGTGTGGTGCAAGGAAAATGCCACAGTCATGTCTTGGTTGCTGGCCTCCATGACTCCTCGGGTGGCCAGAACTGTTCATCATTTCCCTACAGCTGCTAAGATTTGGGGGAAAGTATCCAAGACATACGGCCAGAAAAAGAACAATGCTAGAATCTACAGGCTGAACCAGGACATTGCAGCCCTAAGGCAAGGAGACATGTCCATAGCAACATACTTTGCAACACTGGAAGGCCTCTAGGAAGAGCTTGACCATCACTTGATTTTGGACTGGGAAAATGCCAGGGATAAGGAGAGGCATGACAAGCATATTGAGGAGAGCAGGGCCTTCAAGTTTCTGGCTGGACTAGACCCAATATGTGAAGGTATAAGGTCACAGATTCTAGGGAGAGATGAATTACCCGAGATTCACCATGTCTACTACCTAGTGAGGAATGAAGAAGTAAGGAGAAAGGAGATGCAAGTTGACTCCCAGACACAGTCAATTACCCGAGGAATGAAGAAGTGAGGAATGAGGAATGAAGAAGTGAGTTACACGCATGAGTTGAAGCTCCGGAGTCAACACACCAAGACACAGAAGTAACTAACATATTAGTTTCTATGACACAAGTTTCGACATTACCTTTCTTAGATTCCAGATAGGCAGGACAGTTCCTCTTCCAGTGGCCGGTCTGCTTGCAGAAGTGACAGACATCAGATGCCTTGTTCTTCTTCTACTTCTTAGGTTTGGTAGCTTTCTTCTGGGGCTTCTTTGCCTTTCTCTTTTTCTTGCCCGATTTGTTAGCTTCAGCAAGCATAACCACAGGCTCATCCTTCTTAAGTAGATCCCCAGCCCTCTGCAACATATTGTTGAGTTCCTGGACGCTGGCATTCAGCTTATTCATGTTGTAGTTCATTGTGAACGCATTGAAGGAAGAGGGCAAAGAATTCAGGATGGCATCCACTTGCGTGCCAAGATCTGCCCCGAATACAATTTCTTCGCATGGTCCCACACATCTTTGGCAGTATCAAGAAACATGAAGTTCACACTAATCCAAGGTTCCATATTGTTCCACAACCATGTGATGATCTGAGCATCCTCTTGCTCCCAGTCTTCATACTCGTGAGAGTTAGAGGAGGGTTTCTCCTCTCTAATGTGTTTTACCTTCTTCTTTGCCTTCAGAAAGACTTCAACGGATTTAGCCCAAGGCACATAATTCTCTCCATTTAATTTAATGGAGGTCATCTGAACATTCAGGTAGTTTGTAGGCACCATCACACTAGGTTTATAATCATTATTATCTCCCATTATGTTATCACCAATTCTGCACACTTGCTGAATTCTATTATCACTGAGATCTGCACTAGGTCACACTTGTCACACTGATTGCAACACTTATTGTTGCTAGAATGCGTGCTCTTTACACCACAAACCCTATATCACACTTGTCACACTGATTTCAGCACTTGTTGTTGCTGAAAAGTGTGCTCTTTACACCACAAACCCTACTCCTACAACTACCTAAAATCTCACCACTATATGATCATATCTCTTCCTTCAAAATGCACAAAGAAACCAGCATAAACCCTAGCACATTACTGTCCGAAACCCTAGCATATGGTCTGAAACACAGTTCCAATTTAATCCGTAACAGATATCATGCACTGAAATCTCTCACCTTATCACTTTAGTAACAACCATATGAGCAGGAAATCAGTCCATACACGATAGCCACTGCACACACAACAGCCACACACGACAGCCACTGCACACACAGTTTGGCCCTCTATTGTTCCTCTACTAGGAGAGGGCAATCTCAGAAATCACAACAACCGACCACATACAACCTGACTGGAGGCATAGAAACCTCCAAGGGAAGAGGGCGATCACTCCTTTTCAGCCCTTTCCCTTAGCTCCAATCGAACACAGAAAAAAAAAAAAGAAAAACCCTAGATAGGGTGCGCAGAGAATAGAAACCTAGGCAAGCAGAAAACTAGGCAGATTCAAGTCGCTCTGATACCATGTTAGAATTCGGGTTTGCTTTAGAGTTCTGCCTGTCTGAGATCAGTTATGTAGAAGAAGAAAGGTGAAAGAGAGAGAGAGAGAGAGAGAGAGAGAAGAGAGAATTCTGGTTCGAACTGGAAGAGCCAACTTAACAACATCTCCCAGTCGGCCAGGAAGTATTTATATTATTAAACATAACTAAAAAGACCTATGTGCCCTTGCTTAAGTTAAGAGCACTTGTTCCAACACAACATTACAGATCAGCAACATTAATCTAGGTATAAAGACAGAAATACCCCTACGCTAACAAATCTCCTACAGGAAACAGGCATGATGGGATGCAGGCCAGCAGACACCCCAATAGAACCGAACCACGGACTACAAGAATCAATGGGTGAGGAATATTGTGATAAAGAGAGGTACCAAAAATTGGTAGGAAAGCTGATATACTTATCCCTTACTCGGCCAGACATTGCTTATGCAATGCATGTTGTCAGTCAATTCATGCACTCACCAAAGACCCCTCATATGAGAGTAGTGGAAAGCATTCTCAGGTACTTAAAGACTTGCCCAGGGAAAGGAATCCTATTCAGGAAAAGCAATAAACTTGAAATTGAAGCATACACTGATGCAAATTGGGCTGGTTCTATTGGAGACAAGAAATCAACCTCAGGTTATTGTACATTCTTAGGAGGGAACCTGGTCACATGGCGCAGTAAGAAGCAGAATGTGGTGGCTAGATCAAGTGTAGAAGCAGAATACCGAGCTATGGCACATGGGGTTGCTGAACTCTTATGGCTCAGAACTCTTCTTAACGAGCTTGGTATTAAGGCTGAGGGCCCTCTCAGGTTGTACTGTGATAATAAAGCAGCTATCAACATAGCCAACAATCTTGTGCAGCATGACCGGACAAAACATATTGAAATTGACCGACACTTTGTCAAAGAGAGAATTGTTTCAGGAGAACACTATGTACCCTATACACCATCTGAGATGCAAATTGCAGATGTATTGACTAAAGGACTGACAGCAACAAAGTTCAGAGACCTACTTGGCAAGCTAAACATGATTGATATCCATGCTTAGCTTGAGGGGGAGTGTTAGAATGTTAGAATGAAGTCTCTTTGTATGAGTGTTCGACTGATAAGAGTCTTATTAGCCCATACTTAAGTTAAATTATCCTGTAATTGGGCCTGGGTTAATGGGCCTAAGCATGTTTAATGTTTTAAGTTAACTAGGTGTCCCATCACTAATCAGGGGAATTCCAGTAAACTCTTGTACCATTGTACTTCATTCAAATATAAATCATTGCTGGTTGACTGAACAGTACAGTTCGACACTTTCCAGCATACCAGTGGTTTTCTTCTTCACTTCTCTACTTTGAATACAGCATTCAACACACATATTCAATCACTGTAAACTTTGTGGCAATGCTGAGGAAACAGTGCCTAGGGGAAGGAACCTTTTTTGGGAAGAGTTGAGTGATACTAGGAGCCTTTGGGAAGGTCCATGGTGTCTAGGGGGATTTCAAGGTTATTAGATTCTCAAATGAGTCAAATAATCCGAGCCATGGAATAACTACAAGTATGACGAAGTTCAGTAACTTGGTGGAGGCTTTGGAGCTGAAGGAATTACCTCTCCTGTATGCACACTACACTTGGTCCAATTTTCAAAATAATCCAGTTTGCTCAAAATTGGATAGTTTTTTATTCATATTGGATTGGGAAGAGATGTGGGAAGGTTTAGCTTCAAAAGCCCTAACTAGAATAACCTTAGACCATTGTCCTATAAGTTTAGGGGAGGAGAGGCTCATAGGAGGACTAACCCCTTTTAGATTTGAAAACATGTGGTTGGAAGACCCCCAGTTCGGGTGAAAGTTAAGGAGTGGTGGGAAGAAAGTGGAATCTTTGTGAGAGAAAAAGGAGTGATATTTGTCAAAAAGCTAAAGAGACAGAGAGAGGATAAAAGTGTGGAATAAAACTTTGGGAGGGTGGAGGATAAGAAGAGCTGAATTCTTAAGAGGGTAGAAGAGTTAGATGAAGAATCCTTGAGAATCTTATTAGAAGATGAAAGGAAAGAAAGATGGGTTTTAAAAGAGAGATGGAAGATCTTGAGGAAGGAGGAAATTTCTTGGAGACAAAAATCACAATGCAGAGGGCTTTTAGAGGGTGATAGGAACACTATATTTTTTCACTCTAGAAAATGGAAGAAGAAAGAAAGACTTCATTCATAGAGTAGGGTTTGAGGGAGAAATGCTAACAAGGCAAGAGGACATTGTGACAGTTTTTGTAAATCATCTTAAAGGCATCTACGGAAGGACCAAAGAAATACTTTTCCTAAGCTAGGTTAGTGTAATCACCATGGAACCTTGGTGGTTGGTCAATTCTCCGAAGGTCCAAAGAAGGCGACAGGAAAGAGAGAGAATGTGGGGAAGAGAGGGGAAGAGAGGAGAGAAGGGAGAGTCTCTTTCTAAGAAACCCTAGATTAAGGTTATGTGATCTCTACCTACCGTGGGGAAGAGTTATTCCCCTTTATATAGATAGCACCCCAAGACTGTAAGGAGAAGGATCTAAAAGGAGACCTTTCCTATTAGGAAAGGAGACCTTTCCCATTGGGGTTTCACCACATGTCTATCGAGATCCTCCAAAGACAAAGTTTTCTTTTTCTTAAGGATTCTCACGTAGCACGTGTAGACTACGTCCCCTTGCGGGTTTCCTAGTAGCAACGTGTTAAAGGACAAGATCTGACTTGTGATGTTACCGCAAGTCGACGCCTATCGTTCACCGTGGGTCCTAAGAGGTGTCTTATACTCACTACAAGTCTTGGATGGCCTTTTGTGCTTATCGCAGATCCCGGGTAGCTTTTAAGCTCATCGCAAGCTTGTGTAGGCTTTGAGCTCATCGCAAGCCTGTGTAGGCTTTGAGCTCATCGCAAATTTGCATCGAGTCGTGAACTCGCCACGGCTGTCTCTGTAGCATTGGTTTAGCACCTTTAGTGCTATTGCAGTTGTGGAGACCAACATATACCCAACATAAAAGAAGTAGTGCTCTTAATTGATAATTCAAAAGCTCCAAGACCAGATGGTTTCACTATGGCTTTCTACCAAAAATGCTCAGAGATAATCAAAGAAGATTTATTGGAAGTCTTCAATGAATTTTGGGTTAAAAGTGAAGTAAATCTAAGTGCTAATGCCACATTTATTGGAGTAATTCCAAAGAAGAAAGAAGCTTTACACCCAAAGAATTATAGCCCAATAAGCTTGGTGGGAAGCCTTTATAAAATCCTAGCAAAGGTCCTTTCTAGGAAACTGAGCAAGGTGTTCCACTTGTGATTTCAAAAAGTCAAGGAGCTTTTGTCTAGGGGAGACAAATAATAGATCAAATTCTGATTGCAAATGAATGTGTAAAGGATAAGAGGAATAGAGGGGAAAAATGTATAATTTGCAAACTAGACCTAGAAAAGGCTTATGGTTTTGTGAACTAGAATTTACCTTGGAAGATTTTGGAGAAAATGGGCTTCAGAGTTAGGTGGCAGAAATGGAATAGAGGATGCATCCATTCTTGTCACTATTCTATTCTGATTAATGGAGTTTCAAGAGATTCCTTTGCAGTAAAGAGGGATCTAAGGCAAGGGGACCCCCTCTCTCCTATTCTCTTCATATAGTGGCTGATGTGCTAAGTAGAATGATCTCAAAAGCATATGAAAGTAATCTCCTAAGGGGTTGGAGAGTGGGGAGGCAAGAAGTGACTATGACACAATTTTTGTGGATAATATTTATCATTTTCTGTGAGGAAGGAATTGAGAATTGGTGGAGAAATTTAAAAGAGGTCATCTCTGGTTTTGAGTGTTGCTCCAAATTGAGAATAAACTTAAGGAAGAGTTTTTTTTGGCTGGGGTAAACTTACAAGAAGAGTTAGAAGCACTAGCTGAATGCTTGGGATGTCAACTAGATCATTGGCCTTTAGTTTATTTAGGATTAGCCCTAGGTAGAAATCCAAAATCTGTATTTCTTTTTGGAATCCTGTCTTGGAGAAATTCGAAAAGAAGCTTGCAGTTTGGAAGAGAAATTATATTTCATTGGGGGAAGGATTACTTTGATTAAATCGATACTAGCAAACCTTCCAACCTATTTTCTCTCCATCTTTCGTATTCCAACCAAATTAGCAAGAAAGTATGTGAAAATCATGAGAGATTTCCTTTGGAAACCAGGGAAGGAAAGGAATGACCATTTGGTGAAGTGGGAGATGGTGTGTAGACCAAAGCGCCAAAGGGGGATTAGGCTTAGGAAACTTGCTACTTAAGAACACTGCTTTACTTGGGAAATGGTTGTGGCAATCGCCTCAAGAGAAGGAGAGTTGGTGGCACAAAGTCATAGTAAGCATTATGGTGCTTCGGGCAATGGATGGGATGCAAAGGTCTTGCCTCACACTTCAGCTTCTTCACCTCAGAAAGCCATTCATGAGGTACTGCCTATTTTCTTAAATTTCACGATTTTGGATGTAGAAATGGTAGTAAAGACCTTCTTTGGGAAGATATCTGGTTAGGTGATACCCCCTTAAAATCCCAATTCCCTTTGCTCTATTCACTTCCTAGTCTTCAAAATAAACCTGTAGAGATGTAGAGCAATAATTAGTTCTGTTATTTTATTTATTGTGGTCCCCACCGCTGCAGTTAGTCAGTTCCTACTTTATATTTGTTGTTAGGCTGCTGTTCGCAATGTTAGTTTTGTTAGTTATTTGCTTATATAAGCAGTAGGGGCATTAATGTAATTGCCGTCTTATATTTTGATGTTATTATAAATAGCTGAGTGGAGGCAGCAACTAAAGCCAACACTCTTTCTCTCATCTTTTTCCTCTCTCTTCTCTTCTCTCCTCTCTTCTTTCTTTCTTCTTTTCTGGTATTTTTTCTCATTGAATTTGCATCAACAATTGGACTGATTACAGCCCTGATTTGCCTACTTGGTATCAGAGCCAATCTAGGGTTTCTCATGTGTGTCTAATCCAGCCGACCACATGAGAACTTCCTAGGGTTGGAAGCTTAGAAAGATCTGTCCATCGGCTGATTCTTGGAGGTTACTAGAAGGGTTTATCAGTTGTCCAATAGATTATAGAGGCTTGGAGAGTATTTGGTAATCAGGAAGAATCAGAGAAGAACAAGAAAGATAAAGATTAGGGTTCAGACTGAGATTGGAAGTGGCAATCAGGTTTTTTCTGGATAAGTTTCTATCTTCCTTGAGATCAACACCAATCAGAGATAGATTAGACCTATTTAGAAGCTGCGGCTGAGAATTGTTTCTATTCTCTCAAAGTTTTCTCTAGGTTTTTTCTTAACCCTACAATCAGACCTGACTGTTAACACCTTTTGGGTGACTCCTAAATCAGTTTCAGCATTCCACGCTGTTTTCTAAGTGATTTTTAGACTGTTTTCAGCTTCCAAACCTTTTTTTTTTCTGCGTGAGAACGGTTTTCTTTGGGATCCCTTTGCTGAGAACTGGTTTCTCCTAATAAACCTACTACAGAAATGGCAGGAGCTGAGTTTAAGACTCAAGGAGAAGGTGTATTGGGGGATGGAAACATGGCAGAAAACAATTTTCAGATTACTACTGTTAAATTTGATGGTTCTAATTACTTAGAATGGGCTTAGTCAACCATGATGGCAATTGGGGGCAGAGGGAAGTAAGGTTATGTGAATGGAGATGTAAAAAAACCAGCCAAGGAAGACCCTTCATATGCCAAATGGGTTCAAGAGAACTATTTGGTCATGACTTGGCTGTGTAACTCTATGCAGCCTCATATTAGCCGCAATTACTTGTGGGCAAAAACAACTAAGCAGATTTGGGAAGTGATGAAGGAGGCCTACTCTCAGCCACTCAATGTTGCTAGGGCCTATTAGTTGAAATGTGAAGTAAATAACCTCAAGCAAGGGGAGAAGCCAGTTTTAGTTTATTTCTCCACTCTGAAATCTTTATGGCATGAAATTAATCATCTGGAAACCACTGAGTGAGAAAGTCAAAAGGATGCAAAAACCTATAGAAAACAGGTTGAGACCAATAGGGCTTTTGAATTACTAGCTGGCCTAAATTCAGAGTATGATATTGTGAGACAACAACTGCTCACAAGGGAAAGAGTGACCTCATCTCAGGCCTATTATCTAGTGTACATTGAGGAAACTAGGAGAAAGGTTAGGTTGCAGTTTCAGCCTATAGAATCAGCCCTAGCAGCCATGAAACCAAAATTTGGGGGTGACAAAGAAAGGGACATAAAGAAGGAGGATAAGGATCTAGTTTGTGACCATTGTAAAAAGTCAAAGCATGCCAAGGACACTTGTTGGAAGTTATAACCACATTTAATGCCAGCAAAGCTCAAAAACAAAAAGGGGAATGCTAATGTGGCTATCACTACTGGTGGTGTATCCTCTTCCAGCACAAGAGCCACATCCCTAGATACTTTAGTTGTTGCCCGAGCTGCTCTGACTCAGTTAGGAAGTGAAGTTGGTACTTCAGTCCCTTCATCTCAGCCACCAGTTACATCTGCTCCACCAACTTCGGCATTTGCTCATTCAAGTATACGGGCATCAGCATATCATGTTTCAGGCCCAGGTAACAATCACCTTGTTGGGTCATAGATTCAAGTGCACTTGACCACATGATAAGCTTTTCTTCTCTATTTGCTACTTATTGTTTATCCTCTGGCAGAGATAGAGTATCCATTGCTGATGGATCCCTTGTTCCCATCTCTGGGAAGGGAAACATTAGACTATTGGATGCCATCTCCTTGTCCTCAATTTTGCATGTTCCTAAACTTGGTACTAATCTATTGTAAGTTAGTAGCATCACTAAAAATCGAGATTGTTCAATGACCTTTTTCCCTGATCGATGTATTTTTCAAGATATGGAGACAAGGAAGGTGATTGGGATTAGCCGTGAAACAAATAGAGTATACCTGATTGGAGGGTGTCTGCATAGGGAAGATAAGGAAGTTGAAAGGTCTCTTGTTTCTCAGTCTGTGAGTCAGGTTATGCTTTGGCATAATTGATTGGGTCATATGTCTTTTAGATCTTTAAGTAATTTGTTTCCCAATTTGTTTGAGTCAGTCCAAATGCCTAGTTTAAAATGTGAAAGTTGTGAACTTGTAAAGCATTGCAGAACAACCAATTCTTTGAGCAAGAAAAAGAGTATTATTCCTTTTAAAGTTGTGCATATTGATGTTTAGGGACCATATCATATCACTGTTATGGGGGGATACCAATACTTTCTGTTGTTTGTTGATGACTATACTCATTTTTCATGGGTTTATCTTATGCACTCTCGAGTTGAGGTCCCTATTCTAACTTGGAACTTCCATCAAATGGTTTTGACACAATTCAAAGTCAAAATCAAAGTTTTCAAATTAGATAATGCCAAAGAGTATTTTGCAAAACCCTTGGCCTCATATTTCCTTGACCATGGGGTCATTCATCAAAGCACTTGTCCCCATACACCTCAGCAAAATGGAGTTGCTAAGAGGAGTAATAGGCATATATTGGAGGTAGTTAGAAGCATTATGCTAAACTCCAATGTTCCTATACATTTCTGGGGGGATGCTATTCATACAGCCATGTATCCCATCAACTAAGTTCCTTCACGGGTCCTAGATATAAAATTCCATTCACCTCTTATATATCGATAAGGACTTGTTCACAATTCCCCTTAAAACCTTCCAATGTACTTGATTTGTTCAGATTCTTGGGCCTCATCGTTCTAAGTTTGACCCTAAAGCTTCCAAATGCATACTTCTTGGGTATGTACAAAATCAAGATGGACATTGCTGCTATGAACCTACTTTTGGGAAACGGTTTGTTTCTATGGATGTCACCTTCTTTGAGGAGAGTAGTGAGATGGGTTCACCTACATAAAAAATTCCTTTACCTATCCCAATCTTTGAAGGGGAGTGTAATGAGGAGGGTTGTCATAAGTGTAGGGAGTTGAGGGTGTTTCACAGGTAGTGGAGACAAGTTGATTTCGGTCCTCAACAATCCAAGCAAACTCCAGTTTCCTCTGTGGCTCTAGATCCAAGTACCACAGCTCCCTCACATCCTACTATTGATGAGATACCTCCCACCACTGGGCCTAATGAGATGCCTCCCATTACTGAGCCTTCTCCTCCTTTGGATGATCTTGATCTTCCAATTGTTGTCTGCAAAGGGAAACACCATTGTACTTCATCTACAACACTTTGTATTTCTCAATTTTTGACTTATGATCATTTGTCTCCATCCTATAAGTCCTTTTTGGCATCTATCTCTGCTATTCCCATTCCTAAGACAGTGCAAGAAGCCTTGTCAATACCTGAGTAAAAGGATGCCATGAAAGTAGAAATGGATGCCCTTCTCAAAAACAATACTAGGAGTTAATTGATCAGCCAAAAGGGAAGAAACTGATTGGGTGTAAATCAGTGTTTATAGTGAAAGTGTGAAACATAATGTTGATGGCTCTATTGAGAGGTATAAGACCAGATTAGTTGCGAAGGGGTTTACACAGACTTATGGCATAGACTACTTGGAGACTTTTGCACCGATAACCAAGATGAACATTATCAGAATTTTATTGTCTATTGCAGCAAATTTTTCATGGCCACTGTGCCAAATGGATGTCAAAAATGCCTTCCTCAATGGTGATTTGCAAGGAGAGGTGTACATGGAGTTACCCTCCTAGATTCTATAGTATAGAAGCAGGGAAAAAGGTCTGTTGATTGAATAAAGCCTTATATGGACTGAAACAATCACCAAGGGCGTGGTTTGAGAGATTTAGACTAGCTCTTGGAAAATTTGGCTATGTCCAAGCCCAATCAGATCACACTCTTATAATTAAGAAAACAAACTCCTCCTTGGCTCTACTTGTTGTTTATGTGGATGATCTTGTGGTCACAAGGAGTGATACTCATGAGATTGACTCTCTAAACAATTGCTTCACCAAGAATTTGAAGTCAAAGACTTGGGAGAACTACATTATTTCTTGGGTCTTGAAGTAGCCCGGTCAAAACATGGGATTTTTGTCTCTCAAAGGAAGCATGTTTTTGTCTCTCAAAGTAAAACCTACTGACACACCCATTGAACAAAACCACAAGATAAGAACCGAAGGTGGAGAGCCCCTTGAAGACAAGGTTATGTTTCAAAGGTTAGCTGGGAAACTGCTTTGCTTTAGCCTCACCCGACCAAACATTTCTTAAGCGATTAGTGTAGTTAGCTAGTACATGCATTACCCCAAAACTTCTCACCTTCTTAAAGTTGAAAGGATCCTTGCCAACTTAAAGAGATGTCCAAGCAAAGGCATACTCTTCAAAAATAATAGTCACATGAAGATAAAAGTCGACACAGATTCTGATTGGGCTGGGTGTATTGATGACAAGAGGTCTACTCCTAGGTATTATGCCTTTGTAGGAGGCAACCTTGTCTCTTGGAGGAGTAAGAAACAAAATGTTGTCGCACGTTCCAGTGTTGAAGTAGAATATAGATCTATGGCACATGGTGTGGCTAAAGTATTATGGTTGAAGTCCTTGTTTGAGAAATTGGGAATTACTTATGAGAAACCCCTAATGCTAAGTTGTGATAATCAGACTGCTATTAACATTGCCTACAATCCAATACTAGATGAAAAAACTAAACATATTGAGGTGGATCGACACTTTATCAGAGAGAGTTCCCTCTCAAGAAGTGTGTCTTCCATATATTGCATCTAATATGCAACTTATTGATCTCTTCACCAAGGCAGTTACAAGGACCAAGCTAGAAACAGATTTACACAAGTTGGGAATGATAAATACGTATTCCCGACTTGAGGGGGAGTGTAGAGATGTAGAGAAATAATTAGTGTTTTTATTTTCCTATTATTTTATTTATTCTGGTCCCCACTACTGTTGTTAGTTAGTTTCTGTTAAGAGTGTAAGGGCATTTATCTCCTTTTATGCTTTCTGTATTTGGGCACCTATTCAAGTGCCCATTTGTAATTTTTTTCAAATGTTAAGAAAAGGCATTCTTCAAGGTGAACAATAACACACCTAAGTTTTCGACAAAACCCTTTCTTCTTCTTCCTCCTCTTCTTCTTCGACAAAACTCTTTCTTCTTCCTCCTCTTCGACAAAACCCTTTCTTGTACTTTAACTTGGTATCAGAACATCGGAAGATCAAGGAGAGCATCAGTCGCTGGTCGTGACTCACAAACAATCCTATTGACATCAGAACGTCGTCAGTTGATGTCAGTAGCCCGTATGGTCGGCAACGTCTATTTGCAGTTTTGACACTCATTGATGTGCCTCGTTTTTATAGGAGTTTTGATATATATCATGGAGGTTTAAAGCTCTTTTACATTTTTCTTAGATTTTTTAGATGAAAATTGGTGAAAAATACAAATTTAGAGTTTAGGGCTTGCATGCTCACATGGTGGGCTGGTTGCTATTAAATCCACTTGTGTTTTAACTGTGGTAAATTTCTGAGATTATAGGAAGCAGTCTCAGTTTTTTGGAGCCCTAAAACTTTTTTGGGAATTTTTTTCTTCCCCTATTTTGCCATCAACACCTTTTCTCTTGTTTTATTGTTGTAGCCTGTGTTTAACCATCAAGGAAAGGTGTTTGGGTGTTCAGCTAATGTTGGGAGATTGTAGTGTTGGTGAGAAATTTGTTTTTAGAGGGGTGGTGATCAATGGACTCACACGAGGATGTGTGCATACCTACCTATGTCCTCCCAGGAAGTAATGACAGTGCTGGAAGGCAAATTACTACTGTAAAACTTGATGGAACAAATTTTCTTGAATGGTCTCAATCAGCTAAGCTTACAATCAAAGGAAGAGGTAAGCTTGGTTTTATTACCGGTAAGGAAGCTAAGCCGAAGCCTGAAGATCCAAATTATTCCAAATGGGAGCAAGATAATTTGTTGGTTATGTCATGGATTGTATGCTCTATGCAGCCTTGAAGGGAGAGTAGGAGGATTGCCATGATGCAAGTTCCTGTCAGTGAACACACAACTCTTGTGTCTACAAAACCCAAACAAAGTTCTGGTAAACCTGAAGAGATAGTTTGTGAATATTGCAAGAAGCCAAGGCACACCAAGGATAGGTGCTGGAAACTAAATCCCCACCTAAATCCTGAGAAGTTTAAAACCGGAAAGAAGGTAAATGCTCATGTTGCTATAGGTAGTCATGATTCTCAAACTCACATGCTTGAGGGAAATTCTTCTGCTTAGGCATCTACTCATGACACCTCTGATGTAATGGAAAAATTGAGAGGCATCTTGCTCCATCTTGAAAAGAGTGAGTTGCCTACATCTACTAATTCACATACACCTTCTAGTGCCTTTGCAAAATCAAGTACTGCACTTGCGTGTCATGCCTCATCCTCTGGCTCTTGGATAGTTACATAGGAGCCAGTGATCATATGACTGGTATGCCTTCCTACTTTACCATGTGAAAACTTTTTTTAGGGAAAGGTAAGACAACTGTTGCTAATGGATCTCAGACCCCAATCTCGGGTTTGGGTGAAGTTAAACTTACCAATCTGAAATCAGTTCTCCATGTCCCACAACTGCATAGAAATCTCTTATTTGTTAGCTCACTTACAAAGTCTCATAATTGTTCTGTAACCTTCTTTCCATCTTATTGTGTCTTGTAGGATCTGAGTACGGGAAAGACGATTGGCAATGGACATGAAGCCGATGGAGTTTATCTTCTTGATTAGTCTCCAAAGTTTGGGTTAATGTGTCAATCTGAGTCCTATAATATGAAAAACTAAGTCAATTGAAATTGTGGCATCACCGTCTTAGCATGTGTCTTTTGGTTCATTTAAGTTTTTGTTTCCTAATCTATTTGATTCATTGTCTAGTTCTGGTCTACAATGTGAAGTCTGTCAACTATCAAAGCAATGTAGAACCACATATTTTGCAAGTAACAAGAGAAGTAATGCCGCTTTCCAATTAATACATACTGATGTTTGGGGACCTTATTCTATTCCACGTATGGGTGGTTATAAATATTTCATTTTCTTTGTTGATGACTACTTGCGGTATACCTAACTGTATTTGATGAAGAGTTGAGATAAAGTTCCTTTAATTATAAAAGGCTTTTTTAATATGGTGGAGATAATTTGAAAAGAAGATTAAAATTATTAGATCTGGCAATGCCAAGGAATACTTTGAGAAACACTTGAAGAGAAATGAGCAATTCACCAAAGTTCATGTTCTCATACACCCAACAAAATGGGGTATCAGAGAGGAAAAACATACACGTGGTTGAAGTTGCCAGGGGATTGTTATTCCATATGCATGTCCCAACTTGGTTTTGGGGGGATGTTGCACAAACAGCTATATATCTTATTAACAGACTTCCTTCGTAGACCCTTCATCTCTAGTCTCCTCATTAGCTTCTTTTTCTTGATGAGAATACCTTCCATCTTCCTCCTAAGGTCTTTGGGTGTGTCTAATTCATCCATGACATAAGTCCTTCTAGGTTGAAATTTGATCCAAAGTCTATTAAGTGTGTCTTCTTGGGATATTCTTCTGTCCAAAAGGGGTACCATTATGATCCTCACTTTGGAAAAAGGTAGGTGTCCAAAGATGTCACATTCTTTGAGTCTACTCCCTTCTTTTCCTCTTCCCGTCCTTCTCTTCAGGTGGAGAAGGACTCCTTTTTGTATGTTGATTCCTGCTCTAGTTGTAATTGGTATTGTCGATCCTTCTCCTTCTCCTTTTCTTCCTCATGGTGGTAGTAATACTCCTCTGCCTCCTCCTATTCCTTGGTCTTGGCACCAATAGTTCATTAGACGGAAAAGGAGGATGAGTCCAGAGATTGAATGTCCATTACAATCCGACTCCTCGGACTCAAGTAATCTGGATTCTGAACCTCTTCTTGCTTTTTATACTTGCGGTGAACCTGTTACTGAGCCTCCTAGTGTGGTTTCTGACCTTAACCTTCCTATTGCAGTTCATAAAGCAAAAAAGAACATGTGCTAAATATCCTATCTCAAATTATGTCTCTTATGATACCTTATCTCCCTCTTATTGTGCATATATCTCTTCCATTGCTTTTGTTTTATCCCTCACAGTGTTACTAAGGCAGTGTAGTTCCCTCATTGGAAGGATGCTATGAACTAGGAAATGGAGGCGCTTGAGAAAAATCAAACATGGGAAATTGTTTCTCTTCCAATAGGCAAAGTTCTTGTTGGATGCAAGTGGGTTTACATAGTGAAGCATAAAGTTGATGGCTCAATTGAAAGGTATAAAGCTCAGCTTGTGGCAAAAGGGTACACTCAATCTTATGGCATTGATTATCAGGAAACCTTTGCTCCAGTAGCCAAGATGAATTCAATTTGAATTATCGTGTCTCTTGTTGCCCATTATTCTTGGCCCTTGTATCAAATGGATGTGTTAAGAATGCCTTCCTTAATGGCTACTTTCAAGAAGAAGTTTACATGGAACTTCCTCTTGGAGTGAACATCCCTGGGAGTGAAGGAAAGATTTGTCATTTGAAAAAATCCCTTTATGGCCTTAAACAGTCCCCCAGAGCTTGATTTGACAGATTCAAAAAAGCTATTTTAAAAATTAGTTTTTCTCAATCTCAAGCTGACCATACCTTGTTTATCAAGAGAGCAAATGGAAAAGTGACTATGTTCATAATATATGTTGATGACATTGTTATCACAGGGGATGATATCTCTAGAATTGTTGAACTAAAGTCTTTTCTTGCTACTGAATTTGAAATTAAAGATTTTCAAAATATTTGATATTTCCTAGGGATTGAGGTCGCAAGGTCAAAGAAGGGCATTTATATTTTTCGGAGGAAATATGTCCTTGATCTACTTCAGGAAGTAGGGTAATTGGATTGGAAACCAGCTGAAATTCCAATTGATCCCAATCATAAATTGGGAGTTGACGATGGAGATGTCCTTCTTGACAAAGTTGTGTATCAAAGACTTGTAGGTCACCTTCTCTACTTGTGTTTGACTAGACCAGATATATCATATACTGTGAGTGTGGTTAGCCAATAAATGCATAAGCCTAGATTATCTCATATGCAAACAGTGAATAGAATACTTGCCTATTTAAAAGGATTTCCAAGAAAAGGGATGTTGTATTATAATCATGGGAATTTCAAGGTAGAGGCTTATTCTGGTGTTGGCTGGGCAGGTTCTATTGATGATAGGCAGCCTACTTTTTGGCTATTGTACCTTGATGGGTGGTAATGTTGTATCTTGGAGAAGTAAGAAACAATTAATTGTGGCTCGATCTAGTGCAGAGGTAAAGTATAGAGCTATGGCTCATGGAGTTTCCGAATTGTTATGGCTGAAGAACTTCTTGATAGAAATGGGAGTGTAAATTGATACTCCAATGATATTATATTGTAACAATCAAACAGCCATAAATATAGCCCACAATCCTGTTCAACATGATCGTACAAAGCATATAGAGGTTGATCGACATTTCATTAGAGAAAGAGTTTCCAGTGGAGATTTGTTTACCTTTTGTGAGGTCTAAAGATCAATTGGTCGATTATCTTACTAAAGGTGTCTCTAAATCAAAGATTGACAACAATTTGAACAAGCTAGGCATGACAAATATCTATTCTCAACCTGAGGGGGAGTGTTGAGAGTGTAAGGGCATTTATGTCCTTTCATGCTTTTTATATTTGGGTGCCTATTCAAGGGCCCATTTGTAATTTTTTGCAAATGTTAAGAAAAGGCATTCTTCAGGGTGAACAGTAACACACCTAAGTTTTCGACAAAACGCTTTCTTCTTAACTTTTCCTACTTTATACTTGTTGTTAGGCTGTTGTTAGCAATGTTACTTTTGTTAGTTGTTTGCTTATGTAAGCAGTAGGGGCATTGATGTAATTGCTATCTTATATTTTTATGTTATTATAAATATCTGAGTGGGGTAGCAACTAAAGCCAACACTTATTTTATCAGCAAAAAAGACATTTATTAATAATAGAGAAAAATTGAATTACAATAGTTATAGGTTGCAGTAATATATTAACCCAATCTACAAATACATACAAATAGTTACAGTTCTACCCAGTACAAGGTAGATCTATTTGCCCCCTGTTTTTCTAGGGTATCCACCAACCCATTTGCAGTCCTTTTGACCCAACCAAACTGAGAGTTGAACCTCCTTTCAAGTATGTCAATTTCTCTGTAGATAAATTTGAGCTTCCAAGGTGCTGATGTACTAAAGCCAACACTCTTTCTCTCATCTTTCTCTTCTCTCTTCTCTTCTCTCTTTCTTCTTCTTCTTTGGTATTTTTTCTCATTGAATTTGCATCAAGAATTGGACTTATTACAGTCCTGATTTGTCAACTAAACCCATTGCTTGCTTCTTGAGCTTTTCTACTTCCAATTTAAATTGGGATTTCAGCTTTAGATGGGGTTTAAGGGATAGAGAATATGGGATTGTGATAGAATTGTTGAGCAGGAGAAGCTGTATCATGTTCTTAGATACAGCTAGGGACATATGGGAACATGCCAAGAAGTTGTATTCTGGGCAAGATAATACTACAAGGGTATATCAGTTCTATCAGAAGTACTTTGGTCTACGACAAGGAAATAAAACCCTAGAAGAGTCCTATGCCAGTACGAAGAACCTCAGAAATGAACTCAATGTCTATCATCCTCTCACTCCAGATGTTAAGGTTCAGCAACAACAGAGGGAACAACTAGATGTCACAAGGTTCTTAGTGGGGTTGAAATCAGAGTATGAACCAGTTAGGGCCCAAATATTGGGAGGCTCTACCCTTCCTACACTTGAGGAAGTGTTTGCTCGGCTTCGTAGGATTTCTTTGGGACAGACAGAGAATCTCACACAGTCTGATAGATCAACTTTTGTGACAGCTAGAGGAGGTGGACGTGGTACGAAAGGGGGAGGACATGCCTCCCGAGGAAGTCGTGGTGGTTCCATATTTGGCCATGGTGGTGGTCGTGACTCAGAAGGAGGCCGTGGCAAAGAAAAAGGCAACTCTACAAGGAAGTATACCCACTGTGGCAGGGAAGGACATTTGGTAAATTTCTGTTATGATCTCCATGGCCGCCCTCCCTCTAAATGGGCCAATCATGTTGTTGCTGGTGGGGTTGATGTCAGTGATAATCAATAGGCAAACCTAATTCCTTCCACATCTACATCTGTTTCTGGATAGGAGATGGTGAGTGTACCGCGTGATGAGTATGAGCGGTTCCTTCAGTCCACTTCACAGCACACTACTGCTACTCTTGCCCACTCAGGTATAGCTTGCCTGTCATCTAAAACCTCTCATTGGATTATTAACTCAGGAGCCTCTGATCACATGACTGGGACTCTAGGTGTGTTCTCTTATCTCTCTGAAACTTTCACATCTCAAACTGTTACCCCTGCCAATGGTTCCTCCCCTCCCATCTGTGGTGTTGGCAATGTTGACATGGCTTCTCTTTCTTTATCATCTGTTCTATCTGTCCCTAAGTTTCCATTCAATCTTATGTTTGTTAGTAAATTAACCAAGACACTTAACTATTCTATTACTTTTTTCCCTTCCTCTTGTGTTTTTCAAGATCTCAGGATGGGGAAGAAGATTGGTGGGGGGCATGAAGCTGGTGGATTGTATTATCTTGATGGTGGTGGATCGTTAGTTGCACTTCAAACTTCACTCACTCCTCTACAGTGGCATTGTCGACTGGGACATCCTTCTCTCAAGGCACTCAAGATACTAGTTTCGTCTTTGAGTCATTTGTCAGTGTTACAATGTGAGTCGTGTCAGTTAGGGAAACATCGTCGTGTTTCCTTCAATCCTAGAGCTGAAAGTCGTATGTTGAGTCATTTTGCTTTGGTTCATTCAGATGTTTAGGGCCCGATCAAAATAGAGTCTTATAATGGTTACAAGTATTTTGTCACTTTTATTGATGATTGTTTAAGAATGACATGGATTTATTTAATGAAAGAAATGAGTGAATTATTTTCCACTTTTCAAAAATTCCATGCTGAAATACATACACAATTTGGTGTTCCAATCAAAGTTCTTCGTTCAGATAATGGTCGTGAATATTTTCTTACTTCCTTTCAATAGTATTTAGAACAACATGGCATCATTCATCAAACTTCATGTGCATCCACTCCTCAACAAAATAGGGTGGCTGAACGGAAGAACCGTCATCTCCTTGAAACGGCTCTGTCTATTCTTCATCATATGAGTGTTCCTAAACGGTTTTGGAGTGATGCTGTACTTGCTGCGTGTTTCCTCATTAACCGGATGCCCTCCTTTATTCTTCATGGTCGGTCTCCCTTTTCTATCTTGTTCCCCACCTTGTCTCCCTTTCCATTAACACCTCATATCTTTGGTTGTGTGTGCTTTGTTCACAATCTGAGTCCTGGAATAGACAAGTTGAATGCACGCTCCATTAAGTGTCTTTCTTGGCTACTCTCGGACTCAAAAAGGGTACAAGTGTTACAATCTCATTACTCGGAAGTGCTATGCCTGTCCTGATATCACCTTTTTTGAGTCTGTTCCCTTCTTCTCAGGAACTGAAGCATCTTTGTCTCCACCTTTACTTCCCATTCCTCTTTCGGTCAGTGATCCCGTTTCGGGTGTTCCTGTTGGAGTTGACTCGTCACTTCATCCAGTGCAGATCCCTACTGAACGACCACCAATTCGGCAAGTGTATACACGTCGAACGACACCGGTCCCTCCTCCAGCTTCTACCTTGTCTACGGATCCTGTCGTTGCTCCTGTTGCTGAACCCTCAGGACTTGATCTACCCATTGCCTTACGGAAAGGTAAACGTAGTTCTACTCTCCATCACATTTCCAATTTTGTTTCAATATCTCACCTTTCCACCTCACATCGCCAGTTTGTTTTACTATTGTCATCTATTTCCATACCTAACAATGTCCAAGAGGCTCTTAGTTCACCTGGGTGGAGGCAGGCAATGGAGGAGGAACTCTCTGCTCTTCAGCATACTCACACGTGGGAGCTCACTACTCTTCCTCCTGGTAAGCATGTTGTGAGTTGTAAATGGGTGTATACCGTTAAATACTTGCCAGATGGTAGTGTAGAGCGTCTGAAAGCCAGACTTGTTGCTAAAGGTTATTCATA
The DNA here is from genome assembly GCF_056320005.1 of Nelumbo lutea. Lineage (NCBI taxonomy): Eukaryota > Viridiplantae > Streptophyta > Magnoliopsida > Proteales > Nelumbonaceae > Nelumbo > Nelumbo lutea. The sequence continues at coordinate 104,938,010 of NC_142686.1, forward strand.
GTTGTATGGAATGGACTATATGGAGACCTTCTCTCCAGTGGCTAAGATTAGCTCTGTTCGTGTGTTAATTTCCATGGCAGTTATGTATGATTGGCCCCTATTTCAACTTGACATAAAAAATGCCTTCCTTCATGGTGACCTTATAGAGGAGGTATATATGGAGCAACCACCTGGGTTTGTTGCTCAGGAGGAGGCTGGTAAGGTGCGCAAACTGAAAAAGGCAATTTATGGGTTGAAACAATCGCCTCGTGCTTGGTTGGGGAAGTTTAGTGAAGTGGTGAAGAATTTTGGAATGAAACAATGCCGGGTTGATCATTTAGTGTTCAGCTATGACTCAGAAGCTGGGAAGATTTTATTAGTGGTCTATGTGGATGATATTGTCATAACTGGCAGTGACAAATTGGGGATCGACAAACTAAAGGTCTTTTTGCAAAATCATTTTCAAACAAAAGACCTTAGGACATTGAAGTATTTCTTAGGTATAGAAGTTGCTAGATCAAGACAAGGTGTAAACCTATGCCAAAGAAAATATGTTCTCAACCTATTGGACGAAACAGGATTGCTAGGTGCAAAACCAACCGAGACTCCTATGGAACCAAATGTTAAGTTGAGTAGTGATACAGGGGAAATATTTGATGATCCTGGAAGGTATAGACGACTAGTGGGGAAGCTGAACTATTTGACTATCACGAGACCAGACATCTCCTTTGCAGTCAGTGTGGTGAGCCAATTTATGCAGAACCCTCGTCTATCTCACTGGGATGCAGTTCTTAGAATTGTAAGATATTTGAAGGGAGCTCCGGGCCCTGAGCTATTGTATAAACCAGGAGGAAAACTTGAAGTAGTTGGGTACACGGATGCAGATTGGGCGGGCTCTGTGTCTGATAGAAGATCCACTACAGGTTATTGCACATTTCTTGGAAAAAATCTTGTGACATGGAAGAGTAAAAAGCAGACGGTTGTGGCTAGAAGTAGTGTTGAAGCCAAGTACAGAGCCATGGCACACACTACATGTGAATTAGTGTGGTTGAGGAATCTCCTACAAGAAATTGGGTTCCACATGGATAAACCTATGAAATTGTACTGTGACAATCAAGCTGCGCTCCATATCTCATCCAACCATGTTTTTCATGAGAGAACAAAGCACATAGAGATTAATTGCCACTTTGTGAGGGAGAAGGTTCTTATTGGAGAGATAAGCACAAAACATGTAGGCTTAGGTGATCAGTGGGCAGATTTGTTTACAAAAACCTTAAGCTCAGGGAGAGTGAACTATATATGTAATAAGTTGGGATTATATGACATATATTCTCCAGCTTGAGGGGGAGTGCTAGAGTTAGCCGAATAAGGGTAGATTAGTCAACTCACCTTGGTTAAGTTATGAGCTTATGTGACAGTCTTATTAGAGGTTCTTTGTCCCATACTTAAGTAGGGGCAGTTTAGTCCTTGTACATTTAATTAGAGCCTAATCACTATTAAGAAGGACTTAGCTATCAGGTTCGACAGTTCTTTTATCTTCTTCTTCTTCTCCTTCTCTTTCTTCTTCTCCTTACTGGTTCGGACTACTGTAGCAACAGTAGAAACAAACCATATAAACTTCCTCTTCAAGGTCACCATTCAAGAAGGCATTCTTGATGTCGAGCTGATGTAGATCCCAATTCAGATTGACAGCAAGAGAGAAAATGACTCTAATAGAGTTCATTTTGGCAACAGAGCAAGGGTTTCTGCATAATCAACTCCATATACTTGAGTAAAGCCCTTTGCCACTAAACCGGCTTTATACCTTTCCACGGTTCCATCAACCCCATGCTTAACAATGAATACCCATTTACATCCAACTGGATCCTTTCCCTTAGGGAGATCAACAAGTTCCCACGTTCCATTCTTATGAAGGGCATCAATTTCTTCCTTCATGGCCTTTGTCCATTCTGGTACTGAGAGAGCTTCTGCCACATTCTTGGGAATAGAGATACTATCAATGGAGGTAAGAAAAGCACGAAATGAAGGTGAGATGTTCTCATAGGAAACAAAGTTGGAAATGGGGTGTTTAGTGGTGCACGACCTAACACCTTTCCTGTGGGCAATGGAAATGTCAAGATCATTAGCAACAGGGGGGTTGGGAGTCAAGTTACCTGAGTGAGTATGATCTTCCCGCAAGGAATTTGATGGCACTTGAGGTACGTCTTCTGAATTCTCCACAACTCTTGAACCTGGTTGGCCTTTACAACGACGAGAAAAAACACGGAAAGGAGGAGGATCAGAATGAGAAGGGGGAGAAGGAGAAGGAGTAGGAAGAGGAGGAAGTTGAACCGGTTTCTCCTCATGCCTACACTCCCCCTGTGGAGAAACAGGAAAGAATGGCTAATCTTCAAAGAAGGTAACATCCATGGAGACATAGAATTTCCGAGAAACAGGATCAAAGCAACGATACCCTTTATGAGAGAATGAGTAGCCAAGAAATATGCATGGAATAGCACGAGAGTCCAATTTCCCCCGGGTGGGAGATAGGTTTTGGACAAAGCACCGACAACCAAAAACACGAGGAGGAATAGAAAGAAGAGGGGCCTTGGGAAAGAGAAGCTGATGTGGGGCTTTGTACTCTAACCAACGAGAGGGCATTCGGTTAATGAGGTATGTAGAACAAAGGACGGCCTCAAGCCAAAATCGTTTGGGAACATTCATGTGGAGTAGTAAACCCCGTGCCACTTCAATAAGGTGTCAGTTCTTCCTTTCAGCCACACCATTTTGTTGTGACGTGCGGGCATAAGAGCTCCGGTGAAGTGAGCCATGTGAAGCAAAGAACTCCGTGAGGTCACTATGAAAAAACTCTTTTGCATTGTCTGATTGAAATATTTGAATTTCGGTCTGAAATTGGATGAAGACCATCCGTTGAAAATCTTGGATAATTTTTTGTACTTCCTCACGGGTTCGCATTGGATATACCCAAGTGTATCTAGAATAATCGTCAATGAAGGTGATGAAGTACTTGTAGCCACTCTCAGAAGGTAAAGTAACAGAGCCCCACACATCAGAATGCACAATGTGAAAAGGAAACTCAGATTTACTATTTATTTGAGGAAATTGAGTTCTACAATGCTTGCTTAACTGACACGTTTGACAAAAAAAATTAGAAACAGACACTAACTTACACATTTCTGGGAAAACAACTTTCAATGACACAAAAGACAAATGACCCAGACGACAATGCCACAAATACATTTTACTCTTTTTGAACTGACTCATAGACTATGTAACATGAAGGCCAGGCGTATTCTCCAGCATATAGAGTCCATCAACCATACATTCCCTACCAATCGTCCTCCCCAAGGCCAGATCCCGAATCACACAATAGGAAGGGAAAAAAGTCACAGAACAGTTTAAGAAATTTGTAACACTTCTGACTGAAAACAAATTCATAGGGAATTTTGGAACATGAAGAACATTAGAAAGAGTAAGGCCGAGGGGAAGAGAGAGTTCCTTGACCAGCTATGAAAGTGTATGATCCATCAACTAGTCTCACTTTATCTCTCCCAGAAAGAGGGTGAGAAGTTTGAAAGTAAGAGGACATACCAATCATGTGTTTTGACGCTCCAGAATCAATGATCCATGGAGAGTCAAGGTCATGAGAAGCAACATGGAAAGTTGTGGCAGGATTACCTGATGTGGATGCAAAAGAGGTGGTGGGAGGAGCATCCATCTGGCGAATTGCTCTACCATAAATGGTTTTCTACAGGCTTCTTAGCCGAGCAACTCCAGTTACCAGCACCTTGGACTGAAGGATGAAGAAGAAAAAACTTGTAGCAGAACCTTTTTTTGTGCTAGGAAGTTGAAGAATCAACTTTCTTGTAGCAGAACCCTACTCGGCAGTAGAGACTAATCACAGCACTAGAGAAAGCTTCCTCTTCCTTGTCTTCGAGCATCAAGACTATAGATTCTACGCAGCAATGGAGAGAGACCTCAGCTGGTTATTTTCCAGGCCTGGACGGTCCTGCTCTGATACCATGTTGAGCAGGAGAAGAAGAAAGGAAAGAAGGAAGAAGAAGAAGAAGAAGAAAGAAGAGGCTACTGATTAAGGCCTCAAAAGAACTGCTTCAGTCGAGTGAAGCATTTGTATTTATACTATACTGGCCGTACAACACAAAAGGTCTATAAAATTACAAAAATGCCCCTATGGGCACTAAACCTGCGTACAGAACATATAGTACACCTATCAACACTCCCCCTCAAGTTGGGGCATAGATATCAATCATGCCTAACTTGTCACAGAGACCTTGGTGTCTGGAATGGTTTAGCCGTTTTGTAAAGATGTATGCTAGTTGGTCTTCAGTGCTGATGGAAGCTCTATCAGATTAAAGTGTAAATTTGATGGAAGCTCTATCAGAAATCCAAGACTATCAGTAATCGGAGGCGTGTTCAGGGATGGTGCAGGAAAAGTGGTAACCTTGTTCTGAGCAGGTTTAAGAATCCCCTATTAGAGTAGGGGATTCTGTAAGAGCAGAAGTAACAGCCTTACATCAAGGTCTTAAATTTGCAAAGCAGCAGGGGTTTAAGAATCTGGAAATAGAAGGTGACTCCAAATTAGTAATTTCTTGGATGGATGAAAGCAGCCCAGGTGTGTGGAAGTTCAGACACCTAATAAGAGAAATCAAGAGTTTAGCAAAGGACCTTGAGGCAAGTTTCAACTAGGTTAAGAGAACAGCAAATGGACTGGTAGATACTTTGGCAAAACAAGGGGTGCATAGGGATCAATTTTTTGGGCAGATTTGGGTTAAATTTTACCTACAAATAAGTGGTTTTTCTTGTTTCTAAATTTGTTCTTAATTCTGTGTTGTAATTTCTTTCTTCGTACCTAATGAAATTTACTCTGTTTACTAATAAAAAAATATTGAGGAAAGAGTGCATCATCTGATGATGCATTGCAATTTCTCTTTCTGTACCTGGATGCACTTTTCAAAGTTGTTTGGTTTAAGTACTATTTTTCCCAGTGGTTAGCAAATCAGACCGGCCAATTCACGATTTGAATATCTGAAATTAAGAGACTTGAGCCCTGGTTATTTGTATTAAATAAGGAACTTGCCATCCGTACACCATATTTAAGTATATTAAAATTTATAAAATATATTATATAGTATTTATATGACCTATAATATATATATGTATATGCCACATCATCATTGTTCAACCTCGGTTGAACCTCTGACCCCCTTCTCCAGTTTTATGCCCACCCCAATTCTCTGAACATTGATTTTTGCCCATAGATGTGGAATCTCTCATTTTAGCTTGGAGGTGCAAGGTCGTTAGTAAGAAAGGGGCTATCTTGTAGAACTTGGTGCCACTTGTCATCTAATGGTTGTTGTGGAAAGGGCGGAATGAAATAGTTTTGAATGCAAGGAACTCACAGATGGAGGCAGTAATAGGAAGAATGGAAAGAACCATATTCATGAGGGCAAGCACTCATAAGGCCTTTTCGGGGTTTAATTTTTTTTGTTTTGTCAACCCACTAGCATAAATGACTCTTTCGGTGTATATCAACTAAGTTGAGCTAGCAGGTTGATTTATTTATTTGTACGATTAACCTCTTCTCGTTATGTACCTATGGCTTTGTACTGATGTTTGCAGGAATGCTTTTCCTCTTTAATAAAATTTCCTATTTTCATTGAAAAAGAGAGAGGGTACTATTACTGTCTACTCCAACCTGATTGACTTAAAATATTCAATTAAAGCCAAGACCCCTGTCTTACTATGGGATTTGGGTTGATATTTTCCTTATGCTTCAAAGAGACTAAAGGTGAAGTTATGCTAAGAAACTAAGAAGTAGTTATATAAGGTGGTCTCTGAATACTTAACCATATTGTTAGGGAGACAAGGCCTCTGGCTTCAAGGGAGAATATCTAGTTATAATGGATCCTGAGATTAGCATTTTTTTGGAGAAAAAACTTGTATGTATTTATGTAAAAAGAGGTACATGCGATGATGTAAAAATCAAAAGACAGCTCTCCACAAAACTACCTAGGGCAGGGAGTCGTCACTATACATTTTTTTTAAGGTTAAAAAGAAAATTCATTAAAAAGAAAAAAGAAGTATGGCAGAAGGTGATACCATAAGCAAGAAAGTCATCCCCAAAAAGCCAATACAATCACAACTTACAACCATAATCGATGCACATTCACCCAACAAACATAGACCCATAACAAAACCAAAGAAAAGGGCCTAAAGCCTGCATCAATCTTCATCAGTGAATTCATCTTCTTAGTTTGAGAAATCCTCATCCCATTCCCTTCTACGTGCGACTGAGCTTTGTTTTTATCTTTCTCTTCCTTTTTTCTTCTTTCAAATTCCTCAAATGCTTTCCTAGCAGATCCTTCACCACCCAAGAACAATAGTCCCAAGCTTTTCCCGATCGTAACTTCTCTGTCGACAAGATTCTGTAGCTTCACTGCTAACCACTCCTCTTGACTTCTTGATGTTTCTCCAACATAAAGGTATCTGGACCGGATAATCCAGTGCCTGAACTGACGCAGTCACCCCCTATGGTCAATGGCAGAAGTTCCTTTGCCTCTCCATCTTTTTATTCTATATACCCATTTAAATTTTTTTTGTAGGTCTTGTCCCTGCCAGGCCAATTTTTAGCCTTGAAAAGATCTTTGTCACATGAACAATGTCGTGAGATCTCGAATTGCACAGCTTCTTGTTGATTATCCCATTATGCTGCTCTTCCTCCTCTTCATGGTTAACCCTTCGACCCAAATCTACACACATCCTTTCAACCTCAACCTCTTCATAATGCAACCTTCTCCATCCAAACCTTTTTCGACTTACCTTTCTACCTGTCCTCCAATGAACTCATCACCGCAAGAGATTTCCTTTCCCACAACCTCGCCCTCAGTTTCCATCTCAACACCCCCTTCCATCCTATTATTTCCGGAGTCTTTTCCACCCCCTTCCATCCTCCCTAATTCAAAGGAAATCATGCTATCCAATTGTAGCAAAACAAGACTTCCCGAATCACCGCTACACTCAAGTAGTGTCTTGGTTAATCCCCTTAAATCTGGGGAAACACAACTCCCATCAGACTCCCTACAAACCATGGTACGTCTAACCATCATTGTCAAACCCAATAGATGTATCGTTTTCAAGCAACTTTTTGGGGCCACGTAAAATCCTCTTTTTTTCCACTTCTGCCAAACCTATCTATTAAACAAATCCACCTTTTTTCCTTTCCTTTTCTAGCCTCCACCGCAATCCTCTTTGTTGCTCTGTTTCTTTTCAGCATTGGCTTGATGGGCCCTAAGGACCGTCTCAAACCAACAATCCTATTCCTGAAGCGGTTTTCCTTCTTGCCCTTGCGTACGGTAGCCTTGAAGATTTGATCATCTCCCGACCTGCCTAAAGAGTGAGAGGAATCATTCAGGCATGGTCCCTGAACTACAGTCGAGAGAGTGCTGTTGAGCTCAATGTTTTTAAAACCCTTACCTCTCGAGCATCCCCTTTATAAGCAAATTTGTTGGGAAAATCCGATGAGTTGCTAATCTCCCTCTGAGTTCCACCTAGTTCGGAGCCAATGCCCCTGATACCCAACCCGCTCTCTTCATCAACCTTTATCTCCTAAGCCATTTGGATCTACTCTAACAATTGGATTCAAATTTTCTATAACCTTTCACATCTCGAGCATACTCTCCACCCCTCCAAGGCCAAATAAATTATTTGCTTTTTCCAAAAAGCAGTTAAAATCCCTTTTCATCCCTGACCTTTTTTCGTCCAAGATGGAAACTTCTGCCAACAAACCTTCTTCCAATTCTTTGCTTCCATGTGATCTCTGTCCAGCCACGTCAGCTTCATCTTCCGGTCCACTTCTCAACCTTCCCCCCATAGCGCCACTTCGTGTTCCGTCGCAACCCACACATTCGTCCAAATCCCATTCAAGAAAACTTCAAGTGCTCGAGGAACTTCCTCCAGCTTCACTCCAGCAACCATAACCGATGCAAAGCAGAGCTTTGAGATGTCACAAGCGATGAAGACACCTCCAATCGCCTTCGCAACCTTCTCCAATCTTGTCGTCTCCCAAAGATTGAAAGGAAGCCCAAACAACCTGATAATAAAGAACCCGTTGTGGAGCTTCTTGCCATTGCATGAAACAGACAACCTTCGCACCCAGATAACTCCCAACTCAGTCTCGAAGCTATCAAAATCTATTGTTTTTCCTTCGACTACCAGGATGGCATGTCTTCTGTCAAAGGGGAAGATTGTAACTCCTGAACTTACCAATATTTTTTTCTTTAATCCACACAACATAATACCCCAATCTGAGACATCCCTTTCTGCTTTCAGAACCAATCTTCTCTCCCATCCCTCTCTGTTTCTTTACATTATCAACTCTTGCTACTCATTATTAATGATCTCTATACCATATGGATGTGTAGAAGGTTTTCCTAAATAGAGAACTTCAAGAGGATGTGTATATATGGATCTACCCCCAGGGTAAGCTTCTCTAACAGTGAGGGGAAGGTTTGCCATCTAAAAAAATCTCTTTATGGGCTTAAACAATCACCTAGATCTTGGTTTGATAAATCCAAGAAAGTTGTTCTTAAAATTAGGTTCACACAATCATAGGCATACCATACTTTGTTCACAAGAAGGGTTAATGGCCTAGTAACTTTATTGATAATGTATATTGATGATATTGTTATCACTGAGATGATCACTTTGGGATAAACCAACTAAACTCATTTCTTGATTTGAGATCAAAGATCTTTTTTTTTTTTAATCAGCAACACAAGAATTGATTCATTAGATTAAAAGGAACATATACAACAAGAAGTTGTGGGCAAAAACAAGAAGCCCAAGGAAAAACTATCCCACTATCTACAAAACAACCTAGAACATGGATTGTCTCAGAATTCCTTGATTAGTTAAACCATCAGCCATTTGGTTTGCATATCTCCTAATTACTTCTTCCCCCCTTTTCAGCCAACCCACAACTATTTTTGAATCCCCTTGAATAATCAGCCTATCAAATATCTTGGGAATCTCAAGTACTTTCTTAGAATCGAAGTGGCAAGGCCAAAAGGAGGGATATTCATTTCATAGAGGAAGTATGTCCTTGATCTCCTTCACGAGGTTGGTAAACCAGGGTGCAAACCAATTGAAACTCCTATTGACTCCAATCATGAGCTAAGTGTTGATGATGGAAATATTCTTCTAGACAATGGTGTTTATCAGAGACTTGTTGATCGGCTTCTTTACCTACACCTAACTTGACCTAATATATCCTATGTTGTAAGCATGGTGAGTCAGTATATGCACAGTCCCAGAACTTTACATATGCAGGCTGTCAACAGGACTCTTGCCAACCTAAAGGGGTGTCCAGAAGGAATGTTGTACTCCAACCAAGGACATCTCAAGGTCAAGGCTTATACCAATGCTGATTGGTCAGGCATTGTGGATGATAGAAGATCCACCTTGTTGCCCGATCTAGTGCTGAAGCTGAATATGGAACCATAGCTCAGGGTGTACCAGAATTGCTATGGTTGAAGAGCTTGTTATTAGAGATTGAGATCCAAGCTAAAGCCCCAGTGGGACTATATTGTGATAATCAAGTTGTTATAAACATTGCCCATAACCCTGTTCAACATGATCATTGATCACACAAAGCATAATGAGGTTGACAAACACTTCATAAGAGAAAAGTCAAAAGACCAAATTGTTGATTTTATTTTACAGAAATCTAAGCAAGTTGGGTATGATAAATGTCTATGCTTAGCTTGAGGGGGAATGTTGAGAATATGTATTTGGCTTGGGGGCATTGTTGTCATTTTATTTTATTTGTATTTTGGGTGCCCATATAGGAACATAAATGTAAATATTGTCAATATAAAATGAAATGTTTTAGGTGTGAGCAATAACACACCCTCTTCCCCCGTAACCTTTCTTCTTCTTCCTTCCCTTCTTTTTCTCTCTTCCTCTCACACTCTTTCAACTTTGTCCTTCCCCCAAATTGCACCACCTATGCCTGCTTCACTGTGTTACCCAAGGAGCTCCCATCAAAATTTTATCTCATCCCCATCTCTTCTCTCACTAGGAGAACCCAAGGGAAGACTAGGGTCTTTGGGGAAGAGGATAAAATCCCAAATAGGTTGCTTCAAAGATTTCTCAAGGACAAGTAAAAAATCAGTAGAGGTTGAAACCCAAGAATTGCACATGTGAGTGATGGGTAATCAGATCTTCATAGGATCTAGCCTTATTATCAAATATGTGTTTATTTCTCTCCTCCACACACCCCACATGAACCACAGTATGCCAATAAGTTTTCCTTCTCCTGTCAAGGTGTCTTCCATGCCACTGCTAGATGAAGTCAATAATATGCTCAGGGGTCACCCAACTGAAACCAACTAGAATAAGAAAATTATGCCAAATCCTTCTTGTTTCTGGGCAATGAAGAATGAGGTGCTCAACTCACTCTCCATCCTAGAGGCACAAGATGCAGACATGATGAGAAATGTATAATCTGCCAATATTCCTCCTTTGGATGCAATAACATGTGTATATTTTCCCCAAGCAGGCCCACACGCACACACACAAAAAAAAAAGACTCTTGGGGGAGTAGGGCACCAAATCATTTTATGAGGAAAGCTAATAGTGGGGAACTGATGATGTTTTTTGCATGTTTTTTTTTTATATGTTGTTTTATTTCTCTTTTGGGTGATATCTCATCACCTATAGATTATGTTTTGTAATATTTCTCTTTTATGATGAATAAATTTTCATTTTATTCTTTTATTATCAAAAAGAGATCCTGAGATTAGCATTCTCCTTAGCAAATTTGCTAGCCAAGGATGGTATTGGGAAGGATGAGTTATGATGGGGATATGCTCCTTTGGGTGGTGAGTTTCATTCTTCTACCCACCTTTTTTTGTGCTTTTATTATATTATTCATTCACCTCTTTTGATTCTATTTTGTACCCTTGCCTCCATCTAAAAGGTGTGTCTATTGTACCCCTTTAGTTTTTTTTATTAAAAAATGTTCCTCGTTACGAAAAGATACTTTAAAGTTGGGTGCAGACCTAGAGGAGAAAAGCATATGTTGTAGTAGAATAAGAAATAAGGTCAAAATGCTAATGGACAAATTGGACATAGTCCTCGTATTTAATAAATACACATAATAAGTAGACATTATGTATCTATATGGCTTCATCAGCACTTCATGTCTTTTTTTATTTTATGGATTCTAAGCCTTTCAGTTGATTGAGCAATGAAAAATGTTACCTGTTTCTCAAGCAGTCTAGCTCTAGCCTCTGCTTCCTCATACCTTTCCATTGCAAGTCGGAGCTGCAAGTGGCATATTTTAAAATCAAGTGTAATGCAACAACAGAAACATATGTTTTTTTTTTTTGGAAGAAATAGCAGAAACATAAGTTGCTCAACTGGAAAGCTATGATTTGCTATTAAACCTGTTGGTACTACCTTATGTTAATTGAGATCTATAACCGGTAACAGATGGGATACCAAACTGGTTTGCTCTACTCTTAAGCATTATATCATTTCTAAAATGACATAGTGTGATACACGTGAAACAAAGTTTGGAATTTTTAACTTAGCAAATGAAGAAAGATATGTGCTGGAGCTGTACCTTTTCAAGTATACTCTCATTTTCTTCCTGTAGCATATCAATCTGCAATGTGAACATATAAGAATTATACCACAACAATAACAACCTATCTTCTAGAACTATAATTTATACTTTTAACACAAAACAAGTAGATGCAAAAGATAGCAAAGAATCTCAATTTATATCGTCTATTGACCATTTTACAATAGGAAACAATTATAAATTTACGTTTTTTATGTCACCCTCAATATTGTCAAAATCTTAACAGTACAATTCACGATTTGAATCATAAATCCCAAGGGTTTCAACTTGAATCTTATGTTTGAATCCTTTTCTCTAAAAATCTTATGATTTGATTCATAAATCTTATGATTCAATCAATTAAGATCCATGTCTGTAGTAGAAGAAAATGGAGGTGGATGCAAGAAAACTATATAATTGTAGGAGGGTTAGTAAATTCCATGCAACCTCATATCATCCAACATTATCTATATTTGTGGATGGATACTACAAAGGAGGTGCGAGATATCATAGTGTCATAGAGACTTATTCCCAGAAGTTGAATGTTGCTAGGGCTTACAAGCTAAAGAATGATGTGAATAATCTAAAACAAGGAGAGAAGCCTCTAGTTGTTTACTTCTCTATGCTGAAATCTCTCTAGCAAGAGATTAACCTAATGGAGACTGTTGTGTGGGGATGTACTAAGGATGTTGAGACTCGTAGGAAGTTAGTGGAGAAGAATCGAGTTTTTGAGATTCTTAATAGACTCAACCCTAAGTATGATATTGTCAAACAAAACATTCTAGCAAAGGAAGGATGAAGTGACCTTATCCCAAGCTTAAGCCATGGTTAGTAGTAAGGAAAGTAGGATACATGTACAGATTGTAGAAGTCTCAACTAATCACTTTGTCGATGTTGGAATAAAACCAAGGGCTACCACTAAGAAGAAAGATGTAGTGTGTGAGTATTGCAAAAAACCTAAGCACATGAAGGATACCTACTGGAAGCTACATCCAAAGCTTATACCTCATAGATTCAAGAACAATAATAATGGTAAGAAGAATGGGAGTGGGAAAGGTGGCAATGCCAATGTAGCCACCTCTTTTGAAGTTAGGAAAGGTTCAATGATGAGAAATTAGTGGGGGAACAGTTTGCAACTCAAGAGCAAAGTATGAGAAGTATGGTTAACTCATCAATCACTTAGAATCTACTACTACTTCCTCATGAAATGGTTCCTCTTCTGCTTATGCTCATTCAAGTATTTGTGCCACTGTGAATCATGCTTCTATCTTAAGTAATCGTAAGATCCCTTGGATAATTGATTCAGGTGCCTTTAACCATATAACTAGTGTGTCTCATTTATTTTCTACTTAGCAGCTTTTATTTAGCCGAGACAAGATCTCTCTTGCTCCTATCGTTGGCAAGGAAAACATCAAAGCCTCAAATACTCTCACCTTATCTTCAGTTCTTCATATTCCTAAGCGTAACACTAACTTGCTTTCAATTAATAATTTGACAAAAATGTGTAACATTTTTGCCTTCTTACTGTGTTTTTCAAGACATGAAATCTTGGAAGGTGATTGAGAGTGCCCATGAAGCGAATGAGATATACCTGACGGATATGCTTGAACAAAGTCAAGTATCACCTTAGAGATCAGCTTTTGGTTCAAATGTGTCAGAGTCAGTCAATCGTATTATGTTATGTCATTATTGTTTGGGTCATTTTTCTTTTTCTTCATTAAGTCTTTTTGTTTCTAGCTTTGATTAAAGAGACTAAGTTGTCAAGTCTACATTATGAGTCATGTGAGTTGTCAAAGCATTGTAGTAATTCTTATCCTACAAGCAATAAAAGATTTACGGTTCATTTTCATATTGTTCACTCTAATGTGCAGGGGCTATACCATTTACCTTGCATGGGTGGTTATAAATACATTGTTTTGTTTATTGATGACTTTTCTTGTTATACCTAACTTTACCTTATGTTATCTCGTGCTGAAGTACCTAAGCTTGCGAAGAAATTCCATGAATTTGTGCTTCCTTAGTTCAATACCCGCATCAAAATGTTCCAATCAAACAACACTAGAGAATATTTTGAGAAGGACCTTAATTCATATTTTAGAGATTTGGGGTTGTGCACTGTACTCCAGTACAAAATGGTGTGGCTGAGAAAAACTGCATGTCTTTGGGGTTCAAATCCCAAACAACTCTAGAGATTTAGTGTTGTTGTTCCAATCAAACAACATTAGAGATTTGGAGTTGTGCATCGTACTCCCGCATCAAAATGGAGCAGTATCCTTTTTGCCCCCATGTTCCAATGAGATTTTGGGGTGACATAGTCATGACAACTACTTATCTTATTAATTGCATGTCTTCTCAAGTCTTGGGGTTCAAATCCCACTTTGTTGTTCAGTTCCCTAAGGGTGATGCATTTCCTATTCCTGTGTATTTTTGGTTGCACTTGTTATGTCTATATTCCCAGCTCTCAGAGACATAATTTGAACCCAAGGCTCGAAAGTGTATTTTCTTAAGGTCTGCCTCCACACAATGGCACAAAATGGTTATTGTTGTTTTGATCTCACTACTGGCACCCATTTTGTTTCTATAGATGTCACATTTGCTACGTCACTTCTTTTTTATGGTCATTCCCCTAAGGGAGAGCATTCTATTGAGTTGTATGCTTCACCACTGCCTCTGCCATCTCCGGCCAACCAACATCTGTAGCTTCTTCTGTCCTATTGACAGTCTTCTTCATGTCCCAATCATCCCATTCTTGCTTCTTCTCCTCCTCCTCCTCCTCCTCTTCCCCCTCCAATTTTCACTACTCATCCTATTGTTTGAAAGTGGTACCAAAGGCAAAGGATAAGGCATGAACAAGTTGTTCCCTATCTATAGTTAAGCCTCAAGCACTCTTAACTCCTAAAGAGAGGACAAATCCTTTACCACCTGCTTCAACACCTTCCCTTCCAAACCTAGACTTACCTATAGCATAAGAAAAGGCAAGAAAAAATGTACAGTACACCGTATCTCCAAACACCTTTCTCATAACTTGTCATCACCCTCATATTATTCCTTCGTAGCCTCTATTCCTTTCAGCCTATACCCAAGTCAGTTATAAAGGCATTCATATGATAAGCCCTTGATGTTGTACTATGAAGCCTGTGATAACCAAGCTGCAATTAGCATAGCTCACAACCCATTTGTGATTAGTGGGCCTTAGTCATGCTTCTTCGTTCTTTTATTCTTATTGTTTTTAGTGTTGGCCACCCTACTAAGGGAATTCATGTAATTGTATTTACATTACAATTAGAAATAATAAAAGATCATTATAGAGGATAGGAGAGAGGTTCGGTTGACTCTCTTCTTTCTTCCCTTCTCTTCCTTTCTTGGCTTCTTCTTCTTCTTCTCTCTTCATATTCATCCATCTTTCTTTCTTTTTCTACTTTATTTTTGGACTTATACAAGTCAAATTTACAACTACTATGATTATAATAAATTCAATTAAGAATTAGTTCTCTACTTCGTTAACATTTATGCTTATATTTAGTTTTATGGGAGTCTTGTTTCAAAACCCTTACTAAAAAAATGATTTATTTATTTTATTTAAGACTAGGGGTGGATTCGAGTCGAGTCGAGCCAAATATTTGCTATTCGAGCTCGGTTCGCCAATAAACTATCAGGCTCAATCTCGAGCTCGATTCGAGCTAGAGGCTTGAGCTTCAATTTGGCTCGAGTCAAAAACTCGTAAGTTTGAGCTTGGCTCAAGCTTGACTGAGCCAAATGTTTTATAAAAAAAATATACATATAAAAAAAGTATTTTGTATTTGACTTATAAAAATTAGTTATTGTTATATATATATAATAAAAATAGTAGACAAATTCAGACTGTAATCAGTCCAATTCTTGATGTAGATTAAGAAGAAAAAAAAAATACTAGAGAAGAGAAGAGAAAGATGAGAGAAAGGAGTGATAGGCCTTTAGCTGTGGCCGCACTCATCTATTTATAATAACATAAAAAATAAGATGGCAATTACATTAAAGCCCATGTTGCTTACATAAGCAAATAACTAATAAACTAACATTGCTACCAGCAGCCTAACAACATTACTAACAGTAGCCTAACGACAAATATAAAAAGAACTAACTAACCGCAGTAGTAGGGACCACAATAAATAAAATAACAGCACTAGCTATTGCTCTACATCTCTACACTCCCCCTCAAGATGGGAATAGATATTTATCATTCCCAGTTTGCATAAATTTGTTTCCAACTTAACTTTTGTAACTACCTTGGTGAAGAGATCAGCAAGCTACATATCGGAGGCAATATATAGAAGACACACTTCTTGAGAGGCAACTCTCTCTCTAATAAAGTATTGATCCACTTCAATATGTTTAGTTTTGTCATGTTGTACTGGATTGTGGGCAATGTTAATAGCAGCCCGATTATCACAATATAGCATCAAGGGTTTCTCAAAAGCAATTCCCAGTTCCTCAAACAAGGACCTCAACCATAATACTTCAGCCACACCATGTGCCATAGATCGGTATTCTACTTCAGCACCATAACATGCAACAACATTTTGTTTCTTACTCCTCCAAGAGACAAGGTTGCCTCCGACAAAGGCACAATACCCAGAAGTATACCTCCTGTCATCAACACACCCGCCCAATCAGCATTTGTGTAGACTTCTATCTTCATGTGACCATTATTTTTGAAGAGTATGGCTCTGCCTAAACATCTCTTCAGGTAAGCAAGGATCCTCTCAACTACAATAAGATGAGTGGTTGTGGGAGAATCATGTACTCGCTAACTACATTGACTGCATAAGAAATGTTTAGTCAGGTGAGGCATAGATAAATCAATTTCCCTACCAACCTCTAAAACATAGCCTTGCCTTCAAGGGGCTCCCCACCTTCAAGTTGGTTTAACACCTAGCTTTCCAGTTTCCTCCTGAAGATCAAGAACATACTTCCTTTGAGAGACAAAAATTCCATGTTTGGACTGAGCTACTTCAATGCCCAATAAATAATGTAGTTCTCCCAAGTCTTTGACTATAAATTCTTTGTGAAGCAGTTGTTTAAGAGAGTCAATCTCATGGGTATAAATCCTTGTCACCACAATATCGTCCACATACACAACAAGTAGAGTCAAGGAGGAGCCTGTCTTCTTAATGAAAAGAGTGCGATCTGATTGGGCTTGGGCATAGATGAATTTTCCAACAGCTAGTCTAAACCTGTCAAACCATTATCTTGGTGACTGTTTCAGTCCATATAAGGCTTTATTCAATTGGCAAACCTTCTTCCCTGCTTCTATACTATAGAATCCGGGAGGTAAATCCATGTATACCTCCTCTTGCAGATCATCATTGAGGAAGGCATTTTTAACATCCATTTGTAACAATGGCCATGAGAAATTTGCTGCAATCGATAATAACACTCTGATAGTGTTCATCTTGGATATCGCTGCAAAAGTCTCCAAGTAGTCTATGCCATAAGTCCGTGTAAACCCTTTTGCAACTAATCTGGCCTTATACCTCTCAATAGAACCATCAGCATTATGTTTTACTGTAAACACCCATCTACACCCAATCAGTTTCTTCCCTTTTAGCTAATCAACCAATTCTCATGTATTATTTTTGAGAAGAGCATCCATTTCTACCTTCATGGCATCCTTCCACTATGGTATTGACAAGGCTTCTTGCACTGTTCTAGGAATGGGAGTGGTAGACATAGATGCCAAAAAGGACTTATAGGATGGAGACAAATGGTCATAAGTCAGATACTGAGAAATGCAATATGTTGTAGATGAAGTGCAACGGTGTTTCCCTTTTCGGATAGAAATTGGAAGATCAAGATCATCCAAAAGAGGTGAAGGCTCAGTAATGGGAGGCATCTCATTAGGATCAATGATGAGAGGTATCTCATCTGTAGTGGGATGTGAGGGAGCTTTGGTACCTAGATCTGGAGCCGCTGAGGAAGCTAGAGCTGGCCTGGATTACTAAGGTAAAGGAATTTATGATGTGGGTAAACCCATCTTACTACTCTCCCCCTCAGAAGAAACTCTATGATAGTAGGGAACGTCCTCAAAGAAAGTCACATCCATAGAAACAAACTGTTTCCCAGAACTAGGTTCATAGTAGCAATAGCCCTTTTGATTTTGTGCATACCCAAGAAATATGTATTTGGAAGCTTTAAGGTCAAATGTAGAACAATGAGGTCCAAGAATCTAAACAAAACAAGTACATCCAAAGGTTTTAAGGGGAATAGTGAACAAGTCTTTATCGGGATATAAGAGGCTGAATGGAATTTTCATGTCTAAGACCTGAGAAGGAACCCTATTGATGAGGTACACAGCTGTATGGATAGCATCCCCCCATAAACGTATAGGAACATTGGAGTTTGGCATAATGCTTCTAGATACCTCCAATATATGCCTATTCTTTCTCTCAACAACTCCATTTTGCTGAGGTGTGGGGGGACAAG
The DNA here is from genome assembly GCF_056320005.1 of Nelumbo lutea. Taxonomy (NCBI): domain Eukaryota; kingdom Viridiplantae; phylum Streptophyta; class Magnoliopsida; order Proteales; family Nelumbonaceae; genus Nelumbo; species Nelumbo lutea. Next base: position 104,956,098 of record NC_142686.1, read on the forward strand.
TGCTCTGATGAATAACCCCATGGTTAAGGAAGTATGAGATCAAGGGTTTTGCAAAATATTCTTGGGCATTATCTGATCTAAAAACCTTGATTTTGACTTCGAACTGGATTAAGACCATTTGGTGGAAGTTTCGAGTCAGAGTAGGGACCTCATCTCGAGAGTGCACAAGATAAATCCATGAAAAACGAATGTAGTCATCAACAAACAATAGAAAGTATCAGTACCCCCCTAGTAGTGACATGATATGGTCCCCAAACATTAATATGCACAATTTCAAAAGGAATAGTACTTATTTTATTGCTCAAAGAATAGGTTGTTCTATAATGTTTTGCAAGTCCATAACTTTCACATTTTAAACTAGACATCTGGACTAACTCAAACAAACTCCTTAAAGACTTAAAAGACAAATAACCCAACCAATTATGCCAAAGCATAATCTGACTCACAAACTAAGAAACAAAAGACCATCCAACTTCTTTATTTTCCCTATGTAAAGACCCTCCAATCAGTTAGATTCCATTCGTCTCGCGGCCAATCCCAATCACCTTCCTTGTCTCCAGATCCAGAAAAACACATCGATCAAAGAAAAAAGTCACTGAACAATTTTGATTTTTAGTGATGCTACTTACTAACAATAGGTTAGTACTAAGTTTAGGAATATGCAAAACTAAGGATAAGGAGATGGCATCCGATAATCTCATGTTTCCCTTTCTAGAGATGGGAACAAGAGATCCATCAATAATGGATACTCTCTCTGCTAGAGGATAAGAAATAAGTAGTAAACAAAGAAGGCAAGCCCGTTATATGGTTAGATGCACCTGAATCTATGACCCAACAAGGTCCATTATTACTTGGGCCTGAAACATGATATGCTGATGCCCGTATACCTGAATGAGCAAATGCCGAAGTAGGAGTAGCAGAAGTAATTGGTGACTAAGATAACAGAGCTAAAGTACCAAGTTCACTTTCTGATTGAGTCAGAGCAGCCCAGACAACAAATAAATTGTTTAGGGTTGTGGCTCTTATGTTGGAAAAGGAGGCACCATTAGTAGTAATAGCCACATTGGCATTCCCCCTTTTATTTCTGATCTTTGTCGGCATTAAATGAGGATATAATTTCCAACAAGTGTCCTTGGTGTGCTTTGGCTTCTTACAGTGGTCACAAACTAGGTCATTCTTATCCTCCTTCTTTGTGTCCCTTTCCTTGTCACCCCCAAATTTCGGTTTTACGGTTGTCAGGGCTGATTCCATAGGCTAAAACTGCAACATAACATTAATCCTACTTTCCTCACCATGCACTAAAGAATAGGCCTGAGATAAGGTCACACTCTCCCTTGCGATGTTTCACAATATCATACTCTGAATTCAGACCAGCTAGGAATTCAAAAACCCTATTGGTCTCAACTTGTTTTTTATAGGTTTGTGCATCCTCCTGACTTTCCCATTCAATAGTTTCTAGATGATTCATGCCATAAGGATTTCAAAGTGGAAAAGTAAACTAAAACCGGCTTCTCCCCTTGTTTGAGATTATTTACTTCACATTTCAGTTCCTAGGCCCTAGCAACATTGAGAGACTGATAGTAGGTTTCCTTCATCACTTCCCAAATTTCCTTAGTTATTTTTACCCACAAATAATTGTGGCTAATATGAGGTTGCATAGAGTTACACAACCAAGTCATGACCAAATAGTTCTCTTGAACCCATTTGGCATATGAAGTGTCTACCTTGGCTGGTGTTTTTACATCTCCATTCACATAACCTAACCTCCCTCTGCCCCCAATCGCCATCATGGCTGACTGAGCCCATTCCAAGTAGTTATGACCATCAAATTTAATAGTAGTGATCTAAAAATTATTTTCTCCTACGTTTTCAGCCCCCAAAACCCCTTCCCCTTGAGTCTTAAACTCAGCTCCTGCCATTTCTGTAATAGGTTTATCAAGACAAACTAGTTCTCAGCAAAGGGATTCCCCAAAAAACAGGTTTGGAAGCTGAAACAAGTCTAGAATTCACTTAGAAAACAATCTGGAATGCTGAAACAAATTTAGGGATCACCCAAAAAGTGATAAAGATTAGGTCTGATTGTAGGGTTAAGGAAAACTTGGAGAAATCTTTGTGAGAACAAAAAACAATTCTCAGTCGCACCTTCCAAATAGTTTCACAGTCAAGTCTGGTCGTAGGGTTAAGAACAAACCCTAGAAAAACTCTAAGAAAATAAGGGAAGCTCAGTCGCTCCTTCTAGATAAGTCCAACCTATCTTTGACTGATGTCGGTCTCAAGAAAAGATAAAAACCTACCCGAAAAACTCTGATCGCCACCTCCAATCTTGGCCTGAACCCTAACCTTGATCCTTTTAACCTTCTCTAATTCTTCCTAATTACCAAAAACACTTTCCAAGCCTTTGCACAAGTGCTAAAACCTTCTAGTAACCTCCAAGAATCAGTCGATGAACAGTTCTTTCTAAACTTCCAGCCCTAGGCAATTCTCATGTGGTTGGCTAGATTAGACACTCATGAGAAGCCCTAAATCTTTCTCTAATACCAAGTACACAAATCCATACTGTAATTAGTCCAATTCTTGATGCAGATTAAGAATAAAAAATACTAGAGAAGAGAAGAAGAAGAAGAAGAAGAAGAAGAAGAAGAAGAAGAAGAAGAAGAAAGAAGAGAGAAGAGAAAGATGAAAGAAAGGAGTGATAGGCCTTAGTTGCCGCCCCACTCATCTATTTATAATAACATCAAAAATAAGATAGCAATTACATTAAAGCCCCTACTGCTTACATAAGCAAATAACTAATAAACTAACATTGCTAACAATAGCCTAACAACATTGCTAACAGCAGCCTAACAACAAATATAAAAAGAACTAACTAACAGCAATAGTGGGGACCACAATAAATAAAATAACAGCATTAGATATTACTCTACTTCTCTACAAAAATATTATATATAATATTTTTATATTTATTATTTTTATATGTATAATATTATATATGTATGTATGTATCTATGTATACATATATACATACATACATACATATATATATATATATATATATATATATGTAAAATCTCAATTGGTCTCCCGAGCTTTATTGGACTCGAGCTTGGCTCAATTAGCAAACAAGCCTATATATTAGGCTCGAGCTTGGCTCAAAGCTCGGTTTAGACTGAGCCAAATCAAGCTTTTCACAATCCGAGCTCAAATAGCTTGTGAAAATCTTGGCTCGTGGCCACTAGACCTGTTCATGGGCCGGGCCGGGCCGAACTCAGGCCGAGCTTTTACTCTATATTAACAGATTTTTCTAAGGCCCGAGTCCGAGCCCGGCCCGACCATCGGGCCGACAACTTGGGCCCAAGCCCGGCCCTCATAAAAAGCCCAAAGCCCGGGCCTAGGCCCAAGCCCAAAATTTAGCCCATATTGTTATTATTACTACTACTGAAGCGACTGAATAGAGAGAGAGAGAGAGAGAGAGAGAGAGAGAAATTATAAAGAAAATAATAAAATATATATATATATTAAATTATAAATATATATTTTAATAAATATTATATTATTTATATATTTTATATAATATATAAAATACATATTATATATTTTATAAAATATATAGTGCTAAGTCGGGTCGGGCCGAGCTCGGGTCGGGCTTTTTTAACAAATCCCGAGCCTGGCCCGAAACACAGTCGGGCTTACTGTGTTAGGCCCAAGGTCGGGCCCACGGACCTAATAACATGATCGAGCCCAACCGGGTGCGAGTCGGGCCAGGCCGGGCCATCGGGCTACCCGACCCATGAGCAGGTCTAGTGGCCACCCCTATTTTAGTATATTATATTTAATTTCTTAATAAATTTGTAAAACATAAATAATCATTTTGAGAAAAAAATATAAATAATTTTACCATTTACATACGATTATTTACTCAATTCTATTCAGTTTTCTCTACAACTTACGATACAATTACAATTTTCAGAACATTGTGCCCCTAAGCATAAAGTTTACGTCTTTATATAAATACCTCATCTTGAAGAGCTGAAGTGGAACGATGAATTCCAGTTTCTCGTATGCTCATGTTCCCTGTATCTACTGACAATCTGCATATTACAAAAATAAGATCAGATAAAAAATGCCTTTTAAGAGGTTCAAAAACCCAATTTGGAAATTTGATAACCTCTACCTGATTGTGAATTAAAATATCTAGCTCAGTATCCTAGTGTGTACTTATAAGAAGTCTCACACAATGAGTTGCTGGCTTTATGGCAACCATTTATGCACTCTATTCATAATGGCAACCTAACATATACTTTATAATATTTTCCGTATATTAATCATACATGGGTTACCAGTGATCAGATGGACCAAGCCTCCACTTACCATGGTGCAATTGTAAGCTGCGGTGCAAATTTATCGCCCTAGATTAGAGTGGAACTGAGCAGGATTTTTGTAACTGATCCCAAATGGTTGCGATAAGAATATGATTTGGGCTGCATTTGACATTCCTTATTGACTTATTCTTTTTGCAGTTAAAATACTCTTATGAACTTATGAACACTGAGTTTTCAATGCTAAAAGGAGATAAATCCTTAAAATAAGAATGCCAAACGCAGCATTAGACTATTAAAGGTGTTTCACGTGATTTGGTTTGTTTAAATATTCTGCTCGCACTATTACGGAATGAAATTTGCAGATATGCTTGAGAACCAAAAAAAAAAAGAACAAATATAATATAACATCCAAATGGTGGTTGAAAATAAACTTGCTGATTCTAGCCCAAAAAACAAATCATACAGAATTCATCAGAATGAAGTTCAAGCTTGAAACTAAGTGATACCTTTTATCCCTTCGGTTAGGAGTCTCTGATGGAGGCATGGAAGAAAGTGGCTTTAATGATATTGGAACACTAGAAGGTATCTTGCCAACCGTCTTGATTGCTAGAGATAGTCGTCCAGTTGGAGAAGAACGAGCAGATAGAGGCTGTTCTACAGGACTTAAAGGTAAAGGTGACCGGACAGATGAGGTAGAATGTGGAGATGGAGACTGTTCTACAGAATTGAATGGTAAAGACGACCGGCCAGCTGACGTAGAAAGTGCAGATGAAGGTTGTTCTACAGAGTTGAGCACTAAAGATGAACGACAAGCTGACGTAGAACGATCAGATGGAGGCTGTTCTGCGGGAGTGAAGGATAAAGATGGCCGAGCAGCTGACGAAGAACGTGCAAATGAAGGTTGTTCTACATGGTTGAGTGCCAGAGATGATCGATCAACTGATGTAGAACGAGGCTGTTCTGCGGGAGTGAACGGTAAAGATGGCCGAGCAGCTGATGACGAAGAACGTGCAAATGAAGGTTGTTCTACAGAGTTGAGTGCCAGAGATGATCGACCAGCTGATGTATAACGATCAAATGGAGGCTGTTCGGGAGCGTTACGACCTAACTAATAGAAAAAAAAAAAATACAAAATTTCCAGTAAGACTTATTTCTTAGCAACTTTTTTTTGGTAAAAAAAATTCTTAGCCACTTCAAACAACAGAACAACTGCAGTTTCAACAATTTATAATCTTGAAATGCCACAAAACAGAAATATCAATAAACAGTTAATGATTTCTTAATTCCGTTTCCTGGGTCGCAAGCCACAACCAACAGTAAGAAATGTGGCCACCGCTACCATGTAAGTAATGCCCACCATTCTCATTTCTCACTGTAAGAAAATGAGGTTTCAATTGTAAATGCATTTCAACAATTCCATATTCACAGTTACAAATCCTTCAGAAGTGAGTCGATATATGTTGTCAACATCAATTCTCAAGCAACAATGCCTGGTCTCCCATAGTGTGTTAATGCGTCTAGCATGTAATTCTAGTTGTTTAAGCTTCAATTTTATGTTCTGTTATTGTACTGTTTCAGGCGGCCATAGCCATGCTTCCTGAATAACACAGCAGTCCAATGAAATAGTCTAATAAGAAGAAAGAAACAGTGAGTGATATCATTGGTAAGCCAATTACCGCGGTAGAACGAGATCTCATTGGCCGTCCGGGTGCAAGACCAATGCCCCCTGTGGCACCCAAAGAATTATATTCAAGAGAGAGGTCGTCGTCCTCCTCCTTGTCTTTTGATTGATGTGCCATAACCTGCGCAAGCCTCTGAGCAGCGGCTTTGGCTGCATAGTTCTGCGTCCTCCTGGAGGTCGACAGGCTGGCCGCTCCCAACCGAGCATGGTGATGCAAGGGGGACAGCATGGGAGATGCCGGCCCCCCCGACGCGTTTGCGACACTCCTCTGCCTATCATACACTGGACTCTTTGATCTCGCCCTATCCATCGCCGAATAAAAGCTAATAAACAAAATCCCTACTCGATCCTTTAAAAAGCAATGAACTGAATTCTGCCGAAACGCGACCTAATCTTGCTCTGTTGCATTGCAGATTAATGAAAGAAGGTTGAAATGAAGGCTCTTCTAGCTTAAGCTTAAACAGAGCTCGATCTCTGCTGAATCAGAATCTGATTCGACGAAGACCAAACTGAAATGAGGCTCGCAAATCGCAATGCCTGTGATTTATAATCATAAATGCGGAGAGAAGTAATCGAATACATATTTATTTCTCGAGATACGCGACCTAATCTTGCTCTGTTGCATTATAGATCGATAGAAAGTTGAAATGAAGGCTCTTCTAGCTTGAGCTCAAACAGCACTCGATCTCTGCTGAATCATCAGAATCTGGTTCGATGAAGACCAAACTGAAATGAGACTCGCAATGCCTGTGATTTATAATCATAAATGCGAAGAGAGATAATCAAATGCATATTCATTTCTTGATCTACAATGAATGAGAAATCGGATTTTTTGTCCAAAATCAGATGCAAAGTTCGATTGAATTCCATTGAAGCTAAAAATGGAGGAGAAGAGCTACGAAACAGATCAGAAATCCTCGCTGATTCCTCTTCTGAATACTCGTTGTTGTGGGTTGGGTTGGTATTCCCTCCGCTAGTTTTGCCGGTTTTTAATGCACAGTAGGAACAGAGAGCGAGGGAGTGGGTCATGACTCATGAAAATGGGAGGGAAGAAATTGAAACGAACTAAAATACAAATATAATAATTAGGGGTTGACTAGCGGAGGGGGGCCGTGCTCAGCACGGGCCAATCAAACCTTAAAGATGCGGGGTTATATTATGGGTAAAAGTATTCAAATTGTCTATTATATTTTTAGGGTAAATTACAAATACCTCTGTACTAGGGGTCTGTGAGCTTTCCGTTGAAGTCCATTATTATAATATTTTTTAATTTCTATACTATTCTTGTAATAACTATTCTAACAACTGGAAAGAAAATACTGTTTATCTTCTCCGATCTCATGATGTACGAACAGCAGCGACGATAGACTTCCATTGAAGCCTTCCCTCTCTCTCTCCCCATATATCTCTTCTTTCTCTCCTCTCATTTCTTCTTTCCAATTTCCTCTGTTTGTTTTCTTTGCAGATGGAGAGAAATCGGACTAGGCACACCAAAACAAGATTTCTGGGTGAACATCAACACCGGAGGCCGCTTGAGTTGGGTCCGATGCCAACCCCGTACTAACTGCTCCAAAATTACAGATCAATAGCTGCAATAGCTACCGCCATTCCTGCTTCTGCTTCTGGGTTTTCTAGGTTGAACTAGTCACTTCATCCCCACGCACTTCTTCCCTGCTGTGGTGAACATCCACCCACAACGTTCATCCAGAGAGCATCCACCCACAACGTTCGTTCCTGCTTCCCTGTTGTGGGACATGGAATATTCTCGGAGATACTGAGCCATCCAACTCCTGCTTCAAAGCGAAATTCAAGTTCTCCAGAGAACAATGAAAATGGGGCATCGTCCAAACTAGGCAGCAGTTCATTCAACTTGAAGTCTACTTCCAATCATGCGGTTGATGGAGCTGCAGTTTCAATAAAGCTTGATCATAGCAATTATTCTGGATTGGAAGATTTTCCAGCGAGGAGTCATGGTTTCTGGGATGGGAGCAGAATACAGACTGGGTTTTCGTCGCAATCAGATTTTGCTATGTTTTTGGCAAAATATCCAGCAACATTCGGTGATTATTCAGCACCATCCTGCAGGGTATGGAAGCAACCAGTGCCAGTTGTCAAGAGGAATGACCTGAACATGGGTTGTGTGTCAGTATTTCCAACGAAGGATTTAGATGGTATTGGGGGTTTGGCAGATTATCAGACATACAGAAGCTATGATGGAACGAAGTTACAGCCATATACGACGGTGGATGTGAAGGGACATGGCATATTCTCGGAGTGGAGAAGAGGAATGGATTTGAATTGACTAGTTTTCAACAACAGGAAAGAAGTGCAGTGGGTGGAGGACTTAAACGGAAATCCGCTGCCGCTGCAATAGTTACTGTCGTTGTTGTTCGTGTATCGTGAGGTTGGGAAGATGAATAGTATTTTTCTTTCAATTATTTGAATAGTTATTATAAAGGTAATACGGGGATTAAAAATATTGTTACGGCGGAATTTAACGGAAGGTTTGGGATTTTTGTTTCACGGTCAAAGTATAGGGCAGGGGTATTTGTAATTTACTCTATTTTTTATAAGGGAAAATTACTGATAGTTACCCTGTATTTTATGTCGAGTGCCAACTTAGTCCCCTGAAATGCGACAATCCAGTACCCAAACTTTTAAAATACAACAATCTATGTGAAAAGACACAAATACCCTTCAAATGTCATCTAATTTTCTTTATTAACCATTCGTTGATTGATCTTTAATTCATCCATCTAAAGTTTGTTAGGAACTGGATAAAGTAAATAATAAGAGAAAAAATAGAACAAGTTTATTTTTCTTTTACTTGGGTCTTGAGACTCTTGACATGACTCACATGAGCAGATTGAGAGGCAAGGTAAGGGATTCAAACTTGGAAACAAATGTTCGAACGGAAGAAAGAGAGCTGAGAATCTAAGATATATCGAGAGCCATGACGAAGATTTGAGACTTTGGAAACTTGGCCAGAATATGAACCTTGGCTTTAAAAAACAAGTGAAGAGAAAATGTGCAACCTCCATCTTCGTGTCATCTCAACTTTGAATGCAGGCAATAGGCTACTAGAAATCGAAGCTAAGTTCCTGATTTCACTCTTGGAGGAGTTCAAACCAGCATAAGCGCCAATGACCTTGTTGCACTCTCCATCTTCATCAACATCATTGCCGGTGGCAGATTTACAATGCTGGATCAGAGTAGCTGAAACATGAGAGAGAATATGTTAACCAAGACCTGGGCATCAACCGGTTTGAACATACTCCAAAACCGGAATATGTTAAAAATCAACCAAAACCATTGATTCAATCAATCTAACAAAAAAAAAATCAATGAATCAATCCCAACCTGAATTTTTTAAATGCAATTACAAACGAACATTGCACCTAACTAAAGTTTAAAACATTAACAATTAGCTAGCAATCGATCAAAATCAAATAAACCATTTGATCTTTGGTGTTGTGCGGAAGTGGAGATAATGGGGGAGTTCCGAATGCAATTTCGATACCAGCGTTCATTTCTTCTCTGACTATGATTACCTTCTTCATCTCAGGTGGTGTTAATGGTGGGAGAGTGGGTATTTTAGGAGTTCAAAAACCAAGTCGGTTCTGCTTCATCAACTTATCAAGTTGGTTTCATCTCATGTCCTCTCGTTCATTCACTTATTGTTTTGTTCACTCATCTATGGAAATGGGGTCACCTGTGAACTGTGATAATAGTGGTGATGGAGGGGAGATTGGAATAGGCTCTGGTGACATGTTCAGTCCTTGACTTAGAGTTGAAGTCGTTGGGGCCCACTAAACCAAGGAGGCACTTTACTGTGATATGAATCAAGGTAGGCAACACACTTGAGATGGATTGGCATTGGCAAAGAGAAGGGTTGGCAATCAAGGTAGGCATGTCGGGAGGAGGTTAAGAAATCAGCTATGTCAGGAGACTAAAATGACAAAGGAGTTTAGAGGACTGTCAATCATTTTATGCAAAAAAGGTTTTCTTGAGGAAGAAGATGATGAACAATATTTTTAAGGATAATTTTGACATTTTTAAAAGTCTTAAATCGCACATGAGGCCACGTGATATACATAATTGACGGTCCATTAACGATAGGTACTAGATTGTTGCATTTTGAAAGTTTAGGTGCTAGATTGTCGCATTTAAAGTCCATGTACTAAATTGGTATTCATCCTAAAGTACAAGATACCTATCGGGAATTTTCCCTTTTCATAATTTCATTTATTTTAAAATTGGAAAATTATCTAAAACTCACATGACTTCTTAATAATTTTCTTAAAATCAACTAACTTCTCAAAACATCCAAAACTCTTCATGTCAATAAGTTTTTATTTTCTAAAACTCACCTTTTACCTTAATATTCATCGATATAACTGTCCACACCAGCGTTGATAATACCAAACTACCCCTAACGAGTTAGGGAAAAAGGGTCTTTTAGGATTAGATTCTCCTGAAATCTCTTTCTGTGTCGATCTATCTCTCTTTCTCAGATCTTCCGGTCGTCGCAAGTCTCTCTCTTTCTCTTCGCACATTGATCTTCAAAAAGTAGACGCCGCACCAACTATCTCCTCTCAAGTTACCCACCACTGGCGACCATACGATACGCAACATTAAAGAGGTGCATTTTTTTCATCTTTTTTGTGAGCTTCTACACTCTACCCGAGAACAACTGGATCCTGGCACTTTGGCTTCACATCTCTGTCTGTGGCCGCACCTCAACGGTGACTTTGCTCAGAGAGCTGTTGGTCTTGGCCAGGGAAGTGAAAGAGGGACTGCTGAAGGGGAACAGGGAAAGAGAGGGGAGTTCAAAGTGGCCATTGAGGAGATTGTACCCAAAGGAAAAGCAAACAAGACGTTGTGGGCTCATGGAATGGATATTCTTGCTTACTCCTTGAAGTCATTAAGATTTGCCAATATAAATTTTAAGGACTCGATTCTACATCGTTTGAGGTTGTGAAGTCGCAGATGAAGCCAGATGAGACACATTGATTTCTTGCCGTAAGTAGACTCATTCAGCGGTGGTTGGGACCACAACATTTCATCCCTTCTTATTCTCTAATTCTTCATTTCCCACTTGGCTCTTAAATTGAATCTGCTCGTGTGAGTTGAGCCCTTTGTAAAAAGGTATTGAATATCTACCAGGGTATATGCTGGAGGTTGCAATTTATGCTCCTATATCTTCTCTCGCTAAAATGAACAGAATTTTTACGCGATAAAACGAAAATGAAATCCAAAATCACAAGCCACAACCAATAAGCTAAGCTGATTCCATCGGACCCAGTGAACATAAAGAAAGCGGAAAATTGGAGAAGCCCAATACCACTCTACCAGTCTACCATCTTCTTCATTTGAGAAAAAGCAAATGACAAATAACCTATTTCCATTTCTAATCCCATCTGATGACAACCGCCAATTCACTGAAGAATCGAAAAACTAGAGAGGTGGTTCCAAAAGGCTTTGACAGTCCATGAGCGTAACTACTGCGTACTTCTTACGTTGATGATTTTGAAAGGTTTTGGACAGGCATGCAGATATCAACACAGCAGATGCTAATGCCCAACATAGTTTAACCCTTCTTGCTTCACTTACTCCTGTATCTCATTTGAAGTTGTGAAGGAACGGAGATTATGATCAGAAGCTTATGTAAATATGTATTGTAAATTTTTGCAACTTGAATATAGAATGTAAATCCCCAGCGAGGCTTTGCAAATTTATGCAAAAATATTTTTGTAATCTTTTATCTAATTCTCTGAAATATTTTTTGAAAATTTCTTGCAATATTAGTTGGGTGCAATGGATAATTTTTGTTTGATTTTTTTGAAAACTTTTATCATTTGGGATATTGTAAAATGGGTCAAACATAAGAAAGGGTAAAATAGTAAATTAGCAAGGTCGTTAATCAAGTTATTGTTATCCCACTGACATGGGGTGTTTTGGATGTTTTGAAAAGTTATGGGAGTTTAAGAGAATTCTTAAAAACTGATGGTAAGTTTTAGACAATTTCCCTAATAACTTAGATTTGGGCTGCAATACCATCTCATTTATGAGAATTCACATCAAAGCCCTACAACCCATCCCAACGATGTATTGAGAAACATCTCTCTCTTGACAAGTACGGGAGATGTTTCCGATGCACGCTGAGATGTGCATGAGTGGTGTCAATCTGGCATGCAGAAGAAAAATCAAATATGGGGAAAATGACCAATCAGCCCATATCAGAATTTTATAGCCTCAAAGTACAGAGGGAATGCATCCTGACCGTGAATTGATGCCAAATTTACGGGCAGGATGTAGTTTATAAGAGGGGAGAGGACTAATAATAGGGGGGCTGGAATTCAGAATTCTGCATCGTGTGTATCCTTACTTCTCCTCAAATATGTATTATGTTACCCATGCAAGAAGAAAGATGAAGGGGACCAGTGAATGGAGTGCGGAGAAAGGACTGGAAAATAAAGGGATGTCACATGCAATGACGAGGCCTCTTATACCTTTACTTTTTTGGAGGGGTAAATTACAGATTTTTTTTTTTTTGTAAAAGGGTAAATTACAGGTTACCATCCATAATTTGGGGTAATGATACTTGGGCTCACTTTGGAGGGAGCATAAATGCAAATATGTAAAGTGCAAAACCTCGTATTTCATATTATTTTGTATGCATTTGTACTGTACATATTTGTATTTATACTCAAACCAAAGTCTAAACTGAGCCTTAGCTTCATGAACTTTCATTTACAATAAATATCCCCTGAACTTTCGCATTCCAATACTTAAGGGTTGCAACTTGAGCAAATTGGGTCAGATTGAGGGTCAATTCAGCCCTAAGATATAAAATCGGACTTGGGCCTGGCCCAACCTGACTTTATCAACTCAAACTAAACCTAAACTTAACCTAACACAATTTGGGTTGGGCTCAAGTCCCAGCTAGGTTGAGCTGGGCACGAACAGGTTGGCTGGGTTTAAAAGATTTTATAATTGTATTTTTATACAATTATCTCTTACTTGGATTTTAAATCCCAACTTAAAAGTAAAATGCAGATAAGTTTCTTTGATAAATGCATATATACATATTTTATACATATATACATGTATATATAATGGGAAATGATATTGTATTTTTTCAAATGGGCCTGGGTTGAACTTGATCAAGCTAGAGCAAAATCTCGGGTGTTGGGTCAGATCTGACTTGGGTTGGGCCCACCCAAGTTCCACCCCTACCAATGCTTTGTCCTTTTGGTTAGTATTCCGTCAATCAACTTAAAAAAAAAAATCGCATTTGACAATTATGTGTTTGTTAAACAATTATAGATCCTTAAACTACTCTCTCCTTAATTTATGGGGCCATTTTGTCCTTTCTATATATTTGTATAAGCCAAGGTTCAAAATTTTACAGTATATCGGGCCGTACCGGCTGATATATATTGTTCTGACAAGAGCCTGATACGCGAAATGTGTAGAAATCATATGTTCCATTTCTTTTTGTATGTTTCAGTCTGATAAACTTGATTTTTTTCGGGTGCCCTTCGTTCATTAATATTTTTAATTACTTCTATATTTAATTCTAACTTTTCTTTCATTAATTAGTCAATTATTCATATTTTAAATTTAAATTTGAATTTTAACGCCTAATTCAAATTCTCTTATTAATTCCACTAATTAATGATATTCTATCATTAATTCTGCTAATTAATGATCTTATCTCATTAATTTCGTTTTGTTAATACAAAAACTAGGGATGGAAACAGGGCGGGTTCGGGGAGGGTTTTGTAAATTCTAGACCCTACCCGCCTCCTTAAATCTCCTAACCCATACCCGCCCCAAAACTTGTAGCGGGTTAGATTTTGAGAATCCAAATCCTACCCGCACATGAAAAATGCAAAAACCTCCCCACATTCAAGGGTAAGGGTGGGTTGGTTTTAGAACCCATATCTAATTTCCTATTATTTCTTGTCATATATAAAAAATAAATAAGTAAAATAACACAAATAAACAACAAAATTTCCAATTATTTAATTAAGACATGTAGAAAATACATAAACTATCAATTATCCTTCACATAAAATGCAGAATATTATTAAATTCAACACTTGCAACAAAACGTTTTCATGCTTTCCAACAATAAGCAGGCCGAGAGGGTCAGATTTAGCTTAATATTGGACCTACCCGTACTTGTACGGGTTGTAAAATCCTAAAACCCATCCTTGCCCCAAAATCCATCATTCAAGCAAAAAGAAAAACCATCCCATCAGGGAGGGTTGAGGCGGGTACCCACCAGGTAGGGTAGAAATTGCCATCACTAATAAAAACTACAGACTTTAAACAATGGCAAGGTTCAAATCTTAGTCACTAGGTTTTAACAACCGAAAGTCACCACTAAGCCACACCCATTTGTTTATTATGGTCATATGCATTATTATTTTTAAGTAAATTTTATCTTTTATTAATGGATATTTATTAATAAATGCTAGAATTAATTATTAAAATTTATATACTAATAAATATTAATATAAAATTGATGTACACGCATAATATTTATATTGGTTATTTGAAAATTGATGTATACACATTCATATTTTAGTTTTTTTGTTTTCTCACATTTTATTTGTTCCATCATTTTTAATAGTTATTAATTGCAATTATTTATAATTAAATGATTGTAAATATGGATTTTTACATTTAAATAACTTATTTACAATCATTTAAAAGTTATAATTATTGTTAGTAATATATTTTTTAGGATATATTTGAATTTCCTAACATATTTATACATATCTCAGTATCTATGTGTATCCAAAGCGTATCTTGATACGTCTCTTAAAATTGTCTTTCTAATACACCTTGCACTTTCAATACTTTGAACCTTGGTCAATGTCAATGGATCTACAAAGCCCTTAAGCAAATTAGTAGAGGTATTCACTATATGGTCTAGACCGTTAAAATCACATCAAACTAAATCGAATTTGTCACTTTGGTTTAATCTAGTCTTAAAATATTTTTGCTTGGTCTAAGAATTTCTCAAATCATAATTTTCTAGGTTGGTTTAGTTTTATAAATAAAAATACAAAATGTAAACAAAATTATTAATAATATATTTATTATTAGTGTATATAATATATAAAATACATACATATGTATGTATGTATTCATTTAACATTATACATTGTTGTTTGTTTCAAATTTTAACTCATAATTTGATGTCCAAGGAATTCTCTATATTTGAGAAAGTGTGAATACAATTTATATACTAATAGTAGGTGGGTACTTGCTAATATTTCAATTTGATATTTGAATTATATTTGTTACTTATGTAGGCAATGCATGCTATTTGGGCTTTCTAATTGGGTTAAGCCAAATAGAATGGCCCAAACTATACTAGAAATTGGACCAAATCATTATAAATTATAAGAAAATTCCCAATTAGTACCCTGTACGTAGGGCCTAGTGCCACTTTGGTCCCCGAACTTTAAAATGCAACAATTCAGTTCTCAAACTTTCATAATGTGCCAATCTAGTACCTATTGTTAACCAACAATTAAGTGGCATTTGAAAAAGACATAAATGCCCTTTGAGTGTCTTTTAATTTTTTTATCAACCATGTAAATGTTGACAAAAAATGAACAATACAAAATCATTGTCTCTTCTATTTAAGAAAGTTGGGGTCATATCTCATTGGCAAATCTGGTGACCCCAACTTTCTTGAATAGAAGATGCAAAGATTTGAGACCATTCATTTTTTGTCAATGTTTTAATGGTTGATAAAGAAAATTAGATTACACTCGAAGGGCATTTGTGCCTTTTTTCAAATACCACTTAAAGGCTGGTTAGCAATTGGTTAATGGAAAACGACCTGTTCATGGGCCGGGCCGAGCCAGGCTCGGGCCAGGTTTTGCCTCTTTATCAACAGAAAATGTGTAGGCCCGAGCCCGGCCTAACCATCGGGCCTAGATCTTGAGCCTGAGCCCGGCCTTATATAAAGCCCAAAGCCTGAGCTCGAGCCTGACGCCCGACCTATACACAAAATGTCTTATTTTCAATGTACTTTTATAAACTAATATTATATTAATTTAGTAATCATTTAATAAATTAATAAACTAATTTGTATTTCCTAATAGCAAATTAATATTTATTAATAATTTAATAAATAAATAATATATATATATATTTATTATATATAACATAAATGCTTTTTTATTATATGTAATAGTATCGGGCCGAGCTCGGGCTCAGACCCAGGTTGGGCTTATTTGAGAAAGCCCGAGTCGGAATCCGTGGGCTTGAGGTTTTGTCCAAGCCCAAAAAATAATGGGCTGGATTATCGGGCTACACGGCCCATGAACAAGTCTAAACGACATGTACTAGATTGACACATTTTAAAAGTTAGGGTACTGAATTGTCGCATTTAAAGTTCGGGGACCAAAATAACACTAGGCCCAAAGTAGAAGATACTAATCAGGAATTTTCCCTAAAATTATTTGATCTAATTTAATTTCCATATGAAAATGGTTTTGGTTGACCTAATAATTTTTCAAACCGTAACTGAGATCTTCTTCAACCAAATCAAACTAGACTATGAAATACACCCACGGAAATGCGGAACAATGTTATAAAACTTAGTCGATCAGAAGGTTCAAACCGTTTTTCCCTCACCAGAAGAACGACAACTATTGGTCCTCGAAACGTGCCCTGCATCATACTTGCATCCATCTCTGCCTAGATTATCAGAATCCCTGGATGATTTTCAAAGCTTGGCTTCTTCTTTAGTTTGTTTTGAATGTTTTTGAGTTGTGATTGTCTTTAGAGATCTGCAGCTTTTCCGAGATTAGATACCCTAATGAACTTGCTAATGGAAGACGAAGATGGGAGAAACAAGATCGTTAGTAGCAGTAGTGGTGTTTGAAGACTGTGGGGGGAATTCAAGGCCTTGTTTGAACATAGCAGCATCATCGCTTTTGCGTGTGAGCTTGTCATAATATGTAGTAATTTAATGGCCTTTTCCAGTTTTCCTCTTCCATTGATGAGCTTGGAGGACTAAAAATTTGATTTGAATGAGCAGCATCTATAACCAATTCACAAGCACAATCAAATAGCCTCAAAACCAAGGGCTTTAATTTTAGGGGGCGTAAATTTTTTTGGATTTTGAAAGGAGGAAAGTTGGTCAAAGGGATTTTGATTCCCATTTATCAAAAAATACATGTTCATTTTTCAGATTTATGTGGGGATTAGTAAAATTTTATTTTCCTGGGTATCACTTAGCCAAATAAGTAATACCCATCTCCTAGGTGGGTAAATTAACTTTCCCATTTAGGGGAAAGTTGTCAATACTTGGATGGGACAAAAATGCCCTTTTAATAATGGAAATTTTATGACTAAGATGGTCATTGTCTTATTTACATGGAAAATAAAAAATCATGGGTAAATGCACTTGCCCGAATAAGTCTTTCCTAGGAAACAATTACCTAGATAAATGCATTTACCTGGGTAAGTGACTTACCAAAAAATGAACGAGGCATTATAGCAAAATCTATTTCACAAATCACAATCAGGGTGGAACCTGGAAGAGGGAAGAACAAAAGAGAGAAACAATTAAAAAAGTCCAAAACTTGATATTGGGGACGATACCGAATCAGCCACCCACAAGACTGCCTCTCACAATGTCCCACACCACATCCCCGCCTTGTATTGGGAACATCTCCCAATGATAATATCTGGAATGCTGATATCATCATCAGGAGATATTCCCAATACACGGCAGGGAAGTTGTCTTCTGGGGGGCTGATTTGAACTCATTGGGGACCTGCCTTAGGTTTGTAAGGTAATAATTCTCCCAAATGCCAACAAACTTGTAGCATTAGTTTGCTCCCTTCCAACCAAATGACAGTATTGTAAATGGCTGATATAACCCGCTTAAATTTTGCATTTACGTGAACCACACATATCTGCATTTGCACTCTTTTCAAAACGAAGAAGATTGTTTCACCCCATGTGTTGGGTAATTTTGAATTTTGACATTAATTTGGAACTTTGGATCCAAGCTATGGTTTATATTAGAGTTGGCGTTATCCTAACCAAATCCATCTAATTTACAGACAAGTACGGATACACACGATGCAGAATTCTGAATTCCAGCACCCCCCCTACTATTAGCCCTCTCCCCCTATAAACCACATCCTGCCTGTGAATTTGGCATCAATTCACGGTCAGGATGAATTTGGCATCAATTCACGGTCATTCTCCCTCTAATTTATGCCCCAATTTTATTAAAAGCCAAGAGGGATCAATAGAGGTGGAAATGACATATTTAATAGGGAGGGGAATGTTGTAAATATAGGTTTTATGAGAGACAATGAAGATTCATGAGGGTTTTTTTAATTTTGACTAGTTATATTTTTAATGATTTAATTTAAAAATAAATATGCAAGTGTGTGAAAAAGAGAAGAGAAGGTACATGTGATCTATGTGGTGAGAGTAACCCTCGATCACCTCCTCTCTTTCATGTTTATATTTTATGTGTGCATGTGTGAAATATTAAAAACAAAGAATTCACCAAATAAAAGTAAAACTTCTAAATTAACTATCTTAATGTCCTATCTTAAAATCTAATAAATCTTAATGTACAAACATGTCTCCTCATAAAAACCCTCTTATGTCTCAAATTTCTCTAATCCGATCCGATTATATATTATTTATTTTTTATGAAAAACATGTATAGATATGACAAAAATAATTGAAAAAAAATATTTTTTATTTTTTGTTTTTTGTTATTTAGACTATTATATTTCCTTTTTTTAATAATTTATTAATTTTTTAAAATAAATTGGATCGGTTCAGATTCAGATATCCGACATCGTTATTTGATTCGAATCCAAATCAATTTTTGTGAGATCCTATAATATCTCCCTTCTCCCCTTCCCCCATTATACCCCTTATTCCCTATTAATATCTTGAAACTCTTTTAGCCCTCACATATATTTTCTCTATTAAAATCTATCACTACTCTTTTGTAATAAAACAATTTTTTATTCTCCCCCCTATTCGAATCCAAATCACCTAACACAGGCATGCCACTGAATTTCTTTACACACCTTCAAATACTAAGCCATCTCATGTCTTATAAAATTTAATGAAATAAAATGATTTTTATTAACTTTTGCATCCATCCAAACAAATAATCAATATTTATATTTAACAACTCTAACTAAAATTTAAAAGAAATAATATCTAAAATCATCATTTTATAAACAAATCGAATAAATAATCCATCAATTCTATATTTATGTCAAAATATAATTTTAATCTCAAAAAAATTATATAGATAAAATATTAATAATAGAATAATTATCTTAGTATTTATTTATAAATTTGTGCATGATAGATATGTTGTAATTTTATACATTTTATAATTATTAATTAATATTTTAATTTACATTAAATAACAATATATTTATTATTTACAAAAAATAAAAAAAATTGTTTAAAAACTATTCAAAAATATTAAATCTATCAAATCCACTAATTTACATTTATATGAAAAAAAGATTTTTAATTTCAAAAAATATAGAAATAAAAAATTTAATAAGAAAATAACTATTTTAATAATTAAAAATCATGAATTTGAAAATGATATATATCTTAGAATTTTACTAGATTTGATATATTTTATTTTAAAATTACATATTTTTAGAAACTATTAAATGATAAATTAATTTATATTTGAGAATTTAATATTTGGTTAACTTTTTTTGTTAATGTTAAAAATTAAAAGTAATAAAATAGAAAATAATTGATATAATAATAGGATAAATATAATAGGTCCATCTTAGACTCTTAATTAATGCATTGTATGATATCTATGCATTCAACTATATTAATTATAATGTATTTTTTTATACACACCATTAAATATATATTTCTTATAGATTTATCCATTATTAATGGGTATTTGACCTTAAATTTAGTATTATTAATGTATTTATAAAATTTACGTGTGTTTCCCTAGCTAGTGTATCTAAAAGTTTTCATATTTTTCGTTCATATCCATACGTTTTCAAAGTGTATCCATATCTACATCCAATTTGTTCGATACGATACTCGACACTGATAATTTAGTCGTTGGTGCTAAATAAATCACAAAAGATGAACCAAATAGCGATTTTACTCTCTCTCTCTCTCTCTCTCCCTCCATGAATTCTCGAATAGGCTTTGTACATGGGCCAATGGTGCAGTGGCCTACTAGGCTGGAAATTTTAGGCCTGAAAGCCCAAAACTAGCATGGGCCAGTGATGTCCACGTAACCAGTATTTTAACAAGGCCGATGTTCAACCCACCCATATATGTGTCCATGGTCCGATCTGCTGACCATAAAACATTGGCTATATCCTAGCCATAAGACACTACAGCCGCACATCGGAGGGAATATCTCTCTATAAGTTACAACATTCTTAATGTGTGGCCGTAGAATTTTGTGGTTACCAGATTCGGACTCAATGACAAAATCTGAATCTCATTTCCATTCCTGATAGAATTACATTTTTCCATTAAAAAGAAGGGCCATTTCCTCCCTTTCCCCAAGAATAATAATCCGTTACAACCAATTCTGATTCCAATTTTAATTTCAGTCTAAACCAAATAAGTAAGAAGAATAAATCATTCCAATTCCATTTCAACCATAAACCAAACAGAGACCCTTAGACTGGTTTGTCCATATTAGACCCCGTGTTCTCAATTCTCACTTCTCACTTCTCACTTTTCACTCAGGGAGAATGTACCACACAAAAGGATAAAAGAATCTGCATATTCATCCTCAAAACCACATTACATAACGGTTCCAAAATAGATACACCAAGATTTTGTTCAATTAAAAGAATGGTTCCATCACATTGGATCAGAGATTCGGATTTAACATTTAAGCTTTTAAGTATCTCAGATATATATATCGATCTAACTCAATGCATTTATTTAATCAAATAGCCTCAAAACCAAAGGTTAGCTCTTTTGAAATGGCTCGTCAGGCACAAACTAATTGGTTATACCTGGACAACCCTATTCAATAACACATTTCATATATATTCTCCCAGCACAAACAGCACCACTGTCTTATTTTCTTTACTTAAGCATCATCAGAGTTGGTATTTATAAGAGGGATTTTATATCATTAGCTATATTTTGGGCATCTATGGCAGCTCCATACAATCCTCTCCTTGCTAGTCCAGCACAATAGAGACCCTTTCTTCCTTTCCAATGGTTAGGAAAGCTTGGTTTCGGAAGCCCATCTTCGTTGAGGAGGTAATCGTCCTTAACAGTAAAACATAATGAGTTAAAAACAATATAATTTATCTGATATGGCAATTATTTTGTTTTTGAAAATAAAATCACACACATCGACAAACATTCCCTTAGCCATGGTGATTGAAGCATATGACTAAGGTAGTGTTTGGGATCGATGCTGATTCTTTAAAAATTGGCACCACATTAGCAATTCCAAAATTGCCGATTATTTTGCTGTTTTGTTGGTCGGTTTTTGAGAAATTGACAAATTAGTCAAAAATCAATTATTAAAATCAGGTTAAAAAGAGACAATGATGATTCCTCTTTTCAGGTGATTCAAATTATTCTTTGATATTGTGGCATCTGATATAAATAAGGGAAATGGTTTCATAAACATAAAATTCACTATAATCACTATCAAATAAATTCATAACCGATTTCTAAGAAATCAATTGGCATAATGACAATGGTATCAAACAAGCAAATTCTCTGATTTCTGAGAAATCATTGATTTTTGAAAAATGTCATAAGAGGAATCAGTATCAATCCCAAACATCTCCGAAGAGCATTATGTTTTGATGTTTCTTCCAATACATCTACATGTCAGAGGCAAAATCTATCTAGCAAGATACGTTTGGACGCTAACATCAAATCACCCATATGATACTTAGCAAGAATCAAAATGGAAACACAACACTACATTGACAAACATCTTCCTAGTTAGATGGGCCTACGTGTCCTGCTAGGCGATACTTAGCAAAAATCAAAATGGGAACACTACTGGTAGACCTGGCAATTGGGTTGGTGGGTCGGGTTCGAGTTGAGTCAAGATACTTCGGGTTGATTTCGGTCGGGTTATCAAAATCTAGACCCTAACCCTAAAGGCATGGGTTAGGTTTGACCAGTTTGTCAATTCAGGTCATCCCAAAAAATAACTGAAGTTAAAAAAAATAAAAAAAAACTACATTAAAAATACCAAAAATTAAAGGAATTAATCTTAAAATTCCAAATATAAAATAAAAAAAACTTGAATATTTAATAATTTAAAGAGTAAAGACCAAATATAAAAAAAATTAAAGAGTGGAAACTTCTAATAATGCATAAATAGTCCCAATTAGACTTGATAATCAGGTCAGTGGGTTGATCCATGATCAAACCCATCCCAACCCGATTTTTTTCAGATTGGGTCAGGTCGGGTCATTCTTACATTCGGGTAGCTAAATATGAGACCCTAACCCTGATTTTTTGGGTTGAATTGGGTCGGGTTTGCAGGTTGGGTCAACTTTTTCCCAAGTCTAAATTGTCTAACTACTAGTGCCAAACATCTTCCTGATTAGATGGGTGTAGGCGTCCTTCTACTATATGATACTTCTGTGTTTGGTTGCAGTGTTAATATATTTGTACTAGTACAAATGCATGGGAATGCAAATTCTTGTTTAATTTTGATTTGGATTTTTCTTTATTCTGCTTCATGTCTTAATTTACTTCATTTGTATTGTAATCAAACAAAATAAACTAAAATTTGAAAACAAAATAAGTTAGAATCTACACTCAATTCATTTGCACTGCCACAGTTTTGCATCAATGCAAATTTATTTACATTGCAATCAAACACAGCCTTGGCAAGAATAAAGATGGAAATACAACAGTACGCTATTAATTAGATGGGCCTGTGTTCTATAGACATACTTAGCAAGAATCAAAATGGAACCCAGATTTCCTATTCATTTTTTCTACCTAAAGTGAATTACAGCCATACATATCATAATTTAGGGACTGTTTGGCATGTCTTTTTGGAAAGATCTTTTGATAGCTCTAATATACAAAAGACACATTGAGTTTTTACATGAAGATCTGAGCAGCCCAAAGCACATTTGGCAGATGTGCATCCTTCCACATCTTTCGGTGCGAGATTAAAATGCAAAAAATACAAAAAACTTCATTTAAAGCTTCCTGAAGTCAGTCCAAAATGAGTTTTTTGCATTTTTTTCAACGTTTCATTTTTTATCAAATAAAAATAAACCGAAAATCAGTCTTCACAGCTTATAAACAGTCCAAAAACTGTGTAGAAAAATGCACCTAAAGGGCCCTAAAGATGAGTATGTGTTGCTGCAATTCACGCCAACTAGAATGTGAGTAGAGAATATTGAACAGAAAATCCGGTTTGATCGAAACGGGAAGACACTACTAGTACCAAATATGTGGGTGTACACGTATTCTGCTACATGATACTTAGCAGGAATGAAAATGAGAAGTGGGAAGACAACACTCTATGATACCAAACATCTTCTTAATTACATGGGCCTACGCGTCCTTCTACTGGGTGATACTTAGCAGGAATCAAAATGGGAACACAACACCAAACTTCTTCTTAATTAAATGGGCCTACACGTACTCGAAGTCCAAAGAAATTAATAATAATAAAAAAAAAACCCTCGGATCCTTCCCAGAAGAAGTGGGAATTCCTCCTTCCAGCAATAGCAATAAATGGCAAATGCAGTACATCTCTGTTTCAGATATTCTTATGACTTACCGTAGTAACATGGATTCTGGTCTTTGTGGGGCCTATTCTCTACCAACCTGACTCCTAAGATCCTTCGAGGAAAGAGCAGAAGTTAACACTAAACAAGGCAGAAGGTTACTTTCTGCTCTTTTGTTTTTCGTAAAAAACAATATAATAATACCACCGAGTAACTATATATTAAATTTATGAACAGATATTCTTAATGTGGGACTGAATGATTAGAAGGTATGTGCAGAGTTCTTGATTGCCGGGAATTCTATGGCCCCCACTTAAGAACGGCAATCTAAAATCATTCATCACATTAGGTTTTTACTCCAAACATCAACACCTTATGAAATGAATTTAGCCATTTAGTAGGCGTTTTACAAGATGAATGTTGTTGTTTTTATTTGGTTTTGAAATTACTATGTAAGAAAAAAATAAAAATATGTTCTTGAATTCTGTTTTTGTTTTTAAAAGAAAAATATTTTAAAAAATAATAATCAATAGAATATTGGTTTTTAAAACAAAAACAAAATTTTTAGTATAGAAATTTTGTGATTTATGGAACACGAAGTTGAATAATCATGTATTTGATTTCAACTTTGAAAATAGAAAACAAACACGCAATTAAAAACATGTTTTTGTTTTGAGAAACAATCCGTTTTTAAACTAGATGATTTTGATTTGGTTTTGGAATCGACAACAATAAAAACAATTCAGGTTGTAGAGCCCCCTTAATCCTACTTTATTTCTAAGTTTTTAATAGTTTATACCCTTATGCCCGTCATCATATAATTATATAACTTTTTGGATTTGGATTTCTTCTTCACACCCACAGCATTTTACAATCGCACATAAGGAATCTCTCCCATACTATTCTCTTTCATTAAGAATTTTTCAATGCACAGCTGCAAATGGGGAGTCTGTGAGATGGGTGTGAACAAGATTCAAAATATTGATGCGTTTAATACGTCGGTAGAGGCATATTAGATGAATCAATACATTTTTTTTACTTTTTTTTTAACTGGTTCAGGGGGGTCGGTTTAGAGCTCCTCCATCCCCTGAACCGGTCAGACCCCCGATACATCCATTGTAGGGGTATATTAGAAGGGTCCCAGAATGATACGTATCAGCCGATACAGGCCGATACGTACCAATACTTTAAACCTTGGGTGTGAAGACCATGATGTGAGGAGGAAATCCAGATTCTAACTATTTAATAGTTGGTCATGATATTATATGGGATAAGGTGGGTTCTATTTTGTGAAAAAATAAAATTATTTGGGAGAATGATCGATCAGCCCAGGGTCAGAATTTATAGGCTTGAAATACAGTTAAGGTAGATGCCAACTCAAAATTGATGCTACTTCACGGATGAGCATTGATATATAAAATGGGAATTTGTGACCTCTACTAAAAATCAGAAATCTACATTGGGCTTGTGGGTATTTATTTTCTTCGACTAGATTAGAGTGTTTCACATGGCGCGCCAAGAATGGGAAGGGGAAGCTCTTCACATGGGACGACTTTGGTACAGTTATTAATGGAGCTTGAAGGACAGGGAATCTAGAATTTCACTCCATTTCTGCCACGGAATTCCAGAAATAAATGACATTGCCCATACAAGGCGAATATGGCTACTGTGGACCATGTGTGTTCACTAATTGGCAAGCCAATCAGAAAACGTGTACCAAGCCAATCAGAGGCATGTGTTTCACTGTTATCTGAGTCTCGATCACCTGTCAATAAAATATGTTCCAGCGTCATTTGATACCATTCATCTCATGCATGACAGGTTATGATAGCCGTGAGATGTCAGATCAAACTGGTAGGGTGTTGCATGTGTCTTATTGGTAGGAAATTCCAATTCCTGTTATCTATTGTGTTCGAATCAACTACCAACACAGATTCCAGAAGCATGCCAATAGTGATTTCAGTTTATATCGGGAACATCTCCCTATCGGTTATTTACCGCTGAGCCTCTATGATTATGATTAATGGTGTCCATGAAAAATAGAAAAATTGAATCGAAATGAACCGAGAAAATTGAATTGAAAAATGAGATTAATTAAAATGATCAATTTAGTTTTGGTTTAGTATTTTTGAAAAACTGAAAGGTTGGTTCGGTTTTTAGTTATTCATAAAAAAACAACAGTTAATCGAACTGATCGATATTTATATTTATATGTATATTATATATATATTTTAAATATATGTCACATATTTTCTATATATTATATATAAATATATATATATATTTATATATATATATTATATAAGATATATACATATATTATATTTATAATAATTTATTTTTACATATATATACTTTTGTAATATTTATAATATATTATATATCATTTATTATTTATTATTTATAATATAATATTATACATATATATATATAATACATATTATGAATATAAAAAACCAAAAAACCGAAGAACTGAATCAGTCAAAAACCGAAACCGATGGATTGATTAACTGATGGTACCAATTCAGTTTCAGTTTAGAAAAATTGAAAAACCGATAGAACCAACTTGATTTGCAAAAAGTGTCCATGGTTAGATTAACCAAACTGTGGACACCCCTATCTATGACTATGAGGATTTGGAATTGAGGGTGGATTTGGACTTTCCAGATCCACTTTCCTAGCAGAGTGAAATCGAAAATTAGTAGAATTCTGTCTCCAATTCCATGTTTTTAGAGCCCAACCTGAAAGATCCCAGGCCGTTTCAAGTGTAAACGTACTAAAGAGGCTGTTGACTTTAGAATTGGAATTGGTATCTCAACCCCAAACCCATCTTCACATAGCTGCCTTTGGCATGGGTTTCCTGCTGCCTTCAGGAAATTTGAAATGAAACTTTTCTTTTCGCACTGAAAATAACCTCTTCAGTTGCCAGTAGATCAAGACCCTTGAAAAAAATCTTGGTCTTAAAAAATAAGACCCCAATCTTGGTCTTAAAAAACAAGACCCCAAAAGATCAATGCATGTATTAGACGGTTGAAAAATCTAAGGAGAATGACGGTTCAACCCAGGGTCAGAACTTTTAGGCCCAAAGTATAATTGGAGTAGATATCAGCTCGGAATTGATGCTAATTCACGGATAAACATTGATACATAGAGTGGGAGTATTTGACATTTTGAATGTTTATAGATCTGCAATGAAATTTAGAAATCTGTATTAAGCCTGTCTGTATTTTTTCGAAAAATAATTTTTATCCCAAAAGAGTTGCCAAACGCCACCATAATGATTACCACGTGTTTTTCGAAACATCATCGAAGGTGCTATAGTTTCAGGACATTGAGAATTTGAGACATTCCGACATGATAAGTAAGCATGAGATGGGGTCCAGTTACGTACCTTGAGCCATTTGTTTGTAGATCTTTTAAACCCTGTGGCGAACACTATGGCGTCGAACTGGTATGACCTTTCATTAATGAAGACCATCTCGTCACCCTTCATGCTTGCTATTGAAGGCAAAACCTGTTACATCATGAGATGAGAGGATGGAATTCAATCAGTCGGAAAAAGGAAAACGAAAGACACATATTGGGCCTCACTTTCCCCGGGCTTGGGCCACCCTCTAGTGGGCCCTATCTCCTACGTAAATAAATTGGCCCAAAATCAAACAAGTACATGCTGTTAGAGTGTTAGACTGTTAGTCTCTCCATCGGAGCAGTCAAATCCAATTCACAAGTCAATGGGCATAGACGAAGGATGGCCAAAAGTCATGGCTTCAAATCCATCCTTTTTCTGCAGACCCATTGGGCTTTGGGTCTTCTGGGCCCCCAACTCCAAATCCATCCATTGAGTGAGCTTATATGAAAAAGTTGAAAAGCACGTAGCTTAGAATTGACTCTAATAAACACAAAAGTTGCCCTACCAAATGATAACGGAAGACACGGGAAGTGATTCAACAAAAAAACACATTTTGCTTTTGCAGCTGAAAACCCTCTGACTTGCACAAAAAGAAGAAAGGAGAGAGAGAGAGAGCCATACAGAGACAGAGGGAACGACGATGAAAAGTGTGTGAGCTTCGAGGAATATTAAGACTCACAGACTGAATGGCTCAGCCTGGCTTTTTGTGGCCAGTTTCGATCAATCCTTGCAGCCTAAGGACAGAACTGGGCAGAGAGCTAGGCCAGATTATTAAAGTTTTCATCTGGAAGGAAAGAAATTCCGCTCCTGAGTCTAAGTCCTGACTCGATTGCTTTAACTTAAATCTACCGTCTAACTCGAGAGCTCTAAAGCATGTCGGTCGGCTGCTTCGCCTTGCCATGCAACAGACAGGCAAATAAAACAAAAAGACGTACGGATGGATGCTTGTTTATCCCGTCAAAAGGGAACCAAGTGTGAACAGTAGTACTCGAATTACCCGAATCTCGCCGGACTTGATCTTCTTGGCGGTTCCGACGTCGATGATTGGATACTTGCCGTACTTCACTTTCCGGGAGAACGGACCCTCCTCCGGCCTGGTGATCCCGTACTTGCTCAAATCACCGTACACCAATCTGCTCAGCATGACGACCAATGAATCCACGGCGAAGTAGGGGAGATACTTCAGCAAGATCAAGCCCAGGTACACCATACCCCTTGAGAGAATGTGAACCTAGTCAAGACAAATGGTAATCGGATTTTATCAAAAGAAGAATTCTGAATCCATCATTCATGGGGTGGTTGTAGATCAGGTGGTGATTATCTAGATCTCTGACGACTTACCGGGTTTCGAACGACAATGGAGGTGTTGGCACCAGAACTGGCTAGATCAAAAGCGATTTCCATACCAGAGTTGCCGCACCCAACTACCAAAACACTCTTGCCTTTGTATTTCGCCCCAGATTTGTATTGGGTGGAGTGCAAAATCTCTCCTCTGAAGGTACCCAGGCCTTCAATCTCCGGCACATAGGCGTCGCTGGTCTCGCCGGTGGCGACGACTAGGAACCTAGCGACGTAATCCTCCACCTCGCCAGAGCCCGTGTTTCTCACTTTGACGTGCCATTTCTTGGTGAATTCGTCGAATGTGGCCGACTCGACGGATCGATGGTAAATTGGATTCACCTTGAAACGAGACGCGTAGTCGTCCAAGTATTGGATGAACTCCTTCCTGGACGGAAAGGTGGGCAAGGTGGTGGGGAATGGCATGTGTGGAAGCTCACAGTATTGCTTGGCCAGGTGGAGGTGGAGGCGATCGTAAGTCTTCTTCTTCCACAAGGAAGCAAAGCAGTCTTCCCTCTCCAACACAATGTTGGGGATCGAGAGGACGTTCAAACAGGCGGAGGTGGCCAGGCCCGACGGTCCGGCTCCTGCTACAATCACTGCGACGTCCTTCATTTCTGACTCTGATCACTTGGGCTCAGCTCCACCACCACCGCTGCCGTTATATTGGGAAGAAGAATAAGAATGACTAGGCTGATATAGCCACATTTGACAGCTTGTGTTTTTTCCTGACCGAGTTATGAGATTTCTGGTTACTTGCCGTGCAATAACAGTAACGTTGTCCATTTATATGTAAAGATCAACTTGGAGATATATGTGGTATGCCAGGTCAGTCTGGTGGACGGTTTTGATCTTTTCAGAAGCTTTCTCTAAATTCATCTTTTCATCTACACTACTAGACAATCACCCCGTATTTAGGGTAACTAAACGTGTATAATTTAGTTTGAAGTTTATTATTTAATTATTAAAAATTAAATTAAAAATTTAATATGGGTTTAACATCTTTTAAATTTATAATCTACTTCGACGTATTTTATTTGAAATCTATTATTAATATATATATTTTTAATTTGATTTAAGATATTAAATGAAATCTTATTGATAAACAATAACCCACTTTATTTAGTATTTACTATTTATCTAATAGATCTATTTTGATTTATTTATTTTTAAAAGTTAAATTAGGTTTATTCCTAAAAGTTAAATCAATTTCGTAATTAATAAAGTATTTTTTATTTGAAAAAAAATCATTTAAAAACAAAGGTGTGCTTATGGTAATCTTTTAACTGGTCCCACTATTTGTATTTAATAGACTATGGATAAACATGTGTTAAGCTCATAAATAATTGTCTATTGAGAATGTTTAGCGGTGAAACTACCCACTTGTTTAATCCTATTTCTTGAATTAATAGAATGCCACATGTCTAAATGCTTGTAGTGGGTTGTGGGCTTTAGCATCAACTTCTCAGAAAATGCCACAAGCTTTCTAGAAAAATGAGAAATCCACATATTTGAATGGTGGGGGGTTGTAGCCTTGTAATGGGTTATGGGATTTAATAAGAATTTCTCAAAAATTGCCACATGTTTAGCTTTCCAGGAAATGAAAAAGCCACTTGTCTAAATGGTGGGGGGATATAGCCTAAAGACCTTCCTTTAATATATACTAGCGAATGACCCAGTACTAAGTACGGGGAATCATAAGAGATTAAATCCAATGGGTTTGATTGGTCAATTACATAAAAAATTGCACCTGCACACTTGATTTTGGTACAATGCAGACCGTTGATCACCATTGATGAGATCAACGGTCACGATTCGATCGGATGTGATCAAGAGGCACAATTCAAAATTAACAGTTATTAACTGTTAACTACTTATTAAACAGTCACAATGTTTGAAATTGTGACTGTTCAAGATGCCTTCTTTGAACCAGCACCCACCTTTTCTTCATACCTCTTCATAAACTATTTAAGGAGCATGAATCAAACTTTAAAAACACACATTTTCAAATTTCACTCTCTCTCTCTCTCTCTCTCTCTCCCCGGTCTGCTACAGTCTCACAGAAGGTTTCTTCGGAGGTTCTTCAACTTTGCTAGTTGCAAATTCTCGCCCAAGGCTCTGTTGTATCATAGGAACGGATTTGCCTGTAACCCAGCAACAAACTCAGTGAAACTGAGTGGGGGTAAATAACGTTATAAAGACAGTGTCTTCAGGCGCGCCTCAGAGTTTCTCCTCCAAAGTTACAGTAACCCCATTTCCCAACAATTTTAGAACGTTATTCTGCAATGGAGGCGGAAGCAAGCATGACTTTGATCAAGATGATGAACCAAGATCTTGTTCGACTAGACCAGTTCGATGGAGCAAACTTCAGCCGATGACAAGACAAGATGATCTTCTTTTTTACCACATTAAAACTATACTATCTGTTGAACCCGAATCTGCAATCATTTCCTGAACCCACTGAAAAAGACTCAAAAAAACTAAAGAAGGAAAGAGCAAAACGAGAAGATGACTCACTTTTGTGCCGATGACACATATTGAATGCCTTATCAGACCGGCTCTACAATTTCTACAAGGAACTTACATTTCCAAAAGAAATCTAGACGGCCCTGAAATTCAAATACAAGGTGCAAGAAACAAGTACAAATAAGTATCTTATTGCAAAATACTTTTTCACCATGAACGACCATAAACCCATAGTGGAGCAAGTTCATGAACTACAGGTGATAATCAACAAAATTCGATCCCTTGACATCATCCTTCCTGAATCTTTCCAAATGGGAGCAATCATTGCCAAACTTCCATCTTCTTGGAAGGATTACAGGAAGAACCTTCTGCACAAGGCTGAAGAACTTACATTGGAAAATTCAGCAACACCTTCGTATTGAAGAAGACTCTCGGATTAGAGACAGTAGGAATAAGACCCTAGCCGGTATGCTGAACTCTAAGGTCAATTTTGTGGAAAACGGATCGAAGAAGACTAACCATGCATTACAAGTAAAGAAGAATGATCCTGCTATGTTTGTGGAAAAAATGGGCATTATGCCTGAGTTTGCCAACATTGGAAAGGCGAAACCAAGTCTACAAAAATGGTAGAAGATAATCTAGTGGCCATGATTACTGAAGTCAACATGGTAGAATCGTCTTCTGGATGGTGGTTTGATTCAGGCGCCACAGTCCATGTTTGCAAGACAAGTCCTTGTTCAAGACATATGAAGTAGTGACTGATGGCCAAGATGTACAGATGGAAAACCAAACATGTGTCAAAGTTGATGGAAGAGACAACGTAGAGTTGAACTTTACCTCTGCAAAGACACTGACTCTCTTGAATGTTCTCTATGTCCCTGACATTAGAAAGAACTTAGTCTCAGTAATTCTTGTCTGTAAGAGGAGATTCAAAGTTGTCTTTGAATCTGACAAACTAATCCTATCAAAGAATGGGATGTTTGTTGGAAAGGGATATGGTTGTAATGATATGTTCAAATTAAGTATTAATGAAGGAAAAGTTTCTACTTATATTGTTGATTATTTATCTTTATGGCATGATAGATTAGTACACTTGGATTTTAAATCCATAAAGAACATGAGCAAACTTGGTATAATTGCTTATAGTAATGAAACAACTGAAAAATGTGAGGTATGTGTAAAATCTAAAATGGTTAAGAAACATTTTCCTAGTGTTTAGAGAGAAATTCTCAACTTCTAGAACCAATTCATTCTGACATCTGTGAACTCAATGGTGTATTAACTAGATGAGGTAAAAGATACTTCATAACATTTATAGATGACTTTAATCTCATAAGAGATTAAATCAATGTGGGGGATTGTTGGATTTTAATCTCATAAGAGATTAAATCCAATGGGCTTCATTGGTCAATTACATAAGAAATTGCAACTGCACACTAGATTGAAAATTAGCTTTTCTCTTACAAAACTCTGTTTTGAACTTGTCTCACATTGGAAAATTATAAGCTTTGTTTAAGTATTTTAATAAGAGTCGATTTACACTCCTTAGAAATAGTAGAGGAGAGTATGGGGGTTTGATACCGCGCAACACGCGCGCACACGAGTGTGCGCGTGTGTGCAGTGCAATGAGGCACTTGCACTTCGCACGCACCCACGTGGCTCGCGAAGGGCGGCTTTGGTTTTGGTGCAATGTTGACCGTTGATCACCGTTGATTAGATCAACGGTCATGATTCGATCGGGTGTGGTCAAGAGGCACAATTCAAAGTTAACAATCATTAATTGTTAACTACTTTTTAAACAGTCACAATGTTTGAAATTGTGATTGTTCAAGGTGCTTTTTCTGAACCAACACCCACATTTTCTTCATACCTCTTCATAAACTATTTAAGGAGCATGAATCAAACTTTAAAAACACACATTTTCAAAATCCACTTTCTCTCTCTCTCTCTCAATCCGGTCTGCTACAGTCTCACAGAAGGTTTCTTCGAAGATTCTTCAACTTTGCTGATTGCAGATTCTCGCCCAAGGCTCTGTTGTATCTTGAGAACGGATTTTTCTATAACCCAACAACAAATTCAGTGAAACTGAGTGGAGGCAAATAACGTTCTAAAGACAGTGTCTTCAGACGCGCCTCAGATCTTCTCCTCCAAAGTTACAGTGACCCCATTTCCCAACAGTGGGGAATGGCATGTGTGGAAGCTCACAGTATTGCTTGGCTAGGTGGAGGTGGAGGCGATCGTAAGTCTTCTTCATCCACAAGGAAGCAAAGCAATCTTCCCTCTCCAACACAATGTTGGGGATCGA
Organism: Nelumbo lutea; assembly: GCF_056320005.1. Classification (NCBI taxonomy): domain Eukaryota; kingdom Viridiplantae; phylum Streptophyta; class Magnoliopsida; order Proteales; family Nelumbonaceae; genus Nelumbo; species Nelumbo lutea. Next base: position 104,989,381 of record NC_142686.1, read on the forward strand.
GAGGATGTTTAGACAGGTGGAGGTGGCCAGTCCCGATGGTCCGACTCCTGCTATAATCACTGTGACCTCCTTCATTTCTGACTTTGATCACTTGGACTCAGCTCCACCACCACCGCTGCCATTATATTGGGAAGAAGAAGAAGAATGAGTAGGCTGATATAGCCACATTTGACAGCTTGTGTTTTTCCCTTCATTCTTTTTCTTTTTACACGGGGCAAGACCGAGTTATGAGATTTCTGGTTACTTGTCGTGCAATAACAGTAACATTGTCCATTTATATGTAAAGGTCAACTTGGAGATATATGTGGTATGCCAGGTCAGTTTGGTGGACGGTTTTGATCGTTTTAGAAGCTTTCTCTATATTCATCTTTTCATCTACACTAATAGAGAATGACCTCCGTTTTTAATAAGGGGTAACTAAACATGTGTATAATTTAGTTTGAAGTTTACTATTTAATTATTAAAAATTAAATTAAAAAATTAATATGAGTTTAACATCTTTGAAATTTATAATCTATTATGACGTATTTTATTTGAAATCTATTATTAATTTATATATTTTTTTAATTTGATTTAAGATATTAAATGAAATCTTATCGGTAAACAATAACCCACTTTATTTAGTATTTATTATTTATCTAATAGATATATTTTGAGTATTTATTTTTAAAAGTTAAATCAAATTTGTAATTAATAAAGTATTTTCAATTTGAAAAAAAATATTAAAAAACAAAGGTGTGCTTATGGTAATCTTTTAACTGGTCCCACTATTTGTATTTAATAGACTATGGATAAACATGTGTTAAGCTGATAAATAATTGTCTATTGAGAATGTTTAGGGGTGAAACTACCCACTTTTTTAATCCTATTTCTTGAATTAATAAAATGCCACATGTCTAAATACTTGTAGCGGGTTGTGGGCTTTAGCAGCAGCTTCTCAGAAAATGTCACAAGCTTTCTAGAAAAATGAGAAGGCCACATATCTAAATGGTGGGGGGTTGTAGCCTGTTAGTGGGTTATGGGCTTTAGTAGGAATTTCTTAGAAATTGTCATGTGTTTAGCTTTCCAGTAAATGAAAAGGCCACTTGTCTGAATGGTGGGGGGTTGTAGCCTAAAGACCTTCCTTTAATATATACTAGTGAATGACCCAGTACTAAGTACGGGGAATCATTGATGTTAAATTTACATTATGGAATCAATAATGTTAAATTTATATTTATTAATATTTTAAATAATTATTAAAATTTCAAGAAATATTTATTTCAAAAAATAGTTTTCAATAATTACTAGAATATGGATTGAAAGTGGTTGTGGATAACCAGTATTGCATTTTTTGCATTTTTTAGGAATGAATTGAAAATGGTGGCAGTGGGTTGTGGGCTTTAGCAACAACTTATTAGAAAATGCCACGTGTTTAACTTTCCAAAAAAATGAGAATGCCATGTGTTTGAATGGTAGGGGGTTATAGCGTGATAGTGGGTTGTGGGCATTAGTAGGAATTTCTCAGAAATTGGCATATGTCTAGCTTTCTAGAAAATGAAAAAGCCACTTGTCTTAATGGTGGTAGTGGGTTGTGAGTTTTAACGACAATTTCTCAAAAAAATGCCATGTATCTAAATTTAAAAAAGCCACGTGTCTACTCAATAGGGGCTATAGCCCAAAAACCTTCCTGTATATATATACAAATACATGCACATATAAAAAGTGGGAATGATATTGAAAATTCTCCGCTACAATTAATTAAAGACCTTACCAAGCAATCAATCAATTGGCATCAATTTTGTTGAAAATTCTATCCTACCACAAAGGCATGATATTGAAAGAGATCGTGTTAATCAAACAGCCCCCGATGAATTTGATAAATTAAATTATCACTATTTTCATGACTTCAATCCGCAATTTATGTTATCAACTTGGCACCTTGCTTCTCAACATTCAATAATTGTGAGGAAAAATCTATGCTACCAAAATGACATTATATTGAAAGAGCTCTCGTTAATCAAACATCCTCCTCAAATGATAAATTAAATAACCACTCTATTTGTTATTATTTTCATGATGTTGATTGGTTTTATCTATATATAAGTCACCATGAATTCCATATAGGTCATTAAGTCAAAATATCATATTGTTAATAATTTCTTAGCACGTAATCTTTAAAACTAAATAAAGTAAAACCCAAAGAAATTGCATTATTTTCATTAATTTGCTCTCCCATTCATTTGTATAAATGCAAATAAAATTGCACTGCAACCAAACACAGTCAAATGAATTCATCCATTAATGTGCCAATTAATGCAAGGAATTTAATAAATGAAGGAAAAATGAAAGTCGATTCTATCAACGGACAAGAATGATTCTAATCAAGAATGGGTGACTGTAGAAAAAAAAAAGAAAAAAGAAAAAGAATAGTGAATATCAATCTGAAAGTGGTCGAAGATCATCAAGACCCAATAAAGGGTTTTATCACCCTTGCTATTCTTCTTGAGAATAAGGCTTTTTTCTTTTTTAGAAAAAGAGAAAAATGAAAAGCTTTTGAATCGAAAAAAAAATGGAAAAATAGCTTGGGTATGAATGAGGAACATGAATTTGTTTTCTGTTTTTTCTTTTTGGTAATGAAAATAGAAATCTTGGCACAGTGGTTGAATTATCTTAGCATACAATTTTATTACAAGAGTTTATTGTTTATATAACACATCTCATTTTCAATTCCTGTTTTTAATTTGAAAGGAAGACAATCACGATATAGAGAGAGAAGAGGAAGAGAGTCAAAGCTCTCCATGTATGAAACAAAATGGAAATAGTACAGAAGAAAAAAAGTAGTTATTGAATAAGGGATCCAACTCACCAATTCTCTAAGTGATTGGCCTTATAACCCAAGCATGTCTATGTAGTACCATGGGAAATTTGTCTTTAAGTTTATCTGATTTTTGTTGGAGAATAAAAATCTACAAGGACCTCACCTAACAATTAAGCTTTTAGGTTTGAAGTTTCTTATATGGTATTAGATCTTGCTTGACCCCTCTTTAGTCATTACCCCCATTATAATTTTGTCCTGTGCTTATCCATTCATCAAGCCTAATGGACTTTTGCATGAGGGGGCATGTTAGAGAATAAAAACATATTCAGGAACCTCACCTTAACAGCTTACGCTATTTGGTAAAGTGGTGATCTAGGTCCTCACCTCACCCATAATATATAATTAATTAAATTCCAGCACAAGCTATGGATAGGCCTATGGATTGAGTAATACTTAATCTACAAGCATTGATTGAACATAATTGGAGTCCTGGAATAAGAGGAATTAAAACTTGATCCTGCTCAATCCGAGGTGATAAACGAACTGAGGAGAGTAATCAGATAGTCCTTGCTGGCAGGGCGGGGCTGAGTTACAAGGACGAGGCCATGCTTCAAGACCTGCGATCAAGAGAGGAGATGCCAGAGGCCCGCGAAGTTATCCCAGGGTCAGTACTCTGACGCTCAAGTAAGTAGGAGGTGGTAGATAGTCGGGCCGATCTATGAGGATGCTGGTCTGAGCTAAGTAGCAGTATGAGTGTCAAAAGTTGGATCCCTTACCTTGAGCATGCAGTACCTTTTTATAGCCAAAAATCCATGTCCTGATCGGATTAGGCTTCCAGGGTTGTCAGAATGAGGTTATCCGCCGAGGTATTCGGGATGGAGTCCCAATCCCCAACGAATTCGTCTTCCTTACTCCTCTTTATCTGTAGTTGTGCTCATCCGTGTGACATGTAGCTGACGTGGCTGAAAGGATAAGATGGGAGGCCATAATAATAGCTTAGCTTAGCCATGACCCGAATACCACTCCCCCAATTCTGAAGCCGATGAATGAAGTAGTCCTAATTCGTTCCTCGGCTAAGGAACTTCCAAGTTGAAGTCTGGTTGAGTGTCTGGTCCCTTTGGTGTTCCTCGGCACCTGCCGTAATCTTGGGATCTGAGCAATATGGAACATGACTAACGAATCATTCCATCGTCGGCTACAGAACTCCAAGAACTTTGACTTTGGAATCCGAACACCACTCCCCCAATTCTGGAGTCGAGGAGGGGGAATGCTTGGCCCGAAGTGTTGCATGGTTGCATAGCTCAGCAGAGCGCCGAGGTGTTGAACTGAGCTTCGAGGTCCATCTTCTTGGTGGGGCCAAGGAACGGCTCTCTGGTTCCTAGTGGAAGTTGAGCTCCGGTGTTGAGGCCATTGTAATGCTTGGCCATGATGTGCCAAGCTCCGAAATCAGGTCTTAGCTCGACCGGGTGCCAAGGATGGACTTTCTGCTACCAGTGGGAGGCCGAGCTTTGGAGTTGAGGTCGTTGTGATGCTCTGCCACAGTGCGCCAAGCTACAAAGTCAAGGACCTCTAAGGTGTCGATATACAGAGCTGAGGCAATTATGATGCTTGGCCATGGTATGCCAAGCTTCGGAGTTGGGGGCCTCGCAAGTGCCGAGCTATTGTGATGCTCAGCTATGGTATGCTGAGCTTTGAAGTTGGGGGCCTCGTAGGTGTCGAGCTATTATGGTGCTTGACCATGGTGTGCCGAGCTTCGAAGTTGGGGTCTCTTCTCTTCGGCTTAGGAAGTTGTACTTGAAATTTTGGAATCCGAACATCACTCCCCCAGTTTTGAAGTTGAAGGGTGGGGTGCTCGGTTGGGGCACAGCGAGGCCACCTTTGGTCGGTATTTGCTATTGGGCATCCCAAAGAATCCAAAGAAACTGGTTGACCTAATGGGCCTAGGCAAACCTCAAGCATCTGTGTTGATGGTTGGACCGTTGCTACAAGGTGGACTGGGGCAATTAATGCCCTGGCCGTTGCTTGTCAAGGTCACCGCTTCGGTTCCTATGGCTTTGTGCATGCAGTAATAGTCGCATCGATTGGTCTTCTTGAGCTTTGTTACGGCGGTGCTTGATCCTCACCATTGATTTGACATCGATTTGCGTTCCTATGTCTTGACCCTCTAGGGTGGAAGCCGAGCTTCCCTTGCGGGCTGGTCATCAGTTTGGGACCACACCCTGTGTCTTGACCCTCGAGGACATGGCTCAGATCCGACCTATGTACGACATCCCCAAGGAATTCTGAATGAGGTGCCCACAGCATGGTGATATGGAAACCAATGCTCGGCCCGACGAGATTTGCATGTATGAGAATAGTTTGGAGGTCGGGCTGAGGTTGCCGACGTACTTGCATGGTACCGAGTATTGTTGGTGCAGCTGATATCGAATTCATTTAGGTTTTTGGTCGGCCTTCTGTCCTACTGCGCCATTCGTGATATCGAGCTAGCCCTGGGTATGGTGAGCTTCCTTCTTCAACTCAAACATCACTAGCAGGGCTACTACTACTTCTCGACTAGGAAGAACATCAGAGCGCTGATCAGGGCCCCTCTTCTGTGAAGCACTGGAATGAAAATTACTTCTTTGTGTACTGTTCCGGGGAGCTCCCCTTCCCGGATACACTACAAAAGCCGAGAACGAGAGTGCCCCAACCTCAATGGTCTGTTCTTACTTGGGAGGAGAGGTCAGCTCTGAGCATGATTCATGAGATAGACGTAGTTGCATATACATGCCCGGAGATGTTAATGCTCGACAGGCTGATGCGTAGGGTGGCTGGTCCATCCTTTTCATTGCTTTGTTTTCTCGTACATTCTTTGCTTCTTTGATCTTCTACTTACTGTCGTGCTTCCGCGGTACAGGTGTAGAAATGGCAAGTGAGGAGGAAATTGTACGTCGGATGAAGGAGAATCGCCAGAGGTAGAACCGGGCAAGCACACCACAGCAGGTCCATCCCAAGGTAGTTCCTCCTTCGAGGTCTTATGAGAGGGCGTCTCGTCACCAAAAAAGAGCTCGGCGGTTGGGGAATGACAATGAGGACATTGTGGTCATGGATCCTAGGGAAGCTTGCAAGGATGCCTTCACTTTGCAAGTTGAGGCAGGGAGTAAAGCTCTAATATTCATGTGCTGCACTGGACAGTCCATAGCCGGGACGGGCTAGAGACCCCCGGGGTTCCCGAGCAGCTGCTTCGCGGGATGATGACGGCCTACATCACCGAAGAGGCTGGGAATACTGGGAGAAGCACCTTAGAGTGCTTACTTATTTAGGCTGCGGCTCAGGTAAGTTCGTACCTGCCTTCGTTGTTTCAAGCACATTTCCTCGTACTAACAATGCTCCTTGTATCCGCAAAATGCATGCTCAGGCATTGCCATGGTTGATCAACTTCGTGAGTTGCGGCGATGGTTTGAGAAGGAACATTCCAAGCACTTGTAGGTGAAGGCCCAACTAGACGAGCTTCAGGTGGCCGGGGAGCGATCCGCTGCACTGGAGCACGAGATTACCGAACTGAAGGCGGAGAGGGAATGACTGAATCAAGAGCCGCCGAGGAGGCAGTGTCGTGGTACAAGGGATCGGTGGAGCTTCGGCAAGACATGGATCAATATGCTTAAGCTTCCTTCGAGGCTGGGTTCAACATCTTCTGACGAAGAGCACTGTGCCACTATCCTAAGCTAACTGGTATTGCGCAGACTTGGGAGGCCTACGATGACGAAACGCTCCCGACCTCAGATGAACTCGTTGATGAGGAGGGCAGAGGCGGTGATGATGATGAAGATGGTGGTGATGAGGCCGCTAATCTCCCTTCTATGGATTAAACTACTGAAGGTTCCTTTCTCCTTTTGGTTCTAAACTTGTGTGCAATCATTTTTTTTCTCTTTTTTCTGGGGGGGTTCCTTGGCCTTGCCTTGGCCAAGATCTTTAGCCTCCGACTAGCAAAGCGGGAGTATATTTCATGCTCTCATCTTTGGGATGCTCAATCGTTGCTCGGGTAGCTCTGACCAACAGTTAGTTGTTAGGTGTGCGGAGTTTAAAGGCCGTCCTCAAGCCTTGATGGGCGGGGGCATTCTTCTCCGCTTTAGGCTCAGGCCGTGGGCATCCGAGTCAAGTTGGTCGGCAATACGCTGTCGAGCTATCCGTTGTGGGCTCGGGCCGTTCAGAGGTCAGTCGAGTCAGTGAGTTATACTGAGCTACACATGAGATGTGCGATCGTGTAGCTTGGTTTTGTAGTGTGATCGCGTAGCTCGGTCGTGTAGTGGTGTGTGTGTGCTGTGTGTGGTGTGCATGCATGTAGTGTGTTGGGCAATCAACACTTTGCTTGAACAAGGTGCTCTTCATTACCCTCAAATCATTCATAGTGCATCCAAAGGTTTCTTGTGATCCAACTCATCAATATTGGTCAGCCATCAAGGTCTTCGAGCCTGTAGGTGCCCGAACCAAGAAGGGTGTCTCTCCGTAGGTCAAGCTGAAGGGTGGAGAGCCAATCTCTACAGGTACCATTGCTTCAACTCCGTTGGTCAAGCTGAAGGGTATCTCTCCAATGGCTATCCGCAGAGTAGTCCTATATGCCCAAATTATGTTCAGCAGTTCTTCGACCCACCTCTCCTTGGCCTGGTCTAACCGAGTCTTTAGGTTGTGCAATAAGATTCAGTTGGTTATCTCGGTTTGCCCATTGCTCTAGGGTCGGTGTATGGCGGAGGTCCGATGATCGATCTTTAGGTCGGAGTAGAGGGCCTTGAACTTTCAATCGGTGAACTATGTCCCGTTGTCTATGATGAGGATGCGTGGAATACCGAATCGGTAGACAATACTTTGCTAGAAAAAGTTCGAGGCCTTATGCACAGTAATGCATGCCAGAGCTTCAACTTCCACCCATTTGGTGAAATAATCCACCACCACCAGGAGGAACTTTTTCTGAGCAACCGCAGTGGGGAAGGGGTTAAGGATGTCCATCCCCCACTGTGCAAACGACCATGCGCTGGTAATCGGCTTCAGGGGGACTGCAGGATGATGATGGAGATTGGAGTGTCGTTGACAACTGTCACATTTCCAAACTAACTGGGATGCATCTAGCTTCATCGTCGGCCAGAAATAACCTTGTTGGAGAGCCTTGTGTGCAAGGGTGCGTGCGCTCGGATGGTCTCCGCAGATACCTTCATGGATCTTCCTAAGGATGTAGTCTGCCTTGGATGGGGAGAGGCATTTCAAGTAGGGGAGAGTGTGTGAAAGGAGGTAGAGTTGACCTTGGATAAGGCAATACCGAGCTGATCTATGCTGGAGTCTCTTCGCTTCTGCTCGATCTTCTGGAAGTGTACCTTCTCGGAGATACTGTGCGATGGGGTCCATCCAGGATGGACCGTGTTGTATCGGAAGGATGGAGAGAGTTGTTGGTGCAATGCTCAGTTGGGCCAGTGTGTCCAACCGTGTTGTCTTGTCGAGGTCGATTTTTGGAGAGCCTGCTAACTTGGATAGCGCATCAGCTCATATGTTCTTGGCTTGAGGGATTTGTTGGATTTTGAAGTACACAAGTTGGTGGATGAGCTCTTGCACCTTCTGTAGATTACTTGCCATTGTGGGCATTTGTGTCTCAAATTGTCCTTGGATTTGGTTGACTACCATCTGAGAATCACTGAAGGCTTCTATTCTCCAAGCTCTTGGGTCTAGGGCGAGTCGTAGTCTGGCGATCAAGGCCTCATACTTAGCCTTGTTGTTGGATGCTTTAAACTCAAAACTGAGAACATGCTCTAACATCGTGTCATCTGGGCTAAGGAGAATGAGGCCAGTCCCCTTGCCTTGCTGATTTGATGAACCATCCACATAAAGGGTCCATACTTGCGAAGGCAGTGCAAGATCCTCGGCGGTGAATGTGCATTCGGCAATGAAGTCACCAAGGGATTGAGTTTTGATCGTGGGCTGGGGCATGTATTCGATGTTGAATTCACTTAGCTCTATGCTCCATTAGATCAAGCGATCAAATGCTTCTGGCCTTTGGAGGACTTGTTTGAGTGGTTGATCGGTGAGCACTCGAATACTATGGGCCTAAAAATATGGCTTGAGCTTTTTGGCTGAGGTAACCTGAGCCTGAGTCATTTTTTCCAAGTTGGAGTATCGGGTTTCCGCACCACTGAGGACTTTGCTGGTGTAGTAGATCGGCCTCTATACCTACTTTTCCTCCTTAACCAGCACCGAGCTGACGACATCATCCCCGACCAAGAGGTAGAGCAATAGCTTGTCCCTTGGGCTCGGCTTGGTGAGGAGAGGTGGTGAGCTCAGGTAATGCTTTAGTTCTTGAAAGGACCGTTTGCATTCCTCTTTCCACTAGAAGTCCTTCAGTCACTTAAGGGCTTTAAAGAAGGGTAGACACCGGTCCGCGGATTTGAACATGAACCTGCTAAGGGTGACTACTCTACCGGTGAGTCGTTGCACATCTTTGTGAATTTGAGGTGATTGCATGTTGAGGATGGACTGGATTTTCTCTAGATTTGCCTCAATCCCCCTGTGTCACCATGAACCCTAGGAATTTACCTGATCCGACCCTGAAAAAGCATTTTGGTTGGATTCAGCTTCATCCTATACTTCTTAAGGGTATTGAAGACTTCTTTTATGTTGGCAAGGTGGTGCTCGGCCTTTTTGCTCTTCACTAGCATGTTGTCGACGTATGCTTCCACATTTTAGTCGAGCTGATCTTGAACACTTCATTCACCATCCGTTGGTAAGTGGCGTTGGTGTTCTTGAGGCCAAAGGGCATCACCTTGTAGCAATATAAGCCGTTGTCAGTGGCAAAAGTTGTTTTCTTCTGGTTATCGGGGTGCAATCGGATCTGGTTGTACCTCGAAAAGGCATCCATAAAGCTCAGGAGTTCATGGCTTGTCATTGCATCAACGAGTTGGTCGATCCTTGGTAGAGGAAACCTATCTTTGGGGCAGGCTTCGTTTAGGTCGGTGAAGTCGATGCATACCCTCCACTTCCCATTGGCTTTCTTCACCATTACCACATTGGCCAACCAATCGGGGTATTTGACTTCCCGAATGATGCCGATGTCGATCAACTTTTGCACTTCGTCTGCGATCACTTGCCACCGTTCTGTTGTGAAGCTCCTTTTCTTCTGCTTGACAGGTCAGTAGCGGGGTCGGCGTTCAGGCGATGTGTGGTGACTTTGGGGTCGATCTCCAACATATCCGCCGCCGACCAGGCGAACACAACAGCATGGTCCCTCAGTAGCTACACAATCTCTTCCCGAGGCGATCATCTTGGAGAGAGATAACCTGGACTGTCCTCTCAGGATCTTCTTCGTTGAGCGGCACTTAGATGAGGTCTTCGACAGGTTGGCCATGTTGTGCTCTCACCTCGTCCCTTAGATCATAAGCTTCTGCCATTAATGTTTCCGCGGCCGGGCTTGGTCCTTTGCAAGAGAGCAAGTAGCACTGCCGCACAGTTCTTTGGTCTCCACGTGCTACCCCTATGCCATATTCAATGGGGAACTTCAAGGCGAGGTGGAATGTGGAGGTCGTAGCCTGCAGAGCATTAAGGGTTAGCCTACCGAGGATGATGTTGTATGAAGAAGGGCAACTAACCACGATGAAGCCCACCTTGGTCGTCGTAGTAATGTCACCATCTCCGATCAGTAGGGGAAGGTTTATTCTCCCTGTGGGCAGGAGGGACTCCCCAAAGAATCCCATCAAGGGAGTGTTGACAGGGGTGAGGCACTCTTTGTCAATGCTGAGCTTCTCAGATGCCTCCTCGAAGATTACATTGGCAGAGCTGCCTATATCAACCAAAATCCGTCGTATCTCGAAGTTGGCATCATCGGCTGTGATTACCAAGGCATCGTCATGTGGGGTCTGAACCCCCTAGAGGTCATCGTCGATGAATGTGATAGATTGGTCGCGCTTCTTCTTGTGCCCCCGGTTGTCGATCTCACACAGTCATGCATACTTCTTGCACCCCGAGCTACTCCCCTCTCTTGCGGTGATTCCTCCTGATATGACATGGATCACACCAGCAGGGGGCTCAGGGCGGTGGTTGAGCATTCTCTGCATGTTGTTCCTCCTGTGTCGGCTTCTCCCTTTTGTCGACGAGCCTGCCAAGGTATCCGCGCCTGATTAGGTCTTCAATGTGGTTGCGCAGGTCGAAGTAGTTCTCCGTGTCGTGGCCATGATATCTATGGAACTCAAAATACTTGTTGCGGTTCCTTTTGTTGCTTTGCGTTTTCATCTTCTTAAGCCAACGAATGTAATTACGATCACAGATTTGCATCAGGACTTTAGACCGCGGCATGTTGAGCAGCATGAAGTTCCGATAGGTCGGCGGGGGTGTCCGTGTCTATGATCGGGTCAGAAGTCTTGCCTCTTATGGTCCAGGTCTAATCTTTCTGACTTCCGCTCCTCAGTATCTCTCCTCTTATTGTCGGGCCTCTCTTTCTCGTCTCGTAGTTGTGTTTGCGCTTCTTCTGCATTGATGTACTTCTACGCATGGCTCATCAGCACAATCAGGGTTTGCAAAGGGTTCTTGGAGACGAAGAAGTTGAATGGGGATGGGCGGAGGCCGTGTTGAATAGCGGTGACAGCCATAAACTAGTTCAAGTTTCTGACCTGTAGTGCCTTTTTGTTGAATCTCGCCAGGTAGTCCCTGAGAGATTCGTTTTTCCTCTATCATACATGCATGAGGCTAGCCGAGGTCTTCCAATGGTTTTGACTGGCTATGAACTATGCACGGAACTAAGTTTCCAACTGCTCCCACGATGCTTATGAGCGTGGAGGTAGAGAGAAATACCCGATTAGGGTTGGACCTGTAATGGTGGCCACTAGGGCTTTGCACATCAGGCCCTTAGAAGATCCGTGCAACATTAACTGAGCCTTTAGTGCCTCGATGTGGTCGGCGGGATCAGTGTTTCCATCGTACTTGTCAAGCTGAGGTGCCTGCCATCCGGTGGGAGGTACCTCATCCACAATCTCCTGGGTGAAAGGTGGTTCCTTGGCAATGGACACAACTGGTTGTGCGAGCTGATCTATAACCGGCATCATGCTTCTTTGGCCTTGGCTGCACTCTAGCTCTTCCTAGCACTGTCGAAGTTCTCGAATCTCATTATCCCTATGGTCCGGGACGATGGTGTACGTTACCCTTTCGTTCTTGGGGTGCGCGTGCGGTCTTTCACGGAGCTGGACTCGACAACGGAGACCGAATGAGGTGGCATTCATCACCCGTCCTACTATGAGAGGGGGTGGAGGGGGCCGACCTTCTTGTTGTGTCATGCTTTTCTTGGTTGAACTGCGCTACACCCTTGTTCGAATGATGCACTTTGGGGTCCTTGAGGCGAGGATCATCCTTCGTATGCGTCAAGGCATGAGGGGGGACGGTCTTGCTGGGGACGATGGCACGGGTCCTAGGTTCTACATCATTTCAAAGATCTTGTCGACCTTTTTTTGCATTGCTTGGAACTGCACCGGATCAACCACGGTTGGAGGCTATGGAATTTCTTGGTGCAGAGGGATGCAATGCTGAGACTCACAAGATGGGGATCGGCCTGTTGATCATTTGGGCTGGTTCTTGGTCATCTTGATCGCTTTTTTGATTGCGCGATGAGGAATGTAGGATTTTCGGGAATGGCTTTTGTGCGTTTCTCACAAATGGCGCCTATTTGATGCTGCTCAACTTGAGGTTGTGCATGAACTGAGGAGAGAAACCAAATAGTCCTTGCTGGCAGGGTGGGGCCGAGTTACAACAATGAGGCCGCGCTTCAAGACCTACGATCAAGAGAGGAGATGTCAGAGGCCCGAGGAGTTATCCCCAGGTAAATACTCCAATGCTCAAGTCAGTAGGAGGTGGTAGGTGGTCAGGCCGAGCTATGAGGATGCTAGTCCGATCTAAGTAGCATTACGGTTGTCAAAAGTTGGATCCCTTACCTTGAGCATGAACCACCTTTTTATAGTCGAATATCCATGTCTTGGTCGGGTTGGGCTTCCGGGGTTGTTGGGTTGAGGTTAGCTATCGAAGTATTCGGGATGGAGTCTCATTCCCCAGCGAAGTCGTCTTCCTTACTCTTCTTTATCTGTAGTTGTGCTCATCCGTGTGACGTGTAGCTGATATAGCTGAAATGATAACATAGGGGGGCCACAATAATAGCGTATCTTAGCCTAGCTATGCCGACATGGTCGGGCAATGACTGGGCGGCCACATGTATCTCAGAACTAGCTCAGCCATGACCCGAAAAAAATTTAACAACGAAAAGCCCTTAAATAGAACTCAGGTTGTTCAAAAAAGAAATAGCAACTTCATGCACTTGAAACTTATTCTAAGTAAGAGATAGACCCAAAATCAAATGAAAAAACCATAAAAAGAAATAATTTTCAAACTATGCCAATCATATAAATGATCTACCAACTTAAGAAACTTATTTCCACAAAAGCCTAAAGGGAAAAAAAATCTAAAAATCGAAAGGGGGAGGGAGGGGAAAGGAAATAAAAGAAAGGAAACAAAGGGTGTAGCCATGGATGTGTATAGTTAAATGCCCAAGCTATCAAAGTGTATGTGTGTGAAGTTTTTGCATGCAAGAGATCCCATCATGCAAATAACCACTATTTGAATAATGAGTTTTGAGTCAAAAAGTATTGTTTTTGAAATAATACAATTCAGCTTCAAAGAATTAATTGTTTGAATGAGTTCTAAACCGAGAAGTTAGGTCCAACAAGTTCCACAAATCCAAATTTAAATGATTCTTAAAATTATAAATATATATATTTTTTAAATTAGACCACTTTACATTCCAATTTGAGATCAAAACAGCCTCCTATAACGTCTCATAGTACATCTCCGCTCTGTATCAAGAAAATCTCCCGATGATAATATCGGAAATGATGATATCATTATTGGGGCATGTTCCTAATGAATGGCGAGAATATATAGTGGGACTTTGTGAGGGACAATCTTGTGGGAGCTGATTTGAATTCTTCCAATTTTCCAATTTTCAGGTCAGCAATTCAACTGTTCGGGTTGAGCAAGTAAAATGGTTGAGTTTGTGAGATGGTGGGTATGCATTCAATGATTAAGAAATAAATTCATAGCTAAAAGCGCACAAGCAAGACCAATTATAAAAGCGAGACCAAGTCTTTGCAACGATATCAACAGAGCAAGACCTCATGAGGCTGAAAGAGATCAAGCATCGTCTGACCGAATATGATGACGTCGTGGCACTAGGAGAGATAAAACCTCGCCTAAAATCTGGTTCATTACAAATAGACCTGATCCAATCCAATGTGAATCCATTACAAATAGATCTGGTCCAATTCAGTCCAGTGAATATTTTAGACCATTTTGGACTGATTCAGAGACTGTCCAATTTGTTCAAATTCCTATTAATTTAGATTGGTTTCAACTCAAATCTGATCCATTGTCACCTATATTCTTATCTTCTACGAATGGACCAGATATTGGTTCAATCCAATATAAATTCCTTATGAACGGATCAGATCCAATCCAATATTTCATATCGGTCCATCCAGTTCATCCAAATTCAATAGATCTTATTGGTCCTTCCAAATGGATTTTAATTTGAACGGATTTCAACCCAAAACCGGTCCATTGACCCCCTAGTCACAAAGAATGCTTTACGAGGCAAGAATTCATGAACCTAGCATAAAGCGGATCTACCATCTTGTTGACCTCGTGAGGGTGCTAGACCTTGCAACCTCGCAAGGCTGAAACGAAATCAAACCCTAAAGAGCTTCTGAACATGTGCGACCCTACGAAACTTCATCACTTAAGGGTTGCTTTGAGAATAACAGACACATTATTGTTGTTCTAAAGAAAATAAAATTAGAATAGAAAGTTGAGTAATACTTGGTCTGCAAGCAGTGATTGGACATAATAATTTGAGTCCTAGAATAGGAGAAAACAAAATCTAACAATGAAAAGCCTATAAAGAGAAAACATGTTTTTCAAAGAAAGAAATAGAAACTTCATGCAACTGAAACTTTTTCCAAGTGAGAGAGAGAGATCCAAAATCAAATAAAAGAGCCAATAAAAAGAAGGAATTTTCAAATAACACTGATTATATAAATGATCAACTGGCTTAGGAAACTTATTTCCACAAAAGCCTTTGAAAAATAATTGGAAATAGAGGGAGGGAGGAAGGGATGGAGGGAGAAGAAAGTAAAAGAAAGGAAACAAAGGGTGGGACCTGCAAGAGAGGGGAAAATATTAAAAGAAAGAAGAAAGTTAGGTGGGCCAAAGACTCCCAAACTATAACTTGGCTCCGACATTGAATGTGCACAAATAGATCATGCTTCCAGAGTGTGTAGAGTTTTTGCTTGGAGGAGAACCTATTGTGCAAAACTAAATTCTTTACAATACAAAGCCCTTTTAATTGATACCACACTAATTTTCATAAATCCTAACTTAAGTGATTCTTAAAATCACAAACCGTTTTTCTTAACGCTGTATTTGGAGACAATGCAAATGGAGTGTAAACCCCGATTCAGGATAAATTTGGCAACATTACATTTATGCATTGGCAAATGACAGATCAATGCATATTTACATTGATAATAAAATGTAAAAGTACATCAATAAAAAAGAAGTAAATTTGCATTCAAGTGGGTTTTTGATAAAAAAAAAAGAAAAAAAATAAAAAAACATATACTTTATTGAAATTCATGTTTGCATCCATTACAACTAAAATTCTGTTTGGTAAGAAGGTAAATTTGTCAGTGCAAAACTAACCCAATTTTACAATTTATATGAACCGTTTTATACTCTACATATTTACATTCACACTTATTTGCATCATTCCCAAACACGGCCTAAATTAATCCATAAACCAAACTGCTTTACCTTCTAATTTTTTGGTCAACAGTTCAACCATTTAGATTGAGCAAATGAAATGGTTGAATTTGTGAGATAATGGATATACATTCAAGGATTAAGAAGTAAGTTCACAACTGAAGGTGCATAGGAAAGCGAGTCCAAGGCTTCATAACAATATCAACAAAGCAGGACCTCACAAGACTAAAAGAATTCAAACTTTATCGAACCAAATATGGCCTCACAAGGTAAGGAGATATTAATACGTGCGATTTACAAAGAAGCTCTTGCAATGTAGGAATTCACAAACATAGCGCAAAGTGGATCTTCCATCTTATTGACGTCATGAGCATTAGACCTTGCAACCGAAAGGCTGAAACAAAATCAAAACCCAATGACTTTGCAAGGGTTAGAAACCCAAAGACCTCAACATGTTCCATCTTGCAAAATTTCAGCATTTAGGCTGTGTTTGGAAATGATGCAAATAAGTGTGAATGCAAATATGTAGATTGTAAAATGCTTCATATAAATTACAAAATTGGGCTAGTTTTGCACTGACAAATTTACCTTCTTACCAAAGACTTTTAGTTGTAATGGATGCAAACGTGAATTCAAATAAAGCACATGCTTTTTTATCAAAAGTCTACTTGAATGCAAATTTACTTTCTTTTTATTGATATACTTTTACATCTTATTGTTAATGTAAATATGCATGGGTTTGTCATTTGTCAATGCATAAATGTAATGTTGCCAAACACTGACAAAAGTGAACCAGAGTGCAAATTTACCCTAAACCAGGATTTACACTCCATTTGCATTGTTTCCAAATGGAGCCTTATGGATTTTTCTGAGAATGAAAAATGTGTGACCATTGTTCCAAGAAAACCATGACCGGTTGTACATGGTAACCATACTAACACATGCCACTTTCCCATAGTAGGGCCTCAAGAATGTGCTCTAACAAACATGTGGCCCTTAGGAAAAGTGTGGTTAGGAGAGAGAAATGTGGGATCTGCTTCGCCGCCAACAGTTGGGACTAAGAGTATCCCAACTCTTGGCAGCCATGGATGCAACTTGCCTCTTGGATTCTATAAATAATCAAGCAAGCAAGACATGGGGGATTCATCCAGACATCAATTCATTCATCCCCTATTATTTGCTCATTCTTCCAATCCCAAACTTAGTCATTTTTTAGGCCTTTCATACTCCATCAACCTAAGGCAATTGGTATGGATTTTGTTAAGGTTGTGTTTGGTTGCAGTGCAAATTTATTTCCACTAGTACAAATGCATGGGAGTGCAAATGTAAAAAAAAAATGCAAATTCTTGTTTAATTTTGTTTGGGATTTTACTTTATTCTGTTTCATGTCTTGATTTACTTCATTTGTACTACAATCAAACAAAATAAGCTAAAATTTGAAACAAAAATAGGTCAGAATTTTCACTTAGATCATTTGCACTACCATGGTTTTGCATCAGTGCAAATTTATTTGCATTGCAACCAAACATAGCCTAAGTTGCAATTGCTTTATTTATAGGGCATCACAAATCCTATGATATCTAATGTCAATGTTAATGGCACTCTCATTATTTGAGTAAAAAATATAATTTCCCTACTTCAACCCTAATTCTTGTAGGAGTCTCTTCATCCACATCAACTCTTCGGTTGCCTCTATAATAGCTATGAAATTTGCTTCATTGGTGGACAAAGCAACACACTTCTGAAGCTTAAATTGCCATGAAATTACTCCCCCTAAGAAGGTAGCCATCCAACACAAACTTTCCATTTTTAAAACTCAAACATGCTTTAAAGGTTTCTTTGAGCCTCTGAGGTATCTCATTGTGTCACCGATATGGATCTTGTAGGTATCTCACTGTGGCCTAGTCCCTTTTCCATGATTTTAGAGAAATCTTCTTACAACTTCAATGGCATGAGTGAGGCCAAGCCTTGTGCATACCATTGCATACATCAAACTTCCCATGGTTGATGCATAAGGCATACACTTCATTTTTCCTTTTTCTTTATCGGTTGTAGGACATTACAAAGAGCTTAATCTAAAATGACATGCTAGTAGAATGCTAGCTGGCTTAGCTTTGCTCATGTAGAACCTTTTTAGTACCATTTCAATATACTTTTCCTAAAACAACCAGAACTTTCTATTTTTCCTATCTGGAGAATCCTCATTCCTAGAATTTGTTTAGTTGATCCCAAATCCTTGATAACAAAATATTTGCTCAGCACCTTCTTCAGCTTTTCAATCTTTTTAGCATCTTGGCCAATGATCTACATATCATCGACATATAGAAGAAGGATGATGAAATAACCATAAAAAAAGTATCTTTCCAACACATAGTGATCAAAATAGATTTTTTGTATCTATGGTCTATCATGAAAGACTCAAATATCTTGTACCATTGCCTTGGAGCTTGCTCTTGCTTACTCCATAAATATTTTTTTCAACATGCATACCAGATTTTCTTTGCCCTTGACTTGCTTCATATATATTTCCTTTCCAAATCACCAAGAAAGAATGTTATTTTCACATCGAGTTGTTCAACTTCTTTATTCATGCTTGCAACCATAGTAAGAACCACCCGAATGGAAGACATCTTTACAACTAGTGAAGAAGTCTCTTGGAAGTTAACCCTTTTCTTTTGGCTAAAGCCCTTTACCACTAGTCGAGCCTTGTATTTGGGCTTTGCATCACTACCTTCAGCCTTCACTCTAATCCCCTACATATTCTTGAGTGCCCTCTTGTCTTCAGGAAACTTAATGAATTCATATGTATGGTTTTTCTCATCTCACTTTGCATTTAATCATTCCACATTGTTCTTATGAGACATAGCATCTTCAAAACTTTCTGGCTCATCTTCATCAATGACTAGTAGGCATTCGTTAGGAGGGTACATTCTAGAATGTTGTCTTGGCCTTATAGATCTCCTCAGTTGTTGGTTACTAGCAAGTTCATATGATTACTGCCTTGGGGATTCGGCTTGCATTGAATTATCACTTCAGTTGTTTTGTTTGCGAGATTCCTTACTTCTGTTGTGCTTCTCCCCCTTTTTCAAAATACACCATTGGTAGAGGACTTGGAGTTCGACTCACATAATTTTCTTATACAGACCTAGGCTTCTTTTTCTTCTCAAGGTATTCAATAGTTTGTCCTTTAAAGAATACCATATCCTTTCTTCTGATGATTTTCTTATCTAAAGGATCCTGCAACCTATGACCAAACTCTTCATACCCATATCTATGAAGATGCATTGTTTTGCTTTGCTATCAAGCTTGGGCCTTTCATCCTTAGAGATGTGAAAAAAAAAACCCTTCTGCTAAAGACTCATAGAAGTGTGTATGATACATCCTTCCCTTTCCAAACTTGCTCTAGAACATCACCTTTTAGTGGAACAAAGGGCGAAAGGCTGATTAAGTCCACTACAATCTTCATAGCTTCCCCAAGAGCTAGGAAATTTGGAATGAGAAAGCATGCACCTTATCCTTTCAACAATGTGTGATTCATCCTTTCTACTACTTTATTCTGCCAGGGTGTCTTTGAAATGGTCTTCTCTAGCTCAATTTCTTGCTAGTTTCTCTTTTAGCAATAGCATGAAAAGCTTAAAAATAGTCAACATTTGGTCTTTGGATTTTAGGGTGTAAACCCACACCTTATAGAACACACGTCAACAGGAACAAGGTCAAGAATATTTTGACTTCGATGCAAGGTAAACCTTTAGAAATAGAATTTATGTTGTTTTCCCACCAAACAGTCAAAAAAGGATTTTAGATGCATATCTTTGGCAATAGGAAAAACTTCATGCATCGCAAGGGTCTCAAGACTCTTCTCACTCATGTGGTTAAGTCTCTTGTGCCATAGCTCAATGGAGGAATCTTCCATAGCATTTACCTCCCTGTTGTAGCTCGTTGTTTATGTGATATAGAGGGTATTCACTTTTTCACGTTTGCATAGCACTAAATAACTTCTAGTGAGCTTCTTCCTCTTTCTTTCACCAAAGTAGCTAGAGTATCCATCATCTTCAAGTCAACCAACAATGCGCCCAATAAAAAGGAAACGGTTCCACGAGAAGCTCATGCCCGTTACAAGAGGGATTTGACCACTAGTGCCTATAAGAGGCACTCGTTTCTACTTGAAAATGTACACTTGATCACACACTCTCAAGCTCTCTCAATTTCCCAAAGAACTCTCAAACACTCTCTTATTTAAGCATCAGAGTGCCCTCCATGAGTTAAGACAACCCGGGCACACTAGTTCTCCTTCTTAAAGAATATTTCAGCTCGACCACCTTTCAGCTCGGCCCTGACCAGAAAATATCCAAATCAAAGTCCAAGTCATCAGATACAAGTGAGCTTCCTGGTTGTGCAACATCATCATATAATATCAACATTTGCAAACATTGGTTGCCCATATCTTTTAATCTTAAATCCAATCTACAAGTTAATGTGTTTAGAGATATGCTATAAAAAAATTCTAAATCTAAACGTGTTTTCATCTATCTGCCTTTTTTTATTATACTAGTGGAATGGCTCGTGCGATGCATGGAGTATTTGATATTGATGTTGATATTTGACTATGCTTTTATATATTGGGTATAGATTTGTAATCTATGTTATTTTCTTCAATTTTTATGATTTTCTATTTTTTGTAAATTTTCTATGTATTTCTTTGTTTTTTATAATTTATTTTATTTTCTTCATTTTATGTGTTTTTTCATAATTATTTTGTAATAACATATATAATGGGAAAAATAGAAATTTGAGGGTAAAGTTGGAAAGTAAAATTAGAGTGTTTTGACCAAACCAATTGCACCATTCTCATTTTTCAGTGTGATAGTTTCTATGATTTTCTATATTTTTTGTAAATTTTTTATGTATTTCTTTGTTTTTTGTAATTTATATTGTTTTCTTCATTTTATTTTTTTCATAATTATTTTGTGGTGACAATATATATAATGGAAAAAATAGAAAGTTGAGGGTAAAGTTAGAAAGTAAAACCAGGGTGTTTTGACCAAACCAATTGCAACATTCTCATTTTTTAGTATACAAGATAAGATATACATGGTATAGAAATTTTTATGATTTTCTATATTTTTTGTAAATTGTTTGTGTATTTCACATTCTCATTTTTTTAGCATGGTATAGAAATTTTTATGATTTTCTATATTTTTTGTAAATTGTTTGTGTATTTCACATTCTCATTTTTTTAGCATGGTATAGAAATTTTTATGATTTTCTATTTTTTTGTAAATGCTTTTGTGTATTTCTTTGTTTTTTTTTTTTGTAATTTATATTGTTTTCTTTATTTTGAGGAGAAAGGTGCATAGGATAAAGAGACATCATTTCTATTTCCTCCTTCCTATTGTGAAGTAAGGGGAATGGATAACATATACACTATACAGAGAGGGGTTTAAAGAAGAGAACTGGGGTTTTAGAATTTATTTCTTCGCTTCATGTGTGAATGATGATATTTGGCTTTTTGCCTCATGACATCCTGCTCATCAATGGTGAGACTGTTATTTACATATCTAACGGCTAGTGCTTGGATATAGGTTGATCTTGATTTGTTTTTATTCGGATTTGAATTGAACATCCATCCAATTTTTGTAGAAGAGTCTAGATCTCTTGCCAACAAAACACATTCCAAACCCCTACGACCCTACCAAGTACAAAACCCCTACGGTATTACGTTGGTAGGGTGTTAGATTATTGGACTGGCTTGAAGATCATCGAGAAAAAAACATCCTAAAACAAATCAATAAAATGAACTTGAAAGCATTTCCCGATCCAATACAACTTATTATGTTAACGTAGACAATCGAAATAGTGGGGAAATGGGAAAAAATACCTGAAAAAGTAGGGAGAAAACCAAAAATGGTTTCATTTAATCATCTAATTGATTGTTCAATGATGAAAATAGAGATGTAGAAAAAAATCCATTTCTCCATTCAATTTGAATTCGTGGGTTTTGGGCAAACCATCAGATACTTGACACATGTTGGCTCTAATCAATGAAGAGGTTCATCAGGTAGGCCTGGCGTGAGTAAGCCTGTCAATGATACATGAAAATCCGAGGCCCAATTCAACATCCAATCTGATTATCTTGGATTTAGATCACGTATTTATGTAATCGGATCAAATTCGGATGTTACAATCTACATCCAATTAATAATCAAATTGGATTTTGATTTGACCCAATATGATTTGATTAAAATTTGAATATGATTATATTATAATATTTATTAATTTTAATATATAAATTCTATATAATTATATTAAAATTTATAAAAATATATTTTAAATTTTATATTATAAATGAATTTATATACAATAAATTTAGTATGTTGTATTTATATTAATTTACTATATATAAAAGTTGAAAAATAAATAATTTTAATTTTACTGGTATTTTAGAGAATTTAAAGTGGAGTCAGATTAAATTCGAATCTGATATGAGTTTGTTAGGATTCAAATTCGAATCCAAGTCTCTAAGTCCAATCAAATTTTGGATCAAATTTGAATGTAGTTTCTTAATATTCGGATCGGATGCGGATTTTGCTACATACAATCAGAATTCGATGATTGTAGCCCTATTGAGGAGAAGATCAAATAATGCCTAAGGGGAGAGAGAGGAGTAGGTTCCATAGGGGTTTTATTATTATGTTATTTGTTAAAAGCATGAACTATTAACTAAATAAAATTGGAAAAATAAAAAACTATTATTATTTTATTCATTTTATCCAATTACAAATGTTAACCATTAATTAAATAAAATTAGATAGCTAAAAAGGGTAAAAATGGAAAGTAAAAATCATGCTTTTTCATGAAACATTGTCACCATCCTCACTTTTATAAATGGTACAGACAACATTCTCATTTTTTAGTATGGTATAGAAATTTTTATGATTTTCTATATTTTTGTAATTTTTTTTTGCATATTTCTTTATTTCTTCTGTAGTTTATATTGTTTTCTTCATTTTGAGGAAAAAGGTGCGTAGGATAAGAGAAATTCCATTTCTGCTTCCTCCTTACTACTATAAAGTAGGAGTGGATAAAATATACACTATGCAGAGAAGGGTTTAAAGGAGAGATTTGGGGTTTTTGGATTTATGTCTTCGCTTCATCTGTGAATGATGACATTTGACCTTTTGCCTCCTGTCGTTCTGCTAATCAATGGTGGGCTGTTATTTGCATATCTAATTCTTAGCATTAGGATATAGGTTAATCCTGATTCATTTATATTCAGATTCAAATCGAACATCCATTCGATTTATATAGAAGAATCAGGATCTCCTACCAACAAAATGCATTCCAAACCCCTATGGCCCTACCAAGTACAATCCCTATGATATTAAGTTGGTAGGGTGTCAGATTACCAGATTGGTCCAATGATGATCAAGAAAAAACACCTAAAATGAATCAATATAGTAAATGTTTGGCATCGATGCTATAGTTGCAGCACGGTGCCTTTTTTTGTTTGGAATCGTTGCTGCCAGGTAGAACATTTCCTTGAGCAACAACAACTTTTTCTGTTTGGTACAAATGCTCTAGAAAAAGTTTTCTGCACTTCTACCCATTATCCACTACCATAGCACTGCCCTGTTGGCTGCAACAAGCTGCAACTCTAAGAAATGCCAAATTTGGCATTGCTCCTAGCCATGCCTTCCCAATTTCCATGGCGTGGCTTGGAGCACCATTTTCTATGGAAAAATGGTTCCAAACATATGGCTGTTTCCCGTAGCACCATTTTTCCTACATGGCGCTGATGTGGCACCGCTTTCTAGAGCAACAACAACGGTTCCAAACAGACGCATAATGAACCTAAGAGCATTTTCTGATCCAATACAACTTATTACGTTAAGAGAGACAATTGAAAAAAAATAGTGAGAAAAAAAAAGCTTCATTTAATCATCTTATTGTTCCCTGATGAAAAGAGAGAGGTTGAAAAAATCTATTCTTCCCTTCAATTCAAATTCGTGGTTTGGGCAACCCATCCGATACTTGACACGTATTGGCTCTAATCAATGAAGAGGTTCATTAATTAAGTAGGTGCTTCGGGAGAAGATCAAATAAGGCGAGAAATAAATTCCACAGTAGTCTTATTGTTATTTTATTTGTTTTATCCAATTACAAGTGTTAACCGTTAATTAAATAAAATTGAAACATAAAAACATAACAAAGGGTAAAAATGGAAAGTGAAAATCAAGCATTAAAATAAAAAACATGATAAAGGGTAAAAATGGAAAATGAAAATTAGGCTTTTTGACAAAACATTGTCACCATCTTCATTTTTACAAATGATGAGATACAGAGATCATCCAATTACAAGTGTTAACTATTAATTAAATAAAATTGGAAAAACAAAAAAAATAATAAAGAGTAAAAATAGAAAGTAAAAAATCAGGCTTTTTGACGGAACATTGACACCATCCTTATTTTTATAAATGGTACAGATACAGATATTATATATATATATATATATATATATATATATATATATATATATATATAATTCAGGCATTTTAAGAGGGGTAGGATTGAAAATATGAAGTCGAAAAAGGGGTAGAATTGGAAATATAAAATCAGCATTTTAAGATGAGATAGGATTGAAAATATGAAATCAGAAAGGGGTAGAATTGGAAATGTAAAATCAAGGTGTTGGACGATGTATGCTCATCCATTTCTGTTTTTATAAATGGGTAAGATATATGTCCTTTTTTATACTTTTGCATTTTTATTTTTACTTGCCTTGTTCTCTTCCACCATGCTCCAAATTGTGCATTGATAACAGCTGCAATGACAAGTATGAGAGAGCTGAGATGCACATGTGGGGACCCCACAGAGCATGCCCAGGGGGTGCTCATGTGATCTAGAGACGGAGAGGCTGCAACTTGGGTTGGGTTAACCTGAAAAGAGCCTGAAAACCAGGGTTAGGTTGATTGGGTTAGAATTAGGTAAAGCATGAATCTGATCTAACTTTAGATTGGGTTAGGATTGAGGCTTTGACCAACGCAATACAACTTAATTTCATATTTGCATGTATTAATATTATATATACTAGAAGAGTTGAAAAGATCCTATGTTACATTTGGTTTCTTAACTGGATTGGTTGTAGGTGAAGTTGCTTTTTTTTTTTTTTTTTTGCTCCAAAGGAAGGGGCTACACAATAAGGGATAGCCCATTCTAACCTAGGTGCAGGCAAGATTTAATCCCAAGTCTCCACTGTTATACCTTCGGTTGTAGGTGAACCAACTTAAATAGTAGCACATTTAAATTTATATATTTTAAAATTCAAAGAAAACACAAAATTATGAAAGGATTGGAAAGCAATATGAGGAATATGACGTGGGGAGTACTTCTATGTGGAGTGGATTCTGTAACACAAACACACACATGAAATCATAAAAAGACCATCAACACTTAGCTTGTTGGGAGACATCTTTACATGTTTTGAAGAAAACAATTGTTTTAATTTTTTCATGCACTAGTGGAAGAGAACGTGTAAATCATGTGTATATATAATGTTATAAATATATGGGTATTATATTTATAAAATTAAAAAAACATTATTTTCTTCATCAAAAAAAAACACGGAAAAAGATTCTCATTTTTAGGAAGTAGATTGATTATTAAACACTAAACCAATAATCGATATCAATGTGATCAGGATTGTTTATAAACTTAGCCAATCGATTGCTTTCCGATGGCCATTACAACAATTATAAAGTTATAACTACTACCTAGGTTACAAAAAGATTGATCCCTTATATGTGATTATATGATAAAATTGACCATTGCCCAATAATTTTTAGGGTGAGAATCTTATCAAATAGTAGGGTGGGTCTCAACCCCATCATATGCATCATGCATCAATATGACAAATGGTTTATAGCAGAAAGACCTTTATAAGATTCAAATTGCTGTGGCATGTGGATGGACATCCATATCCATATTAGAAAGAGGAAAGAGGGGAAGTGACGAGTCCGCAAAACTCCTACAAACCTCCTTCTCCCCTCATCTCTCACACATGTTGCTATTTAATTTTAAATTAAATATTATATATAATATGTATTATAGGTGTCATTAGGGATGATAATCTTGACCCCAACCCATTTGATTCATCCAATCCACCCATACCCATCTAATCTATTGGCGGGTCAATATGGGTCGAGTAACCCATTAGGGTCAGTAGAATAGGGTCAGGGTGGGTTGGGTCACATGGGTCAAGATGGATTGGGTCAAAGTCAATTCCATCTATACTCGCCAAATCTCAGAAAACAACAGTTGAAGTGACACAAACTCAGACCTCCTAACACGTCTATATATCATTAGAATTCCAAACCACCATGCCACATTTCATTTTGAGATTAAAAATGAAATAAAATAGATTTTGTTAACTTTCATATTCACATGCAATTTTATACAAAAGCACTTCTACTTAAACAATTTTATAAAGTAATTTTATGAAAAAGACTTTTACGAAAGCACTATAAAAGTACTTTTACACGAAAACACTTTAAGAAAGTACTTCACGAAAACACTTTTATGAATGCATAAAAGTACTTTTATAAAAGTACTTTTATGAAATCACTTTTACACAAAAGCACTTTTATGAAAATACTTTTATGAAAGCATAAAACCACTTTTACAAAAGTATTTTTATACAAAAGCACTTTTATAAAAGTATTTTTATACTAAAGCACTTTTACAAAAGTACTTCTAAGTACTTTGCTACTTTCTGTATTTTTTTGTATTCTCTGCATTTTTTGCAATTTTCTAGTATTTTTCTATATTTTCTGAAATTTTCTGGTATTTTCTACAATTTTTGGTGCTTTAACGCATAATTTTTGCATTTTATGGTGTTTTAATGCATTTTTGCAATTTTTTGTTATTTTTTATATTTTCTGATTTTTTTACAAAAGTTCTGAATTTTTTGCAATTTTTAATATTTTTTGCATTTTTCGTAATTTTCTGATTTTTTTGTATTGTTCTAAAATTTCTGCAATTTTTTAGTATTTTTTGCATTTTCTGCAATTTTTTACTATTTTTGTATTTTCATGTATACAAGTTGATCTGACTCGTTTTTGTCACGTGACAGTCTTAAGAGAGATTATTCTCTCAAAAGTTATTATTTTAGGTATACGGGCCGTTTTGACCCAGGCTTGGATTTTTGATCCTCAGACTGGTCTCGAATCCTAAAAGTTGAGCTTTTTTTATTTTTTGGGCTGAGCTTGGGCCTAGCCTTAAGATAGCCTGAGGCAGGCCCAACTGTATACATTTATACATACATATGTGTAACAAATAAATATATATATATTTGTATAAATACATATATATATATATATATAATTTTAGAATGAATTCATTAACTAACCAGAATGCATCAAATTACAATACAAGTTAAGTTCAAATTAAAAAAAAAAATCAGACTTAACTTCAGGTTCGATCTAAATATGAACCTTAAACCTAAATTTTAGGGTCAGACCTAGATTGATAATAAACCCGACCCAAATCGCCCGATTTGCACCCCTCCTACAACAAGCCCCTTTGTGAATCGAGTTTCTGGGGTCAGAACCAATTATTACTGACAGACTTTTAGTTCCAAATTTTTCTCTATCTTCTAAAATATATTATATCTGTTCCTTAGGGTCTTAATTTTTTATTTCTCTCTTATTTCCAACCAAACCAAACCAAACATATTTTATATATGAAACGTAACTATTACAGGCTAATCATGAAAAATATATATTAAACATTAGATACCTTTCTCATATGTAAGTAGCCACAGCGATACCGATAATCATACCTCAAGATGTAGGCCCCAGCCCAGTCTAATTGGGTCACACTGGTTTAGGTATGTCGGCTTGACCCAAACCATCGACAGACTCTAATCTTAGCGTTTACTGCTATAATGCTATAATGGTGCACACTGAAAAAAAAAAAAAAAAAAAAAATTGAATGCTCTACAGCGCCATTCAGACCAGAATCCATTAAAAAATCAGAAAAAGAAAAATCCAAAAAACTTTGCAATAAGACTGCTCAGAAGGAGAACATGCAGCCTCAGCTTCTACCACCCATCGCGAACTAACACTGCCAAGAACGTAGTGAATGGAACCCACCATTTGATGGGCCCCTCCCAGCTCATAAGTGAACATGATCCAATGATCTATGTTGTGATTTAAGGAGTTCATTATAATTTACTGTTTCGAAGTATGATGTGTAAAATGAATTCTCTTCTTCATGTCCATTAAAAGAAGAATAAAAAAGATGTCCACTCTTGATAGGATCATTTTTTCTCATTTCTCATTTCTTGCCTACAAATAGTTCCCACATAACATTAGGATGTATTCTTTTTTCGGATTTTGAAAGGGGAAAAAATTGGTTAATGGGATTTTGGTTCCTATTGGCTAAGATTTTCATGTTCTTTTTTTTTAGATTTATGTAGAAACCAGGAAAATCTTATTTTCTGAATACCCATCTCTTAGGTGGATAAATAACTTTCCCACATAGGAGGAAAGTTGCCAATATTTGAATAGGATACAAACGTCATTTTTAATAATAAATTTTTATGACTAAAATGGTTATCATCTTGAGAAATAAAAGAACATGAATAAATGCACTTACCTAAATAAGTGTTTCTTAGAAAAAAATTTACCCAGATAAACTACATTTATCCGGATAAATAACTTACCGGGGCCTTAAAGCATCTCCCCATGAATGACAAGAGAGATACTTCCAATATATAATCACAGTATCTCATGAGCAAAGATGTGAGAACAGTTCATGAATAACAGATCCGAATCTTTTTTTCCACGTATACAAAAGAAAACATTAAACACAGGAATAAGGATAAAAATATCGATATCTAATGTATCGTATCCATATTGGTCCATACAGATATGCTTGCATATATTAATACTCATAAAATTTAAAAATTTGAAATTTCAGAAAATATCAATCGTATCGATATGAATATTAATATTTTAATCCTTGCACTCAACTAATATATCCGTGTCTGGCTAATTCATGACTTGTCATCACATCTTATGTGGCTCATGGACAGTAAATGTGGGGGGCCAAGGAGTTCCACGCCAAAAAATACAGATTAGGATAAAATTATTGAGTTTTTTGTCGTAGCTTTGGAGGGCAAAATAACTCACAGATCATTGATCTCAACTAAAGCATTAATTTTCTCTTTTTTTTTCTTTTTTCCCCCGATAAAAATAAATATTAAAGACTACTGATAATCATTGCATGTCCCCTTTTGATGTAACCGAATTTTTAATTAAAAATATTACTTCACTAGAGCCAAGAGATGTGGGTCTCTCCGGACCTCCGGAGTAGCTCCAAAGGAAAGGTTTCAGTGCTCGACTTATTTTTCTCGGTCGGAATCGGAAAGACTGGTAGATGAGGCATAAAACCGAGAAAAGTGTTACAAAAGTTGGATAAATAAGAGCAAGCAATATATTCCATGGTTTTTAAAATTGAACCGGTTAGGGGTCCGGTTACCGGTTCAAATGGTCTTATCGTTTGATTTGAATGGTCGATTCATTCTGACAAAAAAAATAAAAAGATAAAAATTTAAAAAACAGTCAAAACGGTCCTAAAAGATAAAAATTTGAAAAACGGTCGATTCAGTATTTATTGACCAAAATCAATGGTTTTAAGAAAAAAAATGGTTTTGAGGAAAACGAAACCGATCAAATGACCAATTCCCAATTTTTCTGATCCGACCATACCATCCGATCCACTCTGGTTTTGAAAACTATGATATATTATTCTATAGCCACCACCAGGCAACATATCAAGACATCATTATTCTATAGCCACCACCAGGCAACATATCAAGACATCGTGATGATGCCTTGTTGGTGTTTTTACGCAATGCAAATAAGGTTGTCATCAGTATGTTATATATAGACTTCCATTATTTTGGATTCAGATGTCATGAACTCAGATTTTGGCAGTTAAATAATTAGGGCTTAAGCTGCTGTTCTTTTGGTTTGGTTAGATGTGTAAAGTATGAAAAGTAGTTTGCTTTTAAGACCAGGCAATACAGTAGAATTATCATCGATACCCTCCTATGTCCAATCTTGTTGACATGGGTCATTTATATTGTCAAGATAAATTTATCGTTATATCTTTATACTAGTGGGTCAATGGCTTAAAACTTATTATTCTATGGACTACATAATCCAAGAGTAAAGATGGCAATTTTTCTCATTCCCATCAAGTACCTGACCTCCCCAACCAGGCGGGGATGTGGATGAAGACTATGTTGGCGAGGACAGTATGGAGATGGCTCAATGAGATAATAGGAATACCTGATTGGGGACAGGGAGTGAAGTCCATACCCCACCCAACCCTAATTATATATATGAAATATGTGTATATATATTCTATTAAATATATAGTATTATTTATGGTATTTATAAAATTATATATTATATAAATATATATATATATATCAAAATTTATTTAAAATGTCATTTGCATTTTATTTTTTCATTTATTTTAAATAAATACCATTATGAAAGCAAACTTTTAATTAAAAAAATCAAGGATTCAGGTCTCCGATGGGGAATCCATCTTCGTCAAAGATCAAGGATGTAGTTTAATTTTTTCCCAACAACGATCGGGATCAAGACAGTGAC
Source organism: Nelumbo lutea (assembly GCF_056320005.1). Lineage (NCBI taxonomy): Eukaryota > Viridiplantae > Streptophyta > Magnoliopsida > Proteales > Nelumbonaceae > Nelumbo > Nelumbo lutea. The sequence goes on from NC_142686.1 coordinate 105,019,672, forward strand.
TAATTTAAAACCCAAGGTTGGGATGGGGAGTATGATCCCTACCCTGACCCCGGCCATTGCATTCCTACCCGAGGGGTCATCCCCCAAACCCATAAGCATAGTTCCAATAATTGCTAAAAGATTACAGTAAATATCAAAATTACTAAAAATATAAATAAGAATTTTATATTTATCGAAATTAATTTTCCATTGGAAAAAATAATTATTATATGACAATATCATTAAATATTAATAAATGACCAAAATTATTGAAAATATCAATAACTACTTATTATTGCTAAAAAATTACTAATAATATCAAGTATCTTTTAGTAATTAAAGTTTACAATTTGCCAAAATTAAGAAAAATTATAGTTAGGTGTTGGTATTTACTATATACTATTTAATGATACTAGTAATTATTGGAAATATCAAAATATTTCACGAATTAATTAAACTACCCAAATTAATTTCTCTAATTAATTTAATTAGGTTTTTGTTTTTAGATGGTTTGCTAGTGGGGACCCGTGCAATGTAGGGGATTTGTTAAACAAATGCTAAACAATAGAAATACATAAGAGTATGCAATTGTTTTGTATTTTTATCTTTTTAAATAATTAATATTATATATATATATACTACTCTTACTAATTTTTTTTACAATACAAAAATAACAACAATTAATTCCAGCTAGGGTTGATCATCAAACTAATGAAACCGGCCAAACCGACCAACTCGACCCAAGTTGGTCACTTTTCTAATATTTCTAGTCAGCTTTGGTTCAACAATTTCCCAACCCGACCATGTTTGATCAATTTCGCTTTGGCCAATTAGAAGTTGACCAAAATCAAATGACCAAACCATATATATATATATTTACATTTTTAATGATTTTTTTAATACAAGAATGTGGGAAAATTCCCATATTTCTTAGTTTAAAATATTTTATATCATAAATTTAATTTTTTTAAATGCCATTATAATTTTTAAAAATTTTAAATTTAGTTTTTTTAGTTTCAATCTTTAGAACAGATCGACCAAACCAAAAATTGACCCAAACCGATACAACCCGAGTTAGCTGATTTTCACTAACGAATAGTTGGTTTCGGGTGACCAACTCCCCAACTTGACCAGGTCGATTTGGTTGTTCAAATGGCCTATAATCGAGCCGAACCAACCCAAACACTCCTAATTTCAACTAAATCAATAGTATAATCTCTAATAAATAACAATAGTTCAATCTCCAATAATTATTGAAAATTTATAGCAAAAATACACAACTATTAAAAATATATTGATAATGAAAATACAATAAATAACTAATAAAAATATAATAAAATACTAAAAATATATTTAATTAGTAAATAAATAGTTTAATCTCTAATAAATTTTAACAAATATACAATAAATGCAATAAGTACAATAAATTAAATTTAAAAGGTTAAATAACAGTAGTTTAAATACAAAAAATTATTGAATTTTTTTATTAAATAACAAAACAAAAATAAATTTATAAATAATTATTAACAATATATTTATCACAAAAAAATAATATATGTTACTTAAAATAATATAAATATCTATTTTAGTATAGATAAGTATATATAATAAATATAGATTAATATTTTAAAACTATTATTAATAAATATTAATTTTCAAAGTTATTTTCTATAACTATTATTTCATATAAATGAAATTAGTTATTTAAAATATTATTTAGTTATTTAAATAAGATCATTATTTAAATTTTAAAACATTAATTATTTATTTAGTAATTTTCAATAATTAATGACAATTTGCTAATATATAACAAAAATAGAATGACAATAATTATTGATAATTTACTAACCTAGGTCCTAGTTTACCAACTTAGGTCCAACCCGAGATTAACATCTTGGGCTAGACTTGGGCTTGGGCATATTGAGCTTTATAGCACAATTTCCAGGTAGAACATATTGATAAAATTGGGTTGGGTTAGTTTAAACTACCTGAAGCTTCAACCCAAACCCAACTTGAGTTTAGGTTAGCCTTAAGTTTTTTGGCCCAAAACCTAGCTTGAAGTTCAAAAACTCAAGCCCAACTTGTGTAAAAGCTTGGGTTGAATTGGGTCAAGCTCTAGTTAGGCCCACCCAACCCAAGGTACACCCCTAGCTCCTTTTGCCTCAAATTCTTTGAGCAAAACTTATGCATTGCAAGGTCACCCTAGTAATTAATAGCACTCATTTTAAGTTATAGTTACTAATAGTAATATTAATTACTAAGAATAGTAATATTAATTAATAAGAATTGTAATATTTTGTGGTATTTTTAATTACTCATAAAAATAGTTAATTTTAATTTTTACAATTAATATTTTAAAAAATATTAATAAATTTATAATTTTAGTTAATAATTTTCAATTATGAATTAATAAATTTTATAATTATTAATTTATAAAAATATTGCTAATAATATAGATAGAGTACTATTACTAATGGTAATTTAATAATCAATTTAATTATTCATGAAACAATTATTAAATTTTTTAATTTTGATATTAATAAAGCATTTAATTATTATTGGTAATTAATTGATTTGTTGGTAAAATGTCACTAATTAATTAATCATGAATTATTAATATATAACTAATATTACTTATTAAAAACAATAATACATGTTGGTATTAAATTTTGGAAATTAATTGATTTTAAGTGAATTTTGGTATTTTTTAATTAATCCTGAAAATAATTAATTAATTTTGGTAAGCTATTAGTAAATTGTCGACAATATTAGTACCTAATCCCAAAAATATTACTAAAACGAAAATTATTAATTATTAAAAATAGTAGTATTGTTTGGGATTTTTTAATTAATCATAAAAATAATTAATTTATTTTGGTATGAGTTATAATAAAATAAAATAAAATTTTTAATTATAAACAATACGTAATATACCATTCAAAGTAAATGGGTTGTAACTATGTCGAATTAATGAAAACCAAACCATACCTGACCCAATAAACCACATCATATATATATATATATATAAAAGAGAGGTGTCTTAGTTAGAAGTAAGGAAGCGAGGATTAGTTAAGAGTATAAGGAAAGTTGGTTATGGGCAATATTTTATGAATAAGAAGAGGTTTTTTAGGAATTAGGACTTTGGGAGAGTTAAAATTAATAGGAGAGGAATGCTCTGAGGGGGGGGGGGGGGGAGAGAGAGAGAGAGAGAGAGAGAGGGGGGGGGGGAGTTAGTTGAGTTGAGCTAATTGAGGAGAGTAGTTAATTGGGTAGAGAGAGTGAGAAACGTGAGTTGTGGTGAGAGAGCTTTTAGGTAAAATATATTGAGCTAGCTAATTAGGAAAAGAAGATGGTGCTGAGTTGGCTTAATATGAGTGGTGGGAAGGGAAGATGAGAGATAGTCAATGAGAATGCATGGTGGGGGTAATTGAGCAAGGAGAGGCATGGTGACATAGACCGTCTTGCTATATATATACTAGCAGGGACCCATGCCATGTTGATACAACTTGAGTTGAAGGATTTTCACTAATGGCCAATTATTTCAGATGACAAACTCCCGACCTAACTAGGTCAATAAGGTTGGCGAAAGAGCCTACAACCGAACTGAACCAATCCTTGAACACTTCTAATTTGAGCTAAATTAATAGACTAATATCTAATAAATAACAATAGTTTAATCTTCAAAAATTATTGAAAATTTATAGCAAAAATACACAATTATTAAAAATAAGTTTATAATGAAAATACAATAGATATCTAGTAAAAATATAATAATTACAAAAATATAATAAATACTAAAAATATATTAAATTAATCAATAAATAATGTAATCTCAAATAATAGTTTAATCACTAATAAATATTAATTAATAAATTATAAAAAATACATAATAACTAAAATTAAATTTATAACAAAAATATAATAAATACGATAAATTAAATTTCAAAATTTAAATAATAGTTGTTCTACAATAATTATTGACAATTTACTGTTAAATAGAAAAACAATTTTAGATTTATAAATAATTATTGAAAACATATTTATCAAAAAATACAATAAATAATTACTGAAATTAGTTATTTACAATATTATATATATAATGAATATAAACTATTGTTGTAAAATTATTACTAATAAATATTATTTTTTGAAAGTTATTTTCTACAATTATCAATTGATATAAGTGAACTTAGTTATTTACAAAATTATTTATTTATTTAAATAATATTGTTATTTAAAATTTTAAAATTTTAATTATTTTTTGAATTTCATAATCGATAAAATTATAATTAGTACTATTATTACATCTCATTATTAATTTTGTAAAATATAAATTCTTATTAATATTAATATTATGAAATCTATTATAATTATTTTTCAACTTTTAAGTTTTTTAATTTATTACATAATTTAGTTATTTTGACTATTTAAAATTTAGTCATGTTAAATATTAAATAATATGTAAAATATTTAAAATTTTTCATTATTTGAATTTTATTTGTTCTAATGTTATTGCCTAATAAAAATATTTTGTTATAAAATTATTTATCTATTTTTAATGTTTTGTTATTTAAGATATTTAGTTATTGAAATATTTAAATAATGTTTTACTTTTAATGTTAAATTTTTATTATTTGAAAAATATTTAAATTGGATCATTTGTAAAACTATAATTTATATTGTTACTACATAGTCTCATGATGAATTTTGTAAACTATAGAATTATTTATAATATGAATATTATTAAATTTTTTAAAATTAAATTTTATTATTTGAATAAATATTTTAAAAGTTAGTATATAATTTCGTTATAATATTTACATAATTCTGAAAATTTTTAATTGAAACTTTCTTTAGATGTATGGAGATAAAAAGTGGGGGGAGGATAAATAGGGATTAGAGGTGGATTGTGGGGGAATCTCTACTAAATTGGAGATAGTTTAAGAGATAAATAGGAATTATATATAATTTAGGAGATAAATAGGAATTAGAGACAATTTAAGAGAAAGTGTGGGAAAGTGGTGCCATTTGGCTAAACATTAGATAAGCAAATAACTCTTTCTTTATGATTGTTATAAATAGTTAAGCCTATGTTATTTCCTTATTGGTTTAATGGGTAAATATGAAATTAAAAAAGCAAAAAATTCAAAAAAAAAAAAGAAATTAGGAAGGGGGTTTGGAGCAAGGAGAGGTATTGTGGCGTGGACTGTCTTGCTATATATATAGAGAGAGATGGATAGATAGATAGATAATGGAATATTAATAAAAAAGTTTTAATATAATCAAATATTAAGAATAGAAAAATATCAAAATAAAATGTGAAAATAGTAATAAGATACTACTAAAAAATACTAATAAATATGGATTAATAGTGAAATATTAATAACATATCACTAATAAAAATAATATCATTAATTAATATTAAAATAGTAAAAAATAATAAGTATTTAAATATTATTGAAATATTAATTACTAGTAATATATTAGTAGTAGTAGTAGTAGTAGTAGTAGTATTAATATTTACTGTTTTATTAAAATTTTATTATTAAATAAAACACTAAAATACTACTACTACTACTACTACTATCATCTTATTATTTTAATTTTAATTAACATTAAATGTCTCATAATAATAATTCAAATTTTACCATAAAGGTGAAGATAGTAAAATGTTCACTTTTCAAGATTTAGCATTCAGAATTAGAACAATGCACTATGCATTTAGAAAATCAAACAGAACACCAAATTAAACATTACCAAAATGAAATGATAAGAGCCTTTTTGGTTTTCAAGCATCAGATTTAAATGGTACAAAATGACACCTTAATTTGGAAAAGCTCTCACTTTTGATCGTAACAAAATTTAGTAGAAAAAAATAAATAAATAAATAAATAAATTGTTTTGATCACTTGGTGAGAGTTCAATGATGTAAAAACATAGCAATATATACAAGGGCAATTTACTTTTATGGTAAATTACAGATAGGTACCCTATACTTTGGGGTTGTGATAGATAGGTACCTTGAACTTTCAATTGCAACACTTGAGTACCTTGAACTCTAAAAAATTAGACATTCGGGTCCATTCATTAGTATTCCATCAATTAAACATTACATGATGTAAAAAATACCCTTTTCGTATATTTTTTGAGATCATTATATGGAGTAAAATCATCACGAGAGAATGACGTCGTTGGAAAATTTGAATATGTCATTTGCTATCCATGTGAGAATGTCATCATGGGGAGACGTTCGGTTACCTGAGAATGATAGAAATACATGAGAAGTGTATTTGTGGTATTATGTAATGTTTAGTTGATGGAATACTAACCAATGGACCCCAATTGTCTAATTTTGAGAGTTCAAGGTACTCAAGTGTTGCAATTAAAAGTTAATTATACTTGGCTATCATTACCCCAAAGTATAGGGCACCTATCTGTAATTTATCCTTACTTTTAAGATCAAACTTCAAAGTATAAAGCCTATGCACCCATTTGGGAGGCATTTACACAATGATTTTTTGCTTTATGAGATTGGATCCACTTAGATAGCCTTTAAGCAGTAAGTAGTGCTTGGTGGAAAAAACACATAAAGTAATTGTATTCCACCCCGAACAAGGGCATTCTCATAATGGTTGTTTAAAAATGTATTTGATTTGAAAGATAAAAAGTAGGGAAAGGTAGTTCTTCATCAGATTTGATTACCACAAGTGATAGTTCTTCATCTAGGAATTGGATGTCGTCCATTACCACAAGTGATAGCTCTTCATTTAGGCTACAATTGGCATTCCCTATTTTAATGAGTTATCTCCTTTTTAGCAGTTAAAATGCCCATACAAACACTAAGCTTTTAACTACAAAAAGGAGACAAGTCTTTCAAACAATGAATGCTGAATGTAGCCATAGTATATGTTGGTTTTGTAAGCATTTATCCTTGGGTGTTTATTGCTTTAAACATTTGTTTTAACAATTTTGCTTTAAATGTTTCTTGCTTTTATTGTGTGGTTGAGCATAAATTTAAATGTTTTTTACTTTTCAGCTCAAATTAACACCCAAAAAGTATACCACATAAGCATTCCATTTCAATAAATGCTTAGGCATTGGGAGAAACAATAATTTAACGTTCCCCAAATGTCTCGTGCATATAAATCCAAGAATTTATGATTTTTAGTGTTTACTAGTAAGTATGCACGTGGGAGTTATAGATGATGATAACGATAATAATAATGTATCCAAAATTTTATATAAAATTTGTGTATTTTTTATTTTTTGTTTTTCATTATTAATCTGATACAGATTGGAATATCCAAATATGATTATGTAAGCACCTCATATTGAGTTGCAAATTTTTTGGGTATCATTGACAACCTACCTAGTTGGTTGGATTTTTTCTTTTTGTAATGTTTTATCTTTTCAGTGTATTTTTTTGTTCATTTATTAAAAAATGCAAGCTTTAAAGAGAGGGAATTGAATGAAGTGAAAATTGTAATTCACACTACATTTTAAATCTCACAATTAAATATGGATTAAATTCAAAAAATGAGTATTTTAGTCAAAAGAAAGTTCAACAATTTTATTCATATTTATAATAGCAGTGCAAATATGGAATTATAGTAGATGTATTTATTTATTTTTCTATAATTTTTCTATTTCTATGTGTGTAAAAATAGTTATGTTATGTACACTTATTTTTTGTTTAATATGATAAATATATGATATTATACATGTGCCTAAATGTTTTTTTTTTTGTAAAAATTATGTGTTTTTATATTTTATTAATTTTTATTATTTAATTATGAAATTAAAGATTGGCAAATTTGACCAAAAAATCAAACTATTGATCTCCGCTAAACAGGAAAATAATTTTATTTTTGGTTATTTTAGATTATGTATTTCATTTTCACCACCAATAAATATAATTGTTATTTATTTCACTTATTTTTTAATTTGATAAATAAAAATGTCATAAATGTGTATATTTTTTATATATTTTTGTAAATTTTTATATTATTTATATTTTAAAGTTTTATTATCTAGCTATGACTTTATGAGTTAACCAATTTGATTTGGATGGTTAAATTGCTTAGTCAACACTTGACAAAGAATGATTTTATTTTTTGAGTAAGTTCTAAAATATATGGGTTTATATTGTTAAAAGCTTTGGACATAGATCTAATTAGTAGCATTTATTAGTGAAAAAATAACTTAAATATAGAATTTAATAAGAAATAATGTGAATTAATACCTTAAATATAAGAATTAATGAGAGGGGGATTAAATGAGAACAACATTAATTGAAATTACATTTTTCAACCTTCATAATTAGAGATAGACTAAATAACAATTGTGGGCATTTTTGGTTAAGAAAAGTTCCACGCCTTCATTCATATTTTTTATAATAGTATAGATAGATATAGATTTGATATATAGTGAAACCAAAAAGTGGTTTCATGCTTAGTAAACACAAGCGCCCATGTGATGCTGATGTGATAACGTTTTTTCAATAAATGCCCACGGAACCAAACATCCCCTTGTTTCATTGGCATATTCATCGTGTTATTGCATGTTATATAAATCTATTTTTTTTGGGCGGCTTTGATCAAGGTGGTGATCCCCTTCATTCATCATATGGGTAATTTTGTGGCTCATACCATTTTATGAGCATGTGTGATTACTATTTAGGCATTGTAGTTGTCTATGATACTTGATTTTTTATTACTTCTACTCATGAATGATTTTGTGCAATGATATTGAAAATTTGTGCTATACAAATGATACTGGCCTTGTTCATAGAAGTTAAATCCAAATATCATATATATCATATCTAGTTAATACTTATTTGCACATGTGCTATTACATTAGCCAATGGTAAAATAAAAAGTGTAAATTGCTAAAACCTCCCTTGAAGTTATAGATCATTGCTAAAATCTTCCCTGAAGTTTGGTAATTGCAATAACCTCCCCTGTACCTTTTGACATAGTTGCAAGTGGACCCTCTGTTAGAATCATCTAAAAAGCGGTATTAAAATGTCCAAATTATCCATGCAATTACTATTGGGACTGGTTTCTGTAGCAAAAAAAAAATAATAATAATACAGACTTCATGAAAAAAAAAAAGAAAATTTAAAATTGTGGCTTTACCTCTAAGGCTATGTTTGGTTTGAAGGAAAAAGTAGGGAAAGGAAGGGAAACTTGGGGAAACCTATACAAGGCTTGTAAAGGTTTTCCTACATTTCTATTCCTTTCCTTACCATGCATATGGTAAGCGGTAACCAATAAACTGTAACTGGTATTCATAATTTCATACAAATTCACGTGGGTTTTGAATTTCTGATTGGTTAAAATTTTTCAGGTACCATACCTTTCCCCGCATCCGGCATCAAAGCAAACGCAAAATCTATAATACGGAAAAGATATGATATAAAAAGAGTTTTGATTAATTAAAATTCATTCATCAATTTTGATAAATAATACCTGATTGGCTACTACATTTTTAATTCCAATTAATTGATCAAATGTTTTTAGGATATCATATTTTTGATAAATAATACCTGATTGGCCACGTGATTGCGTTATCTACCGTGAAATGAAGCATATTTTTGTATTTTGTAAGTATCCACGTTTTTTTCGGCTATTATTATTATTTTTTCAGACGAGTTATTTGTGTTTCAATTTTTCCATTTTTCCCGCCTTTCCCAAAACCCCAATTCTCTCTCTCTCTCTCTCTCTCTCCACTACATTCATTCTTTCATTCTATCCGATCTGCTCTCAGTAATACACATTCATACACACAGACAGTTGCACAGCCCAGTAATCAGACCCTAAAGGGAGATCCGGCACTGCAAATATGAATCAGTACCACATCTATGAAGCTATTGGCCGGGGCAAATGCTCGGTAAGAAGTAAAAATGCAGTACATTTAGGGTTTGCTTTTTTGTTTTTCATGGATTCAGTCGAACCAGTTAACAAATCGACTTCTCATTCTCAGTTTTCTGTGTAACTTGTTTTTCTTTCTTATTGGTGCTTTTGATGTAGACCGTTTACAAAGGAAGGAAGAAGAAGACGATCGAGTATTTTGCTATCAAAAGCGTCGATAAGTCACAAAAGAGCAAGGTTCTTCAAGAAGTAAGTCGCATCCCTTTTCAAACATGGTTGGTCCCCTCAAAGTCTAAATAATGGGTTTCAAGCATAACCAAACTTTCTCGCTTCATTCAATTATGTATTTTCTCCCGCTGTGTTGAGTTTTGGTGCAATTAACGAGGAACTAAAATGGATGCTGGAATTTGTAGTTCTGTTGTTAAACCTGGCTAATTTTAGGACAATATACAATGATAGATTTAAGGGCTTCCATCCATAGGTTATTACTGCCACTACCTTTTTTTGCAGGTTTTGGGGCTATTATAGATTCTTTACAATTTCCGGTTATGAATATTCTAGGAAGTTCTGTTGGATCTTCATCTCCTCCAGCGATCTGCTTAGCTTTTATTAAAAGATTGGATAATTTTGTCATCTTGATTGTGTTTTTTGTCATTTTTGGATAGGATGTGACTTGTTTAACAAGAATAAAAGACCAGAAGATATGCTAATTGTATGTATTGATTTGTTCCTACGGTAATTATGTTAATTGTTCATCATTGGGTATGAATTCTGATGCCCTTCTCTCATTGGATTGTGCAAGCCTTTTGCTTTACGATTTCTGAACAATGAAGCACCAAGTGGGAACAAATGAAAGTACACATCTTATTTATTCACCATTCTCACTCTGTACTCAAGGACAAAATTCATACGTTGAGAGAAAAATCCTCTTTACCATGAGTCGTGGTTACTGCTTTCTTTTTTAGTTTATTATGATACTTCCTCAGTCTAATAATGAAATAAATCACCTCAGCATTTGAGTGGCTTCAGCCACAATATCAAAGGCATTTAATCATGGTACACTAAAACATATATATCGGTGGACTATGTCTTCTTAGAAATATGAATCTATAAACTGTGACAGAGTAACCTGCAATACTGTAACATCACAAGTTATTGTCTCCTTTACATTTCAACCCTTGTTAAAGAGGGGTAACTCTAAATGTATGCCTTCTAGGCTATGATTGGGGAATCACATCCACTGATGTAACTATGTAACTATAGTTCATTTTTATTCCTTTTTGTCAAGTAATGAGAAAATATATGCATAGATGGAAAGTGGAAAGTTACCAATATACAAAAGCCTGTACCAACATGATTAACACCTAAAGAAGTGGACTGTATATGTGTCTTGGGAGTCTCTTGCCAAAAATGCTGCAAACCAAGCAGCAGTGAAATCAGTGAGTTTGATGTAATTTGAACAATCTTCGAGCATGGTCAACTGATGGAATGCGTGCCTTGTCCCCAAACATCAAAAGTCCTAATTAATTGTATTTGATCATGTTAAAATATGATTCTAGGAATGATCCATGAAGAGCCTACTAAATGGAGTAATATATACTTCCCAACTCTCGGCAAAAAAGTAGATGATTGACAGATACCACTTATTCCATAAAGAAAGGGTTTAGTAGACATATATCTTACATGCTACCAACTTATAAATTAGAATACTTGGTTGGTTCTCCCATTTAAAATTGCCAAGACATGACAAAAGGGGTATACATCATTTTTCTTCCAAAAATCTCATCCAAAATAGTCTATAATTATACTGCATGCCTTTTTTGTTCAGTCCTTGTAGTTTAAGGTAACTTATTTCCAATTTTCATACATACAGCTCATGACTAGTGAGACTTATCTCTTTCTTCCTTGTTGGTGCATAAACTGGACTCAAATGCAATCTCCCAGCTGTAAGGAGTGATCAATAGGGTTGGGCCCAACTAGTGCCTCTTAGTTGCTAGACCAACCATAATTCCTACTTCTGTGGGTGCTTACTTTCTAAATACTTCCTGCTTTGTTCTCTATACCTCCATTGGCTTTTTTCTCTTTCTAATGATCAAACATTTTATGTACTGCAAGATAGTTTAAAGAGTGTGCCTTACTTGAACCTAGATGAAGCTCCTTTGAAAAGATGCATGACTAGTGCATCAAGGTGCATGTTTGGGTTGTCCTGTGCCTTGGCCTTGGTGCACGTTTTTTGTAAGTTTATTTTTTAAAATATTATGTGTTTTACTTCTAAATTACGTTTATTGGTGATGGTCTTTTAACATTTTAGAGAAACAAAAAATAAAAAGAAAAAAGACCTTTTGAATGGTTGAATCCCTATTTGTTACATGTAGGATTTTAGATAGTAAAATTCCCGCTGGAGAAGCAAACACAATACACCCATTGTTTTAGTTGACAGTTAATGATGTAAAACAGTGTCTAATCAAGAAAAAAAAGGTAAAAAACAGATACGAAACAGTAAGGTAGAAGAAGAAGGGAGAAGAGAGAAGAAGAAAGAAAGAAGGTTTTGGAAGAAGAGATTGTGGCTTTCTCCGAGCCACTTTCTATATTTTATTCGACCTATCATAATTAAAAAGAAGATAACATAAATGCCGCTAGTAAGGTGGCTGTTAATAAGAATAAGAGAAACCAAGGAAATAAACATAACAAAAGGGGCCTGAGGCCCATTATAACTAAAGCCCATAATTATAAAAAATAAAGAAATAATTGGACAAATAGGGAGCTGTCTGGCCCAATATCTCAACAGTTTTAAAAGCACAGGAGCATTTTGCACCTGAGGTGTGTGCCTTTTTGAAGCAAGGGCGAAAAAAAAATAAAAAAAAAAGCCAAAGAATTCAAAAAACAATGCAAAAAATTAAAAATGTTAAACATGAATTAATTAAAAATTAAAATTTAAAATAAATGTTTTTGAAAAAAACCTACTATGCCAAATTAAAATACATAAACATAACATGTAAAATATATTTAAAATGAAAATTTAAAAATAAAATAAAAAAAAGCCAAAGAATTCAAAAAACAATGCAAAAAATTAAAAATGTTAAACATGAATTAATTAAAAATTAAAATTTAAAATAAATGTTTTTGAAAAAAACCTACTATGCCAAATTAAACTACATAAACATAACATGTAAAATATATTTAAAATGAAAATTTAAAAATAAAATCAAGCATAACATATAAAACATATTCAAGCATGTACAACTCTCAATTCCTTATTTTTTCCCCAATTGAGTTACTTCAAATAGCTAATGTGATGTTAAACATTATGCATTGCTGATTTTATGAGCTGCCTTTGTACCAAGCCCCTTGAGGCAAATCCATATCAGGGTCTTAAATTCTTAATCCCTATAAAAAGATTTTATAACTTTGTTTGCCTTTTAAAAACGTCTTTAATTAGGATGAATGATGAGCACCATTAGCAAATATGGGGTTTTCAAAGCTTTGGTGAGCAGAAATCTGGCAAAAAATATTTTTATAACTTTAATTGCCTTTTAAAAATATATTTTATTAGGATGAATGAATGAGCAACATTAGCAAATTAAAAGACGCTTAAAGTTATAATTTTTTTATAGGGATTAAGAATTTAAGGCCTCAATATGGATTTGTTTGGGTTTGCAACAAGCCGCTACGCATAAAAAACAGAAAAAAATGCGCAAATTTTCTAAAGGCATGTGCTAACCTAAAATGCGCCTTGCCTGCTTTTAAATCGCCAAATACACCTGATCTTTGATTAACCCTAAAATAGAATGAATTCTAGGCATATTAGCACTCCTCCTTTGTAAAGGTCCTGACTTCTTAACTGATCAAAAAAAGGTTGTGACCTCTTAGGATTAGGAATGCAAGATATCCAACATTACACTATCTACTTGAAGTAATGCAAACATGTAACTTTGAATTTGGTTTATATGTTATGTTATGAATTTTGTTTTGAGCTAATAAGTTTTAGAAACATTTAATTCCTTCTGAGATTCAGGTTTCTGTATTTTTTATTTTTAATTTGCACCTTGTCTTGTGCCTTGTGCTTGGGTGTTAGAAGGCCCTTGTGCTTTTCTTGCGCCTCTCACTTTTAAAACACTCTAGGAGAAAGAAAAGTGTCTTGAAAAAATTCAGATATGCTCCTATTTCAACCACCCCATCTTTAGAATACCTAGTTTGGTGGTATAGTTTTTTCAATTTGTTAAAATCCTATAGGACTTGTAACTAGATGCCTTCTAGGAGAGTAAATAGTACTCTTTTTTAAAATGGCATACATAATATGGTCCTATTATCTCTTCAGATGCCAATAGATCACTTTGAAAATGGATCCCATGCAAACATGGAAGCAAGGGAAGAAACTAAGGAAGAAGAAATCAAGAGATTTCATTTTTTTTATTGGAAACGGTAGTTTTATTAAAAAAATTCAAAATACTACTGTCAATTGATTTCATATTTTTGAACCAATTTCATTTTGTTTCGTAATTTCTGGGTGACTTAAATTTTAATATTATTGAATTTTCAAGTTTATTTTCTTGTTTGATGGCCATCTGGGAATATAGTTAAGTTTCATCTTCATCATTAATCATTATCCCAACTATATGGGGTCAGCTATATGAATCCTGTTTCACCAATCCATTCTATTTGAAGCCATATAGTAAAGTTTCTATGCTTTAGAAATTTAGTGTTCTTAGTAAATATGAAATTACCATTTTTAATAATTTAGACATTATTTAGTATTCAACTATTTACAGTAATTCCCATAATTGATTTTTATAGTAAAATCATGACTTGCTATTTTTAGTAGTTTTTGGTTTTTCTACCAAGTTTGTTTTAGAGGAATTTGGGGCTTATAAATGTGGCCCAATTTGAGAAGGAAGTTGCTACATTTTTCAAGTCTGAATACAAGGCCTTAGATCTAATATAAGCAGGAAGTTGTTGTTATTATTATTATTTTTTTCATTTTTTTGATTCTTATTGGTCTATATAAGAGTGTCAGCAGGTCTTGTAAATAGCCATTCATCATTTCATCTCTCTATTCTTGAGCAATAAAGCATTGCATGCTTTCTTATTCTCTCTATAATCAATTGCTATAGAGTATCTCATTTATCTGTTTTTGCATATTCTTCTATTGCTTTTTAGTGAATTCTTCTTAATCTTGCTAGTTTGCTGTTTGGAAAAGTCTGGTTGCATCAGGATCTACACATCTATCAGATTTAATGAAATGATTAGTTACTTTTCTAGTTGTATCTACTATGCACCTTAAGTCAGTATATGTCTGTTCATGCAGGTTCGGATTCTTCATTCTTTAGATCACCCAAATGTACTAAGGTTCTATTCATGGTAAGCTACTTTTTGACAGTGGCCTATAATTTTGATTGCTTAAAATGCATAATCCATCCTTTTCAATCCAAGTGTCTCTGAACCAATTAAAATGCCCTAGTTAGATGAGCATTTTAATATGGTTAACTTGTTCATGAACTGTATTTGTATTAAATTTCAATTGAATTGTTCCTTACTAGTTTTTAAGTGTAACTATTAGGTATGAGACTTCTGCTCACCTATGGTTGGTCTTGGAATATTGTGTTGGTGGAGATCTCATGACTTTGTTACGCCAGGTATCTTTCTGTACATATCTAGATTATAGATAAAATTTTCATTGGTATTAAATATTATAAGCACACTATTGTTCTCCATTTTCCCAAGGGATTTTGGTATAAAGCTAGACACAAAAGATAGGAAACATGCTACAAATTGGATAGAACTTAGATTTGTGAAGCTTACAGGGTAATGACTCATAAGGAGAACGTTGCAATATCTTTGCGGGTTTTTCCTGAAACTTTTTGCTTTTTATTAATAATTTCTCCTTTAATCTAGCATGAAGGCAGTTTATAAATCTCTGCTATTTCAACATGAGAAAGATACCAGTCACTTGTGTATGGGTGCTGGGACACAGGTTTTTACAAAGCTTCTATTTAGCCTTTCTATTTATTTATATTATATAAATAGTTTTTGCTTGAATTGGAGTAAACCACAGAAAATGGGTTCCAGTTATATAAAGTAACTGTAGAGTTTAAACCATACACTTTTATAATTGGAAAGTGGAATTTGTTTTGGTTGCAGGATAGTCAACTTCCTGAAGATTCAATACATGAACTTGCTTGTGATCTTGTCAGGGCTTTACAGTAAGAAATGCTTATTGACATTCATATTCATGATTTACTTAAGAGTTTACCTCTTTTAAGTTGATGTTTGGCAATGACTACCGCTGTTCAGGTTTTTGCATTCAAAAGGAATTATTTACTGTGACCTAAAACCGTCAAACATCCTTTTGGACGAGAATGGGCGGACCAAGGTAGTTGGTTTCTCTTTCTTCATCCTTTAGCTTGTTACATTGTTGAAAATTGATAGTTTCCGTTATGCTTGCCTGTAAATTTATAGTTCTCGGTCATTCTGGTTATTGCAGCTCTGTGATTTTGGATTGGCAAGAAAATTGAGTGATATATCTAAAACTCCTTCTTCTCTGGTTGGTTCCTCTAACTACTATATACCTCACCTGACCCTTGTGCTAACTTATTTATCACAGCTATTCCTAGTTCTGAAATTACTGTAATTCCCTCACCCCTCTCTTTTTCTTCCTTTCTTCAGCTGCCACAGGCAAAACGTGGAACACCCTGTTATATGGCACCTGAGTTGTTTCAAGATGGAGCAGTTCATTCTTATGCTTCTGATTTGTGGGCCCTTGGTTGTGTGCTTTATGAGTGTTACTCAGGGAGGCCTCCCTTCGTGGCGAAGGAGTTTACACAGTTAGTAAAATCTATCCTCTCTGATCCGGCTCCACCTCTTCCTGGTAACCCAAGCCACTCTTTTGTCAATCTGATAAACTGTCTTCTGGTAAAAGATCCTGCTGAAAGGATACAGTGGCCTGAGCTTTATGGCCATAGTTTTTGGAGAACAAAGTTCACTCCTGTGCTTCTACCTCCTCAGCCTGCTTTCACAAACATGATAGAACTTTCTGCTAGGAACTGTCTTTCAGAGCGCAATGGTGATAAGCCCCTCCAACATAAGACACCCCCCAAATATCGTGAAAATGATTCAAAGGGAGTTCCTAAACAGGATGAGAATTCTATTTCAGGGGCAAGAGGTTTTGAGACACCAGTTAAGAATGTTTTTGTGGGCCGAAAAACTCAAACTAGGCCTTCTAGCAGAGTTACTGAGGAGAAGCAGAAAGATGCTTCAAGTGCCACAAGGGGTGTGAATCTTCTAAGGCTCTCAAGGATAGCAAAATCAAACCTGCAGAAAGAAAATGAGAAAGAAAACTATCGGAGGCCCTTGCCCAATAGTACTGAAAATGATGCTGAAGTTAAAATTGAGAACAATGACATGGAGCTTGATTTTAATGAGAACACTGAGGATGAAACACAGGACGAAACAGATGGATGTGAAAATTCTACTCCTACTCATGTTGAGAAACTTCCAAGTATAGATAAGGACAATGGCAAAGTGGAAGAGACTGATCATAGTACAGTCCACATGGATATCTCTCCAGAGATCAATGTGGCTGTCTCTGATGACCCAAAAACACTTGAGCAGGAATCTGGTTCAGAACACATTGAAGTAGTTGCTACTCCGCCTGGTGGTGGTCCCCAAAGAAAGGCTCAAAGGGTTAAAGCAGTTTCAGGGAATGCAACTGATTCTGATTCCTCAAGACCATCCAATAACCTTTCACAGGTGCTTTGGCATCCATCAGATCTCTCAGTCAGACCTGTAATGCCCAGCAGAAGAGGTGATAAAGCTTCAGAGGCAACTTTATCACTTCCCTTTGATGCACTAATAGCATCTGATTTTGTGAAATTGTCCAAAGAGCAACTTGATGTACTCAACACTCGTATAATATCCATTCTGAATGGCAACATCCCTGTTGGAGAGAAGCAGAACACGATTAGATATCTTGAAATGTTAAGTGGGAATGCTGATGCTGCAAATGTCTTAACCAATGGGCCAATTATGATGGTCCTTGTCAAAATGCTACGGCTATCAAAGGCTTCTACTCTGCGTGTTCAGCTTGCTTCAGCTATTGGGTTGTTGATTCGACATTCAACCTTCATTGGAGATGATATAGCGAGTTCTGGTATTTTGGGGGCATTAACAGATGGACTTAGAGACAAACAGGAAAAAGTGAGGAGGTTTTCTATGGCTGCTTTGGGTGAGTTGTTGTTCTATATATCCACTCTAAATGATCAAGCCAAGGATAGTAATCCTCCAGAATCTCCATCAAAGGATAGCCGATCTGCATCTGGGTGGCAGGTTTGCTTCTCTCTCTCTCTCTCTCTGCCCCCCTCTTAATATTTCCAATTTTTCATCTTGGAAGTTCTATTTTACCCACTAAAAATCTTTGATTTTGTTAACCTTTGTTTTCTACCTATTTCTTGTTCTCAAAATTAAATCCATTATTCATACATATGTTTTCTTCCCCCTCTGTAGGTTCCAAGTCCAGTAATTTCTCTGGTGTCATCCATTTTACGGAAAGGAGAGGATGATGTAACTCAGCTTTATGCTTTGAGAACAATTGAAAACATTTGCAGTCAAGGTGGGGATTGGGCAGCTCGGTTTACCAGCCAGGATGTGATTGGTAACCTCTGCTATATATTCAAGGCCCCTGGGAAACAGGAGAATACAAGGCTAACTGCAGGATCTTGTTTGGTTCGGCTGGTTCTTTTCAACCCCCCTAGCATTCAATCAGTCATGGAGAAACTTTCATTTAAGGATGCTGCATCTGCTTTTGTCAAAGGTGGTCAACGGGAGCAGCAGATCAACTTGAACCTTCTAAACATGGCCATGATTGGAAGTCATATGTTCACAAGCATTGGCCGGCACCTTCTGTCCTTAGTGGAAGAGAAGAATCTAGTGCCGAGTCTTTTATCACTAGTTGAGCAGGGAAGTGAAGTCCTTCGTGGGAAGACACTTATTTTTGTGGCTCTCCTCTGTAAGAATGGACGGAGGTGGCTTCCTCATTTCTTCTGCAATGTGAAGTTTCTCTCTGCAATTGATAGGTTGGTGAAAGAGAAGGACAGCTATTTGCAGCAGTGCATGGGGGCCTTTGTGCATGTTGTGTCCTCTGTTGTGCCTGGTCTACTGGAGAGTATAACTGGAGATATTCAGCAAATGATGAGTGGGAGACGTCATGGGCAGGTTGCTGCTCTGAACAGTCGAGCCACTAAAATCAATGTTCATTTGTTTCCTGTGGTGCTCCACCTGCTTGGACGCTCATGCTTTAAAAGCAAAATCATCAGCCACCAGGTGCTGGAGCAATTGGCGAACCTCATCAAGCTTATTGAGTCACCTTTTCAGGTTATGAGTTGAGCTTTCAATTTACGATTTCTCTCCCTCTGTGTTTGTTTTTCTCTTGCAGGCCCTATAATTCACCAATAAAATTGCCCCTTTGTTTCTAATTGTAGAATAATTGGCAATGTGTTTTAATATGCTGTCAGTATTTTTAGGAGTTTGAAATTGACTCGTAACCTGAATAGGTAATGCTGGTAACTGAAAAATAGACTTGCTCAAATATTAACTTCAATGAAAAAAATTTAGGTAAAAAACCTTGTGAAGACTTGCCTGTATTAATAGATTTGCTTTTGTTGATTTGTTCTATCTTTAATTTTTTTATAGTAACTTCTAGAAGACTAGAACTACTTCCTATGAACCCAAACTCTAACCCGACGTCAGTTACATAAATCATCTTCTTTATGGATCCTCTGGATTACTGATACATTTATTATCTTGTCAAATTGCAGGGCAGAGATGATTTCCAAATAACACTTCTGCGAATTCTTGAGTCCATCACAGAGGAGCCCTCCATTGTTCTTGAGGACCCCAAAATTTTCACCACTCAAATTCTTCCTAGTCTGGCTGTGTTGTATAAAGGAAACAAAGATGGAGATGCTAGATTTCTTTGCCTGAAGATATTCTTTGATGTGATGGTCATTGTCTTGAATGAACCATCAGAAAATAAGCAAAGAAGAGAGGACTTAAAGTCTATTTCTTCTGCCTATTTTATCCCATTGTACACTAGCTTTATGGAGGACGAAGATCCAATTCCCATGTATGCACAGAAGCTCCTTCTGATGCAAATTGAGTTTGATTACATAAAAATTCCGGATATCCTACATCTGAAAGCGGTCTCAAAGTGCTTTGAATTTCTTCTTGGTGATCTGTCCAATGCAAATGTTAATGATGTTAATCTCTGTTTGGCTCTCACGTCTGCCCCAGAAATGGAAACTAAGATACTCTCTCAACTAAGAGTTGTTAGGAGGATTGGCAACCTCCTGGAGTTTGTGAATGCAAAGGAAATGGAAGATTTTCTTGAACCTACTCTTGGTCTATGTAGGGCTTTCCTTATACGAGCTGTGTGCAGCAAAAAGGACTTCATATATTCAAAGGAACCAGCTCTATTAGGTGGTGATATTTCCCTTGATGTGAGCAGTGCAGTTGATTTGCAGCATTCCATAAATGATATCACCGACTTTGGCAATAGTGTTGGTGTACTGCTGGAATTGATTGGATCCCCTAATGCACAGGTTGCAGATTTGGCATCTGAGTGTGTGATTTTATTGCTCAAGGCAGCTCCAAGGGAGGGGACTAATGGTCTTTTGACAAACCTTCCCAAGGTTATTGGGATCCTGGAGTCTTGGAGACGTGTTTCATCTGGCTTACTCTTGCGTCGCGTATTGCATGCTCTTGGTTACTCATGTAGGTTCTACATGGGCCATGCAATGATATTGTCAATAGCAACATCTGAGATTACAAAGATTAAAGCCATCGTTTCCGATATTAAAAACTCAACCATGCCCAGTGTTGCCAATGCTGCTTCAGTTGTTGTTCTGGAGTTGCAGCACCTTCCTCGTTGCTTCTGAGACAATAAAATGTTAGTTACTTTCCGAGGCTCAAAAAGCATGTACTCTTGTGCTTATTTAAAACATCGTTATACTGAAATTTCAGAAATTTGCTGTTGTGCACAGGATTATAAATCGCCAATTTACTACATATAAGCTTGTTCAGTCCTTGTTTTCCAAGATCTCATCTGAGGTTATATTATCCTCATATTGAGGTGAGTTTGTCTTCTTATCTGTTGTACACATGGCCGCATTAACTGGGCCCGTCTCTTGTATAATCCATGTATCAACATAGCATTATTAAGGTGCTCAATTTGGCATTGTTTCTTGAGAATTTCTTGTGTATTGTTTATTCTCTATTTCTCTGTTATAATTGTGCATTGTCTCCATTGATGTTGTCTTACTACAGTCACAGGGATAAGAAACAGATGGAGGCCTGAACATATTATGTGAGCAGTGAATTATTCTTACTGCAATGTACTCACAGTCTGCAAAGGGTGATCGGGGAAATTAATTGAATGCATTGTCGAATCAACTTTCTGAATAATCTTGCCCTCATCAACCTATTATTTGTTTAGAGGTTCTATTTTCTGCTGTGGTGTGACTTTGATCTTGTCTGCATATGCTCCATAGAAATGAGTTCATAAATCCTGCATCCAGCAGTCAATTCCAGAAACTTTCTTGTTAGCTAGCTAACTTCATATGTAGCTTGATGTCCCTATCTGATGCACTGTAGATCAAAGTGGAAGCCATACTGTTTTATACACAACCCAAAAGATGCCAAAATGTGCATTAGTAAAGCAACCTGATATTATTTTGGATGATAATAGTTCTTCTAAGGACAAATATTTGTCTATAAATTGCATTGACACATGATTTTAAATACAGATAATAAGGATTAAAACATCATTGCCATTTATGGATCTGTTTTAGAAGCATCAGCTCGATTCAACTTGGCCTTAATCCCGACTATCCTTTGCTATTTGTGCTTTATGCCTTTATCAAGAACTGCCTACCTAAGAAACATCTCACCAAATAAACTATTTCTTGTTTTTCTAAATGTGAGGAGACTCAGACTGAATTTACACTGCAAATGGATCTTGATTCCTGAACCTTAAATTATATGAGAAAAGGGGTGAAAGAGAAAGACAAGGAAGGCAGCTTGATGGTGTAGAAACAATTGTTAAGTCACAGTTAATGACCAGCAGATTCTGTCTTTTCTTCAAAACCATATGTATTGGAAAGAAGGGTGAATATGAATCTAGTTTGAAAGGCTTGATTTAGCTTGGTCTAAATATAAAATTTTTAATATGTATGTTTTTTTTTTTTTTTTTTTTATTTGAGGCTTGACTTATTCTCAAGCTAAAGCCAAACCGAGCAGAGCCTAAACATATGAGCCTGAGTCAAGCCAAATTTGAGCTGGAGCCTGAATTCGGAGTTGAAATCAGCCCCCCACAAGATAGTTTTCCACAATGTCCCACAGCACATCCCTGCCGTGTATTGAGAATATCTCCCGATGATGCCTCATTATTTCTCATATTTATCATTGAGAGATGTTCCCAATACACAGCAGTGATGTGCTATAAGACGTGGGAAATCGGGGCTGATTTGAACTCCTGAATTCGAGCCTATTTTTTTTTCCAGGACTGAGGACTGAGGACTGAGCTATTTAACTTTGCTAGACTCGTGGTCTCGGATCCATCCCTAATTTGTTAATTTTGGCAGGACGGACAACCAACAGCGGTTTACATGCTCCAGGTACAGGAAGAACGGGGCCGGACTTCTCTGTAATTGTTGGTTCATGGCCAACATCATTCATGTGAGTTGTCATTTGCTTGCTAATGGCCAAACCTATGACCAATCAATAATCTGATTTTCCCATCTTCGCATCCTTTGTGGACCCTCAGCATTAGACATTTTATATTGACCATGATGAGTGCGGTGCTGCTTCCGTTAGTATTTTGATTGAAGGAAGAAGCAAGCATACCTTCCTCCGTGACTTGCGCAGGATAGTTTTCCGCCGTTGGCTTCCAACTGCTCCACAACTGTCACTAATCAAGATCTTGAGTGAGTTCTTATCTTGCGCTTCTGTACCACCTTAAATGATTGAAACAGGATAGCTCCGTCCTCCGTTACTCTGATTATACGAGGTTCCGGATTCACTAATCAGTCGGTCGGGTTATCCTCTTTAGTGGGCCAGACTTTCATCAGATGGATTCTCTTCTCCTGAAGCCCAAGGCAGTATACTATTCTCTGGCATTTACCTTATTAACGGTTAGGGAAGTACCATAGTACCATACTACCAGACGTGGAAATGTGCTCTGGGCAGCCCGATAGGGCTCGTTAATCACCAAATGAGCAATTGATTGCCACGTGTCGCACCTGTGGGGTTATTCGAATTCTCTTTGCAAAATCATGCTTCGGATTCCATTTCCATTAACGTAGCCTTGCCAGAATTCAAATGTATCGTTACTGTCTCTTTTTTCCAATTACTTTTATTTGCCGTCAAGACCTCCCTGAACTTTCAGATTTTACCATTAAGTTAGGGTGGTGAAGGACGAGTAGGTTGATTTACCAAAATACCTACCTTTAAAAACTTGTATAAAATGGAAATTGCAACACAATTTATTTAGAAGCCTAGAATTGCAACAAATACAACAAGAAATTAATATCAATTAAACCAATAACAAATGGAATTTGAAAAAAAATTGAATGAATATGTTTTTTAGAAAATAATTGGAAAAATGATAGTATGGGGATTTAGAGATGTTTAAACAATCACATGAGATTTTTTTTCAAAGTTAACTAATGTAGTTAGAGGTATAATTGGATCTGATTCAACAAGATCAGAATATGATCCGATTATTGAAAATTTGCATTTGAATCTGATTGGAAATCAGATCGAATTTAAAGATATTGGATCCAAATTTGAATCCTAATGGGCTCAGATTGGATTTTGATTTAATCCGATTTTACTTTAATTTTTTTAAAATACGAAAAAATTACTTTTCAATTTTATATAATGAATTTTAATATAAATATATATACTGAAATAACTATATAAAAATTATATATTAAAATAAAAATATTATAGTATAATTAGATTAAGATTTTAATCAAATCCAATAGAATCAAATCTAAATTCATTTCGATTACATAAGCACATTATCCAAAGATGATAAGATTAAGTATTGAATTGGGCAACGGATTTTCAAATATATTGACAAGAATGTTAGAGATCTTTATTAAAATCTAAAAATTCAGAGTTCTTTTCGCAAGTCAGGTAGATAATTAATTACCACTGCCCCTAAAATACATGGTAGTAGCACGTAATTAAAAAAATCCATGGTTACTCCTTTAGGTTGTAGTCTGCTTGAACCTTCCTACCCAATAAATAATCACGGACTGAGCGAGTTACAGGAAAATAAAATTTGAAAAGAAAAACAATAATTGTCAATCTTGTCCCGTAGCAAACATGCCAATCTGTATTTTCCATTGTAACCCAATAATCACTTTCCGCGTGGCGCATCAGTGGACCCACACTCATTGATCAAACCTTTTAAGCTCTCTTCATCATAATACTCCACTCAGCCTTCTCGCCTCGGTCTCGCTATCTCTCTCTCTCTCCTCCCCTCTCGAAGTTCTCAAAAACACATTTATTACAGTCTCTCCTCCAAATCCAATAAAGTGTTTGATTTGATCATCATTTAATGGCTTCCTTTTCGTTACTCTTCGCGCTCATCGTCGCCTCCATGCTCCCACTCTCACTCACTCTAGCTTCGGAGCTAAAATTGGAGTCCTCAGCCATATCAGCGGCGCCTGCTTTCTTGCCAAACCCACCGCTCTCGGCTCCTTCGCCGGCATTATCCCCGGATATAGATCCGTTGTTTCCAACTCCAGGCGGGGCGAAGACTTCTCCAACTGTGTCGTCTCTGCCCACCATTCCTTCCAACCCAAGCCCTCCGAATCCGGACGAAATTGTTTCATTAGGGCCCGACTCGGGGCTTTCACCATCCCACTCTTTACCGGCCTCGTCTTCCAGCTCTCTCAATTCAGTCGGGCCTCTAAATTGGGCAATGTTTCTGGGTCTGGTCGTGTTCTGGCAAACACAGCTTTTTGGCATGTGACTAGTGAGTGAGGTACTACTGCTGGTGCTGGACTGTTTGGGTGGGGGGAGCTGCAATTCAAGCATTCAATTATTGTCATTATTTGGTTCCACTTTTGGTTTCATGCCTGAAGATCTTCTAACTAATTTGTTCTCTTTTCAAAACCTACTACAAAATGTTGTTAGTGCTCTAGGTTTTTCTTTCATCTTTCATGCTGTAAGATACCCTTTTTTGTATTTTAATTAATTTTGTAATTGGTTGTAATTTATTCTATTGAATTGAGAGTTAAAAGGTGGAAATTGGTTGGGAAGACTGGTGGTCAATTCCACCCTAGAGTTTGTGTTTCTTTTATTCACTTGTTCCTGCTGTTCTTTTTTTTTTTTTTTTAATTGAATCATTCATTTTATTAACATGGGTTGGGTCAGATTGGGTGGGGGCACATGGCTTTGGGTAGGTATGGTAACTCACATGGCTCTGTATAGACATCACAGTCAGTGAGACAGGACATGTGAATGGGGGACTGTCTTCCATGACTAAAACCAAGCTATCTCAATTCTCAAAGATGACATTTAGTTCTAACGGTCATGAGACAGCAAAGCCCAATCCTGGCTGTCCTTGGCTAACTAACTGGCATTGTCATTTTGTCAAACACTAAGTTGGAAACACTAACTAGCATTGTCATTTTGTCAAACAGTGGCTGAATTGTTCTTTTTACTTGATAGGGCTTATTCTTCTTCTTGTCTATGGCTTTTTATAAAAGTAACTTATTACTTCCTCTTTCTTAAAAAGTAGTGAAGATGCTGAAAATGTGTAAAGGTGCTCCTGGAAAACATCAAGGAAAGGGACTGTTGAGAATAAAATGGACAGTGATTGTACCTACACTTCTCCCAATTTCAATACTTGAAACAGAAGTACAGAACTATTAGTAGACACCTAAAAAGAATATATATACTATTAAATGAATGAGAATGGCAAAAGAAAATTACAATATCTTCATGACTTTAAAAGCCTATTGTAAAGAGAAAACCCCAATAGCAAAAACCTAACTACCCAAATATAGATTTGTAAGCCCTATTTCTTCTACCTTGTGACTACCAAAAAAATAAAAAATTTCTTCTACCTTATATAAATACATGAATCTATATGAGCCATCTTATATGGTTTACAATATCTTCATGAGCCACCTTTCTCTAGAGGGCTACAACGCTAGTCTGGGGATTCACAAACCCATTAAATAATTTCATTGAGAATGCTTCTTTCAGCTTGCTAAATTCGAAGGGACTTCTTTTCTTGGACGGTTCCTTGGCAAAATTCTTCTTCAGAGTCGCATTTTCCTCCTTCAGAACTTCTATAGCTACGCTGAGTTGTCTTATTACTTCCCTCTTCTCTTCGTCCTTCTCCATTAATTTGTCTTTTTGGATCCTGTTTTCCACCTTGAGTCTCTCTATTTCTTCTCTAAGCCTCATCACTTGACTCTCACCGGCACTGATTTCACATGAAACTTCTTCCTCTTCCCTCTCTGCATCCACTTGAATTACTTCTTCCTCTTGTTCAGGGTCATCAACTTCAGACTCCCCAGATTCCTCGGAATCAAAATTCTCGGAGTAGCTATCATAAGACTTCTGCATGGGGCTTGTTATCTTCTGAGTTGAGTATTTGCTGTGATAAGGAGACCCTAATGGTGTGACCAGGCGGGCCCCAGATTCTGACTTAAGCTGATCAAATCGTTCGGCTAAGGAGCGGTGTGCCCGGTAGAAATCCTCAACCATGTTAACCAGCTCTGGCCGCTTCTTGTAGTACATCTCGGCACGCTGCGCAAAGGAATCCGCATCTTCTTCAATCAATTTCAGCATTGCCTTTGTCTTCTCGTCAAGCTCTGTCACATAAGGAAAATTAGCCTCAGTTTAAGAAAATAAGCATAGTTACATGGACAGTGTCGTCGGTGGCAGAGGATGAATGCATCACTAGAATTTGATAATGATATTTGCTTATGTCTAGTCAAACTCCACTTTGTCCAAATATCCAATGTTTATTTTTAGATTGAATCAGATATGCCTACATCCGAATTTGATTTGTTCCTCAGATTCCACTTATGCTTTGAATTTAGATTGAATTCAGATCAAATTCGATAAATATTATCAGAAATTAAATTAAAATAATCTATAAGATAATCCGAAATAAGACTTGAAC
Source organism: Nelumbo lutea (assembly GCF_056320005.1). Taxonomy (NCBI): domain Eukaryota; kingdom Viridiplantae; phylum Streptophyta; class Magnoliopsida; order Proteales; family Nelumbonaceae; genus Nelumbo; species Nelumbo lutea. Next base: position 105,046,726 of record NC_142686.1, read on the forward strand.
CCATGCCTCCTTTTGTAAACATACAACACTTAAACCAGCTTGCAAAAGATCTATACTGGATTGGATAGTGGTGAACCATACTCGATCCGATCAAATATAAATAGATCAAATTTGGGTCACCCTTATGTTCTTTGTTGCAGCCAAATATACTTTATTACGCCGTCTATTAAAGAATGCTACAATAGAATCGGGTGGAACATGACTCCACAGCAAATACCATTGCAGCCCTATTTTTACGGATTCCAAAAGGGTGGACGAAACCCCACTAGCCCCTAGGCCCAATCCATCATCTACATATTTTATTCAAAGGAAACTGGTAACACCGTGAACAGGATCTTGGCTCTTTGAAACTTAAAAAGTTAAAACCCCGAATGATTTTTTTTTTCTTTTTTGCCAGAAAAAAGGGTAACCCATTAGCTAGATCAAGTCATTACAACCTAAATTCAGGCTGCCCTCATTACATACCAAAACATTGTAATTGCAAGCATTATATACTAGAGTATGGGCAGTGAAATTCATTAGATCTACTAAATGATTTTTAGTTTCATAGACAGTAGGTGGCAAAAAATTAAGCTACTTCACCCCGGGTTTCCTAAAAACAGAACCAATAAGTGTGACAATCAGAGGACCTCGGTCACGATTCAGATTCTATGGTGGAGAGTAAAGGCAAGGCCCACCATGTGGCTTAGTCAGAAAACCAGGTTTCATTTGTCATAATTTGTTAAAATGATGAAGTTTGATAGACTAATCTTAGGGGTTGGTCCCCAGCACAGTAGTTTTCCTGAATTACTTTAATTTAGCACACTGTTAGTTGTTCTTCAATACAGTAACGTCTAACAAGAGAAAAATAATCAGAAATCAGAGCTACAAATACTAAAACTAGGGAGCCCCCAACAGTCGAGCTGTCCTGTAAATTAACAATGGACTGACTAGAGAGATAAGGAAGGGTGGGTACCCGTAAGCGTGGATTGGAGCCATGCGGAGCGCCTCGGGCTGTTGTGACTGTCGAACCACCACGAATAGGAAGGCTTCTTCATGCTCAGCATCATCATCTTCTCTTACCTTCACCAAAACCAAACACCACCCACCAGCAAAATCAAGCCAAGTAACAGAAATGAAATAATATCAAGAGAAATTTAATTTGACTTAATAAAACTCCCACAGTAGTTGGGACTCAACAAAATCCGGCTTATCTCAGAGCCTCCACAGCTCTTAATTTGAATTTTGAAGAACACTTGGAGGGCACACTTTGGGCTGTCTGTGTGTCGCTCCTCCCTCTCCGGGGTCGCAATTTGGAGACAATCCTCAGGGCGGTCCAGAACGAGCCACCAGATTTTGGAACTGGATCGTGCTTATTTTTGGCGACAGCCAACTGGCTAAACGGTAAACGGGCCACCTGTCCAGTGAACGGTCCTGATCGGCTGATCCCCTCAAATCGGAACACGTTCTGAGTAATGCAGCACTGCCCAAGTGCTAGGTGTCCCGTCACCGTGTCTGCACTGCAGACTGAATTCAAACAGGTATCGCTTTAATTTTCAAAGGGTATTTTTGTCAGAATGCCCTAAACATCGACCAAACGTGTCTTCAAAAACTAAGGATATTTTGGTCATTTCGGCTCAGAATTCAAATCGACTTCGAGGTACTAGACTCTAGACTCTAGTCTAGTCCAAAAATAAAAGCGGAGTCCAAAAATATCCTTAGTTTTTGAAGTCGATCTCTACGGTGGAGATAGGATCTAGGGGTGGCCTGAATCAAAACTCTGGAGTCCAAAAATAATAATAAAAAAAAAACAACTAAAAAAAACAGAGGAAAAGAAATGAAGAAAAACCCTAGCTTCCGGTGTTTAGCAACAACTCTATGAATGGCCAAAATAAGCGGAACCTATTCTAGCAAGATTCTGAACGCCGGATTCAGCTGCTGGAAACCGAGGTCCCGGTTAAGAAGACGCGATCACCGGTCAGTAACTAAGTCAATGAGCTACGAAACATCAACACCAAATGCGAATCCAGTCGCCGAGATCTGACCCAACGAATTTCCTAACTAACCAAATAAGAACTAAGCAGCAGGCCAACAGATGACACAAAACAAGCGTATTGAAAAGTAGGATATGGAGAAGAAGGAGACAGATTGAGAGAGAGAGAGAGAGAGGCGCACCTACCTTGAGTTCCCTCTCGTCGCTGGCTCCAGGGGAGGAGGAGGGAGACGTCCTTCTGTTCGCAAAACTCTGCTCCGACCGAGTAGACTTCAAATCACAGAAGAGGAGAGTGCTTTGTGTGATGTGTTTAAAACATGGCCCGGTTTCGAGTTTGTCTCATTTTAGGAATGATACGAGCTATTCACCCTATTAGAACGTGACACGCGTCCCGAAGCAGATTTTTGAGCGTCGAGATAATCTACCTTGAATTGTCTAAACTATCCCTACCCATTCCCGTTATTTGCCACTCTAACTGTCTAACATCTCTGCATAACGGCTTGGCTGAGACCGAATCAGCCCCCCCACAACATCCCCACCGTGTATCGGGATCATCTCTTGATGATGACATCCAATACATGGCGGCGATGTGCTGTGGGACGTTGTGGGGGCAGTCCTGTGTGGCGCTGTGCTTAGGGTTTTTGTTAGCTAAACTAAACCTTTAATTAAACGACTTCGGATTTGTTCCTCAGAACGCACCTCACACCAACCTCAGAGCACGTTGCCACCTCACACCAACCTCAGAACATGTTGCTGTGGTGCATTTAGAATATCTCCCCATGTGAACCTTTCATCATGTCCCAATTGGAACATCACTCGTACTAAAGGGGCATGTTTTTTTTGGATTTTGAGAGGGGGAAAGTTGGTCAATGGGATTTTGGTTTTCATTGACCATGAATTCAATGTTCTTTTTTCAGATTTACGTGGGGATTAGAGAAAGTTCATTTTCTTGGGTAAGTGATACCTATCTCTTAGGTGGATAAATAACTTTCTCGGAAAAGTTGCCAACACTTGAATGACACAAAAATGTCATTTTCAATAATAGATTTTTATGGCTAAAATGGCAATTGCCTTATTTAAATGAGAAATAAAAAAATATGGGTAAATGCACTTGTTCGGATAAGTGTTTTTTAGGAAAAACTTACCCAGATAACTGTATTTACCCGACTAAGTAACTTACAAAAAAGCGAGCGGGGCCTTAAATTATTATTCATGGGAAGTGTCCTCGATATAATATACGATGGGATGTGACTATTAGGCTAGTGTGAAACGTACTCTTGTAAGGAGAAATCTGAATTCCCATTAAAGGGATTTGTGACTGCATTGGCTTGTTGGGACAAATGTTAGGAGTGTTTGTTGGTAGCAGTTAGATCTATCAAAAAAGTAAATTTAACGGTTAATCCAATCCGTCGTCAAAATTCAGGTTGGGTAGGGATGGGCCACTGGCCACAGGCACACGAGTTCACATCAGCGCCCCACAAGGGGGTGCCCCACAACACATCCCGACCTTATATTGGGAATATCTCTCGATGAAATGTATGGGAGATGATGTGACATCATCAGGAGATATTCCCAATACAAGGTCAGGATGTGTTGTGGGGCGTTGATGTGAACTCCAGACTCACAAGTAACCTATTTTGAATCGAATGATTAAACTTGTGTTTTTGGTAAAAAAACCATTGATCCATCTGATCCATGGGTCAAATCTGATCTAATTGCTAGGGCTAGGTTATAAAACTAAACCATTCAATTTAGACTCTTGGTTTGCATGAATAGGGGTTTTGAATCAGAATCAAAAGGAGTTATTCTGACTCCAATTATTTAATTGAACGGAATCGGAATCCTATTCCTATTCCTACTGAAATGACATTCCCCCATTTGAGGGAATAGTTATTCCTTGCCCCTCTATTAGGAATGAAATCACATCTTTACTGATTCTCATTCTCATTCCCCCATCAATGGAGTGAGATGGCATTATGATTTTGATTGTGATAGGGGCCTTTAAGCTTTTACCAAGAAAAAATGGATTGCAGATTTCGAATCGGCATAAATTTGAATAAATAGGCGCAGTTTGGCAGTTTTCGAGTAAGACAAGGGTATTATAGGGATTTCATTTCACAGGGAATTAATTGACTGGTTGTTAGAGATGGAGCGTGCTGGACAAATAAAGAAAGAGATTGCAACGGTCGAAAAATCGCTTTAGGTGTGGGCCATCGTGACTCGGTGAGTCGGTGGTCGTCGACGAAGAATCTCTTTGTGGCTTCGTCCTCAATGACGAGTTGGCAACTGTCACAAGGTTGTTGGGACTTGGGAATCAGCTGTGAAGCGCCTCGTGTTTTGGATATTAGATGTTTGGTTGCAGGCATCGTGCTGTTGTAGTATGACTAAATAATCCATGCCGATCACAACCTGGGCTGAAGGCTGAAGCTATTTCGGAGCACCAAACAGGCTCATTATTTGAGCAGCCTGAGCAGGGTGGATAGAGTTTAGGGGGGCGTATTTTTTTTTTTGGATTTGGAGATGGGGAAGTTGATAAATGGAATTTTGGTTTTTATTGATCAAGAATTTCATGATATTTTTTTCAGCTTTATGTGGAGAATAGGAAAAGTCTTTTTTCATGGGTATTACTTTTCAAGGAAAGTGTGATATTTATCTCCTAAGTGGATACATAATTTTTCTATATATGGGAAAAGTTGTCAATACTTGAATGAGATTGGTTGCGATGTAAATCTTGAACCAGGTATAAATTTTGCTTCACTTTAGAAGGAGTATAAATACAAATATGTAAAGTATAAAATCTTATATTTTGTATTCTTTTGTAGAGCCTGTTCTGTACATATTTGTATTTGTGAACCATATATGATTCAGTTGGTAAAAGTACAAATATAATACGTATAATAAAAATACAAGGTATAGAAATATAAAATATAAAATTTGTACAGTATATAATTGTATTTGTACTCTTACCAAACTGAGCCTATGATTCACACTCCTACGCGATACAAAATTCGTAATTTTTATCTTATTTGCTGTCACTAGTAGTCTAATAGTTTGGTATAAAATTTGCATTTTAAAAACTAATGCAATTTACTACCACCTTCCCATTACCTCAAAATTTTCTTATATAAAGTGTACCACATCATTACCTCATTCCCAAACAAATAACCTTATCACACTTTTATTTTTTATTTTTTATTTTATTTTTCACAAATAAAATACAACGCCCCAAATCTGAAGCAAAAGTAAATCAAAATTTACACTTACTCTATTTTCTCTTCCATGCTTTTAAACCTATGCAAATGAAATGATAGGATAGATAGAGGGCTGTTGTGCCATACACGAAGAGTGGTGGATGAACATGACAAACTGTGATTGTTGCATCACAAAACTTCGGATCTGGAGATACAACGCTTTACCGGTAAAGGCTCCATAATAATTGCAAGGTGCATGTACTAAAGTTTGAGCTTCACACGTTGGGGTCGTGATTCATTATTTCATTCAAGAGATGACCACCAGTGGCGGTATTGGGATATGGGCTGTAGGAGGATCTTTGGAGTGCAATACCAGAATTATAATCTTTCGAGTGCAATATATATATATATAATGGGTGCTCGTGCAGGAAATAGAATTTACTTGTGCACGTGAGGGCAACACATATAAGATAATTATATATATATATATATATATATATATATATAAATAATAATAGTTATTATAAATATTGTTAATAACTAGATATTGAACCGTTTGAATAGTTTTAACCATTTTTTAATTTTTTTAATGTTTTTGTCATAACGGGTTGATCGTTTGGTTTGAATGATTGGACCGTTTGACCAAGTAATTGGACCCTTGACTGGTTCGATCACCGGGTTGGTTTTAAAATTATATAAATATTGTTAGTTAATTAGATATATAATTATCTAATTATATAAATATATAATAGTTATTATAAATATTGTTAATAACTAGATATCGAACCGTTTGATCGGGTTTGACCGTTTTTTATTATTTTTTGATTTTTTTTCAAACAGGCCGACTGTTCGGTTCGAACGGCTGGACCGTTCAACTCGGTAACCGGACCCCAATTAAAAATATTATTCAAGCGTGACTTAAAAATGATATCGTTTTGGCCACTGGTTTTTGGATCGACGATTCAACCGTCTAGTTCGAATGGATAACCCGTTCTAACAACAAAAATTTAAAAAGGCAAAAAACCAGTGAACGGGTCAACGGGTTAACGGTTCGACCACTCAGGTCAATGGGTCGTTGACGAATTGAACAATTTTTGGACAGGGACCGAGATTGGAGTAAAATGGAACTGGTTGCCTTGACGATTCCCAATTAAAAATATAAAAAAACAGACGACCCATTCTGAAAACAAAAATTACAAGCAAAAAGTTGAGTGTGTGAGGTCCATTAAGCAGTATCATACGTGTTATGTCATTCGAGCATGTGACTCATACGACTTAAAACGGAACCGTTCTGGCCACTGATTTTTGGGTTGACGGTTCGAATGGATGGCTATTTTGACAAAAAAAAAAGAACAAAAACCATTGAACGGGTCAATGGTTCGATCGCTCGGGTCAATGGATCATTGACCGATTCAACGATTTTTGGTCAGGGACTGAGATTAGGATAAAATGGAACTGATTGACTGTATTGTTTCGAATTAAAAATAAAAAAAAAAACAGCAAAAAACCATTGAACGGGTCAAACGGGTTGATAGTTCAACTGTTCGGGTCAATGGATCGTTGACCAATTCAACGATTTTTTGCCAGGGACCGAATCAATGAATCAACGGGTCGATGGTTCCATTTCAGACCCTGGGCCCCTCCGCTAGCTCATTATTAAGATAAAAGACTGCTATTTTACTATGGGTCATAGTCATAATAACAAAGTCTTCAATAATAAGTCTATGCCCCCGCCCGTTATCATCCACGGATCTCATTTATGAAGACTTTCCCAAGTCTTGATAGTGATCCGGAGAATGAATCTACCAAGCAGTATATTCCAATCAAGTGGATGAAATCAAAATTAATTTCAATGCTTTTTGCATAAACAACCGGTGTTCTATTGCTTGTGTGGCCAAAAATCACTTTGGCCAGATTTTAGACTTTAAAGCATATGAAATTGGATGTACAAGTGTACAACTATTAATTTTGATGAAGCATGGGCTGTTTGGGAAGCTAATCTTGCCCTCAACTTCAACGGGAAACCCATCACAATTGAAGGAGACTCTAAGTTGGTTATTGATAGCTTGAAGAACCGAGTGAAACCCCCATGGAGACTAAGAATGATAATCGAAGGTTGCAGAACTTTGACTTGCAAATTTTGCTCACTCCAAAGATGTATCTATTCCTTCTCTTCCCTTTTCTTTGAGCATTTTATCTTGTGCTAACATTTGGGGACGTGCTACCTCCCCCCGGGATCTAACATGATAGGCCCCCAATTGAATTGAATTGCATTGCTTTATCTTTTATGTTTGGCCCACTCTACCCCACACAATCACAGACCTTTGACCTCTCTATGTTGAATTGAATCAGCACCTTTGACCTCTCTATGTTGAATTGAATCAGCATTAGACAATTAATCTCACCCTTATACAGAGAAATGTAAGTAAAACAACGTTATTGTTGGGTTTATGGGGTTTCATCAAGGGTGTTTTTAGGAAATCTTATAAATATAACTTGTGTTATGTCTTGTAATCTCAGCTAGTGGAGATAACTAAGGTCCAAGGGCTACTATCTATTAGGTTTTTCCTTTTTGTTGTTTCTTTTTACTTTTGAGAAAAAAGAAAGGTATGAAGAAGATAAGAGGGAAGTGGACAAGAACGTAAGAGAAAAAGAAGGGCTGTAGAAGGAGAACCATTGTAACTCTATTAGAATCTTATATAGTGGATTTCTTGCTCTTGAAACTTCTATAGTGCTCTCTCCATCTCTCATCCATTTTTCTTTGACTTCTGTGTGTTAAATTTCAGCTCTTATGTGTTTGTTATGCTTGAATGCACTGTTCCATTAGCATTTTTTTAAACATTTAGAATTGGTATCAGAGCTATTGGTTCCCTTTATTGCTATCTATTGCTATGGAATGCCTTGGTGTATGTATTGTTGAATCACGAAGGGGAGTTGGTAGGGGTGTCAATTGGATTGGATTTGGTCCAATCCAATGTGAGTCCATTATAAATGGACCAGGTCCAATCCAATGAATATTTTTGGACCAATCCAATTCAGTGCCTGAACCATCCAATCTGTTCAAATTTGTTTTGTTTTAGATTGGTTTTAACCCAAACCCGATCCATTGACATCTATTTTCTTATCTTACATTAATGGACCAGATATTGGCTTTAATCCAACCCAATCCAATATAAATTTATTACAAACGAATGAGGTCCAATCCGATCTAATAAATATTTTGGACCTAATTGGTCCAATCAAACATGTCTTGTTGGTCTGTCCAATCTATCCAAATTGATTTTGGACTGGATGGGGTCCAATCCAAAACAGATCCATTGACACCCTTAGGAGTTAGTGATTATTAATTCTTGAGTTATGCAGTTGGTGGTTTTGGGTTCATTGTTGAGGAGGTGGAATAGTTTTTCTGCAGGTTTTAAGAGTGGAGGATTTCATTGCAGGACAAGATATTCTAGTAGCTTTAGATGGAAAGGAGAATAAGTTAGAAGACATGATAGATTCAACCTAGAAAATAGTTGACAGGAAAGAAGTTGGAGCAATCTGAAATTGTTTGGTAGATGAAGTTATCTATCATGTATCGGGCTTGAAGATAACAACAAAAATTTGGCAAAAGCTGGAATCTTTATACATGTCGAAGTCAATGACAAACGTGTTATTTTTAAAGAAACAATTTTATGGACTTCACATGGAGGAGGGAGCAAGCATACTTGACCATATAAATGAGTTTAATAAAATTCTTTCCTAGATCTTGAGTGTGGAAGTTAAGGTTGACGATACCGACAAAGTCTTTATACTTTTGGCTTCACTCCCAAAGTCCTATGATAATCTTGTCACCACTTTAATGTATGGGAAAGACAAGTTCAAGTATGATGATATTATAGCAGCACTATTAGAAAATGAGTTGAGAAAAAATCATACTGTAGATTCTCATGGAGAAGGACTAGTGGTGAGAGAAAAGGGAAAATTAAGAGGAAGGTCTAAAGAAAGAGCAAAAGGGAAGGAAGAAAGGTCAAGATCAAAATCCAAGGCCAAAGAATTCAAGTGTTTTTATTGTCATAAGGAGGGGCATATGAAGAAGGACTCCAAACAAAGAAAGAGGGACATAAAATAGAGCGAACAGGTGTTGCAATAGAACAAGCCGGAGAGGTATTTGTGGTTTCTGATAAGGAAAGGGAATTTGCAGAAACTTGATTACTTGACTTTGGATGCTCTTATAACATGTGTCCACATAAGGATTGGTTTGACAACTATGAACCACGTGTTGATGGTGTTGTTCTCATGGAAAATGATGCATCTTGCAAAACTATGGGGATTGGTACCATTAAAATAAACATGTTTGATAGATGTGTAAGGACAATTAGTGGAGTTAGACATGTCTTGGCATTGAAGAAAAATATTATCTCCTTAGGTACACTTGAAGCAAATGGTTGTTCATTTATAGAGACAAATGGTGCTCTTAAAATTAAGAGAGGGTCCATAATTGTAATGAAAGGAAGAAGAGAAGACAATCTCTATATTCTGGAAGGAAGTACAGTGACAGGTGGAGCTACAATTACTACTACGATTGATGCAAATGTAGATGATACAGATTTGTGGCATATGAGACGAAGCCATATGAGCGAGAAAGGCTTGTTAAAACTCCACAAAATGAAGGTATTAAGTGGAGTAAAGACTTGTAAACTAAAACTATGCAAGTATTGTGTGTATGGAAAGCAACATAGTGTCTTTCAAAATAGGACAACATACATGCAAAGAAATCTTGGAGTATGTTCAATATGATGTGTGGGTCCCACCCCTGTCTAATCTAAGGGTGGTGTTCATTATTTTGTAACTTCCATTGATGACTACTCTAGGAGGGTTTGAGTGTATTTCTTGAAGCACAAATCATGGGTATTTGCTAAATTTAAAGAATGGAAGATTGAGGTGGAATTACAGACAAAAAAAAGGGCGAAATGCTTAAGAATTGATAATGGGATAGAATACAAGGATGGCCTGTTCCTAAAATTCTATAAAAGTCATGGAATCAGAAAGCATTTTCAACTCCAAAAACACCCCAACAAAATGGAGTGGTAGAGGGAATGAATAGAATATTAAAAGAGAGAGCTAGGTGTATGAGATTGCATGTTGGATTACCTAAAGCATTTTGAGTAGAAGCCATAAATACAACCTGCTATTTAGTGAACAAATCACCAAATTTAGCAATTGGATGCAAAATTCCTGAAGATGTTTGGATTGGAAGGTCAGTTGACTATAGCATGTTGAGAGTTTTTGGATGTCCTGCATATGTTCATGTACATGTAGGGGGGAAGATCCAAGTTGGATGCTAAATCTAAACCTTGTATCTTCATTGGGTATGAGAAGGGAATTAAGGGGTACAAGTTATGAGATCCAATAGCCCAACGTGTGATATATAGTAGCGATGTGGTCTTTGATGAGCGGTCCATAGTGAAAGAAATCTGTAAGAAATATGAAAAGCTATTTGTAGAATAGATACATAAGCCCACATCTAATGATGAAAACAATAGTTCACCACATTCATCACTAGAAAGATCATTGGGCTTAGAGGAAAGTCAAGATAAGCAGGTGGAGCATGAAAAGACCGACTACCAATTGGTCAGGGATAGAGAAAGAATGTCTATCATATAACTTGTGGGATATGGATTTGAAGACATGGTGGCATTTTCTCTAGTATGTGGTAATGGTGGCCATTATGATTATATGAATGCACTCAACCAAGATGATAGAGATAAATAGCTAGTTGCAATGCAAGAAGAAATGGAGTCACTTAATAAAAATCATACTTAAGATTTGGTTGAACCACTTAAGAATAAAAAGGTGATAGTATGCAAGTGAATATTTCGCAAGAAAGAAGGAACAACAAATAATGAAGAGGTGAAGTACAAAGCTAGATTAGAAGCAAAGGGATACAGTCAGAAGGAAGGTGTGAACTATAATGAAATTTTCTCTCTAGCTGTGAAACACTCATCTATTCGCACTATGTTATTAATGGTATGTAGCTAAACTTGACTTAGAGCTTGAACAAGTTGATGTTAAGACATCATTCCTTCATGGTGAGTTGGAGGAAGACATCTATATGGAGCAACCAAAAGGCTTTAAAGTGCTTGGAAATGAGGGTTTAGTATGCAAATTAAAAAGATCGCTTTATGGTTTAAAGCAATCTCTTAGACAATGGTACAAGCACTTTAATGCTTTTATGGTTAATTCAAGTTACAAGCAAAGTTCTTATGACTGTTTTATTTAATACAAATTTATATAAGATGGTTTTCCTATTATTTTATTATTATATGTTGATGATATGCTTGTAGCTTATAAAAACATGGATAATGATTGAAGATCAAGCTTGTGCTGAATTTGATATGAAGGATCATAGAAGGGCTAATAAGATTCTTGAGATGAAAATTATTAGAGATAGAAACAAAGACAAGCTATGGATTTCTAAAGGAAGTATATTCTAAAGATTTTGAAAAAGGGTTGGGATGTCAAATGCTAAATCAGTTCAGACACCACTTGCACAACATTTCAAGTTGTTAGCAGAATTGTCACCAAGAATTGATGAAGATAGAGAGCATATGTCATACATACCATATAGTAGTGTTGTTGGGAGACTTATGTATGCAATGATATGCACTAGGCCTAATATTGCTCACACAGTTAGTGTTGTGAGTAGGTATATGGAAAATCCAAGGAAACAACAATAGCATGCAATAAAATGGAATTTTCAATATCTAAAAGGTACTATTAATGTGAGTTTATTGTTTGACAGAGGGTCCTATAGAAATTATTTGGGTGGTTTGTTGATGTTGATTATGTTGGGGACTTAGATAGCTATCATTCAATGACAGGGTACATATTTTTTTAACAGGAGGTCCCATAAGTTGGAAGGCAATGCTACAACCTATTGTTTCATTGTTCACTACTGAGGCTGAGTATATGCCAACAGTGGAGGGTGCCAAAGAGGCTATTTGGTTAACATGTTTTGTTAATGAATTGGGTTTGCAATAAGACAAATCAACCTTATTGTATGATAGTCAAAGTGCAATTCACCTAGCAAAGAATCAAGTGCACCATGGAAGAATAAAGCATATAGATGTGAAATTTCAATGGATTCAAGAGAATTTCCAATGACAAAGTACACTTAGATAAGGTGAACACACATAAAAATATAGCTAATATTCTTACCAAGCTTGTTACTACAAACAAGTTTAGTTCGTCTCGGACATGAGATAAGAGGAGATGCTCCTATGAAGCAAGAGTGGCACCTCATGGATTGTGAGGTGTGAGTTCACTGTTGATCTGTGAATGCATAAGTGGGTTACTTGACATGAATGACTCTTTACTTTTTATTCAACTACAAGCCAAGGTGGAGAGTGTTTTGTTTGTGGGGTTTCATCATGGGTATTTTTGGAAAATCTTATAAATGTAACTTGTGTTATGTCTTGTAGTCTCAGTCATCGGAGATAACTAAGATCCAGGGGCTAGTATCTATTAAGTATTCCCTTTTTGTTGTTTCTTTTTTACTTTTGAGAAAAAAAAGAGTATGAAGAAGACAAGAGGGAAGTAGACAAGAATGTAAGAGAAAAATAAGGGTTGTAGAAGGAGAGCCATTGTAACTCTATTAGAAGCTTCTATAGTGGATTTCTTGCTCTTGAACGTCAGTGAATGTAGGCTAAAGTGCTGAACCATGTAAACCTGGTGTGCTCTCTCCATCTCTCTTCCAATTTTCTTTATGAGTTATATGTGTTAAATTTCAACTCGTGTGTTTGTTATGATTGAATGCAATGTTCCATTAGCATTGTTTTAAACATTTAGAGTTATCATGCTATCTTGAAATTCTTTCAGAGCCATGAAAAGACATGTCCACTTCACCTTGTAGTTGTAGTGTTTGGCCCATCAGGAATCATCTTCGTGGGGGAGATGGGGCCAAGAATTTTAGGAGTTGCAGAGAACGGTATTTACTAAGCCAGTAGTTGAGTCTTAACCATTCTACATGTCTAGTTTTCTACAAAGGTGGTGCATCATGTGAACCCATGGGTTTATGTGAAGCATGAACTAGTCAATAAAAATTGGATACATTGGAATTTTGAGTCGTTGATAAGGTTAACGGGTGTTCAGCCATTAGCTGAATAAACCATATTGAACCACCCACAAAAGGGGAAAAACCAAAAATGATATCTTTCAACGGATTTCATTCAAAATCCCTCCCATTTCGTGTTCTCTCCTCTGAGCCCTAACTTGAAGACCTGGAAGGTCATCGTCCCGAGAAGATTACCTATTACATAGAGCTTCAGGACATTGACTTCACATTTCCAACTAGACCCAACGTGATGATTGTTAGAGGCTTCTCTCTAAGCATTGAATAAATCAACGGCATTGGTGGGTCGGAGTGGTTTTGGAAAGTCAACAACCATCGATCTAATTGAGAGATTCTATGACCCACTAAAAGGTACGGTGAGTATTGACGCGAAGGACATAAGGACATACCATCTAAGGTGTTTAAGGAAGCATATTGCATTCGTAAGCCAAGAACAGACGTTGTTCAGTGAGACGATCAGAGAGGACATTACACACGGGGTGGCAAATAAGGTGGATGAGGCAAAGATCATCGAAGCGTCAAGGTTGCCCAACTTTCACAATTTCATAGCAAGAATGAAATATGGGTATGAGGCGTGGTGTGGAGATAGGGGAGTGCAGTTGTCGGGAAGGCAAAATCAGTCACGTTTGAAGGAAGAAGAAGGAGAAGGAGAAGGAGAGTATCTGTTGGAATTCTTATCGCCATTCTATGTTCACGGATGTCGGTGTGTGGTGAGTGGCTAGTGGGATGCTTCTTTGGGTTAGGGCTTGGAGGGGAGGAGTTGAAATGGGAGGGAATTCGAATGAAATCCCTTGAAAGGAATCCATTTAGGTTTTTGTCCTTATTTTGTTCAATCGGGTTTATTCAGTAGAACACCCGTTAACATTACCAACGATTTGAAATTCCAACATGCCCATTTTTTATTGGTGGGTTCACCAGATGCAAACTCCCTAAAAATGCCCAAATTCCCAAACCCTTTCAATTTCCTATATGAAAGCCCCATTAGGAAAGTGGAAAGTATCCTATTGAGATTTTGAACCTTGATTCTATAAGTATATATAGAATCATCCTCTTGCATACATCCTTATTAGAGAGGAGTTTAGATTTAATTCTCATAGAATTGTCCTCACAGTGTATCCATAGTCTTTTCGCAACTCTGCATTGGGAATATCTAAGTCCTTGTATGTTTTTACTTATGGAGAGATATTCCAAATGCACGATTGCAAGGGATTGTTATGACAATGTAAAAATGTTTTTGTGAGGACCAAATCTGATTTCACCAAAGATTCTGAGAGCTTGCTCTGCATTTTCATGTCAAGGCTGCATTTTTATTCCTAGATATATTCTTTTCTTGTTTCCTCCCATTTATGATCACAAAAGTTTCATTTTTCTCTATATTTATTTTATGTTAATACAACTTCTCGATCACTCAAATTAAAGCTTGGACCCATGGGAACTAGCCAACGTATTACATTCCCCAAGGTTGCATTTGGAAATTTTGCAAATAGGGCTGCATTTTTTTTATACAAACACAAATATGTACTCTATAAAAATACCTTCTCTTCGGTTCATGAATGCAAAATGGTTCACAATTGTAAATCCATTGTACTCTTCTTGTTTGTTTCAAATCGATGTAAAGAGCTATGTGGTGGTCTCTCTCTTGCTCAATCAATGGGATAAGTAAGCCTATGTACATTGAGATCTGAAGAGTATAAGTTTGTATTAGGGGTGGAAAATTTTCAACCAACCCACTGAACCCACCCAACCCGTGGTGTGTTCGGAAGCGTGTCGTTAACCACTTCGGAGCACCAGTTTTAATAATTATAATTTTTTTTTCTGATTCTCAAACAATTACAAACGCAGTAAATGGTGAGAACATGTCATATCCACAAGGAAGTGAGGGAAAAATCGTTATTTACTTAAATCCGGGAAAGATAACACAGTTGAGAGTTGCTGAAACATAGAATTTAATTAATTAAACTAAAATTCATTAAAATAAAATTCAAGCAATGTTGGGAGTGAAAAGTGCAGAAAAATAAATAAACAAATAAAAGGAACAAAATAAAAAATTTGTAATCCGATCAGACGTAGAAATCTCCGGATCTCTCCTTTGACCCTCGAACTTCTCGAGCTAGGCTTTCCGTCTTACCTGGCCGAATTCCAGATATGCAAAAAAGGAAAAAAAAAATCAAACTGAATGAAAGTAAATTGCAGAAAGGAAAAAACGGAACTAGAAATGAAAGAAAAAAAATTAAATCTAAGACTAATGGTTGGGATTCGAATCTAGAGGTGGTAGTAGTGGCTTAGGCGAATTGCAAGCAGGAACCCCTCCTCTTGCTTGGGCATCCTCCTCTTCCTCTACCCTTAAACTTCTCAAGATCAAAATTTCGTCTTACCTGGGGGTAGAATCCAACCCCTTCTCAAGAGCCCTTGGGTCCTTCCTATAGAGAAGGGTGGATACAATTGGGATTAGAGAGAAAGAGGGGGTGGTAGTTGGGTTTTAGCAAAGATATGGGCGCCCTAGGGTTTCTAATGAAGGGTTAGAATAGTTCTGGGGTGATGCTAAGGCTGAGAAGAGAATGAGAGGGTGTCCAATATTATGTAGGGATGAGATTTGGGCGCCTAGAAATGGAGGGTGGAGATTAAGGCGCCTAGGGTTGAAAGGTGGAGATTAAAAAGAGTGGGTGGCGCCCTAGAGTGGATGATTGAGATAGAAAATGGAATGAAGGGCTAAGATCTAATGACTTGGGGCTGAATGGTGAGGATTAGAAGTTAGGTGGCGCCCTAGGATTAAAAAGCTAAAAAGAGAGTGCCCTAAAATGAATGGTGGAGATTGAGCAGCTTGGGGCGGATAGGGTTTGCTAAGGATGAAAAGATTGAGCTAGAAGGTGCCCTAGGGTTTGTTAATGAGAGGGGAGCATGCTAATATAGTAGGAGGGGTGCCATTCTGGGTTTAGTAGATAAGAGGCTCCTTCTTGTTCACAGTTTTTCACAAAAATGCCCCCTCTCCCAACTGGACTTTACACCAGTTTTCCAAAAACTGCATTTCAGCCATGTAACTTCCCCAGTTTTCCACAGAAATTGCACAGAGACCCTCAAAGGTCACAATATTGATTTTAACTGGAAAAATGACACACTTTGACTATTCTAAGGCAAAAAATACTCCTGAAATTATGCCCTTAAGGCATCAAACTACAGAGTTATCACACCCCCAACTTAACTATTGCTAGTCCCTTAGCAATGCAACCTTAAAATTACACTAGTAAAGAGATCATTCCAATTGCAAGATCATCCCTCACAAAATTAGTCAAGTATCCTGATTCCAAAATTCTCAAACTTTGTATAGATCAGTATTGGGCTTAAGGGGTAAAACTGTCATACTTTGAATATCGCAGAAAATTGGCTTAAAAATCTTATTTACCCTTCCATTTGCAGACTATCTTGATGAGCTGAGATTGATTTTTGAAATCAGGTGGGTATTCTTCTTATCATTTTTTACAGTGGATTTCTGCCCGTGAACTTGATATGCACACTTATTTTTATTGTTACCTTCCACTGTTTTACACGAATCTCAACACTTACCTTAGGTGAAGAGACCCAATTACTAAGTCTAGGGTGTACATTGACCTTTTATTCTTTTCTTTTTACAACATTGTTCAGGGCAGTCCACTGTTTCTAACAATTTGAAGAATTTTTGTCTAATTTCTCTATCTTTCTCTTCTTATCTTGGCAGGGGCAAACTTGGGAGTATTTCCCAATTTCTAATCGGTTTCGACAATATTCAAATAAGACCAATTTTTTACTCCTATTACTTGTTACCAATTTCTACAAAATTCAATATTCTTTTATTAGTTTCCTTAACTTTTTCTGTTTGGAATCTTTTTCAATGGAAAAAAAAATAATTTTTAGTGAAATTTTAATTCTACATACTTAAAGGCTTAGCTTCTTTCTTTTCAATTTTTTTTCATTCTCTCTCTCTCCCTCTCTCTCTCTCTCTCTCTCTCTCTCTCTCTCTCTCTCTCTCTCTCTCTCTCTCTCTTTCCTTACCCCCCAACTTAAGCGCCATTGTCCCCAATGGCATGACTAGACTGATGCAAAAAGGACTTGGGCCAAAGGGAACAATCAAGAGGGTTTTCCTAAGGGGTTCAAGGTCTGCCATTTGGTCTCGAATCAAGAAAAGATACAACACTAATCCTACAGACAACCGGAAACTACGTTGGGTTGCCTCCCAACTAGTGCTAAGTTTAACGTCTTCAGCCAGACACTGGCCCCTAGATCCAATAGGGCCCGAACGAAAGTGATTCCAAAGATGACACAGCTTATGAGAGGAGCACCAGGGTCTTTCATTTTCTGGGGAAGTTGGTTTAGGAGATCTGCACTAACATCTGCCGAGAGCATCACCTTTTGTGGGGCCAATCGTGGCTCCCTCTTTTGAGTACATACTCTTTCAAGAACTTGGCATAGGCTGGGACATGTTGGATCATGTCGATGAGAGGGCTGTTAATATGGACTTGCTTGAATAACTCCCTGATCTCCTCATTGCAAGTCTCTTTCTTCTTTTGCATCAGCCCGACTGTGAGTGTAATTGGATAGAGAACTACAGGTTGGCTCACTATAGGCTCTTCCTCTAACTTTTCCTTTCCTTTTTCTTTCCCCCCAACTTATGGTCTTATTGCTCATTTTATTCTTCACTAATGTTTTCAACTTTCTTTTTCTCATACGGGTCCTCTAAAATCCTCCCACTCCTTAAGGTTGTAATAGCCTTGGTATTTTCAAAATGAGGGTTCTTAGGAAGTGGTTGAATCTGCTGTGGAGGAAAACCCTGTGGCTGATTTCTAGGATTCGCAACCAGTTGACTCAGGAGTTGCCCTACTTCTCTCCTTGCCTTGGCTTCAGCTAGCTGTCCTATTTGGTTTTCTAATCTGGCAATGGACTGTTGTTGATTTAGGATCAGTTGCTGAAGCTGCATGAATTGATTATTTACTGTACGAGTTTTGGGAGGTTATGGGTAAGCCTGATACGATTGAGCCGGTTGATTCCTAGAGTACATCTATTGGAATTGACTCTACACTTGTGGCCTCTAAAATTGTTGGGCAATGGAGTTAGATGGATGATGATACTATTGGGACTGTGTGTAGGTTTGACATGGTTGAGCCAGTTGAGTCCTAGAGTGCACATCTGGTAGGGGGTTTCTTGGGCTTGGGCCCCATAAGTGAAGTTGGACTGATTTTCCTACCTAGGGTTATATGGGCAAAAGAATGAGTTAGCATTGGGTTGGAAAAATCTGTTGGTCGCATGTACTTGGTCTGGAATGACTAGTCGACATGGGCCCACCGCAGGGCACTGCCTAACATGATGGGCTGGACTTGCATAGATGGAACATGTTGGATATGATGATAAGGTTGGGCATGGGCCACTTTGTTGATGAAATGCAAGGACTTGATCAAGTCTTTGGGCCATCCCATTAATCTTATCCAGTTGTTGAGACACATGGTTCCAATTTATTCGTGGATCAGGTTGGAAGTAGTTTCTCATTCCACAAACTCCAGCTATTGAATTCATTTTATTTTGTTTTAACCCCATTTTTCTTCTTTTTTTTTTGAAATTTGAACATTAAATTTTAAATTTTAATTTCAAATTTAGATTTTGAAATTTAAATTTTGCAATTTAAACTCAAATTTGAATATTTAAAATTTTTTATTTTCTCATTCTTTTATTTTTTTATTTTTTTATTTGAAATTTGAAATTTAAATTCAAATTTAGATTTTGAAACTTAAATTCTTGAAATTTAAATTAATTTTTTTAAATGCAAGCAATTCAAACAACGATCTACGAACTAACCTAAGGTTTCCTAAACTAGTGGTTCGACCAATGTGAATCATCTTAGGTTCACTTGGAATTACACCACTTCCTTTGGATAGCCAGGTAAGAGGTGGGGATGTGGGAGGCTCCCCTTGCTCTTGCAAGAACCTAATTAAGTAACCACAAAACTCGTTTAGGCTTAGCTGATTAACCTCTTTCCTTAGACACCAACCACCAATTATGGGAAGTAATTATGAGCTTCCCTAAATTTTAGCACATTTTTGAACCAAATGTGAGGCTCCCTAAAAGATTTTGCCATCCAAATTTTAAATTAGCGTTTAGGGTGAAACGCACGTGAAGGGTGGTGATTTTTGGGCCAAGGAAGGGTGATGAAATCCCCACCTTATCTTATTTAAGTTGGATTGCCCTTAAATGGATTAACGAAAAGAATACAATAAACAAAATAAATGCAACTAATTACAATGTATGAACAATTATTTCTAATATGCAATTCAGCAATTTAACATAAAATAATAAAATAAAACTAATTCAGCAAAAGGAACAATTAAAATAATAAAAAAAGAGAAAGAAAACCTAACACATTCACAACTAACAAGATAATTTCAACAATTAAATAATCCTAAATGGTGCATGCTCTATAATATCAAACCTTAAATGTTGGAATGCAAATGCAATTTTTTTAATTTATTTTAATTTTAATTTTTTTTTGAAATTCGAAATTCGAAATTTAGAATTTTGAAATTTAAATTCAAATTTAGATTCGAATTAAAATTAAAATTAAAATTTCAAATTTCAAATTTAAACTCAAATTCGAATATTTGAACAGTTTCCTATTTAACAATTAATTATTCAATTAAATAACTAATTAAAGGGCAATTAAATAAAGCAACAAATAATTATTGCAAACAGTAAATAAAAAATTAATTGTGCTAAAAATAAATTAGCAACTATCAAAACAAATTCTAACAAGAAAAAAAATTAGCTAATAAAAGATGAAACTGAATATACAAAAAAAGAAAGATTATAAAGCAATAAAAAATAAAATAAAATAAACGAAAAAAATTATCTGACAATAAAAACAAAAAAACCGAATAAAACAGAAATTCGAACAAGAAATTAAAATAAAGAAAAAAAAATAGATTTAGAAACAAAATGAAAGAAAAATAATACTAAAAAATTAAATCGGATCTAGAAAAAAATTAATTAAAAACTCAAAAATCACTATTCTACAAAAAAAGAGTTTAAAATAAATAAAAAATATAATGGGATGACTACACCTGAAACGCAATCCAATTAATCTTCTCTCCCGCAGTCCCATAATGCTCTGGTACCTTACCTTTCGTTATTTCGTCATGCAAAATCAAAGAGAAGTAAGAATTAAAATGAGATAACGGATCAAGTAATAAAACAAAAATAAAAAATAATGAAACAAATATGGATAAAGCAAATAAAACTTTTGTTTTCTGTTACTTCCCCGGCAACAGCGCTAGTAAATGGTGAATGGTGAGACTTCGAAACACCAGTTTTAATATTTATAATTTTTTTTCGATTCTCAAACAATTACAAACACAGTAAATGGTGAGAATGGGTCATATCCACAGGGAAGCGAGAGAAAAATTGTTATTTACTTAAATCCGGTAAAGATACCATAATTGAGAGTTGCAGAAACACCGAATTTAATAATTAAATTGAAATTCATTAAAATAAAATTCGAACAATGCTGGGAGTGAAAAGTGCAAAAAAAATAAATAAATAACATAAATAAATAAATAAGAGGAACGAAATAAAAAGTCTGTAATCCGATCAGAGGTAGCAATCTCTGGATCTCTCCTTTGACCATCGAATTTCTCGAGCTAGGATTTCTGTCTTACCTGGCTGAATTCCAGATCTATAGAAAAGAAAACAAAAATCAAAGTGAATGAAAGTAAATTGCAAAAATGATAAAATGAAATTAGAAATGAAAGAACAGAAATTAAATCTAAGACTAATGGTTGGGATCTGAATCCAGAGGTGATAGTAATGGTTTAGGCAAACTGCAAGCAGGAACCCCTCCTCTTGCCTGGGCATCTTCCTCTTCCTCTACCCTTGAACTTCTTAAGATTAGCCTTCCATCTTACCTGGGGGCAGAATCCAACCCCTTCTCAGGAGCCCTTGGGTCCTTCTTATAGAGAAGGGTGGATACAACTGGGATTAGAGAGAAAGAGTGGGCGACAGCTGGGTTTTAGCAAAGATATGGGTGCCCTAGGGTTTCTAATGAAGGGTTAGAATGGTTCTGGGGTGATCCTAAGGCTGAGAAGAGAAGGAGAGGGTGCCCAATATTATGTAGGGCTGAGATTTGGGCGCCTATAAATGGAGGGTGGAGATTAAAGCGCCTAGGTTTGAAAGGTGGAGATTAAAAGGAGTGGGTGGCGCTCTAGAGTGGATGGTTGAGATAGAAAATGGAATGAAGGGCTGAGATCTAATGACTTGGGGTTGAATGGTGAGGATTAGAAGTTAGGTGGCACCCTAGGGTTAAAAAGCTAAAAAGAGAGTGCCCTAAAATGAATGGTGGAGATTATAAGGGATGGAAGGTGGAGATTGAGCAGCTAGGGGCGGATAGGGTTCGCTAAGGATGAAAAGAATGAGCTAGAAAGCACCCTAGGGTTTGTTAATGAGACGGGAGCATGCTAATACAGTAGGAGGGGCGCCATTATCAAATTTTTACAAAAACACCCCCTCTCTCAGCTAGACTTTACACCAGCTTCCCAAAATTGCATTTCAGCCATTGCACAGCGACCCTCAAAGGTCACAAAATTGAATTTAACTGAGAAAATTACACACTTTGACTATTCTAAGGCCAAAAATACCCCTAAAATAATGCCTTTAAGGCATCAAAATATAGAGTTATCAACCCGCCCATTTACTTGGCGGATTGGAAATGGGTTGATCACCCATTGGGTCAATTTAAATGGGTTGGTTGTGGATAACCATTGGGTTAACCACTATAGATATAAGTATTAATTCTTTAGCCATTTTTTTTATTTTCTTCATTTGAATGAAATAATTTACATTGATGCATTAATTTTCTATTAATTAGTGACTAAAATTAGTTTTGTATCGAATCAACACACTTCACCCAAATTGACATAAATCCAAATTAACTTGACCCAAGTCTAGACCAGCTCAACTTGGTCTAAATATGAATAGACTTGATCACCTCGGTTTGATTCGTTTGGGTCAGTAAACCATTCCGAACCCGCCAATCTGGCTCAACCCGAATCTAGGATGAGTTCGAGTGGGATGGTTTGGTTTGGCTTGACCCAAAATCCGCCCCGCTTGCTTTATGGATCGCCCGGGTCGACCTGTATCTGCGCAGCCCTGACCCAGATCCGAGTTGGTCCGACTTACTTCTCTTGACCCATTTCGGGCAAGTCTATTCAGTCCCAAACCCATGTATGAACCTGGTATGGGCTGGTCCAAGTCAATCCGCCATTGAATGAACCGGTTTGGTTTGGTCCAACCAGGCTAATCCAGATCTAAACGGTTCAACCACGATGTGATTAGCTTGAAGGTAATCCAATTAGATAGTTCAAGTTGGTCTAACCGGTTTGAACTAAGTGGTTTGGTCAAACCTGAAACCTGAACATAGTCAAATGGCTTCACCGCTTGTGTAAAAATAATATGCATGGTGATTTGAACCTTCACCACTTGTATAGATAGAAACTACTATTATCACCAAGCTATGACCAACTTATTTGTCAAGAGAGAGTTAGTTTTTTGTTTTAAGTATATTTAAATATAAGATTAATGGGTTTGGATGGATTGGATTGGGTTAAAGTGGGTTTGGGTTGAACCCAACTCATTTAATTTTATATAACTGGGTCATTAATGGGTTGACGGGTTAAATGGGTTTGGTTGAAACTCAACCCAAACCAAACCTAACCCAACCTGCCCAATTGCCACCGCTAGTTTGCATCCATCAAATAGAAACAGTAATGCACTTTCCTCACGATATGAATATGTCAGAAAAAACATTTTTCCCCTCTTAAACAATTCACTTTTGTATGGCAAACAAATGCTCACACACCCAAACCAGGGTACATAAATACCGTAGTTTGACGTTTGTATCGCAAACAAATGTAGCCTAGAGTGTAAATGTTGGTTCAGTGTAAATATGCACTCTGGTTCAGTTTTTCTAGTGTTTGGCAAGAACGCATTTACGCATTGACAATGACAGAAAAAACAATTTTCAAGACATATTTACATTGAAAGTGAGATGTAATTTTACATCGGAAAAAAGAAACAAATTTGTATTCAAAGTGGTTTTCTTTCAAAAAGGTATATTACTTTGTTGAGATTCGTGCTTGCATCCATTAGAACTAAAAGTTTGTTTAATAAGAAAGTAAATTTATCAATACAAAACTAACCAAACTTTGCATTTGTATACAATAACCCAAATGCACTCTGCATATTTGCATTTACACTCTATTTGACATTTGCATCGTTTCCAAAACGCAACCCAAGGATTTGCAAAGCTTGGACCAAAACTAAAATATTGGAAACTGTTATAACCATGGTTTTCAAAACCAGACCAGACCAGACCAGATGGTCGGACTGGAAAAACCAAGAACCGGTTAGGTGACCGGTTTCGATTTTCCCCAAAATCATTGATTTTGGTCAACAAACCATTGGCCCGGGCAGTTAATTATTCGAACGGTTTTGACCATTTTTTAATTTTTTTATCAAAACAGGCCGACCATTCGATTTGAGCAGTCAGACCATTCAACCCAATAACCAGACCACTGACCGATTTGGCCTCCGGATCGTTTTTAAAAACCATGATTATAACATTGCTGATAGCCCTTCAGAGCATAGCACACGTTAGATAGCTTATAGTCTAGCTGAAGCCGATCCAAAAGTATATCAGTATAAGCAGTGCACTGAGTACACCACAACCAATTGCCTGGAGACTGGAGAGAGACCCTATACCATAATTGAACAAGATTAAATGCCTTTTAACCATATTTTTTGAACATTATTTACACTTATAAACATTTTTAACTTAATACCACTTTTCCATGATATGCAAAGAAAATCAAATTTTAAACTCAATCCCAGCCAGCCAAGTTTGACATCCTCGCGAAAAAACAGAGAAGAGCAACGCTACGCATTCATCTACAATTTTCAAAAATATCCTAAAGCGCCCATATCTCTCAGTCGAGGATTCTTCATTCTTGTTAAACCCCTATTTATAAGGTTATGTTTAATTTTGATAGAAAAGAAGAGAAATCTGGAACCCCTAACTTATAACTCCAAGGCTTAATGTGGGAGTGCCAATTTGAAAAATAAGTGTTTATTATATGAGCGTTTAGTGAAAAAACACTTATTTTAAACAGGGTGGTATAGGTATTTTCAAAATGACGTAGGAGATGAACACTTAAAAATAAGCTCAAAACTTGGAAAGTGATTATTCTCGGGATTATTTCCCAAACTGCCAAGCATCCAAGTAAATAAGATCAAACCACATATTTATGTTTATGTTTGACCAACGACTGATATTGACATTTCCAGTTACTAGTAATTACCACATTATTTTTAGATCCAGATTCCATGTATTACCAAAGAGAAGATGGGAAAGAGGCAAAATTCACTAATAAAAAGACTCACATTTTATCCATTTAGCTTGGATGAAACAACATGGAAATAAAAGCACGACGGACCTACCCATGTTCACATCATTATAGTATCACAGAAATTCTACGAGTAGAAGGCTAGCTAATCATAAATAATTGGATAAATGCAACAGGAAATTCTCTTCTTCCTTGCATTTAAGCACCTCTCTTCTCAACAAGCTTATCAATCAGTTCCGCAGCATCATTAACAGTTGTGATGCTTTGGGCATTCTCTTCTTCAACACTAATCCCAAATTCCTCCTCGAGTCCCATCACAATCTCAACCTGAGGGTTGACATACCAACAGGGGAAGAATAATTACCACAAGACAGGAAATGAAAGCAGAGAGAGAGAGATGCGACAGCATGAAAACAGAAATGTTTAGCTAATCCTGGGAACATCGTTTTATTCATGGAGGGTCCCCGTAGCATTACCGACTCAAACATGCCAAGGTAACCATTTTTTGAGGCATGCAAGAACCAAGCATGTTTCTGAGGGAGGCAAGAACACAAATTCTATCCTAATTCCAGTCGCTTTCTCATCAAGATGGAATTCTTGTTTAGATGATAACAACAATTACAGCAACAAATATACAAAGCTTTATAATGTGCTACAGGTTTTATGCACTTTTTGTCTATGCAGCAACAAGCTTTAATGAAGTAAGTTAACTTCCAACAAGAAAACAATGACTCAAAACCAAAACAAACAAGGTGATTAAAAAGAACAGATCAAAGAGAAAGGTCTTTTATTTGGATACAAAATAATCTATATTTATGAAGTGAAAACAGGTTATCAATTTGCAAGGGTATGCTATGGCACTATTATCAATGAATCATATATCCCAAATGGACAACCACAATGGTAATTATCAATAGCCCCATACCAGAATAATGGGGAAAAAAGAATAAATAATAGGATTATCTAATGGAAAGATCATGTGAAGTTGTTGGTTACCGTGTCAAGAGAATCGGCACCAAGATCAGCGAATGTTGAATCACCAGTCACTGACGAGTCAGCTGGTAGTGCCAACTGCTTCTTCACTATTTCACACACTTTTTCCACAGTCTTTGTTTTTGCCTGCTCATGAAATAAGCACCTTAATCACAGATTACATCAATCAGAGCAAACATCACAAGGAAATAGCATATATGCTTCGACAACTCATACACAATATGGTAGGTTCAGTGAGAATCAACTAAAATAGGGAACGCAAGACTACAATTTTGTAGAAGAGCACATGATATAAATAGGAATTCAATAATGGTAAAGAAGAATAGCATGGATGGTGTTATCTCACATCCAACACGTGGATACACCATTTTATCCCAATCAATATCCAAGCTAATCCAATTAGCAAGCATCATCTGGAAAGTAGCATGCATTTTCCTTGGTCATCTAAAGGAAAGAGACCAATCGGATGACAAGGTTATAAAGTTAATTCAATTTCTTAACAGTAAGCAGATGGTCAAGTCAGTAGTGTAAATACCCTGGCTTATATGATAACCACATGTTAAAAGTATGAGTTCTTTGTAGAACTTTGTAAAGCCCAATTTCAGTAACTATCAGTAGGACAATTGCAACGAGGGAAGAAAAATGTAAAACAAAAGAAAACAGTATCAGGATTAGAGCAGCTTACGGCACAGGAAACACGGAAGCGAAGAGGTGTTGCCTGCAACCCAAGAGATTGAAAGCTTTTCCTATGAATTGAAAGTGAAACAGATCTCATACCAGATGCCTGCAAAAATGAATCAGCCACATGAACAAAAAATCACTACCTGGGGTTGGAGGACAACTGATAAATAAGAACAAAAGTATGGAATGAATATTCGATATTACCATGTTGTTAATAGGGAAGTGCATGGGAAAAGTAATGTTGCTTTACTTATTATTTATTTATTTTCTTATTAGTAAAACTAATCAAATTTTTCATAATTAAGGTCACAATAAAGAATAGATCTAAAGAAAGAACTGCTTGTCTGTAATCATATACACACCATAGCTATTTGTCAATAATCAATCACCAAAAATTATCCCAACTATCTGGAGTCAGGTATACAGTTCCTTTTCTCCCACTTACAGCTTAAATGCACTACTTTCATGGCGAAAACAAGCCAAACTACACATATTACAAACCTATACATATTAAAATAGAAATGAATTCAAAAATATTAGATGGAAAACAAGACATTTATTTCTAACTAATTAAAAGCAGATGAAAGCTAGTAAACAAGATTGTGAAACTCTTGGCTTTATTCACTCTACAAAACAGGTGGAGCCCATGAAAAGACATGTCCAACACTCCAACTATGTCTTGTCATGTATCTTTTATGGATCCCACCATGTTCGTTGGGCAATGTTTCTAAGAGTTGGATAAACGTGTTTGCTAGAATTCCTAATCAAAGCCATAAATTCATCCTAGGAATCCAAATTCCATTTAGGACATACAGTTCAATTCCTACAAACAGCATGTGCACTGCCTTCTTTTAACAGGTAAAAGTAATTCAATAAAGAAAAGTTAGCAAGTCATGAAGAACTTCAAAAAAATAATGGAAGGGGAGTCCAAGAAGGAGGTGTCAAGCTCAGAAAAGTTCAAAGGGACTCCCAGTGATGTCATAATTAGAGGATGGCAAAGAGTGGACAACTATAGCCTTGACCAGATACTAAAATATTGTCTTTTCTCTATTGACAGTGATGATCAAGTCTTTAAATCACAGAATACAAGTCCCACTAAGAGAGTGCAAGAACAGCAACCAAAGAAGCCTACAAGAGGGGCAACTAGCCACATGTACTCATACAATACCATGGAAAAACTACAAAAACTTGCCAATACCATCCTCTAGAGGGAAGATTCTCAATATAACTCCACCCTACTCCTTCCCTACACACTGAGTGTTGAATCCAATGGCTCACTCTTGAGGCTAAGAATCTAACCACTTTGATCTTGCAACAGCTAAAATCCCTTTTCATCCTCCTTTTCTCATCCTCTCTCATCTAGCCTATATTAGACTGGATATCACCATCCACCTCATCCTGGAACAAGCCTAAAGAAGTCCTCAGCCCAAGTCTTGAAGCAAAGCTATAACCCAGATCTACTTGAGTCCCCTACACCAATAAGATTCAAGAAAACCAATAGGATCTTTCACCTTGCCACCTGAAATCACCTTCCACTCCTGATGGTCCCTGGCTTTCCGAATGAGCAGTCTTCTAATCATATTGGGCTAGAGGAGAACACTGAACACTACCCATATTCTTGTCGCTTTTAGTTTGAAGAACTGCATGAACCCATGAGAGAAAGAGAGAGAGACTTTGACACAAAATTCAGAGTAAAATGTTCTATCATTTCAATCACATTGGTGCCACATAGGACAAATGAAGCCAGAAGACCTTCCAGATCCAGGAAATGTATTTTTTTTTCCAATTTCCCTTTGTGAATCCCAATGCAAAATGTGATGTTCACCTTTGAGTCAAATATGTTCTACCAAATAAGTTTTTGAACGTTAAAGTTGCATCATCTATGTGATACTGATATGTCAGTGTTTCAACCTGAAATAGGAATGCTGCCAAACAAGCTCAGACAGCAACGCATCACTTCCACCTGTACTGGACTTTGGCCTTAGACTATTTGGAAAGACTTCAAGGCCAAGAGGCATTACTTATGAGACAATATGTTTTTAAATGGAACACTGTTTCTGTTTGTGCTTCAAGAAAAGCTTATCTACTTTTGAAGAATTTGATTTCCCTTGATGTTGGACCTGCAATCTTAACCCTAACCCAACTCAAAGATTTTGTGTTGCGTCAGTCTCGGGTGGCTTGACCTCTCTACTTCTTTTGCCAAATATTCTTATTTCCTAGACTTAAGGATTGAGGTTAATTCACTTTTAGCATTAGGGAAATTGTCTAAAACTCACAATGAGTTTTCAACATTTCCCTTAAACTCACCACAACTTTTCAAAATGTCTAAAACTCACCATGTCAGTAAGTTTTTATTTTCCAAAACTCACACTCCGTTAGTGCAGTGTTAATGCTTCTTAACAGAGGTGTCCATGTCAGCATAAATAACAATTTTCATGACCAAATTACCCTTGAATGGTGAGTTAGAGGAAAAATGGTCTTTTTCAGTTTTTAATTTTCTTGTTTTTTTTTTGCATTTTTATTGTTTTGTTATAATTTCGGTTTTTTTTTACATTTTCTATTTTCTACAATCTATAAATTTTCCTGTATTTTTTGTTATTTATTTGTAATTTCTTTGTTTTTTATACAATTTTTATTTTCTGATTTTGTTTTTCAATTTCTATAGTTTCCATAATTTGAAAATAATTTTTTATTTTGTTTTCAATTTCTATAATTTTTATATTTTTTGTAATTTCTATGTTTTTATGTATTTTATATTTGAAGATATTTTTTGAACCTTTTCTTTTTTTTTCATGTCTAAATATTAAAATGGTAATATATTAACACCGCTAATTTATTTTGTATATATTTTATATTTTTCTAGGAAGGTTAAAATGGCAATATATTAACACCCGTTAGTCTGTTTAACATCAAGTTAGTGACATGGTGAGTTTTAGACATTTTGAAAAGTTGTGGTGAGTTCAAGAGAAATGATGAAAACTCGTGGTGAGTTTTAGATAGTTTCCCTTAGCATTATTATATGTAAAAGGGCATAGTTATCATGCTTTAGAAAAAAAATTGCCTTTTAAACTTGTTGACATACATGTAACGTACATACATAAATACATGCTTACAAAATTCAACCCAACCCGAGTTGCAGCCTTAATCATGGGATAGGGTATGCTAAATAACATAATATGAGCATATGATGTCCAACAGAGTTAGAATTCTGGGTCACTGAATCCTTTTTTTAGATTGCCTAGGTCTCCTGAGTATCCCACACATCTATGCATACATGCAGTGCAATTCATTGGGATAAATCCATAAATGCAATGCAAATCGGCAATTTCATCCCATTGAGAATGGCAAAGACGTAGTAATGTTGCAAGCTAGACAAAAAAAAAATGCATGCATAGAAGGTAGTACACTATGATCTGCGCGAACAAAGCGGATAACTTAATATCAAGATTTGAATTGAATTAAGAAAGAAGTAACTAATAGAGATGACGAGGCTATGAGAGTTTGAAACTCACGCTTTTTTTTTCTAATGCTTATAAAGAATTGCAAGGTACTGCAGCCCCACGAAGAAAATTGACCAATTTTTTTTCAATCCTACCCAAGATGGGAGATTGGGCCCCGCCAGCTACTACAACAAGACGCAACAGCAGATGGGCCTTTCGCCACTAAGACAGGGTCGACATGCGTACCAGGATCAACCGGTACATGTAACTTGTTTGCTCCTCTAATATGAAAGCCTCTAAGGCCTTACAGAGGTTGTATCATTAACTATCACCAAGGATTCCAACCCAAAAAACAAGCAAAAATAAATCATGACAATTTTCTCAGATCAATGAAAACATGAAATAAATCCTCTTCAGAGCTCAAACCCAACGAACAGTGCCACGGTGATTACCAAATGGTTATTAAAAACTTATAACAAGTAGTAATAAACTTCCTATAATAATGAAGTAATTATCAAGAAACAATCTACAGCATTAGTCACTTCGAAAACAAGTATAATCAAATAATATGTCCTCATGATCTATAATCAGGAAATGAAAAGCAGGAACACAAACCAAGATACCAGATTCTAAGACAGAAATCGAAAGCAAACAACATCGAACAGAAAGAATACCAAACAATGAGATGGTTATACCTGGTTCCGCTGGAACAAGCGCGAAGGAGCCGGAAGAGAGATCGACGTTCCTGTAATAGCCGCCATCGGTTGATCAAATCTAAGAACAGAGGTTTGGATTCTAACCTAAAACAAGAAAAGATGTACTAGAGAAGAGGGAATGGAGAAATTGAGGCTGAGGCAGGCGGAGAGCGCGAAGAGTGTGAGGTCGAGTGTGGAGATCTGAACAAAATGCATTTGCTCTTTCGTGCGCTTATAATGTTTATACGGTGGCTTTGGTTTTACCGAAGTCTTTAGGATGGGCGGAGAAACCGAGCTGAGTTGGAAACTGGAACCGGAATTGCCCCGTCTAAAATGCGCATGGGTGCTCTGGATACACTCGGATCTGCTACCCACATGCTTACCCACATAGCATTACTACCGGAACATCTCCCCGAACCTATAAAAGAAGAACGTCTCCTCGTGGATGACGAAGGAAACATTTACATTTTACTGTAATGTCTCGTGGGTAGAGATGTAGAAACAGCTCGTGGGTAGTAAATCTGAACCCGATATCTATACATTGAAAAATTAGAAGAGTTGGGGGTATTTAGATATGTGGATTGACATGAATACAACACTATTAATTAATTGTATTAAATTTTAAACATGAATACGATCTATTTATTAATAATGTACAATTCATGTAATTCGAATTTACATAACTGACTTGTTTTATTCAATACTAAATAATTGTATTAAATTTTTAAACATGAATACGATCTATTTATTAATATGATACAACTCATGTAATTCGAATTTACATAATTGACTTGTTTTATTCAATACTAAATAACACGTTAATTAAAATTAATACAAAGCAACACAATTAACTTATTTAAATTAAATAATAAAAATAAGCATTCAATAATCTATTATCTAAATAAATTCATAAAAAAACATTCAATGAAACACTTACCTACTATAATAGTATTTCATTCATATAGAAATGCATGAATGGGTCATTTTCAATTAAATGGATCAACCTTAAATAGATACATTTATTAATCATG
This sequence comes from Nelumbo lutea, assembly GCF_056320005.1. Lineage (NCBI taxonomy): Eukaryota > Viridiplantae > Streptophyta > Magnoliopsida > Proteales > Nelumbonaceae > Nelumbo > Nelumbo lutea. The sequence continues at coordinate 105,078,253 of NC_142686.1, forward strand.
TTAAATGGGTGGACACAATTTTGACACAAAAATGATTAAGATAAACTCGAATCCACTAACCCAGTATCATGTTTGAGTCGTGTTCATGTGTCATATTAAATGGGTTCGACTATGATATGGAAAAAAACATGATATCTGAAAAACTTCTAACCAGTCAATTAAAAGCATAAACTTGGTAATCAATCAAGTGTTATTTATCAAAATTCATGGGTGGATTTTGATTGGTCAAAACTCTTCTCATACCATGTCTTTCCCACATGTTAAATATTACCAATTTTGGTTCACTCGTGATTGGTTATAACCTATACTGTTTTGAGCAATGTTTTCGAATCATTGTTGACATGAACAGTCAGATTGTTTAGACCAGAAACCGTCCAGACAATCGGTTATGTTTTACCTCAAACCCAATCCCCAACCAAAAACTATTGAATTAGTTAGCAACCTGTTGACCTTGAATGAGCCCCTCGAAAGGTTGATGCAAATAAACGAATTTTTGTTCTAAGTCTCCGAGCTATATATCCTCGTTTAATTCTGGTCATTGAATAAAATGAAACTTCAATGAATAACTAATTGATTTCTTTTCTTTCAGTCATTCTTTTCCCCTCTCCTAGTCTATTAATAGCAAAATGGATTCTTCCGAAGTATAAAATAAAAATTCCAATGGCTTTTGCTACTATGACCTTCCTAACCATGATTTTTTTTTTCAGGCATTTCCCCTCAAAATAAGAAATTTTATTGATACTAGAAAAAAAAAAATATACTAAATAGATCTTTACCTCTTATTATAGTGTGTGCTTCCGGAGGAGCGCGTATGCAATAAGGAAGTTTGAGCTTGATGCAAATGACTAAAATATCTTCCGCTTCATATAATTATCAATCAAATAAAAAGTTATTCTATGTATCAATCGTTACATCTCCTACAACCGGTGGGGTGACAGCTAGTTTTGGTATGTTGGGAAATATCATTATTGCCGAACCCAACGCCTACATTGCATTTGCGGGTAAAAGAGTAATTGAACAAACATTAAAGAATACTCAACCCATTCAACAGTTGTTTGTCATTTTTATTTTAATTATTATTATTATTATTATTTCTTTTAAAATCTTTAGTCAAAATGTGACATCTGTTCGAACCAAATGGTTGAACCATCAACCTAAAAACCAATGGCCAGAATGATTTCAATTTCGAGTCAATTTTTAAAACACTGGTTTTGAGGTTTGATGTGCATCAATGCGTGACACTTTAGCATGGGTGTTGAGTCAAAGAGTAATTGTAATACTCAAATAGCTCAAGTTGACAGGCTGTTTTTATTTATTTATTTTTTCCTAAACAGCCAATTTTTTTTATTGGTAACACAACCATCAAGTTTAACAAATCCCTATCCATCCATCCGCATCTAATAATAACAGAACAACACTGGGCATATCACAATTTTTTTTATCAGCAAAAGTGGGTATATCACAATTTTGCAAGTATAAATTTGTTATTCACACATTATTCATAGAATGTGCAACCATCAAGTATAGGGTATTCTAAATGTGTGGCTGTAGTGTTCTATACATAGCATGCGCACACAACGAATCAGAACTCCGATTTTGTGGGACATATTTGAAACATGAAAAACATGCATTTATAAAACGAAAAGGGGAAAATGACTGTTCAACCCACCTCAGAATTCTTAGCTCCACCATACAAGTGGAATGAATATTGACTGTAGATTGATGTCAAATTTACGGGTAGGATGCGATTTAAAGGAGAGGGGCTACTAGTGGGGTCGGCAATTTTTCGCCCAACCCACTGAACCCACCTAGAATCTAACCTACCCAACCCGCCCATTTCACTATAAGAAAAATCGGATTTAGCAATGGACAAAATCATTACAAAAAGATACCAAAAACCGTTGCTAAAAGTTATAGCAACAGTTTAGCCACGATTTTTTGTCGGTAGCAAATATTGGCATGGCTAAAACCTATAGCCACAGATATTGTACACCGTGGCTACAAATATACATATAGCCATGGTTTTAACCATTGCTAATAAGAAATTTTATTGCAACGGATTTATTTTGTACCATTGCTACAAATTGATATAGCAATAATTTTAGTCATGGCTATAGAATATGGACTATTGATGAATAAGTAGAAATAACAATTGCTTTAAGTAAAACCATCGCTAAAAGTATTAACCATCCTTTTGTATTGCCATGGTTTTTTACAGTAATGGTTACGGTTATGGTCAAAAACCAATGCTATAGCAATGGTCGTCGCAAAATATAACCGTTTCTAAAACTGCTGTTGTACGGCACTTTTAGCAACAGTGATAAAACCGTGGCTAAAGATTTAATTCTCATTTGATTTTTGAATGAGTGCTATTACAAAAAAAAAAGTAAAATAATTTCACTTGTTCCTGTATGATAAAACTATACAAATTTACACAAAATTTTCATAGTTGTCTTTGTTCAATACACACTTTTAATAAATTTTTTTTCCATCAGAAAAAAAAAAAGACAAGAATTAACAAAATTATCCTCATTGCATCTGAACAGTTGATTATATGCACGTGCATCATACTCAAGACTTTCACTTTGGATCATAAACTTCGATCTGTCAATTTCAACAACAATGAATACATAGGGTAATGATACTAGAGGCAAATAAGTCATCTTCTTATTGCCAAAAAGAAGCAGAAAAATGCAATTTGGGAGTGGAAGTGTGAAGAAGCAAGAGAGAAGGCTGGCAATTATCCATAAAATGATTGTTCTTCCTCATGCAAAATTTACACTACATGACCATTGGAAAATTATCAAACTGATAAAGAAACGTAGACATTTATATCCAGTTTCAATGGCAGTACAACAGATTGGTTCATGATCTTTTCTGATTCAGAGAAGAAGTTTTTTTTTAAACATCAATATGAAAACCATGAAAGAGCATTTTAATATTAACACAGAAGTATCAGAATTATATAAAAAAGAATTTTGGGTTAGGTAAGGAGAAGGTGATTCTAAATCAGGCTGATAAATATCAAATCTGAACCCTTCTGCAAAGGATCCAAGAATTTTCATCTCTTTAACAGGTAAGGGGAAGGTTATTCTTTTCCATTCACTACTTTAACAGGTAAGCACACAGTATAGTGCAAGATCAATAGGGGTGTTATTGTTTGAGATTGTTTTGATTTTCTGAGGCAAGCATCTCCTGGTGTCCTTAGTTAGGTGCAACCTGAACAATTGGGAGGTGGAGGCATGTTTGCAGCTGCTGAGACTCCTAAGTGAGGTTAATTTGTCCTCGTGCACTTAATTTTCTAGTAGTTACATTTAAAGAGTAAGCTTAGGTCTGGCTTCTGCAAATATTTTGCAATAGGGTAATGTGAGCAAGTGATCTGAGACTCTAAGTCTTAACATCTTGTAGATAGGTTCACCTAACCAAGTGTGTTATCCTTGTCGATCAACTTCCAGGCCTTCTTTTGCATGTGTCAAGACCATCTACATCTGTGCAGGGCTGACTTGGGGTAGACTAAGTGGATAACTGGGGTGGGTGTGCCCTCGTTCGTCATTGTTATGATGCCAATAGGTGACACCAATTGACTAGTTAAGCTTAAATTTAGCTAATGTAACTACCATTGTCAACATCCTTCGAACTTTCTCCCAGCAGTTTTTAGCTTTATGTTTTTATTCTTTCATTGTCCACATCCTTGGTTGGTGGTGGTGACAAGTGACAAGTTGAGGGAGCATGGGTTTAGCATACCAACTTCATATTTGGAGAGGGAGAGTGATAAATGGTTTCAAAATGAAAGTAACTAGACTGGTGGATTCTGGAATGGGTGGGTCTATCTGGGCTTATCATTTCATGTCAGGAGCTTAATGAAGGAATAACCAAAGAGCTGAAATTCTATACTGATTTGGTTCTATGTTGTAATTTATCTGACCCATAATTCATGTATTGTTCTTTTACCATGCGAGGCAAAGACCAATGTCATTGCATACTGGGTTGAAGGAAATGCAGGTTAAAGTTAGATTACATGGTACCGGCTGGATCCCAGCAAACTGACAGGCACTTTGGTTAACAAAAACCATGCTGTTTTGTCTGTTTCCCATGTTATTGGCCACAATTTCCTATCTGAAAGACTCCATGTCTGTTTCCCAGCAAACTGACAGACTCCTCAGTTCAGATAGGCGGAGGCCTATCTGAAAGACACCACTTAGACAACAGTGCTACTTAACTGCTGCTACCAGAAAGATAGCTAAAACGGGTGCCACCTCTAGTTTCAATATGAAAACCATGAAATGTCCCATGCATGATATTTTGTCATCATGAGATTTTACCATTGTGCCAAGAAATGACCCCTATATGTAACAAGTAATAAGTTGTTAGTAGATTAAACACCATATACAACATACTACTATATTAAGAGACATGATTCCCCTTGCCCCTTGCAACCCAAATCATATATTCATATTTCAAAACTTCCTCCATTATTTAGCCTAACTATAAAGAAGTTTAAAACTACAATTTCATGGTGGCTCTGTAAAACCAAAACCATATGAAGCTTAAGATTTTAGGGGGGACAGATTACTGCAGAGTGCAGATGTGTCAACTTATTGAAGCGAATGATAGCAAACAGCTGCTATGCATGTGAATACCTGTAGTGAGCTTAAACCTTCTATGCAATAAGGAAAAATGCCAAAAAGAGTAACTAAGAAATGTAACAAATTAAAAAGAAATAACGAGGAGATAAATTGGAAATTCTTTAATAAAGCAAGTTTTACTAAATACAAACACAAACAAAATAACATATGTTATCAAATAATGCAAGGGGATTTTCCATCTAACAGGTAGATGGACACGTCTCATAGAATTCTGACATGGAGCTCCTGTAAACAAAGGACAAGCAGAAATATCTACTGTCTAGAACTTTAGTGGAACAACCGGAGATGTGCATCCATACAAAGCTTAACCTGCTTACAGGATTAGTACTGCAAATGGTATCCATTTATCTGAATTTAAATTTAAATATGATCCAACTAAGCTTGTGAAGAGTTTGAGAGGAAGAAGAGAGAAGAAAGCTCAAAAAAGGGGTTAACTGGAGAATATTAGATTATCTGTTCTGTTTGTACCTTTTTTCTGGTTTTCAGTTTGTCCTTTTGTCTTGGGCCTAGGTGTTGGTGCTGGAGGAGTTAACCTTCCCATGTATTTCTTTTTATTTTAATGAATTTTCTCTTTATTTTTCAAAAAAATAAAATTGGATCTAGGTATATCCTGTACAAGATCAAAGATAGCTAAAACAATGCAACTGCAGTCTTTGTTGCATCATCAGAATTCAGCAAATGCTATACTGTGAGCTAGGAGAGCTGGTTCTAATTCAGGTAGGTTAATAGTCTACTTGATTGAGATATCTGAAATCCTTTCCAGCATTCATGTTTGGATTCTAATACTAATGCTGTTACCAATAACTCAGCTAAGGCATGTGCAAGAAGAAACACTTTTGTTTAGTAACAGCTCTATACCCATCTAGGTTTTTCTGTTTTGCAGGATGGGCCTGCTATTTTATCAAGAAGGTTGAGTTTTCAGACTTCAAAACTGAACAATGTTATGTTTTCCTAGCTGACAGGTGACAGTTACGCAAGATCTGGTGTAACAAATCAAGGGTGTATTGGGGAAATGCCCGGTCCTGGGGCTCTGTTGTAATTTCCTATCATAATTTTTATGTTGTTAATTTTCTAAGCTTGTGCCTGAATTGTATTGGCCCTACTGTCTAGCCTGAACAGTTTTGGGTTTTCTCATGGAAATCAATAAAATACCTTGTTATTTATAAAAAATGAACAATTTTACGAGTTTTCAACCTGGGTAGAGCTCTCAATGGACTAGGCCTCAACTCTTTGTGGGCCACCTAATAGTCCATTATCCCCTGCCTATTACCAAACCAAAATTCCTATTTCTTCGTATCAAAAGTTCCCAATGCTATCATGAGTACCATGAGCAAAAGCATACCTGAATGCATAAGTATGCCAATGAGACAGGTTCAGAATGGTTCTGTTTAACCCAAATTGGGTTTAACCATACCTGTTCTATTCCATGTAGAGCTGGTAGGGTCACTGTTGGTACAAGATGGGGTGAGATGAAAGTTGAAAACCTTGATGTGTATCTATAAACAACATAGGATGAAGGTAGGCCTGAAAAAAGATTTAATTCAAATTGGTATACATAAAAATTATCCATGACTATTTGGATTCAAATTGAATCTTATCTGTTTGATTCAAATACTTTGATCAAAATGGAAAAGTGTATACCATTAACTAATTAAAATAAAATGATCAAAATAATTTATATTATTAATAAATAAACTAGAAATGACTTTTGGCATCTTATATCATGAACAAATAAACTAGTAAATATACAAAACATCATTATATCAGATTGGATCGGAATGTGCCTCATGCTTTTTTCTAATTATATATGGGTCAAATTTGGATGGCCTTAAAGTTGTGTTTAGTTTGACAGAAAATAAGAGGAAAAAAAGTTGAGGGAAAGTTCTCAAGTAAATGACAAGACTAGATAATCTTGGAAGATTTCTAGGTTCCTTTCAATTTCTTCAGTAAATGACCTCACTAGCAAATCTGCTCCTTACAGTCTTATACACATGCACAGGGCACGTGTCCCTTATGGAGGTTCCCAAATTTAAAAATAGTTGCTTCCTATTAGCTTTGCCAATTTCATTCTATCTATTATTGGTTTATCTTAGCTGCTTTTGTACCATATTTACTGATCAATTGAATGATATCCAAGCAGGATCAGAAAGATGGACTAATATAGAACTCAGTAACTCTTTCAAGATTGTATAATTTATGTAAAAAGGGAGTGCCTATTTATCACTGCTGAGGTTAGTAATGGTGTTGTGGTCAGGTGCCCTAAATTTAGAAGACATTTATTTGACTGGGAGTTGGAGTGTGTGGAGTTGCAGGTTAAGTGAAAAATTGCAGATTGGTCATTCCTTATGATTCTCAATGGAGTGAAAAATTATTAACAAGTTCAATTCATCAATCTCTAGAAGTTATTCTTGAGGAATAAAGTGTCATCAATGATCTTTTGTTTGGTGAGGGATAAAAGGCATTGTAGAATATTTTCTAACAGTGTGTTAGAAAATATTTTAGCAGTATGTCTATGAATTGCTAATTTAATCAGTATGTCTGTGGATTATGTTTCTTTGATTGCCAAACTTCAACTTCCTAAACCACCCCTTCTATAGAATCACATTTCCATGTGCCACAATAGAAGACATTCTAAAAATAGGTTTTCCAATCAAGTATGATGGATTTCTCATATGATCCAGATCATTGAAAAGTTAGATTATTTGAGACTCCAGAAGTCTAAAGCTCTTCAATCATGTAAAAAAGGATAATAAGCTACAAATATGAACATTAAAAGTCAGAACATATTACCTATTGAAAAAAATGACTTAATTAAGTTAATGTATTCACATACTGGAGGAAGTCTGCAAGTTAGATGAGAAAAGAAAGAAAGAAACATAATCCCAAGGAATAGTATGATGGAGGAGTTTGAAACCTTATTCAGGAATGTCAAATCCTTAAACATGGTAAATGAAGACTAGAGAATAAATCTATAGTCTATACCCCTTACATATTAGTGTTTATGGAAAAATGGCATTTAGTCATGGGTTCCTTGGCATCCAAGAGGTAAGTTCATAAAGAACCATTACCAAAAAACCAGCCATGATCAGCTATCATGATAGAATCTCAGTTGGATTGATTCCAATGTAGCTCAAGGTGCTTAAAATTCCATCATGAAGTCAACTCTGATTCAAAACTGGGATAAAAACAGATGATAAATGTTCAAAACCACCAAAAAAAAGGAGCAATGGCCTTCTAAATCATATACCACTCATCCACAATAGTTCAATACAATGCCATACTATGAATTCTCAGAAGCCATTTCAACAATGCAATACCCTTGTTTTCCCTCTGTGATATTTTTCAATTTTGTTTGTAATGTTGAGTATTGGAGTTGTGATTTGTGCAATAAAAAGTTTTTTTTATTTTTTCTTTTGGGTGACTTCTCGTCACCTTTCTTCTATCTTCTCTTTTCTTTTAATAAATTTTATTTCATTACTAAAAAATAATCAGTGAGCTACAACCCCAACAAATAATATGAGAAATTTTGGTTTATTAAGCAGGAAAGTTAGGATTACGAATCTTAATTTGAACAAAGAAAAGCACACCTCAAAAGTATAGGCCAGAAGATTTAGTATGATACGATTTTATAAAACAATCCACCTAAAATTACTGCCCAAACAACGATTCAGCGTTACTCATCCACAACAGTTCAATGCAATGTCATTCTATGAATTCTCATAAGTCGTTTCAACAATGCTATACCCTTTTTCTCTCTATGATATTTTATCAAAACTGGGAAGAAAAAGTTTTCTTTTTTTTTCCTTTCCCTTTCACGATATGCTTCACAGTACTTGAAATTATTCAAGTACAACCCCATGTATTCAACCAACAACTTTACAAATAAAGAGAATTATTTCCCATCTCTAGAGTCCGGTCTTGCTTCTCAAAACCAACAAAGAGTTGAAATAAAAATCTGGGTTTTGGTAAAAACAGTTAAAATGTAATCGAATCCCACGTCCTGAGGCAAATAATCATCTAATAAAAATAAACCGAGTGGATGACAGAAATGCTTCAAATGAGCTCCAAATTAAAAAAAAAAAATACACAGACAGGAAAATAAAAGGCGACAAAGAGGATGAAGGATTACTGTCCGGTAAGAAAAATCGTAGTGAAAGAAAGCCGCACCCCGCACGGATACAAAAAACCTTCAGAAGCTACCTTTTGTAGGGTTGCATTGCTGCTTTCCCGCAAATGGAGAGAGGCCTGGAACTTGGAAAAAGATGGACACAGTTGGAGAGAGAGAAGATGAGAGCTGAAGAGACGCGGGAACAACAATGCGCGCAAGCCAAAAGTTTTAGAGCCCGCCCAAATTAAATTGCCACGGTTTAATTTTCTTAATAAAGAATGAATGTATTGCAACGGTTAAATTAAAAACCGTCTGAATAAATTACATTTAATCCAATACAAAAGACGGGAATATTGCCACGGATGGTATATTCTATTGCTATATATATATATAGTGATTTTAACCACGGTTGTTTGTTCGTTATTGAAAAAACCGTGGCTAAAAACGGTTTTTCTTTGGCATGTGTAAATCATTCCATCACCCAAGATGCCCATTTAAATCAATTGGGTTGGGTTGGGTTGTGGATAAACATTGAGTTAATCGGATATTAATTCTTTAGCCTTTTTCTTTATTTGAATTAAATAATTTATAATTATTAATTCTTTAGTCTTTTTTTTAATTTTCTTCATTTGAATTAAATAATTTATAATTAATGCATTGATTTTCTATTAATTATTGACTAAATTTAGTTTTGTCTTGAATCAACATACTTCACCCAACAAAAATCCAAATCAATTTGACCCAAGTTTGAACTAGTTCAACGCAGTCTAACCCGACCCAGTATATACCGACCTAGGTCAACCCGAATTCAGAATAGACCCCAGGTGGGATGGGTTAGTACCGCTTGCTCCGTCCAGTCCAACCAGTTTTCACACATCCCAACCCGACACGGCACAATAGATCAGTGTCGACCCGAATCCAAAACGGTTCGTGCGGGATGGTTCGATGCCTGTGTGCTTTGCTCGATTTGGACCGTCCGAGCAACCAATATCCACACAAATCCGACCTAAATCAAGACTGACCCAATTTACTTACATTGACCCACTTCGGGCTAGTCGGTTCAGTCCCAAACCCGTGCACAAACCTGATATGGTCCGGTCTCCACCATCGACTAAACAAGTCCGGTCCGATCCGAGCGGACTAATCAAGATCTAAACGGTTCAACCACCCTTGATGTGATTAGCTCAAAGATAATCCAACTAGATAGTTCAAAGTCGGTCTTACCAATTTGAACCTAAGTGGTTAGGTCAAACCCAAAATCCAAATATAGTAAAATGGCTTTGCCGCTTATGTAAAAATAACATGCATGTAATGTGATTTGAACATTTATCACTTGTGTAAATAATAGTTACAATTACCACCAACCTATGACCAACGTATTTATTAAAAAAGAATTAGTTTATTTTTTAAATCCATAAATATAAATTAATGAGTTTGGACAGATTAAATTGGATTAAAGCGGATTTGGGTTGAATCCAACCCATTTAATTATATATAACTGAATCATTAATGGATTGGGTTGAAGCTCAACCCAAACCCAATCCACCCAATTGCCACCACTAGCTACCGGTAGCTTTAATTTCAGAATTATAAAGTGAGGTGCAGTATACTTCTCTCAAAGAAAGGAAAAGAAAACTCACATTTTAAAGAAATGGTCATAACAACGCTACGTCTCATGTTCTGAAAATTTTAAACTTTTATAATATGGGGTAACATGATGTTTGACTTTCGAGTTTCCACGTACATGTGAAAAATGTCCATCCCCCCATCCTTTTGTTTTTTGATAGAGAAAAAAATGTCCATTCCCCTTTTTTGAATACTCCCAATTTTTTTTTTTTTGTTAAGGGTGTGGGGCCAATTGGGATCTTGGCAATAAAATACGTTCTAATACCCTACCAACAATTTGATCTGACAAAACATATTAGGGCTATAAATAAGTTGGATCAGATCTGATCCAATCCGAATCTGATATTGATCTGTTAAGAGACGAATTCAGATATCCCTCTTGATCATAACAAATCAGATCGGATCAGAATAGTCCATCCATTAACTTAACGGATCGAATTCAGATATTGGCCAATCCAATCTACTGTGACCTAATTTGATCTGTTAATTATGAAATATTATATATTATATATGTATATTTTATATATTATTTATATAATTATATATTATATAACATATTTTAATATATTAATATATTATAATAATAATATAATATATTATTTTATAAATATAGTTCTAATCGAATTGGATTTGAACTGGATATCCGATAATATATTCAGAACATACTTTTGAAAAACCGACTGATCCTTATCGGATTCGGATCGGTCATATTTTCTTAATGGGTCGGATCGGGTAATGCCCTTATCAAATCCAATCCGATATGTTTACAGCCCTACCACATATCTTACTATAAAACTGAGGCCCACCATAAAAATGTGGCTCACCATAAAAAGGTGAGCCGGACTCAGGGTCAGCTTGGTGGAATTTGAAGATATTCCATGTATCCCCGATTCTTGCCTAATTTTTCATGAGTTATACTCTTTTGATATATATTACCAACGTTTTTGAACCGTTGTTGATCCGGATGGTCGGGTCGTTCGACCCAGAAACCGTTCAGGCAATTGGTTCCGTTTATCTCAAATCTGAAATTTGGTAAAAAACCATTGATCTGGGCAGTCGAATCATCAACCCATCAACCCGTTCAATAGTTTTGACCTTTTTTTTTTCTGTCAGAACGAGACGTCTATTCAAACCAGACGGTCAGACATCAACCCAAAAACCGGTGGCCATAACGGTTCTGTTTCCGCGTCATTTTTTAAAAAGTTGTATATTACTTTACAATTGTCAAACTGATTAACATCATATTCAATTTCCTCGATCAATGCTTGTTTCACCCGTCTTTTGTTCTTGTTTTTGTTAGATAATTGAGAAAACAAAATAGCAAAATCTGCAAAAACTCAAGCCCATCGTAGACCAAAATCTAGAACCCATTTTAAAGCATTTAGCATGGTCCATTCCTCCACTGGCCCTTTAACCATCATATATTTCCCAATTTCTGCAACAAAATTTTTGTTAGGATATAATGCTAACAAAAGAGCCATTTACAAAAATAGTGTAAGTGTCATCTTTACTCTCTAACAGGAAGAACATTGTGGTTAAATAAATGCCAATTGAGATGTGGAGGAAGGTCATACAAATTCAAAATAAGGGTGTCAATTGGATTGGATTTGGCCAATCCAATCTAGTCCAATGTGAGTCCATTACAAATGGACCAGAGTTAATCTAATCCAAGAAATATTTTGGACCAGTCCAATTCAATGTCTGAACCATCCAATGTGTTCAAATTTGTCTTAATTTAGATTAATTCTAACTTAAACCTGATCCATTGACACCTATATTCTTATCTTATATCAATGGACCAGATATTGGCTCAATTCAACCTAATCCAGCATAAATTCATTATGGATGGAATATGTTCAATCCAATCCAATAAATACTTTGGACCATAAAGTTTAGATTGATTCATCTTATGTAAGGTGATTATGGGTTCTATTTTCTTTCCTTTTTTTTTTCTTTTGCCATGAAAGAACTTGTCATTTCTCTTCTCACTTCCCATATTAATCAAATAAGAACAATCCATTGATCAAAAAGCCATTGTTGCATCTCTCTTTCTATTTGAAGGTTTTGAATCCACTTGATTGCTATTTGTTGCATAGGTTTGTATATCGAAAATTTTGAATGAATCCAATGTTGGCTTGAATCTATATAGCTCATGCATAAGGGCATTCTACCATTAAGTGATAGTTTCTTCATGCTCCACATAGAGGATGCAAGTTTTTTTTTTTTTTATGGTTTTTCACTTAGACTGTGTTTGGTTGCAGTGCATTCTTATTTGCACTAATACAAATATATGACAGTGCAAATGAAAAGAATGCAAATTCTGGTTGAATTTTTGTTTCGGATTTTACTTCATTCTGTTTCAGGTCTTATTTTACTTCATTTGTAATGCAATCAAATAAAATAAGATAAATTTTAAAACAAAAAATAAATTAATCAGAATCTGGACCCAAATGATTTGCACTCCCTTAATTTTGCATCAATGCAAACAAAAGAAAACCACCATTTACTAGCTTCCATGCAAAGAGGTTGAAGCGCTGAGGTATTTTTGCTTTCCAAATCCACTTGTGAAGAGAATTTCATGTTGAGCTTCCTACTTGTTACCATTGAATGGCTTCTAAAGCAGTCTATCTTGTGTTTCATTTCTGTTGATTATCACCTTAAGATTGCTTCTTTCTATTCATGATCAAATAATTCATTTAATTTCTCTAGATTCCACTCAACATTGGGCATGAGAAGGTCTTCCACTTTCAACTTTTGATATCTCTCCTTCAGGCCTGGTTTAAACCACTAGCATCCAAGGACCTTAAAAAGTCATTTTTCACCTCTTTCACTTTTATTAACCATTTCCACCATGTAGAGTGTGATTGATGAGCTTTAGCTGTAAAGAAAATTTTATTTTTCAAATATTTAGTTTTTATCACTTCAGCCCAGGCCATATGCTATTCTTGGCATCCATGAGTCTCCATAGTTGCTTCAACATAAGTGCCTTGTTCATGAGTTTATATTTCTAATTCTCAAACCTCCCTCAACTTTCAGCTTGGTCATGTTTCTCCATAGAATTGTTGGTATTGTGGACTTTTCTCATTCTTATTTGTCCACTAAAACTCCCATTTCTTTTATGTATGTGTGTATGTATGTATATATATATATATATATATATATATATATATATATATATATGAAATAGTGTTAATTATATACATATATTCAAAATATATAATTATATTCTGCACATGACATATATATTTTATATTTTAGTTTTTGAAGCAAAAGAAGATGTTTTTGGCAAAAAATAGTGAGTCAAAGCACCTTTAGCCAAAAGTGCAATAATAAAAAAAGACCACCCCAATTTGACTATTAGGCTGCATTTGGAAACGATGCAAATGGAGTGTAAATACCGGCTCAGGGTAAATTTGCACTATGGTTCACTTTTGTCTGTGTTTGGCAACATTAAATTTATGCATTGACAAATGACAGGCCAATGCATATTTACATTGATAATAAGATGTAAAAGTACATCAATAAAAAAGAAGTAAATTTGCATTCAAGTGGGTTTTTGATAAGGTTGGACCGTTGGAATGTGAAGAAGGTGAGATCACATCTCCGCCCCACAATGGGCCTCCCACAATGCCCCACAGCACTTCCCCACCATGTATTGGGAACATCTCCCGATGATGACATCATCGGGAGATTGAATCCAAAGCTTACCATGTAACAGCAAGAAATGCTCACCACTATACTACAATGATATGTCAGGCATAGCATGGGTTTTGAATCATCCTAAAAACTAAAGTGATCCACCAAGTATTTATTTGATTTAATGTTTTTATCTCCTTCAATTCAACCAAGCTTTGTAATGTTGCTTTGCCATTTCATTTTGCTCATTGCGCCACTAAATTAGTTGATCTATGTTTTACTAAAATCATCTATATTTTTTTTTCCATACTAACTTCAGATGTGTAAGCATGAATTATCAATGATTTCTTTTGCTCAAAACTGATCTAAGTAAAATTTCCTAAATTCCAACTATTCCGTTATTTTTAACTCATTGTCTGTTATTATAATACTACTCTTACTCAACTTCTACCATTTATCACCTTTCCTCGGCATCATAGGTTAATGTTATTATCCAATAACTTAGTTGTGTTTGGACAAATTTTTGTTTTGTAAAAAATATTAAAAATTGCAATTTGAAATAAAAAATGGTTTTTTTTTCACAAAAATAGCGAGACAAGGCGCCTACATCACCTTGGGACACATAGATCTCGAAAAGTTATTCAAAAAGAAAAAAAAATCACCCCAATTGGACATTGGAGCACAAGTTATGGCCTCCTAAAGTTTTCATGTATTCAATGTGCAACCCACAACCTAGTCACTAGGTCAAACGGGTAAACGGTCAAACCAGTTGGATTGAATGGTTCTTGACCAAGCCAATGATTTTTTATTGTCTGATAGATCTTGACTGAACCGGACCCAAAATCCTAACCTGGTGACGGTTCAAATGATTCGACTGACCAAATCAACAGAAGGTTGAAAACATTGGTTCTGCCTTAAAACGAATTAGAATCTGCCTCTCACAAAGCACCTCACACTGACCTCACAGACACATCCCACCATATATTGGAAACATCTCCCATAAATAATAACACACAAGGAAGATGTTTCTGATACATGGTTAGATGTGTTTGTGACGTCGGTGTGAGGAGCAGACCCCATCTCCCTTGAAACTAGCCAAGGAACAGATCTATTTCAATGCCAAATCATTATTTTTCCAACAATCATTGAATTGGTCAATAACCCACTAACATGGTTAATTGAACTTTTGACTTGTTCAATTCAAACAATGACTTGCAAGCCAATTTGTATTTTAATTATTATTATTATTTTTTTTTTAAATATCACAGGATAATCTGTTCATACCATATAATCAAACCACTAACCCAAAAACTGGTGGCCAAAACAGTTTCAATTTCAAGTTTGTTTGTAAAAATTTCTCTCTTTTAACAAATTTATAATATCCTATCCATGAATTAGGCCAATTTTTCAGCAAAATTCCACCAACATGTTTGTTGCTTTCTAAGATCAATATCAGCAGCAACGACCTTACATTAGTGATTCCTACTCCTTTGGTACAGTACAAATAGTCGATAGATTTCAATCGTAATCCTTGGAAAACCATAACAATCTCTATTTGGTACACCTTTGGTGTGTTAAAAATAGTTGGTGGATTTTAATATCTTAAGAATTTCTTGGAGAAATCCTCAAAGAAACCATACTAATTGTAACTAACCTTATTGTTTGTGGATTTCAATTATAACCCTAGGCCCCATTGGTTTGGGGGAAGTTGGTCAATTGGAAAGTTATCAATTTTCCCATGTTTTTTTACTAGTGAAATATAGGTCTCACATAAACAAAACTTTTCCTTTAAGACTGCATTTGTTTCCGGTGTAAATGCATTTTTACACCGATGGAGTTGAGACAGTTCGATGAGAGTGTAAAATGCGGACCGGCCATTGTGCCCATTTACACTTGTCCTATTTGATTACATCAACGTAAATGGAGGTTACCCTGTTTTCTGGTTTGTTAAAGCAGGAGATTTATCAAAGAGAGAGAGAGAGAGAGAAGGGCGGAAGGGAGTAAAGGGACAACCTTATCCGTTTACACTTTTTATAAAAGCAGAGCAAATTAGCAAAACCAAGAACATAGAGAAAATGGAGAAATTCTTATAGGCTTAGAAGAGAGAATAGACAAAAAGATAGAGCCACCATATTAGCTCTTGAAAATTTTTCACTATGGAAGCTAGGAAGAGTACCTCGCCGTACCCAGTTATCAATTTATTGGTGGGGATAAAGATAAAATGATTAGTTCTGATACCATGTTCGAATTCGATGAAGCCGACCTATGGAATTTGAATCACGCTGCCTTGCTTGAGTTGAAGAAACTGGTGACCAAAGTGCGTGCAGCGAAGAAATCGGGGAAAAGGGTTGAGAATGCTGATCGGGGTGGTGGAGCAACTGCAACTTCGACGTCGTTGCCTGTTAACATAGTTGACTGGTCGAAGATCCTCAGGGAGGATTACAGGGAAACTCGGAGAAGAGAGAACGGCGACAACTTTGACAACGAGGACGAGGATTCTGAAGACAGCAAATGGAAAAGAACGAGCAAGAGGTTAACGAGAGAGAGAGAGAGAGAGAGAGAGAGAGAGAGATGTATTTATTACATTGATTATTGATGTAATTAAACTACAAAATGTAATTTTACACCAATTTTTGGTGTAAAATTGCATGTTTACCAAATGCCTGCAAAATCGAACCGAGGTGTAAAGTTTACCCCAGTTCGATTTTACACCTCTACCAAACGCAGCCTAATAGTTTTTTGACAATTTACCTGGAAAAGTTTTCCAAGTTACTTACCCATGGAAGAAGAAATTGGCCAAATTGTGTAGGGCTAAAATGTCCCTATTAGAATAAAAAAAAATTAGAATCTTTTAAGAAATTCGTTAACTTTCCCATTTGACAAAAGAACATGGATGGATGTAACACTTACCTGGGCAAATGAATATATCAAGATAAATAATTTACCACCAAACGAACAAGGCCTAGATGAATTTTCAAGGCCATCTTCAAAGTACATTATCATCATTTGTGATAATGTTGCATTTGATTGGAAATTGACCAGGTTTCATAAGTTGGATTTCAAACTTAAATACATGGTCATCTATTGTGGGTCCATGCCAGATAGTGTAGATATGGCAATGGGTGAAGCAATTGTGTAGGAATCATGACTTATTTATCTTCTATAATTCAAACTTCGGAAGAATATAACAAACACTCAAGTGGCTGGTCTTTCTATGTAACAACAATACAAATCTGCATTGTCTTAAAAACTGAACCGAACCAGATGATTGAACAATTTGAACCGGGAAACATTCATATTTTCCGGTTTGGTTCGTTGATCCAAGCAGTCAAACCATTCGACCTGGGCAGCGGGTCACAATTTACTGAACTGTTGTCTAACTTTTCAATGAAGTGTTAACAGAGAGGAGATTTAGAGATGGGGGAGGGAGATCAGTTCTGAGATCACACACACAGATCTATGAGATTTGATGTCAGATCTGCTGTTTCCGGCTCGCCGCTGCTGCCAGTTACTGTCGCCACTGTCGTTAATGCAGGTGAACCACCACAACCACAACTTCTTCTTCCTCTTCTTGTTACTTCATTTCTTTCTTTCTTTTTTCTTTTTTTTCTTTCTTCCCTTTCCTTTTTCTTTTCTTTCACTTCCCAGCCGACAGCTAACTCCTCTCTATTTGTATTTCTTTCTAATTTATGCCTTAATATGCTAATTGAATGGTCTAGATGCAATAAACAACCAAAATTTACTTGACCTCTTTGATCAATGTTTCCAACTTGCCATTGACCTAACCGGTTGAACCATTCGAATTGCCGCCTGGCCAAGATTCTGGGTCTGGCTCAATCAAGACCTATCATACGGTCAAAATCATTGACTTGGTCAAGAACCGTTCAACCCAGCTGGCTTGACTATTGACTCATTCGACCCGGTGACCGGGTCGTGGGTTGCATGCTCAATGCATGCAAACTTTCGAAGGCCATAACTTTGCATTATAATGCCCAATTGGAGTATTTTTGGGGGGTAATTTTTTGAGATATATTCATTCCAATGAGCCATAGGCACCTTGCCCCACTATTTTCGTGATAAAAAACCCTTTTTAGCCTTAAATTGCAATTTTTAATATTTTTTATAAATAAAAAAATAAAAACTGAATTAAAAATAAATTAAATATAAAATAATACATATAACATATCTAAAACATATTTATACATAATATATAGGGTAAACCCTACTGTTTAGCATAATGACACACGGTACCCCTACTATTTAGTTGTCTTATAATACCCTTAAGTTTTCTAACAATTGACTAGCTCTACCCTGCCATTAATATCCGTTCATGTTCAGTCAAAATTCATACACATAACACCACGTGATGTATACATTTTTTTCAAAACCCAATTTTGCCTTTTGTCCCTCTCCTGGCAATAGCTGCAGGAAACCACTCTGCAACCATTCCACTCCCTATTTCTCTGCCGCCGTCGCCACCACTGTCGTCGTTTGTATCCGAACATTTCCACCGGTAATTTCTTTTTCAAATTTTCAAAATAAAATGGAGAAAAGGGAAAGAGATGCTGGTTCATTAAAACCATAACCTTTCAAACCCAGAAGCTCCACTCTGTGGTGAAGATAATGCAGAGAAGCAAAAGAAGAGCAAGAACAGAGGAGCCATGGAAATGGAGGTGAAATGTTCTTCTCCGCCATTGTTGAGCTCAGCTAGAAGTTCATCTGAGCTGAACTTCCCTTGAGTCCAAAAGGGTCTGAACTCCACTAAATTCAATGGTTTTGAGCGACCGCTAGCAGCACTGCCAACACCTGCCGTAGAGATCTTTTGGATGTTTTTGGATTTTCCAGTGACAAAAAAAAATTATAAAAATATCAAATCGAAGCTAGTGGACGGTGGAGTTGCAGTAAGAACCCTGTCTCCCATGACAGGGTTGTTGCTGTTGGTTTCCACCGATTGTCTCTTCGATACCTAATCCAACGCAGACCTGCAGAGAGTAAAGCAGAAGCCCGTTGGCCACATCCAAGATTATGCTCTTTCTCTGAGGCCAACTGAGAGATTTCCGGTTACTATTGCTATGATCATTGAATGGGTAGAAGAGATGATAATCAAGGTTCCCATTGGGCATGAATTCATACACAATATACCTTTGTTTTCCTCTCTCTTCATCAGTCTCATCAGCCACACAACAGCCTTTGAGGGGGACCAGATTCTGGTGCTTCAAATTGCTAATGATCTCAACTTCATTGCAGAACTCTGCATCCCCTTGAAAATCTGATTCTATGATCTTCTTCACAGCAATAGGAGTTCCATCTGATAAGGTCCCCTTGTAAACAACACCGAACCCACCACTTCCAATCAAATTCTTCTGTGAGAAATTATCTATAGCCTTCTCAAGCTCCCCGATCTTGAACCAGATTGACACAGTGTTGGGTCGCAGCTGGCGCTTGGAGCTGGTCTCCTCCAAATCGGCCGCATTCCTCCTCCACCGCATGAACCAGAGATACAAACCTAGAAAGCAAGACATAAGGAAAGCAGCAGTTCCAGCACCAGTCAAGGCGAAAACAAGAGCCGAGTGCTTCTTGTTATCTATAGATATGGCCAGTGGCAGCCCAAGTACCAAGTATACAGGCAGCTCGCGTGCTCTCGGGTCCATACTCATTCACAAAGGCAGCAACAAGAGCCGAGTGCTTCTTGCTATCTATAGATATGGCCAGTGGCAGCCCAAGTATACAGGCAGCTCGCGTGCTCTCGGGTCCATACTCATTCACAAAGGCAGCAGCATAGAGAACTGTGAAATAGAAGCAATCAACGGAATGGGTTTTATTGCCATCGATGTAAACTAGTATGGCCTGAACCTTGAACCCAGCAGCGACGCAGGCATCGCAGGTGGTGCCGATGCTGAGATCAGATTGGCACGTCGTGTCGAGTGCAGTGGAGGCCCAAGCTTGTCGAGCCAGTCTTGTTTAGTATTAATACCGGCACAGAGTTGGTGGCTTGCAGCGAACTGGCTCGGGCTGAAGCAAATTGAGGCGAGATAAGGGAGAGACAGAGAATCCAGCTTGGACTGGAAGTCAGATATGCAGGCAGAGGAAGTGGGGATGTCGGGGAGCTGGACGAGGGAGGTCACCTTGAGGCGTATAGCCAGAGCGATGCCGAAGAGGCTAAGCAGAGTCTGGCAGCAGTTGGTATTGTTCCTTGGGAAGCTCGAGCACGATGAGGAGTCCCATGGTACTCTTTCCACATAGTCCATGGGGCATGTAGAGGTGTTGCTGGCAGCTGAGACTGCACTGTAATTAACTGCAGAGCACAGAAGCACCATTGTTAGAAGCAACAGTTCAAACCCCATCTCTCTCTCTCTCTGTAATTTCTATGAACACCTGACTTCTGTGAACACCATCGCCGCTGCTGGTACCAGCACCGGTCTCGGTGGAAATGAAACAGACCTGCTCCATTGAAGAGGAAGAAGAGGGCAAATTTGACATTAGCTAATATATATATTAGTAAATTTGTATGTGCTTTTGCATGTGACAATTTTAGATGATGTAGATAGTAATATACATCCAAATTATTTTAAAATTTGTATATATTTCTATGTGTATAAAATAATTCTATATTAGAGATGCCCCAAATGTGTTCTACAAACATTATGTATTTTTTGTGTTCTTATCTTTCTTTATTTTTTATTATTTAGTTATGACATCATGGCTTGACCCATTTGACTTGGATGGTTGACCTTACCCTCTACCTAGACAAAAAGAAATTTTCATTATTTGGTTCAATTTTGAAAAAATAATGAGACTTTATTAATAAAAATATTGGATATAAATCTAATAACAGAATTTATTGGTGAGAAAATATCTTAAATGTATCATTTAATGAAAGAGAATAGGCATTAGCACCTTAAAATCTCAAGATATATGACTTAATGAGAGGGATTTGAATGAGGCGAAATTAATAGTTCAAAGTACATTTTTACCCTCACAATTAAAAAGTGACTAAATTCAAATTACATTTTTACATTTATTATATTTCCATGTGCATAAAAATAATTCTCTGTTTTTGTGTAATATGATGAATGTAGGGATGCACCCAATTTTTTTTAGCAAAATTTATGTATTTTTTCATTTTTTGAGTTTTTATCATGTTTTTATTTTTTATTATTTAATTATGATATCAAATATTGACACATTTGACCTAAAAGTTGAGTTGTTGACCCAGACTAAATAGGAAATCAATTTCATTTTTTGTTGGTTTTAAAATTTGTATTTCATTTTAATAAAAAACAATTATTGTTTATGATATTTATTTTTCTTTGATATGATTAATATCAAATATTAGAGAAATGACCCATTTTTTCTACATTTTTTTATTGAATTGGTTTACCCACCATTTGGATGGAAGAATGGTTTCATTTTTTTTTGGGTTAATTTGAAAAAATAAAAGGATAAATTTCTGAAACCTGTCATGAAGTTTTTGATCATTGCTAAAATCTCCCCTGAAGTGTGGTAATTGCAATTGCCTCTCTTGAATTTTCTAATGCAATTGCAAGTAAACCCCCTCTCTTAGAATCCTCTAACAAGAGGCACGCAAATGTCAAAAATACCCATGTAATTACTATTGAGGCTGGTTTTTGCATAACAAACAATATAAACTTTAAACAACAACAAAAAAAAAGTTCAAATTTGCAACTTTACGTTTGAGGGATTCATATGAAGGGAAAATTATAAAATAAATCAATTTTGAAGGGTTTGGAGTAGTGATTGATACGAAAAGAAATCTTTGAAAATAAATATTTTAGTCAAAGCAACTACATGGTTATTTTGGACATTTTCATGCCTTTGTTAGAGGATTATAAAAGAAAGGTTCTACTTGCAACTATGTTAAAGTTCAGGGGAGGTGATTGCAATTACCAAACTTCAAGAGAGGTTTCAACAATGGTCAGAAACTTTAGGGGATGTTTTAGCATTTTACCCTTTAAAAACATGGGTTTCATATTTTTAAAAAGCATTTTCATAAATATATAATTATTAGAATTATTAAATAAAAAATACCTTAAATACAAGATTAGAGAATGTGAATAAGAATTAATTAGAGGGAATTAAATAAAGTGAAAATTGTAAATGATGTTACATTATTAGCCCTTAGAATTAAAGAGGGACTAAATTCAAAAATATGGGTAGTTTAGTAAAGTTCCACGCCCTCATTGGTACTTTTAATAGTATAAATAAATATACTATATGTATTCATGTATGTATAAAATAAAAGTAAATATAAACAAAAAATTCTAACTTCACGTGGATTGTATGTAGAAATTTTAAATTACAATAAAAATTATTTTATTAAATTTTGTATTTCATTTCCATAATAAATAATTTATAAATTTTATTTTGACAATTATTTTTATTTAATATGATGAATATTTAATATTAGAAATGTTCCCAAGTGTTTTAGACAAAATTCCATACTTTTTAACTTTTTTGTGTTATCTTTTTTAATTATTTATTATTCAATTATGACACCATGAGTTTATTTGAAAAGTTGGATCCTTGAACCACCATCTAGATGGGAAAATAGCTTTGCTTTCATATCAGTTTTAAATTATATATTTCTTCTATATTATAATTTTTTTTACTTATTACACTTAATTTTTGTTTGATACAATTAATATATTAGATGTGTACAATTTTTCTGTAATTGTTTACATTCTTTTGATTATTTGTACTTATTTTTTACTTTTTAAAGAATTATTATTAAACTATGACATCATCAGTTAGTCCATTTGACCCAAACCAATAACGCACGACCCAAAAGGAAAATAGTTTGGTTTTTAGATTGACTTTAAATTTTTTATTGCATTTACATCATTGAAAAAATTAATTCTTATGTGTAATACTTATTTTTATCAATATAGTGAATGTATAATATTATAGATATACCCAATATTTAATCTTTAAAAATTTTATTATTTGACTATTACATCATTTCATTTCTAAGTTGATTTTAGATTTGGAATTCCATTTTCATCATTAATAAAAACACTTCTTATGTTTTATACTTATTTTTGTTTATTATAATAATGAATATACAATATTAGAGATATGCCCAATTATTTTTGTTTTTCTTTAATTTTATATTTTATTTATTTTAGTTTTTTATTATTAAATTATAGCATTGTTGATTAACCCATTTAACCCCAAATGGTTGAATTGCTTATCCACCATTGGGAGGGAAGAAAATTGTTTTATTTTCAAATTACTTTCAAAATATTTATTTCTATAATATTAAAATTAAT
This sequence comes from Nelumbo lutea, assembly GCF_056320005.1. Taxonomy (NCBI): domain Eukaryota; kingdom Viridiplantae; phylum Streptophyta; class Magnoliopsida; order Proteales; family Nelumbonaceae; genus Nelumbo; species Nelumbo lutea. The sequence continues at coordinate 105,101,559 of NC_142686.1, forward strand.
GTTGTGGGTTTAATTGACTGGGTGCCTGGGTTTCAAACTTTCTATGAAATCTAAGGTCACGCTCAACATCTAAATTCTATACTCCATGGTTGGTCAGACTTGGGCTCGAGCTCAAACCTGAATGTATTCTATTGATAGAAGGCAAAGCCCAGTCCAACCATGAACAAGTCTAGCTCGACCATGTACAAGCCACATATTAAGAACATCTCCCATACATGTATGTTATTATTCTTGGGAGATGTTGGGATATAGTTGCGAGGTTGGTATGGGGAGCGCTCTATGAGGGACAGATCCCAATTCAGATGGAGAAAGGAGAAGGTTGGATGATGTATTTAACATTATAACTGTGCATTAAAAATACCTCATTGTCATGGGGAGATATTCCCAATACACGGTGATGATGCTTCTAAGGATGTAGAAATAAGTTGTGGATAGCAAATCCCGAGTGGATGTATTGAATTGTGCGGCTTCTTGCATAAATGCAATACCAACCACGTGTTTAGAACAAATGATAAGTTATAATTGGAGGATCAAAATTGCCTTTTTCAGGTGCATACGCGATACACTCATTGTCCATTGAGTGATCCCATGATATCGAGGACCCACAATAATATTAGATGATGACTTTTTGGTCTTCCGAATTCATATGCTATTATACTCGAGGTTGTAACTTTTCTACGCTGCCCAAATTCATGAGGCAAAATGATCAGTTTGGATTCAGTGCGTTTGGACTCGAAGAAATTTTTTTTTCGATTTGACTAAAATTTTGATACATCATTTCATCCTTAACTGGTCATAACTTACAATCAGTTGAAGCTTAAATGAAAATTGATAATAAATTCCCCCCACCAGTAAAACAATAAGTCTTATTAATGGTGTTCAAATTGCAACAAAACGACAACTGTAGATTTTAGCGATGACAGCAATGGTATTAACGGAAAGTTTCAAACATCAAAGTGTTCAAAGGTGAATGAAACCTCAAAATACAGAAGGTAGAGACTGAGAACAAAAAGGCTAATGAACCCGCTGATTTGTGTCCAATAATCCTTTGTAAGACTGAAGATCCTAACTCTAACTCATTTGGCAAGTTGTCAACACCGACCAAGTTAATGAACTCACTGCTTTCTGTCGGAAAAATCCCTAATACCACTTTTTAGTATTAAAACCTAAAACCCAAGAATCATTTGAAAATATAAATTTTTGAGAGTCTATCAAGAAAGAAAATCTGTGCGTGACAATGTGACTGCTTGAATATATTTTTCTTGAAAAGATATCTTTGGAGAATTGGAGCTATTGTTTTTATTTTCAAAAGCTTAGTATGGAGGAAGAAAAAGACGTCTCATGTCTTGCAAATCCAAAGCCAAAACCGGGTTTGTCTTCCCATTAATGGTTGGAGGAACAAGGTTTGAGTTGCGTTTGGATTGAGAATGTAAGGATTTGTCTTGCAAATTCAAAGCCACAACCGTGAGGAAGGTTTTGTCTTCTCTTGATAGTTGGGGGAGAAGGGTTTGAGTACGAAAACATGAGGGTTTCGAACCTTTTGTCAATATTTATTTATATTTCTTTATAAAAAATTTATATTTATCAATTTTTATTTAAAAATATTTTTATCAATCATAACCAGCAATAAAACTTCAGCCAGTCACCGGTGATGACCAGTCTAATACCAGACGTGTCAAAATTTTAGTGAATTCGAAGAGAAAATGCAAAATGATACATATGCTTTGGTAACCGGATTCAATCAGTACAAAGCCCGTTCGAACAATCATCATAGCCTTTCATTGGAAATATCTCCCTGAAATAAAATAATATCGATGCAAAGCTGTAAAGGCTGTTCGAAACGGTGTTTGAATGGACCTTGCACGGGCAGGTAAAAAGCGGATAGAAAAGTGAATAAGAAATCTGAATTCAATTTTGGCTCATCCAGACCGAATGATCGATGGGCCATGCTCATCTGGCGGTCCAGGCTCAATCATGGATCCTATGGCCTGTTGGGCCTAGAACCATTCATTATCCGGGCCACACCAATGACCCGGTGACTCAATTATAGTCTCTCTGGGTCTGCTTTTAAGTTTTAACCCGCTATATATATTATGAAAAATTGTGGATTTGACCGTTAACTTAGACCGTTGAACCATTTCTTTGTTTGAGCAATTACCATTTTTTTCATATTATTTTAAAACTTTTGATTTTTACCATATTTGAACTGCTGACCCTGTTTTGAATTTTATTAATTTAAAGCTCAAAATTACATTTACTACAATAAAAATAGGGGTTCAACTTGGCAGGCCCAACCCAGAATTTTACACGGGTTGGGCTCAGGCCTAGCCCTTAGGTAGCCCGAACCCGGCTCAATTATATACATTTATATATATATATATATATATATATATATATATATATATATATATATATATATATATATATATATATATATATATATATGTTTGCATAAATACATTTATATATGTATAATTTTAGAATGGGTTCATTGACCAACCCGAGCCCAACTCAGGCCTGAGTCCAACCTGAGTGCATCAAATTTTAGGGTCGGGCCTAGGTTGACCATAAACCCAGCCCAACCCGCCCTACTTACACCCGTAGTAAAAAATGAGGTGTGAAGCGAGATTACATTGGCGTCCCACAGAGTGTGCCCCATGTGCACATTTTAGCATGCATTGGGAACATCTTCCATACTTATTATAGAGAGATGTTCCCAATAAATGGTTGGGATGGGCTGTAGGGACGCCCCATGTGCACATTTCAGCATGCATTGGGAACATCTCCTATACTTATCATAGAGAGATGTTTCCAATAAACGGTTGGGATGGGCTGTGGGGCACACTTTGTGGGGCGCGTGCAAATTAGGGTGAAGCTAACATGGTTTCCCATTGTATAAACAATCTGCTCCATTCCTCTCATTCCCATTTTATAATCAATCATGTGATTGGGGGCTCTGTTCATGCCTGTGCTTGAGTGTGAGGACATCTTTTTGGGTTTGGCTCCTTCACTGTGGTTCAAAAGTGCTTCCGTTTTTGCACTTCAAAATGCAATTTCTGTAAACACAACATTCATACTCCTCGCATCCTCCATTCTTCTCAACATTTCCATGAAACAACATGATCACTCTGCCTTTACAACCAATTGTTCAGACTTGATTCAAATTGAAGGCTCAAGTTGGGGCTGCTGGTTTGGATCAAAGATCTTGAATAATCTATTATAGGTTTGAGAGGTGGAAAAAGATAAGTAATGGTGCACGATCTGGTTGCTCGTAGCTATATCGTAGTTTGGATGTTGGTCTGCTTAGATGGCCGGTCAAAATGCAAGAAAAAAATCAGAGAACCCCGAGGTGGCTTACCTGGTGTGGGCGCTCCAATGCTTAAGTTAGCGTATGGAGTTTGCGAGTTGAAGAATTTGTAAACTAGAGAGATAGTGAGCAAATAATCGTGTATACCTTGTGGCGTTGGAGTTGAAGCCCTTATATAGGCGAGTTGTCGTAGGTCTTACGAAACACCTCTGAGATCCCTAGCCCGTGTTACTAGGAGTTTCGTTCTGTGCCCGGATATGGATTTCATATGAACTGATAAGGCTTATTGAGTCTATTCGATCCGGGCGGGATAAGGATAAGAATTGCAGACGTGCAGCATGATCCCGAAGAGGCCGGAGAAAGTTGACTAGCTTTTAGAAGTTGGCTACATGTCACCTCGGTAGGTCAGGCAATCACAAGCTGCTCAGACCTCGGTCTTGGCCGAGGTACCCGAGATGACCTGGCCTTCTGAGGTGGGAGGAAATATTGAGTCGGCATCCAATCATCAGGTCGATCCACATGTCCACGTGCTAACAGGTGGGGCCAAATTACTCCTCATCAACTAACAATAAAAAAATTAAGGATTCTAAAAAAACACTATAAAGAATAACTTTGGTGAAAACAAAATTAAATTTTCATAAAATTAAGAATCACATGATGTCACATGTAAACAGAATGCAATGGGCAGTTATTAGAGGAATAGAATATGTCGTATTAAATTACGCCATTCTTAAAGGGTACTTTAAGTAGGCTTCTAAATTTCAGAGGTTTTTAAGTATTTTTCAAAAACTTTAAATAATTAACCCATTTTTTAATTCAAGGGTCGCTCTTTTTTTTAATGTAAAAGGTGGTGCAGTTGGCTTCCCTTCCAAAATTCTCACTCTCGTTTGGGTTAACGGTCCAAATGAATAAGATACGGTTGTTGGAGAGATCAGAAAAAATCTCGTTGCTCAACTAATTTTTGTTGGATTAGTTCACTCCTTTTCTGATTTTTACCCTGTTTTCGGCTAACTAGTTTTAGTTCCCTTTCTTTCTCTAACTTTTCTTTTAAATCAAATACATCATAGTTATTGAGAACATCTTCCCATTCACAACTGCAATTTTGTGAGGACGAAATCCTATATCTTTTCCGATCCAAAACCAATGACCAGACGTATATCATTTGGTTCGGTAGTAGGTATACGAGAAAGGAACCTCAGTCAAAGCATTAATTTCAACGGTTAACTACTTTGAAAGCTCAACTCCCAACTACTTACCATCCACCGGTCACTATAATGATAAAATAAAAATAATTACAAAAATTATATATGTATAATTTTAGAATGGGTCAATCCAAATGTTACATTTAAATACTAAAATTGATAAAAAAAATAATTACAAAAATTACAAAAAAATAAAAAATTGATAAAAAATGAGAACATCACTAATATTTTGCATTAATTATATTAAATAAAAATAAACAACATTTTAAAAATTGACCCAAAAATGAAACTGCTTTTACCTCAGGGTTTTGGGCCAATAGTTCAATTGTCAAGGTTAAACCTTTGGCATCATAAATAATATAATAAAATTATAAAAATATTATATTTACAAATACAATAATTTATGTAATAATAGCATATAAGGCAACTTTTGGGCCTTAGTATCAGTAAAAGTAATATTTAAAAAAAAATTCAAAAATAGGGTAACTTTTGAAAAATAATATCAATAAAGGGCAGAATCAATGTTCATCTTCTTCCTCTTGCAATCTATTCATCAGCGCCACCACCCGCTGCCACCTCCGGCAATGCCTCCGCATGTCTTCGCCCACCTTCGCCTCTGCTTCCGACAACATTGCCAGAGGTGGGCGGCGGCGGCGATGCTAGTGGTTATTTCTCTACCCAACGCCACCGTCGCCTCTGTCTCCACCCACCTCCAGCAATATTGTCGGAGGCAGAGGCAGAGGTGGGTGGAGGTGGAGGCGTTGGACAGAGAAATAACCACTAGCGCCGCAGCCACCTCTGTCTCCGTGCACCTCCAGCAACGTTGCCGGAATCAGAGGCAGAGGTGGGCGGAGATAGGCAGAGGCATTGCTAAAGGTAGCGGCAGACGACGATGCTGGTGAATAGACTGCAAGAGGAAGAAGATTAGCACTAATTCTACCCTTTATTGATATTATTTTTCAAAAGTTATTTTATTTTTGAAATTCTTTAAAAAATCACTTTTACTGATATTAGAGCCCAAAAGTTGCCCTTATATGCTATTATCCCAATTATTAGACAAATAGAAAGTTGCAAAATCCATCAAACTCAGTTCCATCGTTCTAATTAGTTCAAAGAAGACAAAGCATTCAGAGAAACCATTATACTAAAATACTAGCGGAGGGCCCTTGTTTCGCAAGGACTGGAATTGCAACATTGCTATTTGCTATATTAAAAAAGACAATGTTTTTAAATAAAAAAACTTTCAATTATAAGTACCCAAGTCTTGAAACTCATATAAAGACTTAGAAGAGATCATCATGTGCTTATTTTTTAAATATTGTTTTAGCAAAGCATCTCGTATAAAAGAATACGATCATACATTGATAGTTATGAGTTCTACTTGATAGTTGTCCTTTGTTTCACATTGAGAACTCCCAATTGACCCGGACAGTAGGATCGCTCGACCCGAGAACTGCCCAGGAAACCGGTTCCATTTTACCCCAAACCCAGTCCCTGGCAAAAAATCATTGAATCAGTCAATGACCCGTTGACTTAGGTGGTCGACCCGTTCAACAGTTTTGGCTATTTTTTATTTTTTAATTTTTGTTGTCAGAACAAGCCATCCATTCAAACTAGATGGTCAAACCGTCAACTTGGAAACCGGTGGCCATAATGGTTCTTTTTTCGTGCCATTTTTTCTAGATGTCAATAATTAAACGAAATAACTTTGTAGTTATAGTCATGGGTAGGACGGACATTGCAAGGGATTCCAAAACCTTGAATGATAAATCCAAAGTGACCTTAAACACAGAGAAAAAAATGGCGGTAATTCCACCAAACTAGAAAAACCAAGGAAAATAAATTGGGAAGTTGACTCCAAAGTTCTGCTTTGAGACGGAGCAAAACATACATGCAATAAAAAAACGAAACAAAGCATATTGTCTTGTAAGAAAAAAATTGCCCAAGAAAACCCAAAGAAAAAACAAAAGGGAAGAAATAAAATTGTGGTAAACCCTAAACCATTTTGGAGGATCTTGAAGAAGAAGACCAAACACAAAAAATAAAAGCAAAAAATGAAAAAAAAAGAAACATACCAAACATGCTAAAATAAAGCCAACAGTATAAGAAACCTTTGAATAGTGAAAATCCAAAAGCACTAAAAACCATGGTTTTCAAACCGCCATTGACCCGGATGGATGGACATTTCGGCCAGGGAACCGTCCAGGCAACCAGTTCCGTTTTACCTCAATCCTAGTCCTTGGCCAAAAACCATTGAATCGAACAATGACCCATTGACCCGGGCGGTCTAACTGTCAACCCATTGACCTGTTCAATGGTTTTTTGACCATTTTTTTATTTTTTAATTGGGAACCGTCCAGGCAACCGATTCTGTTTTATTCCAATCCCGATCGCTAACCAAAAATCGTTGAATCAGTCAATGACCCATTGACCCAAGTGGTCGAACTGTTGACCCATTCAATGGTTTTTGGCTTTTTTTTTTAATTTTTGTTGTCAGAATGGGCCACCCGTATGAACCGGACGGTTGTATGAGTCACACACTCATACAACCGGTGGTCAGAATGGTTCCGTTTTTGGGTCATATGAGTCACACGCTCAAATGACATAACATGTATGATACTACTTAATGGACTTCACACACTTAATTTTTTGCCTATAATTTTTATTGTCAAAACGGGTCGTCTGTTCAAACGAAATGATCAAACTGCCATTTTTTTTAATTAGGAACCGTCTAGGCAATCGGTTCCATTTTTCCCCAATCCCAGTCCCTGGCCAAAAACCGTTGAATCAGTCAATGACCCATTGGCCCAAACAGTCGAATCGTCGACCTATTCAATGGTTTTTGGCTGTCTTTTTATTTTTTTATTTTTTTGTTGTCAAAATGAGTCATCCATCCGTTCGAACCAGGCGATCGAATTGTTGACCCAAAAACCGATGGACAGAATGGTTCCTTTTTTGGGTCATATGAGTCACACACTCAAATTTTCCCTTTAATTTTTGTTGTCAAAACAGGTTGACCCGAAAACCAATGGCCAGAATGGTTCCGTAATTTTTTGCTTATAATTTTTGTTGTTAGAATGAATCATTCGTTTGAACTGGACGGTCGAACCATCGACCCAAAACCAGTGGCATATATATATGTATATAGATATATATAAAAGATAAGATATATAAGATTAGCCAAGTATTTTCATTGCAAAAACCTTTGTTTCAAAGACATAACACAAAGTACCAAGAAAAGGGAGTACCACTTGATTCCAATTGCCACTCAAGGGGTTTAATGTTGCCACCTTGGCATTTTCCAATCGCCACTATAAGAGGGTGTCAGTGATTTTTTATATTTTATTTATTTTATTTTTTAAAACCGATTTAGAGGGGTCAATTTAAGTCCCAGCTACCCTTTGAGCCATGGTTTGACCCAATACAATCCTTGTAGGGGTGTATCGGGAAGCTATCGACATGATGCATATTAGCCGATACATATCGATACTTTGAACCTTAAGATAAAGTACAAAGAAAAGGGAGTACTACTTAAGCTGATTAAGCATCCATGGGATTTAATGTCATTGCATTGCCATTTCCAATGGTTCTTGTAAGAAGGTATGATGTTGCAAGAGGCGGTCGGTTTAGGTGGTGTTTAGAACCAATGCCATTTCCTAAGATAGGCTTTCTCGGAAAACAGTGCTGCATAAACATGATGTTTTTCTAGAAAAACATTTCCTGAAATTTTATGTTTGGTACCATTGTAGTTGCTTCCACATAGGTGTTTCTCGATGCCATGTTAACATACAGTTGTTAGCAACAGTAGAAAAAATGGGAAAACACCATTAGACCACACCTTTCCCGACTTCCAAGGCATGGTTTGAGAATTTTTTTTTTCAAAAAAATGGCTAACCAAACAACAAACATTTTCCCAAAAAATAATGGATTTATGATGTGGTGTTGATGTGGCACTGTTTTTGAGAAAACGACATTGATATCAAACACCTACTTAGTTGTTGCCTCTATTGGTGAGCAAATGGGTAAGTTCTACCTGGAACCAAATGGAACTGACCTCAAATCAGCATTGAACGATCCTACCCGATCTGTTATAGGGTAGGGTCAAGTTCCAAATTCTTGGAACCAGTCCCCACCCAAATCGGTTCCAAGGTAACCAATCCAACGAACCAGCCTTGGTGGAATCAGCCCTAGACCGAACTTGCCTTGAAATAAACCCCAAAATATTTTTAAGGATTGAACCCAATTACTCATGGTTACCAAAGATATGGTCTCACTTGACCATTGAGTTGCTTAGGGCCTGTTTGGCTCGCGATCGCAATTGAAATTAGAATGGCCTATTTCGCTTGGTTGTTTGGTTCAGACCGAAATTAGAATCAAATTCTGATTTATGTTGTTTGGTTCATTAAGAGGCTGGGATCAGAATCAGCTACGGTTTCCAATTTTGCCCCTAATAAAAATAAAAAAGCAAAAAATGCATGAAAATACCAAAAAAATATAGAAATTGCAGAAATGTAGAAATTACAATAATTTTATAGAAAATTCAGAAAAATTCATGAAAATACTCAAAATTTGTAGAAATTGCAAAAAAAATGTAGAAAAATTGCAGAAAAAAAATGCATAAACACCATTTGCAGAAAAAATGCATAAAGAAATTTTATTAAGAGGTGTCTATTAAGTGGGGTCCATCTTGTCTCGTAGTAAGTACCACGTGGTAAGTATTAACTCCAAATGGGGAGGGGAATCGTTGGCTGTACAGGGTCCAATACCACCAGCTCTTTGCAACTACAAATACTTACCACGTGGAGTTAATACTTACCACGTACAACCATGTGGGGGAATGTCATGTTTCATTGCAAGTGTGTATGACATTTTGGTAGCATTTAACACGACATGGGAATGGCACCCCCGGAATGGGAATGGCATTCCTTAGGGTGGGGTCGGGAATGTGCATTCCCCCATATGGGGGAATCCCATTCTACCTAGAACCGTTTAACCGAACATCCAAAATGAAAATGAACCATTCTGATTCCTATTCCCTCAAACCAAACGGACCCTTAATTGATTTAGTCATTTGTTTTTATTTTAATATTTGAACGTGTATAGTAAATAATGTAAAAGGTAATATTTAAAAAATATAAATTATAATGATAAATTTTGAACTATATATTAATATATTATGATAATCTACATATTAAATTACTCATTTTAATCAATCAAGATAATATAAGTTTCAATCTATGTATTATATTATTAAAAATCAAGTTTTTAAAGGATATGCTTTATTTTTTTAAGGGGAGAGCAAAGAAAGAACAGGTTCCATAAGTATACCTTGGAATTGACCCCAGAACCCAATGCCAGATTTGACCCTAAAAACAATTGTCACAGGGTGGGTTCCGGTTCCAAAAACCTAAAATCGACCCCAATTGGTTAGGTTTTAGGTTCTGCTATAGAATTAAACCAAACCAACTCATGCTCACTCCTAGTTTCTGATGCAAGAGATGGTCGTTTTGTTGTTGGATACAAAAGATGGTGGTGTTGCAAGAAAATAAGAGACAAATTAATGAACTTTGGAGTTGTTGGTGCAAGAAAAAAATAAAAAATGGAAGGAAATGTAGTGCTACAAGCCGAAGTGATAGGATATCATTGCAAAATGGCGGTCTTTTACACAAGGTTGAGAGAGAAAATGGTGAGTGAAGAAAGGGAGTTGATGGTCGCCAACACAAGGTTCTAGTCTGTCTTCAAGTTAGAGAAAGAAAGACTCATAAACCCTAAAAACCATCTAATGAGGGTCGAGACTAAAATGCCCTTTTTAATTTTTATTTTTCATTTGTAAAATAATTTTTAATGTAACCCACAAACCATAGACCAAGAATGGTTCAACGGTTTGACCATCCAAGTCTATAGTTTCTCAATTTTTCAATATTTTTTACAAGAAACGTGATTCAAGGCATAACAGGACCTAGAACCATGATTTGTTCTTAGGTCGAATGGACTAACTATCTCAGTCAATGCTATTCTAAAACATTAAAAATAAGTTTGATAAATAAAAATTATTTTTTATGGTAATAAAAATAAAATACAAAATTTAAATTCAATTCAAAAATGAAATTCTTTTGCTAATTGGTGGTGACTGGTGAATCAACAATTCTACTTTTTTTTGGGTCAAATCTTAATGTCATAATTACAAACAATAGTTATTATTATAAAATAATTATAAAAAATATAACAAATTTACATAAACCATTAACCATTTGGATGCATCTTTAATATGTATTATATAAAAAATATAATAGATGAGAATTACTATACAAAAATTAGACACTAAAGTTGCTATGTACAAAATACGAATACCAATAGTGTTTACCGGATAAGACTCAGGTTAATAAATGGGTCAAAATAAGAACAAACTTTTGTTGGTTGGAACATGAAACTTGGAAGTTGATTTGGATATGCTCCTTACAGAGCGCGTCTCATACCATCCTCACATTGTATCACAGGCATGCATCGGAAACATCTTCCCATGAATGAATAAAGACCGGATCTTCTCCTCACATAGGGTGCCTCACATGTGCCTCACACACACATCCTACCATGCATTGGGAACATCTCCCATACTAATAAGTTATTATTCATGGGAGATATTCCAAATGCACGGTGGATGTGCATCTGAGGCGCCCAAATGTGAGGAGCAGATCCTGTTCCAAATGACGGAGTGAATAATGATAATATCATGTAAAGACTACAGAAGATATTTTCGATGCATGCTTGAGATGCTCAGAGAGGTCAGAGTGAGGCGCACTCTATGAGGAACAAATCCGATTTCCTTGTGAGTATGCTTGGCTCTAGTAGAGTTCGGCTTGGTTCAGTCATCAGTGTCAACCCGTATTAATATAGTTCGAATAGCCTTTTGTATCCTTACATTGGGAATATTTCTTCATAAAGTAAAGCGAGGAAATACAAAAACATTCCCAATACAAGATTTTCAAACATACGTTGCACTGATCAAAGTCCAATTCGAATTTGGATTAGATGAACACTTTATCTGGTCAGTGGGTTGTCGAAGAGATTTCACATCAATATTTTTTTTTTGTCTTTGTAAAAGATTCATTGAAGGAAATTAAGGGAACATTTGGGTCCCTTTCTTACAAGACTCCAGAAAAAGGCGAGTTAAGTTTACCGAGCTAGCATTACTATTGACAAAAGAGTTTCTATGCCTAGCTCGTTTTGCCAAATCATGGGCTGGCATTACTAAGTTCTTGTTTACATGCAGAATTGTAATATTTTCAAAAAAAAGAGAGTTCATATATATGATCATATAAGGCCTGCAGATCCCACGTAATATGCTTGTCTATTCCTTTCAGCTTCATTAAAACCTCCTTGACATCCAAAAGCAAAAAACATGTTTTAATACCCATACAAAAAAACTTTTGTAAACCTCTAATCATTGCCCAGAGCTCAGTTGTTGTTGTCGACCTTGCCAAGCATGGTTATCCTTCTACAATGATAAGAGGAGACTTGTGAGAGAACATATAAATACCAATGAATGCAGTTTGTGTGGTGGCACTCCAAGAATCATCCACTAAGATGATCGGGAGGTTTGTGAGGAGAGCATATTGCAAATTCCAATCTGATTGCAGATGTTGTGGATTCAAAATTTTGAGCTCAATTTCTTTATAGTTGCAGTAACTTTCAACCTTTCTCAGAATTTGGAGAGGGTCTGGGTTCACTTTGTTAAAAATTTGATCATTTATTGCATCCCATAAACTTCTAAAAGTGGCACATATCTTTGCAATATAGTTATACTTTAGAACTTTATTCTGCAAGTGAGAATTATGTTGCCACCGCCATTGGATCAGATCCTCTTGGCCAGAGTTCAAAAAAATCTCCGAAACAAGACCAACCTGGGCCTGCATCTAAACAACCATATTTCTGTCTTTGTTCTAACAGCCATATGGAGGAACTTCCACATGAAGATTTGACATCTATGGGAACATGGGCTTTTCTAGTTTCTATGCCAACTCATTATACTTGATTGTGTTTGAGGTGGGGTTTCTAGGAGTGAGTGGTAAGCTGAATTCATAGTGAAACCCCATTGTTTGTGTTCTTCTAGAGGAGTCTATCGGGCTGTTGCAGAGTCCTTAAGGGGATGCTTAGGATTGCTTCAACACTTCTTTCTTCAAACAGGTTGTTGAGAAGATCAACATTCTAGGTCTGATGATCTGTGATTAAATCACACACTTTTATGTATAGAAGTTCCAGATTCTCAGTTCTTTTGGTGGGATGTTGCTCTCTAATTGAGGCACCCATGGGTCCACGAATGCTGAGATAGATCTGCCATCTCCAAGCTTCTAGAAAAAAATGAGCTTGTAGTTCATTTTTTAATTTAATAATACATTTCCACCAAGTGGGGTTTGTGGCTTTTGCTTTCAAATCAAGGAAACACTGCCCATGTATTTTGCTTCTAGTTGCTAGGTCCAAAGGCTGCTCCCGAGGATTAGGAGCCTTCAGAATGATTTCAACATTAGGACTTTGTTCATCAAAGAGAACCTCCTTATCCCCAATCCCCCCCCCCCAAGGGCTTTGGAGAGCAAATTGTAGTCCATTTCATGTTATAATTTTTTGTTGTGTTGGAATGCCCTGCCCACCAAAAGTTTTTCTACAATCTATCTAGGCTTCTACATAGAACTGATGGAAGGAGGCTTGTTTGCATGGTATACACAGGGATGCTTTGGGTAACTACTTTAATGAGAGTGGTACGACCTGCTCAGGAGAGAGTTTTTGCTTGCCAGTGCTCTACCCTCTGAGTGGTGCAGTCTACTAGATGTTTTTTTGGTGTGATTCAATCCATTTTCTAGCCAGGTTCCAAGGTATTTGGAGTTGTAGTTTATTATCTTCATTTTGACTATTGTACTCAATAGCTTTTGGTGGGTTTTGTGCATATTTTTGCTGAACATGACATTAGATTTTGCAAAATTTATGTGTTGTCCTAAAATTTGCTCAAAGAGTTTGAGGGTAGTTTTAATCTAATGGAAGGATTCAGGGTTGGCCTTGCAAAATAAAAAATAGTCATCTACAAAAAAAATATGGGTGATGGGCTTTGAATTTATAGCTAGCTTTATTCCTTGGAGTTTTGAGAGACTCTCTTCTCTGTGAAGAAGGGATGAAAGAGTCTACATTTCAATAATGAAGAGGTATGGTGAGAGAGGGTCCCCTTGCCTTAAGCCTCTTTTGGTAGTAAACAAGTCAATGGATTACCCATTTAGCTTTATTGAGAAGGATGAAGTGGATATACATTGCCAGATCAAGTCACACCATTCTGATGGGAAGCCCATTTATTTCATTGATTATATAAGAAAATTCCAGCCCATTCTATCAAAGGCCTTGGCCATGTTAATTTTTAAAGTTGTCCACTTCATTTTCCCTTTTTGAGTTTTGAGTTTGTGGATGATTTCTTTGGCCAGGATAATATTATCTGTAATACTCCTTTTGATAAAGGCTACCTGGTTTGACTGGATTAGATTTGGGAGAAGAGGCTTGATTCTATTGGCTAGGACCTTTGCCAGGATTTTGTATATCACATTGCTTAAGATAATTGGCCTAAAGTGTTCTGCTTTCTCAGCACCCCTCATCTTTGGGATGAAGACAAGATTGGTATGGTTCATTTTTTTTAATAGTTTTTTGGAGCGGAAGAAATTTTGTTTCATTCCTGCAATTTCATCTCCCACTAAATACCAATAGTGCTAGAAGAAGAAGGTTGTGTAGCCACCTGGGCTGGGAGCTTTATGGGGATTCATCTAAAACAAGGCCAGCTTGACTTCTTCTTTTTGAGGGGGTAACATGAGCTTTTGGCTTTCTTCAGATGGTATTTAGTTGAATTTGAGTGTTTCTAGGAGGGTAGGTTCAAAATTCTCTTCCTGTCCTGAGTTGTTCAACAACTGGTTTTTGAGGAGGTCTGCAATAGCTTTTGGACTAGTGGCTCATCTCTCTTGGTTGTCCTTCAGACTTTCTATAGCCCCCCATCTCCTTCTGGATTTTGTTTTCTAGTGAAACAATTTTGTAGTTTTGTCCCCTTCTGAGAGTCATAACTCTCTAGATTTCAGCCGCTAAAGTTGCTTCTCAGCAAGAAGCCATTTATTGTACTGAGCTTCCAATTCACCTAGTTTGATGCTATCATCTTGGCTGGACTAAGCTAGCACGACCTCTTGTTCCAGTTGTGTTAATTTCTTATGAATATCCCCAAATGTGTTTTTGTTCTAGACCTTGAGTTGATTCTTCAGGAGCTTGAGTCTAGTTGCAATTGAGTGAGCTTTGAATCTTAGAACTGATTGATTTCAAATTTCTGTAACTATACTATCACAGTCCTTGTGATTTACCCACATTGGAAGGAAATGGAATTGTTTCTTTCCTTTAGTCTGGTCAAGTTTGGTATTGAGAAGAATTGGGGAATGGTCTGAGTTTATGGCAAACAAAATTGATAGTTTGGTGTCAGGAAATCAGGTTAGCCACTCCACACTAGCCAGACCCCTGTCAAGTCTTTCTCTCACTCTTTTTTTTTTTCATGTTGCTTGTTTTTCCAAGTGTAGTAGGGCCTTGAGAAGCCTAGGTCCGAGAGGGCAAAATGGTCAATTAGATGTCTAAGATGCTGAGAAGGTCTTGTTCTACTACTTGGTCCCTCATAGTCCTCTGGGTGGACTATGTCATTCAAATCTCCCATTAAAAGCCAATGGATTCCTCTTAGATATGGTTTTGAGGTTACAAAGTGTTACCAGAAAGCAGCTTTGTCCCCCCAGTTAGGCATTCCATATAAAAGCACTAAGCTCCATGGTTCAAAAGAATCCGTGTAATTTCCAATTAGTTCAATGTACCTCTGAGAGCTATCTATTATTGAGATATTTAAGTTGTCCTTCCAAGCACTGAGAAGTCCCCCACTTAGACCAACTGAGCCTACAGTCTTGAAATTGAAATATCCCAATGATTTTGAATATTTCATGGCTTCTTCTTCTAACATTTTTGTTTTTGATAGAAACAACATGTTTGGGTTATGTGATTTGCACCACCTCCTAATTGTTCTTTGAACTTATTTACTCCCCCCCCCCCCTACATTCCAAGCTAGTTGAACTTAAAATACAAAAGTTGCTAATGAAGCAGCCCTTTGTTGTTATTCTTTCCAAAGAATGTCCCATGCTTCTATCCATGAAGAGTCTTCTAGGCCAGTGAGATTTTCTAGGCTTCTATGAAAGTGATCAGGTCCTTGATTTTGCAGGATCATTGAATTTTGGCTTGCCAGTAGGGGATCTGGGATACTAGAGCCAGTGAGAGAGTTTGCCTTTGAATGGGGTTTTCTCGTGGTTCTCATTTTTTGGATCCACTTCCTCAGTGAAGCAATAGATTGTCGGCCAATAAGTTCTTCTAGAGATGGTCCAAGGTTGGCGGGGATGTCGGTCATGGTTTGGGAGTCCAAGTGATCTTTCAGAGAAGATTGGTATCTGAATGACCTCCCTCTTCCCCTTGATCCGGTTGAAGCATTAATTATACCAAATCCTCTAGTTGCAGTCGAGTAAATTTTATACTGGCCTTCCTTGGGAATCGTGCCCACATTAATCATTTCAACTTTTTGCTCTTCCTCGGGAGTCAGGCCCACACTAAATGAGTCTCGTTTTTTAAATTTCTGAGTGGAACTATTGCTAGACTCAGCTTGCTTCCGCTTTGAGGACTCACTTGACTAACCTTGACTCATTCTTGTTGTTCGGTCCTTTGCTTTGCCATTTCCTGGCGTCGCTGGCTGGTGACCATCCGTTAACCTCTACCTCTTCTTGAGTAACTCATCCTCCGAGTCTTCCTTTGAACTTTTGGTCTCCTCGACAGATTTGTAGTTGTTTGGATGCTCCTACATTTTTCAAACTTTTTTGCTGGATCGGGAAGTTGAATGGTTTCTTTGGTCTGTGCTCTGCCTGCAGCCATTCCCCCAACTCGTCCAGTTTTCTCTCTTCTAGCTTTGACTTGATCTCATTGAGAGGAATGAATTTTGGTATGAGCTTGCATTTCTTCCAGTTGTGGCCTACTAATCCGCAGTAGATACAAAGTTTTGTGAGATTTTCATAGGCAAATCTAACCCATATTGGATTGTTGTTGTTTTTTAGAACAAAACCTCTTGATAATGGCTTCCGCAAGTCGATTTCTATGTGGAATTTTACCATGCTTCCCCTTGTGGGCTTTCCTGGTTCAATCTCAGGATTGTCTTCAAGAACTCTACCTGCTACTAAAGCAAAAACCTTACAGTTGTGGTTGGAAATGTAACTTCGTGGGATGTTGAACATCTGCACCTAGACTTTCTAGTGCCACAGTTTAATCTTCTCCCCTGATGTTCCATCTTGACAGGATGCAACTAACACCCAGCTCCCCTTGATGAACCAGGGTCATCTATTTAAAGCCTTCTGAAGTTCTTCTTCTTCAAAGATGAAAACCCACCCACCATTATCATCGTGACTAGCATCAACATGGTGTGTAGGATTCCATGCATGCTTAATAAATGCATGGACGTTTTCCATGGTCACTTTAATACATGGGAAGATTCTTCTCCTTAAAGTTTTCTTAACCACCTCCGATGCTTCTCGAACCGACTCCACATTTATTTTTAAGTGGGGACCGACAATTTCAGAGTCGTTGTTTCTCCGGGCATCTTGAAAGGGACGTGTCTCTAAACTTTAAAGCAGAAGAGGGCGTAAGGTTTAGTGGAGAAACATATGGGATTGTAAGGTTCAAAGGATTTCAGCACACGGGGTGCGATAATTTTTTGGATGATACGTGAGTTGGGATCTCCTTGACGTCAGTATTAAGGCCCATGTATTTAATACTGCGTAGAATTTTACAGCCCGCTGAACAGCTAAAGCGTTCAGCTAAACTCCAAGCCTCCAACCCCAACGCATTCCATATTGGGTTGCATCGTCCATGCTCCACTGCCCACTGTACAATTGAGTATTGATCATTTGTTCCCGCTTTCATTCTACGCGAGCTACGTTAGCATCCTGCATCTTGTCGGCTGATGCAACAGTAGTAGGTCAGACTTCGAGAATCGAAAAAAAGTCCGAGCTCTGTATAAGAACCACGTGTCACCGCGGTGAAGCAAATGGGCCCACCAATAATCTCAATCCCAATCCCAACCACCGAATATCAACACGTTGGACATGATCTCTGGTGTACAGTCGGCAGTGCTTGAGCCACGTGTCCTGTGGGTCCAGTCCCTAGACACGCTGTACCGTCTAAAAGCTAAAGTGCTTTACTGCTTTTCCTTAAAGCCGACCCAGGCCGAGTGGGAGCCGTTGAAAGCACGCACCTACTACAAAGGCTACAGCCACCTGACTCCATGGGCCCAACCGTCCAGACCGTCACACACAACTACCTCCATTAGCTGATAGCTCCACTCCATGATCTCCATACTTGGCTTTTACTGCCTCAATGTTTCAGACCACCTAACATCAAAGAAGACTACTCAGACGACTCGGACTCAGACTCTGTCTTTGTCTCTGGTCTCCCGATTTGTTCTCTCTTCTCTGTTACTGCATTTCAAGCTCTCGAAGTTTCACATCCTCTCGAAACAACCAACGCCTCATCGTTTTCGCGGGGAAATCGAAACCGAATTTAACACCGGAACGATAAGGGATCGCTAATTTATGGTAACTCATTTTCCTTAAAAAGTCGTCTCTCTCCTTGTATGTTGTATCTGCTACTCTTGACAGTGACTCGCTACCTAGGGTTCATCACCAACTAGTAATCCTTCTTTTCTTCTTATTCTTCGTTTGTTGCTTTGAATCCTTTGGTCCTTGGTTTTTATAAGATCATTTCGTGGTTATTCGACTTCGATCTTCTGATTGAACTAATTTTATTTTAGTTGTCGCGAGCGGTTGCAGTATAGGAGGTTTGGAAATTAGTATCCTAATAGTTTCGACATTGTCGCATGAGTTAGAGTGAATTTTAGTTGAATATGGTGTTAGATTTCATTATTAATGGAGTGGTTATTAAAATTTAATCTGTTTGTAATTTTGGTCAGCTAATTTTCGATTTACATAAAACTCAGTGGATTTACTAAATACTGGTTCTAATTCGCATCTATTACTGTAAGCGGGTTTTGTTCTGTTCTTCTTGTCTTTTTCCACGTTCACCC
Organism: Nelumbo lutea; assembly: GCF_056320005.1. Classification (NCBI taxonomy): domain Eukaryota; kingdom Viridiplantae; phylum Streptophyta; class Magnoliopsida; order Proteales; family Nelumbonaceae; genus Nelumbo; species Nelumbo lutea. Next base: position 105,120,229 of record NC_142686.1, read on the forward strand.
TGCCCTCTGGGTTGTTTTCGAAAATTTGTCTGGCGTAGCATCAGAATGGTTCTTGTATCAAAATCTCCTGTAGTAATCCTAGAAATTTTATTCATCTTCTTCTGTTTGGATTTGCAGGTTTAGAAGATCCCGAGTTTGGTGAATGCGCTTGCCATCAGAGCTGAGACGTTTGGTTTTGGTTTCGGGAAAAGAGGAATCATGAATCCAGAGCTTTTGGATATTCGCCCCCGTGAACTCAAGTTCACATGTGAGTGCATTAGAACTGGGACTTCATGTATTCTTTCCTCCAATTGCCCTGCTAATTTATTAGGTGATGATTGTAATGGTGTCTCCTCTCTTCCGCAGTAGATGGCTTTTCTATTGCAAGAAAGAAGATAAAGAGCTATTACATGTATCGTTTTCACGGTTATCTTTTTAACAGATAATTGAGCGGATCACCGTTTGCCTTTATTAGAAAGAAGACTAAATCCCATGGTGTCACAACTCGCAACTAAATTAACTTGATCCTTTCTATTATGCTTTTTTTAATTTACCAACTGAAATTCTATGACGGATTTGTTCAACAGTTCAACTATGAGCTAGAATGTTCAAATATTAATTAATATTTAAATCTCTCACTTGACAACAAATACCGAAAATGCTTTTGCTAGAGTAAGGAACAGTAGTGTTTCTCTAATCACATTAAACTTTGTCAACTAGAAAAATCCTGAGATATTCATTAACACTATTTCCACCTTATCACTTCTTTCTAACCTACATGCGGTTGTTTGCAGAAATCAAGTTACATCGAACAGTCAGTACAACTTAGTGTACTACTGGAAATCATATTTTTCTTCTCTGTTTTTTTTTTTTTTTTTTTTTTTTCTCTCTCATTTAGTCCATAGCTCAACTCAACTTAGTACTGTCCCAACCATATGGGGTTGGTCGTAGTTGATTATAAATAACTTAGTTGTCACATTTGGTAGCTGTTGGTCTCAATAATTCCTTCACTTTTAAATTATTTTGCATGATTTAGGCTTTTAGTTGGGACTGATGGTGTTTTGATCCCATGGAATTTCAGAGAGGTGCAACTCAGGCTAATTGAAACCTACTATAATATACATAACATATTGCACGCGATAATTTTTTTTTATTTGTATATTACATGATATTGTTGCACAAAAAAAACAAAAAAAGAAGAAATCATAGCCATTTAAATCAAGATCAGCATGTGAAAAATTGGGTTGCTTGAGGTATCAACCCAAAACCAATTCAATTGCTTGGCATTTTTCAATCTTAACACTAACATTTGTTTATTGTTAACCCTAGTCCAACCTTCAATTCATCCAAATTTATCAAAAAGAAAAAAAAAAAAAACTTCAATTCATTCAATTCATCCTAGAAGTTTATTTGGTCATTCCACCTTCCACCTAAAATTGCGTTTTCTCATTTAGATGATATTTGTTTACAGATTTTGAGTACTATTGATCACTTAGTATTGAGAACAATCATGATTGATTATTTGTGTTTGTGCAAAAAGTATTTGGAGTCTATAGTTCATCTTCATTGTCAATATGTAATGGATATTTGGCCACGTTATCAAATTATTTGATCATGTTTTGGTCATTCCAAATGGCACGCCCGTGTGGATTGGGCCTGGTATATGAAGAGTAACAAAAAAGAGGAATTATACCATGCTATCTTGTTCACTTATACATCCGTTGGGGTATTTGGAAGGGAATGGTTTAAAAACAAACATTATCTAGATGGTCTCTTAATTGAAAGGATGGAAAGACAGTTTATATGGCTGGAGCTATGCTGTTTTACATCTCAACTCGAAACAGCCTTAATCCCAACTATTTGGGGTTGGCTATAGGGATCCTTTACTGCCAATGTACTCTATCAAGAGCCATGTTTCTATCAAATTATAAGCTCTTAAATCATTTTTTTACCACTTTAGATTACATTTTCATTTTACCCTTTCTCTTTTAAAGCTTTCTACTTGAACCAACTCAATCCTCATTAGTCCAATCATTTGTCCTCCATGCACATGATCGAACCATCTCAGTCCACTCTCTCACAACTTGTCATTATTGGAACTGCTCCTAAGTCTTCTATAATATGTTTATTTCTGATTCTGTTGTTCTACTCTTTCCACCCATTATCTCAACATTTTCATCTCAGTTATACCCATTTTTCTTAAATATGTTATTTCTTGATCTTCCAACTCTTTGTCCCATATAGAAATGCTGCTTGTATAATTATCTTATGGAATTTTCTTTCTGAGTCTCATTGGTATAAAGTATAAACTAGTGACATAATACACTAGGTGTACCTCCCCAATGCAACACCCAACTCCAATTTTATGGGCAATGTCCTCTAATTTCTCCCTCAGCATGGTTTATTGATCGAAGGGTACCAAAGTGGTTAGTTTGGGGCATCTCCTCAGCATCAATAATTGCAACAACATTGTTACTAATATGTTTACTAAAATTGCAATAGTAAGCAATACATGTATCCTTAGTTTGATAACTTTGACTTATCTTGACCATTTGATGCTAAAGCATCTCTCCATTGTTTTGACTTTGCATTCAACCCATCTTTAGGGTTACCAATCAAAGTTCAATCCAATCGCACATTTGCACCATAGATCCATTAATATCAGAATGTCCACAATCTATATAGCATTTGTACATCGTACCTTTTGTAGCATAATGAAAATTTTATGAACATGATATTTCTTCTTCCTATTTGTTCCATGTTGGACAATGTTATTTATCCTTCTTACAACTTTTAGTCCATGGTTGTTTGTCATATTGGTCTGCAACAATGGTAGTAATCCCATCTAGATGTTTGCACAATATGCTTTTTTTTTTCATCTTTGTCCTTATTTCACCATTTCTTTCATTGAGTAAATTGCAAGATCAATGATCTCGAGATAGTAACCTTTTTTATCATTTCATTGCCAGTTGAGTTGAAGAAGCAAAGTTCATGCTTGGTACAACTCGTCAACAACTCAGATCAATGTGTAGCTTTCAAGGTGCAAACTTTTTTCATGGATATCATGTTCACATCACTTAGTGCTGCCATTTTCTCTTCCGAGTTTCTATACTAACGAGCACACTATTTTGTTAGGCTAATTATCTGTTTAAAATTTAGTTTTCATCACTGGCTTAGCTTTCCCCCATCTTTCTGTAGTTTCCTTTTCTTTTCATTGATAAGGAAGAATTTGTTGAAAATAACTTGTGACAGGGGTTGAGTTGCCTCAATATTTCTTTTGCATTTCCCTTGTTGGAACAAGCACAATTTTAAAAATGCATATTTGAGATCTTTGATTTTGAAAGATCTCAATGTTTGCTCAGATCTTACTCCTATTATATATCTTTGACATTTCTGATACATAATGCTACCATTATATGCAATGGTTGTTCCTGAAGGGGATTGATGGCTTTGCAGGTAAAAACTACAGCTCCAAAGAAGTATTGTGTGCGGCCAAATACTGGCGTTATTCAGCCGAAATCGACTAGTGACTTTACAGGTTTATGCCTTCTCATTTCTATAATTTAATATTGTTAGACAGTTTTGTATGCCCTTAGCTTCAATCTGATTTGATGTACTTTTGTTATTTAGTGGAAATAAATAAAGTGCATGTTTGATTCATGTTGTTTGGTTTAATTCTGTGTAAAACCCTAAAACTGGACATTTATAGAGACTCATGTTAGTTTTAAATGTTTACAGCCGTTGGATAAGTCTGGGGAGATTTATCCTGCCAAGGCTGATGCTGATGTGCCACCAAGTGTTGGGATGGCCTGTCTCAGCCACCAGGGTAAGACCCGAGGCACATGCAGTATGGGATTACTTGAATCCTTAAACCGGACCAGATTTCCAGTATTGCCCTGGACCTTGGAGATAGATGGGCAAAACTGGAAAGTTACACCTGACCCCTAGACTCGATTATGACATTTCACTAGGTGTTGGATCAGGCTGCCTTTGATATGCCATTCAGTGAGATCCTTAGCGGGGATCAAAACCTGGATATGTTGGGGCAGTTTGAGAATTCATCTGAGTGGGTGATCATAGTGACAGAATCAGCCACTTTGTCGGACAAAGGGTAATGATCGGGAATGCACTCTCTCTGATGGAAACCAAACTGCCGGCAGTTGATTTCAATCGTTGGAATTTTGTTTTGCAAAATTAATATATTTATATATATATGTGTACGGTTTCAAATCGTTTGCAAATGGTTTTAATTCCCGGGATCCATGTGAGAGGAGAGTGCGGCACTGTTCCTTGCAGCCGAGGGAGAGGTCCTCTCTTGTCGGGCAGTGCTTGATCATTAAGGGCTGAGAGGTTAAGTGTAAGACCATTGAGGATAATACCTGATGGGCTAATCTTGCACCTGCCCACAGTCCCTGGGTTTTTATAAGATGGCTTGGCCCAGGGACCACTTAATGTAAGTGTTGGGCCCATAGGGTCCATATGATGGACTCAAGGGGTTCATTGAGTTTTTCAGTGAATTCGGCTGGGCCTTGTTTTAGAGGCTGGGCCGAACCCATGTGGCTGGTGTGTAGATCAATGCTTGGGTCCCATGCCATACAAAGAAGCCCAACTGGGCAGCAGATTGGAAAGTAATTAGACACTGAACACTTAATGGGCCAAAAGTCCATTTCGATGTGGGCTGATATGATCACCCATCCATGGGGCGAATTTGAGATTAAAGTTAGTAAAAGGATTGTGCCTTTAGCCTTATCCACTCTTAGAGACCAAATTCAAATTAGATTTGAATCTGGTAACCTCCTGATAAGATCAGGAGTAAGCTAACTCTATCTGCAGAAAGGATTAAGATTATCCCCTATCCAAATACTGATTTGGATTGGGATAACTCCTAATAAGGAGGCTTCTTAATCAAGAAGAAAGGAGGAGAAAAACGAACCAAGATAGAGAGAATTACAGTAGATTTCGAACCAAGAAAAATCGCAAGAAAGGTTCCTGCGAATTGATATCAGATATCATACTCTCCAGAAAAAGAGAAAAAGCAGTTCAGCCTTTTTCGTTTTGGAGATCTCCTCCTGCCGCCGCCATCTGCCATTGCAAGATTAGATCTTTGCAGAAAAGAAAGTCAAGAAATCTGTTCTTGACATCAGTCTTGCAAGAAAGACTGAAAAAGATTCAGTGTTTAGTACTTCCAGAGGATTCTTGTGAAGGATCCAGTGTGTAGGACGCACCCTGCTGGTTCTGTTCCATTCACAGCTGTGTCATCTTCAGCAGGAACAGATCTTGGAGCATTCTTTGGGCGTGAACACCAACTTTGGGAGATACTGCTTCTCCGGATCAGGTATATTCCTCCCATTTATCTTTTGGTACAGATCTGGATTGATTATGGTTCAAGTAGGATCCTTGAATATTGTATTCTAAATTTATGGAATATGATTCTCAGTTGGGAAAAGGTAGGAAATTTTTGAAATTCGCCCACCCATTCCGCAACCTTTATGGCGTCCATTAGATGGATCCTACCATTCTTTCAAATATGGTCTAATAACTGAACTTAGGGGGTCACTTTGTGACTTTTGATTTGACAGGCTTATTTTGTCTTCGTGCTTTATTATGGCCCAAGAACTTAGAAAGTCAATTCAATGACATGCATGTGCAACATAAATCCACTTTTGCATTGCACAGTAAAACTTATACCAATTGGTTCATTATTCCCTTAAGAATAAGACTCTAAGTGCAACTACATGTTTTTCTGCCCCAATTTCATCCATAAGTTGGGACGGAAAATAATTGGAAGGTGATAGAGGCAACTGGTTAAGGTATGAGAACAACAAGCGATGTATGAAGGCCTGAAAGGGAATGATATGCTTTGATATCACCATCCATAGCACATGATATTTTTAGTGTGGTATTATGAACCGGAAGGTTTATTGCATGAGAAGGTGTACAACATTATGACTATTCAATCCAATCTTTTGAAGGAAAACTGCAGGGGCATCAAGCATTTACCATGCAAAAAAAGCCATATTCAGCACCAATCTAGGTAGGCCATTTTGATGTTGCATTGATCATTGATGTCCTAAGGAGGATAAGTGCTCCTGGTTGATTTAGGATTGGAGTGACCAGGGATGTGTCTAGGAGTGTAATGATGGGTTATGAAAGGTCTTGGGGCTTAATTGGAGAGTTTCATCTGTCCATGGTGAACAAACTTTGAAACAAGGAAAATTGGTCTAAGGAAACTTTCAAATAGGTAGATTTTGAATGGATAGTTGTAGAGGGTGGCCAAATTTGGTAGGCTTAAAAGTACATATTGAATAGAAGGACATAAATGTTATACATTTAGGGTTCTTGATGGTTTTTTTGGATGAAATTTGGTAAAATGAAAGACTATGGAGATTATGTGGAGTGTCTAAACATGATGAGAATCAAAGAGGGTCTGGACATAAGGTGATGCAGGAGTTGAAGACTCAAAATTGGATTTTTTTTTTTTTTGAAATTTTATGTATTTCTGTATTTTTGGACACCGGGGATAATTTTGCCATTTTACAATTTTTTGTAGGGTCCAATAATAGGGTTTGAATGTCTATTCATAGTTTGTTTATGTTTAAAATTTCAGAGTCATTGCACAAGTAGGATTAGAGTTATTGAGTCTTCTTTGAATTGAAATAGGATATGACAACTTAGTTTGAGTCCTATTAGAATATTCAGTCTAACAGTTTGACTCCTAGGACTATAATGAGTCTAGCAGTTTGACTCCTAGGGTTATTATGAGTTTAGAGTCTATAAATATGTATGGACGTTTTACACAAAGAGCAATGAAGTTTATTGAGTTTTCTTCAGCTTATGATAATTATGGTGAGTGGTTCCCATACCCTAGAGTGGTGGCACCCCGTGAGTGATTTTAGGTATCCTCTCTCTTCTTTCTCTCCCTTTTTTCTTTCTTATTCCTTCAAGAATCCATTACAGCCACCAACAGCCATAAAATTCTGATCAAAGAAGACCATTCAACATTCTCTAAGGACTAGAATTGAGCTGTCCTATATCATAAGGATGGAAAGTGTTGATCTAGGAAATTTTGAGTTTTGATGGGGGAAAAAACCCCTCATGTGGATCAGTTTCAGTCCTCTGGAAAGGTTGAATTTACACCCTTCTATGAATAACTTATGACTATTGATGGTTGAATTAGCTATTTGCAAGATTAAAGAAAAGATGGAGAGAGAAAGGAGACAAAACCTAGAATCACTCAAAGTGCTGAGACCTTGGAAGTTTTGGGGACTCAAAGTGCTAGAAACAAGTTTGCATCAGTGATCAGACATTGGTGGGGACAATGGCTCAGACCCTGCTGCCATTGAACGTGTACATACTTTGTGAACTTTCGTGGGTGTCTATTTCCTGGGCAGTGAAGAAATTGCTCACGAGTTGTTGAAAAGACAAGGTATCAAGAGATCAAGAGGCCCACCTTAATGTCAATTCAGTTCAACTGAGCAAGGTGCTTGACTCTGAGTTTGACTGGTCTCTAGACAGCCTAGGCTACCTCCCAGGTAGTAGGAAGGAAGGTGAAAAGATTGTCGGAGTTCTACAATGTTGTGGTATCCAAGCCATGAAGGTTGTGGCAGTACTCAGGGAAGGGGAAGAGGGGATAGGGGTAGGAAAGTGTCTATTAAATCCCTTTCGGATTTAGTTCAAAGTGAACTCAATAACTCCTAAACTAGCATAAGCTATAAGAACTGAAATAAACTCAATTTATGCATCTGCAGGACATATATTACATATTTATGGATTGAAAGCCAATAAAAATCCTAATAGAGCTCAAAAATCAAAATTGAAAATGACAGAATTGCCACTTCAAAGTCAACTCAATAAATGATTGAAACTTTAGGCACAAATAAACTATAACTAGACAAACTAAATTACTAGGCCGGACCCGCATGTTAAATGACCAAAATACCTTTCTATATAACATATGAAAATACATTAAAATTTTCAGAATATCCCATATATAATCGCTCAGTCCCCTGTTTTATATCCATAGAAATGAACTAGTGATATCAAAGTTCTTTTTCTTTTTCTCTTTTTATATTTCTGAAAAATTATTCATTGTTATTGAATAAATATGTGTTGGTCACTTTCCAATTGCATTCAGTTACTTATGGTTGGGCTTCAGAGGTGTTTAATGTGAAAGAACAGATTGTACTGTTTTAATTAAGAGAAAAGTGATGACCCATTAATGTGACAGGGGTTATAATAGAATCATGATTACTACATCACCACTGGGGTAGCACTCAGATAACATTCCTAAATAAATAAATGATGGAAAGCTTTAGATGATACAACCCATAGCACTACATTCATTGTTCTTATTTAAATCTGTTAGATATGCTGGAATTTGCTGTCTCAGTCTGCCAGTTGTGAACAAAATCTGTAAAGCTGAGTTAGAGGTTATACAACTTAGAAAACCAGAAAATAGTGGTTTTTATGTGTTGCCTCTATTCTATTATGTGCCATATCTACCTATTCAATATTTGATTTCTCACAATTTGTATTTGATGTCATTGTAGTTACTATGCAAGCTCAACGTGAAGCACCACCTGATCTGCAGTGCAAAGATAAGTTCCTAATTCAAAGCACAACAGTTCCTCTTGGGACTACTGCAGAGGACATTGTACCTAACATGGTAAGTGTTGCCTGTGGTTTAAACTGACTTTAGGTTGTTTTTCAAGGTTACTAATTGGTTTCTTTGCAGTTCACAAAAGATAATGGAAAATACATTGAAGAGAACAAGTTGAAAGTTGTCCTGGTTAGCCCACCCTATTCTCCTGTTGCCTTGGTTAGCCCACCCCATTCTCCTGTGCTGCTACCAATCAGTGGGACTTTGAAACAGGAGCCTGACCATGAACCTTCAACTTTAAAAGATGAAGTACTGAATGGAGATGAAAACATCCCCCCAGGTCGTATGGTATGTGAAATGCTTACTTTTTTTTTTAGTTTGGTTTATCATACCTTCTATTCTCCACCCTCATTCTCATGTACTACAATCAATTAATGTGGCTCTTAAGCAGGATCCTGACCGTGAAGCAACTTTAAAAGATCAAGTATCAAATGGAGTTGAAAATCTTTATCCACCTCATGTGGTAAATGAATCTCCCTCCCTCCCTCCCTGGTCGTAGTTTTTTTTCTTAATTTTATGGAAAGAGATCAGAGGGGCATAATTCATGGAAATGCAATGAAATTTTTGTGTTAAGTCCCACTTTCATTGTCATGGTTTACTTGATTTGTCCTGTGTCTATTCAGAACTATCCTTTTTTTGAAGGAAACATGTAGTATGAGTCAATATGCATTGCATTCTTATTTACAGAGTTTAAGATGATGACTGCAGACTTACACTGCAAAAACTCTCATACAACAGCTAACTTTTATTTTTTGTCATGTACTTTAGGCCATGGAGGAAGCTAAGCCTACAAAAGATGTAGATCAGAAACCAGCTAATAATGTGGAAGAGATGAAACTTGTTGCAGAAATTAGGGATTTGGCTAGGGCTATTTTTGATTTGAACTCAAAGATAGAGGAAAAGGAATCAAAACTAAGGGAGGTTAGTTGGTTTTTCAACTTCCAATTTCCCAATTCTAACAGAATGCAGGGGGCTTTCTTCAATGTTCTGTTAAGTATGTGAGGAGCAAAAAACTCCATTTCTGTCCTGAGGTTGTTTTTGTTTTTTTGTTTTTTTTTGGTAAATGAGTTTAAATTTATTAAATCTGAATGTATAAGAATTACAAGTGTCCCTTAGAGAGGCACAAGCTGCTACCTCTCTGTAAACAAAACAGAAAAAATTACAAGTGAGCCCAAAACAAAGACTGTCTATTTCACCCCTTGCTTGACCAAAGCATCCTCTAACCCATTAGCCAATCTCCTCACCCATTGTATCCTCAAGTTCATATTCTTAGTGATCCATAATTTTTTTTATCTCACCCCTGTAGCACCATATTACAGATTCTGGATTCTTAAACCAACCCACCACCAATTTTGAGTCTCCTTCAATCACCAAATTGGTTATATTCAATTCATTAGCAATTTGTGCTCCTTGTAGGGCCGCAAACAATTCTGCCTTGAGAGAGTCCCCAATCCCAACTGGACCAAAAAACAAGGCTATCAGTTTGCCCTCAAAGTCTCTCACAACCCCTCCTATTACCCGCAGGTCCTGGATTCCCTCCGCTACTCCCATCAAAATTCAATTTCACATAGTCTTCAGGTGGAGGTAGCCAGCCATACAGCATTTATTCTTTCCTTTCTTGAAGAACTTCTGGCAACTCCTTCCCAGTTTCTCCATATATCATCAGGAGAAATTGAGAAAACAGGTCCAAAGATTTGATCTAATGGATCACCCTACAAATCACACAATCCTTTATCTCTTCCTTGCTTCTTTCCTTCTCAGAGAAAATTCCCGCATTCCTCTCTTCCCAAATGGTCCAAGCCAAGGCTGCTCTAACACACCTCCACATTATCCTCCCTCTCTTTTTGGCCAAGTAAACATAGAAGGATCAAACAGCAGATTAGCCTCCGCTGATAAAAACCACCTGCAGGTCCTGCACCCAAACAAGGAGAAGAACCAATTCTAGATATCTGCAACAAAGGAGCAGGAAATCAGTAAGTGAGAGCAACTCTCATTTCTGAGCCTGTTATAAATGGAGATATGTTTTGTTGGAAGAATGGAACTTTGCTAAAATATTATGGACACAAGTAGCTAGCATTTCATTTCTCCCATTGACTTCCTACTCCTTTTTTTTTTTAAGAAAGATAATTTGTATTATAAACAAAAAGGAGGATGTACAACAAGAAAGCAAGAGACAGTAACAGTTAAGGCATTAAACTTGCACTAAAAAAATTTCCAATCCAGATTTTGCTAACCCATCAGCCACATGATTTAGGTTTCTTGCTATCCACCTAAGGCTACAGCTAAAAATAGATGAAATATCATGGATTTCATGCAAAAAGTGAGACAATCTCCAAGGCCCAGAGGCTTTCTCTGCATTTAAGTTTATGAACGTTGAGAAAAAAACAAGTGTCATGGTAGAGTCCCAAATCTGCATGGATGAACCCAAAATTCTTGCCTGTTCAAACTGCATTCTATGTTTTTGCTTTAGTTAGCAGAGAATGTGCTGGTGTTGTTTTATTTTATTACTTATTAGTAAAAATTAAGGATGGTATACCTACATTTAAAAGTCGTATGGTTAACAGTAATGAAGATGAAACTCGTTTGCAGGCCGAAGTTACTATTGCAAAGCTAAAAGAAGAGAGGAGAAGGATCACTCGAGAGAGGGAAGCATTACAGCAAGAACTAGTGAGTGATTTTTTACAATTGGATCTTTTTTTTTTAAACTTACATATCTCTACTATTTTTCCAAGGTCATAACTTCAGTTGTAATACCTGTAACGCTTTATATTTACTGCTACTGTTTGGTCACACTCGGAAACAGTTATGGTAAGTTGGGTAAACATGGATAGCCACAAGAACCTGGAGTTAAAGGTCAAGACTTTGGAGAAAAATCCAAAACACTTGATTGTTAATATGCTTGGATTATTTTATTGATTTTGACCAGGATCAATGAACTGGTGGGTTCTATGTACTGTATGGGGTTCTTGAAGTGCCCTAGAGTTTCTTTAGTTATATTATTTCTTGTGTCAACCCCTAAATATTCCAGTTTTGCTTCCATTCAATCCACAAGTGGCTGCAATTCTGCAATTGTTATTCTACCACTTAATGTGATCTTTCTTTTGTTCTTTTGTTCTTTTGTTCTTTTGTTTTTGTAAATAGCTCATCATTTGTTGGATCTTGCCCCTAGTTCAGGGGATTCTAAAGAACTTTTCCAGTTATATTTCCTTGCTCTAAAGAGGTTTGGGGATTCTAAATGCTTCCTAATTAGGTTTGTGCTTGTGATGTCTGTTCTTCTTTCTTTGCAGGCAATAACAAAAAGGCAGAGTGGTGTTAGAAAAGTTCATGTCGGATTCCCCTTTCTGTTTGTTGTTATGGTTGCGCTTCTTGGTGTAGCACTCGGATTATGGTTACGCTCTTAAAGACAAGGGAGACTCTGAAAGACATAACTAAGGATGACCTGCAGTCTGTAATTAGTTAGAGGTATAGAACAAACAGCCCTGTTCTCCTATAAGGTCAAATGCGGTTAGGAGGGGAGGAATGGGGACCTTATTACCTGTTTATTATGGCTGTCTACCACAAATAGTGTTGATATGGTGTGCTTGTAAAAGAGGGGAAAAGAAAAGAAAGATATTGCAGTTGAAGTAACCTACGTTTTTTGAATAAGAAGAAATGAAGTATGCTCTTTGGTGACAACCAGCCCACTACATTCCATCTTATTATGCCCCAAATATCCTGCTACAAATAGATGTTGCCCTCCAAAAAAGATCAATAACTTTTGACTTGGTTCTTTTGATGGTTTCTTGAATTCAAAATCTCTTATATTATCCTGTTCAAGCGGACTTCAAGATAGCCGACTATTCCCTCCTAAATAGAAAAAGGAGATTGCCTGCCTAATAAACAAAGGATCCATCTGTATGGAAGAGTTGTTTTGCAATTCCATGCTCGGGGATTACACCCAGAAATGACCTGTTTGAACAAGCTTATGTACAGTTGCTGCGCAGAGGACTCTCCATTGATCATTTTGCCTTGTATCCTCGAGGTCTGCTCTGCTGTTTCTGTAAAAGTCTTGGATCCCAAATCCTGGACGGCCTGGTGAAGAACATCAGCGACTCCAATTATCTTTGTGCTGAATTTAACTTTTGACTTGTACTTCTAAACTTCATCAGAACTGGGGTTCAAAATTTCGACACAATACGTATCGTATCGGCAAGTCACTGACACTGTAAATAAATACAAGGGGTTTGGGATTTTGAGCATTTTCAGGGATAGGAAGGCATAAGACCAATCCACTGACCAATTTGAAAAAAAAATGAAAAAAAAATGATGTTTTGTGGTATTAAAACACTAGATACGTCTGTTCGTGCGTATGGGTGTATTGATACTTTAATCTTGATTCAAAACTGACCCGTTGTGGGAGCAAAATTGACTAACCCAATTCCAGTTCTTTGAATATTTGGTCTATTGAGTTTCTATCATCTAAACTGGGATAGTGCCCAATGCTACTATTTTGTAACCGTGCTAAATTGCATATATTTAGCAATGTTCCACGGCTTGAGCGCAGGTAATGCCGGAATGTTAGACGATACTTATAAAAGCATAATGAATAGTCCCCAGTTAAAAAAGAAAGAAAGAAAAAGCAGCAACAGCAGAACTTAACAGAAAGAACTGAAACTGAAACTGAAACTGAATCTAATTTAGGGTCCGACTAAAAAGAAAAGCTTTTCCTCCTGCAAACCCACTACTGCTCCAACCAGATGGGGGTGTGCTGCAACCCAAACTCCTTACACTGATACAGTCTATCTTCCATTGGACTGAGTACCCAGCAACAAGCACTTTTGTTCTCTATCCCCTCCCACGAAGCCGAGTCAAAAGAACCGAAGGGACCCAGAAACACAGTAGCCTCCCTCAACTCCTCCTCCGGCTTCAACTCCACGCTCAATCTTATGAAGCCCTAGAAGATAGCCAGACGGATCTTTCAGCCAGATGAGAATTTTTCCTTGAAACTCCACCAAGTAGGAATGCCTGAACCCGGGGTGTTTACATATGTAGATGGCACTCCATTAATCCTCCCTGACATTGTAGGCACCGAGTCTTCCGATTGCATCCATGCAGTATAAGAACCCAGACCCATAAATCGCTTGTGTGACTGTGTCGAACTTCTCAGTGTAGTAGGCGCCTTTGGTCCAGTCCACTTCTCAGTGGAAAAGTTTCTCGACGGCGAAAACCATGCAGTCGGCAGAGGTTGGAGGAGCAGAGAAGGCGGCAGCGTCGAAGGGACATCTGCGATAAGGAAGCCCGAATCTCGATCTTAGTTGAGAGAAGGGATTGAAGAAGAAAAGTGAACATGTTTCCCTTGACAAATGACAAAAGCAGCAGCTAACTGTGACCTGAGGAGAGACACTGCACCGGGAAGTCCAGCTCCGGAGTCTCGATGTGCCCGAGCTTTTCTTTTACCGAGTCGAAGAAGGCGAGGCTGGTTTCTCCGATGAGCTCTTTGAGGAAGCACAGAAGTGGTGATGGTCCATTCCTGCTGGGTTTGGTTTTCATGCCAGTTTTCTTTTGAGTCAGAGATTCATAAAGAAGACCCATGTCGCCTTGAGAATGGGAGAGAAGACCATAAAGTCAGAGAGAGAGAGAGAGAGAGAGACAGACAGACAGAGAGAGTTGGTGAATCGGATAGAAGTCGGTTTAATGGGAGTTCGTTATTGACAAAAGAGAAGAGAATTTAATTAGAGTTACGGTTTTAGAAGTTTAAAGCTACGCCAACGGACGTAGCATATATTTCTCCAAAAATCATGGCCCTATGGCTTCACCATGACGTCGCTTCATCAAATTTAAGAGCTCGCATTCTGTAACAAGGATGAATTCGGTTGAACCCGACAAAAATTAAAAGAATCCATTTTAACTATTTGGGAATTCATGAATCATTCGAACTCCCTCCCATTTTCTCCTGAGCAGACCACCGGCTATTTCACTGTACAAACGACGTCCGACGGCGTGGAGTCCACCGGCAGCAAGAAATCAACCGATGGTAAGCACCTTTCTTCGAATCCTCCTCTCATTCTTCACACTACAACGCTTGATCTAAACTATATCTCTTTGATTAAAACATAATTTTCTTCTGGTCGTTCAACAGAGATCCAATGTCAACGGACATTGACCGACCTGTAGAAATCATAAATACATATAGACAGGTTGCAGGGGTACATGCCCATTACATCTCCTGCTCATTGGAGTAGGGGTGAATAAAGGCGGAATTCATCTGCCAAATCTTGAGTGAGGCAGTGACGCTGGCCCTGTAGCAAACACACTCGGGCTGCTTCATATATTGTCTCTGTTGGATAAACCTTTGATGTGATAACTGTCCTCCCACCTTGAGCAAAAAGCTCCGAATGATCAACCTGGGACGGTCACATATATGAAATCAACAGTGATCATAAAATCAAGTATATAAATCCAGCAGCACATAACTTAAACTCATTATAATTAAAGAAAACCTCATAGATCATCCAAGAGGGTTTCGAAGTTTGTTTATAAGTACAGGAAGTAATTAAGATCCCGTAGACATGTTTTCTAACATAATTGGCCAAAGAAGACCTGCATCAAACACAGTTGTTTTCTAGTTTAGTTCGTGCCTTATTGTAGGTGATATAAAATTAAACTAATTAATACTTCAATGTCACTCAAGTATGAGCATTTAAAGAGCAACGAAAGGACCAGCACCTTGATTCGTCTATATAGAAGAAATCCCTGAAGTGACCATAGATGCCCTTCACAGGCGTCTGCTCTGCAAGGCTTTTTTCCCGCAAGAACCAAAAGATCCAAGGGTCCCAACCCCCAAGGCGCCCCTTCCGGCGGCCCCACCACTGGTGTTGTCACGGTTGGCTTTAAACTTCAATCCAGGACCATTTGCTGATAATGCCCAAGCCATTCTTACCTGTGGTCGAGATGGAAAACCATTTTATTAGTGGAGCCGGTGCAAAGAACGACAACTGAGCTGTAGAGAAATGGCATCACAAACTTTGGAGGAAAAGTTCTGAATCAATCTGTTCTTCACATAAGGCGCCTCGCACCAACCTCACAGCACGTCCTGGCTGTACATTGGAACCATCTTCCATACTTGAATTTATTATTCATGGAGAGATGTTCTCATACATAATGGGATGTGGCTGTGAGATTGGTGTGAGGCATGCTCTGTGAGGAGCAGATCTCAATTACACTTGTCTTTAGAATGTAATTTGCCCCACTCTGTTTCACTCAATTTTTTGAACCATCGTTGACCCAAACGGTTGGACCGTTCAGCCCAATATCCATCCAGGCAACCGGTTCTATTTTACCCCAAACTAGGTCTGGCCCTTGGCCAAAAACCGTTGAATTGGTCAATGGGTTCATTGACCAAGGTGGTCAAACCATCGACCCATTCAATGGTTTTTGGGCTTTTTTATTTTAATTATTTAATGGACCATCCATTCGAACTGGATGATTGAACTGTCTAGCCAGAACAGTTCAAATTCCGGGTCAGTTTTTAAAACATTGATGCACACTACCTACCAAAGTCAGGCTTCAAAAGGCAATCCACAACTGATCACTTGTTTCTATTTTGGCTAAAAAGCCAAACTTGTGTGGTTTACCTCTGACTTGTATTTCAGACGTAATAGCCAGCTTCATCGATCAACCTTTAAATGGATTGCACATTGGCTAAACCATTCCCCACAGACCAGAGAATCCACTGCCATCACTGTCAAAATTTTCAGTATACTCTAGCATCTATGGACAGCACGGAATTCTCTTCCTTTTAACAAACAAAACTGGAGTCTTGATTACATTTTACAGTGATCATACCACTTTGCATACCAATACCTGAGAGACATGTCATTCTAATGACTTTCCTAATTCAATGCTTCAGTCCACTCCTCCTCCACCCCCTGTGGCATTGGGTAAGATCTCCACATGGCCTTCTGAAGATAAATTTTGATGGCGCCACATCTCTTACCAGATCTGAAACTGTCTTATCCGTGATGAACGAGTGCTTTTGTCCATGCTTGTGCAGTTCCCCTCACTTCCAAACCTGCATTAATTAGTTACTGAAGCCATGGCTCTCCTCGAGTCACTTCCATTTGCTCAATCTTTAGGCATTTCTGCAGCTCTTCTTGGAGGATTCCTTGACACCTCCATGGAGTATACAGATGCTTCTACAAAGTTGCAAGAGTATCTTATCTCACCTTCTAGACGTTTCAGTTGCTTTAGCCTCAGTTTGGAAGGAGTACTACTACAAATATGTAGAGTACAAAACCTTGTATTTTGTATTATTTTTTATGTATTTGCACTGTACAAATTTGTATTTGTACTCTTTGCAACGGAGCCTTATCTTCCGCCTACCTGTAATCATGCTGCTTATAGAGTAGCTAAATTTGCACTTTCATGTACTCATATTCACACTTGGTCCACTGAATAGGAGTTTTTAGCTCCATCTATACTAACTGAAAGGGATTGTAGAATGGATTTGCCTTAGGGATTTTTCAAAAAAAAAAAAAAAAGATCTTAAACTTTTCACAAAATCAAGGTCCAATGTATTGATAATTTGATATTGCAAGAGCATTTGCAAGGAAAGAGACATGTTGGGACAAAATGTTAAAAGGTAAAGGTGTAGTTGAGACGTAATGGCCCCAAAAAGATGAGGTATAAGCCTTAGAATTAAAGAAAACAATTAAAGATTATAAATTAATAAAAATAATATATAATATACCGAATTAAAATGATAGAAGGTACATATCCAAAAAATAG
The DNA here is from genome assembly GCF_056320005.1 of Nelumbo lutea. Classification (NCBI taxonomy): domain Eukaryota; kingdom Viridiplantae; phylum Streptophyta; class Magnoliopsida; order Proteales; family Nelumbonaceae; genus Nelumbo; species Nelumbo lutea. The sequence goes on from NC_142686.1 coordinate 105,137,633, forward strand.
AAATTTATATATAATATGTTTCGATGTCTAAGAATTAAATAAAATAATAATTAATCAACTAACAATTATAAACATTGTACATTTCATATTTCAAAATGCAAAGTTCTCAAATTATTTCAATGACTAATTTAGAAGAAAGTAAACATATGAAGAATCATCCATATAATATGATATTAGATTTACAGTCATCGAATAGTTTAGAAGAAAGGAAAGAACTTAGTTGATTTGATCTATGCAAAAAAACAATAAAAAAAGACCCATTAGGAAAAGAAATGAAAAAAAATATATCAAGGATTGGACATTAGAATTAAAATAATATGACAAAATTTCACTTGATTTATTGATAAAAACTAACTTGATTGACCCTTTGGAATTGAACTTTTCTAAAACATTAAAATAAATTAATGACTTTTAATTTGCACTATTGGTTTTTACTACTATATTTATTTGGCCCATAATTATTGAAGTGTTTCTTTCATATATTTTGAAATATAAAAATGTTATATATATATATGTGTGTGTTGTACTAAATCATTAAGTAATCATTACTACTTGAGGCTTATATCTCATTCTGACAAGGAGGCATATGCCTCACACCTCAAGGCTTAAGCTTTTTAAAACGAGGTGTTAAGAAGCACTTGAAAATACATTAATAGTGTAAAAAATTAAAATAAGCATGAAAACACAAACTCACATAAAACCTAAAAATGCATCAAAAGTGCAAAGAACTATAAGGTATAAACACATAGCATATCTATACAAACAGAACCATAAAAAGAAGAGAAGATTGCATAATACCAAAAAGGGTATAATGATAGATCAGATTGAAACGCAACTAGAATGTAGCAAGTGACCCTCTTATACACACACTCGGATCCATGATGCTACAAAAATGCATCATGATTTTGACAGTAGGTAAAAATCACAAGGCAGCAAATTTCCTTCTTTACATTCAGAAAAACCAAAAGCCCATTAATCATCTTATGCTGTACGTCGAAAGCACAAGCAATAAATTATATCCTTGGTTTTCTCTCAGTGTGGTTGATGAACACTCTGTTCAGTGGGTGAACCAGGAACAAAGGGTACAAATCCCCGGCCACCAAAAACAGGACGCATGAATGAATCATCAAATTTACGCCAGTAAGAGTGAACAGTATGAGTTGGAGATGTTAGCAGCATGCGCAGGCTGCTTGGGGGAGTGGCACCCTGGTGAACCATGTCAGCTTCTGAATCATGACCATTCTCAAGGAGTGGTAAGATGAAAGATTTCGGACTAGATGCGTCTGATGACACCATACTGCTCGAGTGTTTGGTTGCAGGCAGCAAAAGCCTTATAAGAGGTTTAGTCAACAATCCAAACACCTGGAGGAAAGAAAAAAGCTTTATTAACCAACAACAAAAAGGCAAGAAACTCAAGAATTCCTTCCCTCTTCATCCCACCCCCCACCCCACCCACCTCCCAATCTCTATTTTCTCTCACTCGATACTCCAAATTTTTAATTGAGTCAACTTATATATCTAACTTTAATTCATTAACCAACCCAGCTGTGATAAGTGGCACCATGAAATATTGAAAAAATGATTTCACAAATATTTACAAAGGTTTAAATATTTAAATGGACCAAATGGGTAAGTGATGGGATTAATTTGGGTTCATTATGCACGTTAGAAATATAGGTTGTTGACAGGTCGATCTTCAACAAGCATCCAACCCGACCCCAACCCATGCATCCATTTTGTCACCCCTTCTTGCATGATGTACAATTCTTCGGGTTCTCCTTCTCCTTCCAAATTTAGGTTATATTTTTTTTGTTAGAAAAAAATAAAAGATGTGGGAAGTAAAAGAGTTCTGATTGGAAACTTGGCAACATAAAATATTGTGGTCTAATTATTTTTCTGCGGTTTGTTTACTGTACAACAGTTGGGAAAACACTTCCTGGTATTTATTTGGTCCAAGAAATTTTATGTACTGCAGTTAGTTTTTGTTCATCGTCAAAGCGAACATGACAAAACCCAAGCAGAGCACCACAAGGTAGCTAACTCAGTAGACATGCTTCTAACAAACTAATATGCCTTCACTTTGCTCATTATCCTTCATTTTGTAGCCCACCAAACAAGGGAAAACCTCATTCTGAAAGGAGGGTGTGTGTGTTGTGTGTGTGCAGTTTCAAGATTGAGAGATAGTGAGTTCTGTGGCTTGTGACCTCAGAAGAGATGCAAGGGTTTTATCTAAAGTGCAACTCTGCCATGAGCAAGAAGATTTGGACTTCTCTCAAGAGGAATGGTCAAAACCATGACATTGTTTTACCTTTGAAAATCATGATTTGCAACCTAGAAACAACAGAAGAATAATGGTTTTACCTCAAGGGACTGTTTCTGCTTTTATGATGAAGCAAATGGACCACTATCAGAAAAAGGAAATAGATGATGGAAAGATGACCCAGTATTATAATACGTCTCCTCTCATCTCCCATCCATGATTATATAATTATAAGCATCTTATGTCAAATTATGAATTAAAAACTATCTTTTACACCACAAATATCTAATGATGATAGTAAGAAGAAACTTCTTATAATTTTGAGTTTTTTGAAAGTAGTTGTTTATCCCCTCAAGTTAGTTACAAACCTATTTAAATAATTAAATAGCCACTTTAGACTATTTCTACCATTATCTATAAGAAATTAGATGAATTAAGAAGACATGTAAGTTGAAGATCATAGTACTATTGCAAATTCAAATTAAAGGAAGGTCAAACATTAAATATTGCTCAAGAATAAATGCCCAAAGTCCACTCCATGTAGGATGTTGCTATAGAGGAATAAGGCATCTTACCACTGTACTGAAAAGAACAACAGTAATTGTACTGGTGATCATGATTGCATTCCCACGAAGTTGAGTATGTCCTGACCTTGTAAACTACATAGGGATGAAAACAACGAAAAATCATTAGATAAATACATCTATGTAGTTGATGCAAATAAACTATCAAAAAATAAATTCATGTAGTTTTCTTTGCCCTACACCTACAAACAAGGCAGGATCCATAAAAGACATGTTCAACTTTTCTTTGTAATATCTTTTATGGGTCCCAACATGTTTACAGGGCAAAGAATACAGAAGGTTGTATAAACTTGTTACCAGCATTCATATCATTTATTCGCATATGCCTTGCATGCTATAAGAGCAAGAAAAAAGAGCATTTACTCCTAAGAAATTGCCTTGAGGCTACAATATGGACATAAAAGGCCATGCATGATGTTTCCTTTGAGAGCATTAATGCCCTTGCATTAAAAGCTTAAACTATTAGGTCTCAAAGTTTTCTTAATTGAAATTCAATTAAGTTTTCTGTTATCCATATATATAAAAAAAACAGGATGGTCCATATCAGAATGTCTCTCCTTTGAGCGAAGCTATTTATCTATTTTCTCCATTTTTTTGCATTTTCCCATTTTCTTTTGTTTTAAAATTATAAAAAAGTAATGATTGTCTATTTTGATTAGATCGATAAAGTTGTGCACTATTAGAGAGAGAGAGAGAGAGAGGCATAGTAATAAAACATAATAAAGTCAAATATTAATAAGGCAAATAATATAAATAAGTTGAGGTTAAACAATCAAACATAAAACAACAAAAATAAAAATATTATTTTAAAAATCCACTAACTTCCACTTAAAGCTAATAAATATTAACAAAACTTAGTAAAAATTAAAAACATTTCAATTCCACTTAAAAATCAAATTTAATAAACAATAATAAAAATAAGAAATTTAAATATAAAAATATTAATTGATAGTTTTAATAATATTATGATTTAAACATGGGTTTGATATATTGCAAATAGAACTCGTGTTCTAATGTTGTCTTTTATTTTGTTTCTTCTTTTTATTTTATGAGTTGAGACCTTTATTGTCCATAGTGCCCATACTACACAAGAGACTTATATAAAATAAAGGGCCACTTAAAAATGATATAAAAATAAAAAAAATTGATGCAATTTTAAAATGTAGAACCCATTTTTGAAAACGGTTTTGATTCGTCTAGAAACCCGTTTCTAATGTGTGATAATAATAATAATAATAATAATAATAATAATAATAATAACAGGATAGTTAAAAGTTAAGAAATTAATAAAAATTAGTACATAAATTAAAAAACTAAAATATAATTTAATTCTATTTAAATAATAATTAATATTAATATGATAGTTAAAATTAATAATAAAAAGTAAAAAATATAAAAAATAATAAAATAAACCATTTGCATTCCACATAAAAATTATAAAAAATAATTAAAATAATGTCATAAGAACTCCTACTTAGGGATGACCATTTATAACTTAGCCCAACCTTGGGCTCAAGCAAATATTTCCTTCTAAGCTAGGTCTAGCTCAAATCTAAACCAAACCAACACATAATGCAGGCAGTACAGGGCTATTAAATTAATAAAAAATTACTGAATTTAATAAAAAAATATTAAATTTAGTAGCTTTTATCTAGCAACTATTAAAAATTAAGAAATTAATAAAAATTAGTATTGATAGGATAATTAAAACTAATAATAAAAAGTAACAATTCGTTTATAACTTAGCCTAATCCAATTAGATATATAAATTTACATGCTCAAGCAACTATTTTCTTTTGAATTTGGTCTAGCTCAAATATGCACCAAACCCACACATAATGTGGGTAGTAGGGCTATAAACGGATCAGATTCAAATCAAATCCAACTACATTCATACCGGCATCTGATTATGAAATGTTTAGGTCTTCATTCACATCTAGTCATTATTATGTTGGATTTTGAATTTTAAAGTATAAATGCATATATGTATAATTACGCATAATATCTAATTGGATGGGGTTAAATCCACATCTAATCAAATTATTAACCAGATTCAAGTTCTAGCATCCAAATCTATGATAATCGGATTCAAAGTCTAATTGGGTATCAAACTTTCGAAGTCCAATTATGGCCCTAGTGGATAGGGCCCAAGCTAAGCAACCCCTAATAAGCTCAACTTGGAAGTTATATGAATATATGGTAAATATTATTATATAATATTTAGATAACAAATTTTATACTAATATATATAGAAATGTCATATTTTTGTTATACTACACTAGAATTAAATAAAATTTTAATTTGTAAAAAAACCATAGCTTTATAATTAACACGGACAAGCCTGTAGGCCCAGACAAATATTATTACACTTAAGGAGTGGGCTAGACTAGGCTAGGCAACCTTAAAAACTGCTAATACACTATCAAAATTTTTATTGGGCTACACAATGGGGGTAGTGGGTAGCCCATCCTTCATAGCTTCTTTGGCTTCAATATATTATCTAAAAATAGTTAAAAAAAAACCCAGAAATAATACATGCATGGGTTGCACTCGGTTTGGTTCAGTCCAATTACGAATGTTATGATGCGTGCAACTTGGGTGAGTTGGGTTAGGATGAGGATCAATCCAAGCCTAATCCAAAGTCTTAAACCTTAAGTTTGGGCTTAGATTAATTTAATTATGACAAAAAAGTTAATTATAGATTAATTTAATTATGATTATGGCCTAGTTTTATATATTTACTGATCTTTAAGTATTTTAAATATTTAAGTGATATTTACAAAAAAAAAAATTAAGCATTTCATCATTTATAAAGTAAAATAAATAAAATATAACACTAACAAATAATATGGAAAAGTAATTATTTTACTAAGTAATTAGCGATAATTTATTGTTTTTGTTAAAAATATTAATATAATTAATCCAAATTACTGAATTAGTAAAACACTTTTGTAACAATTTATTAAAATAAAATTTAATTATTTTAAACAACATTGCATTCTTTCCTTCGTTATAAGTTTTGGTTATTTCACTTTCCTAGATAAATCCCATGCATCGCACAGGTCCCTGCTAGTTGATCAAAAAAATTAGGTCTCAAAATTTGCCATATATGAGAATGACAAACAAATTTTCTGTATGATGACAGCTTTAGCAATGGATTGGTCTTTAATATGTTCTCCTATCTCCAATTTCCCTAATGGTCTTCCCCATCTGAAAAAAGAAAATGACACAGGGAAACCAAGCAAGCCATTTACTCTGTAATCCCATTCCAACTTAGCATGTTCTGGACAGGCTGTCCAACTTGTCTTCAACAACCCCATCACCTGAACAAGCATATATGGATCATAACAAGCATCTTGGTCCCTTGAAAGATCTGTTTCCCTACCTGATTATAAGCAAGTGCAATGGATACTGCACCTCGCATAAGACCAGCCCACCATATTGTAATCTGCATATCAAAACTGTTGTATTAGCATACCAATTAAGGACAAAAAACACAAAACCACAAGAATCCAAAACACTTACTTGCTGCTTTATGTGAATTTTTTCATTTGGATATTTCTTTGTTAAGTTTGATAGGAAAGATAGGGGGAAAACAAAAGCAGCCCTTCCAACCAAAATCAAGCTCAGAAGTATTGAACTCACCAAAATTGATTTTCCAGGGCTGCACAATAGTAGAAAAATAGTTCAGAGTGGGAGAAAATAAATGCAGTTTGAAACAAGCAGTACTAACATTCAATATAGAACTTTGCTTTCATTTTTATTATTGGATGGATTGTTCTTTTGCAAGAACCAATGATGAGTCTTAATATACCCGAATGATGTGTTAGATATATATAGCCCATACCTATTACTGACAAACCTCCATTTCTCAATATCCAAAGCATCCATACCAACATAAAGGAAGATAAATGTTTCAGTGACAAATGAAAAGGTTGCAAAAGCATGCCTACAAATATTGGTAAGCACATGCAAAACACTAGTTAGAAAACAACAGTGCTAAGCTTAGTAGCAAAACAAACAAATTTGGGAGGAAAAACCCTCAATGATATGAAATACATACTTAGTAGTGACTCTTGAACTCTCAGTCACATTATGCCAGGTGTAGTGGGACATCACAATCCCACAAAAGAACACAGTAAGAATACCACTCAAATAGAATAACTGCAGTCCATATAAGTTGGCCAAAGTTAATACTAAAGCACTAATTCCTGAAATTAAATAAAGAACTTGATACAGAAAGCAAAATTCTTACTTCAGCCAGCATATAAGACAGGTAAGCCATGAGTATCATAAGTGCAACCTCACGATCAGTAGAGTGCCTGGAATTTTTGTATTACTGGCTATTAGAACTTTTGTCAAGAAAGTAAAAATAAAATGGGTTCATATCAAACTTTTCTCTATCATAAACAATTCATGAATGGTAAAAACATGACCTTCAACATGAAGTAATATAGGGATAAAATTAACTACAAATAACTGCTACAATCTTGGAATTCACTGACCTGCCAAAATACAATTTTTTGATAATGAACGCACTAAGCAAACCAGTCTGGAGGAAAAAAGAAATAAATGTTAATATCACTTATGAACAATGAAGAGTCAACATAATCCCATAAGGCACAAATAGAAACATCAAGAGGAGGGAAGGGAGAGAAAGACTTACAATCACTCCCAACATGGTGCTCGTTAAAAATAAATAAAAGAAGTTTCCAATAAAATGCAAGGCAATGGTGAAGTTGATGTTAGTAAGATCAAAACTCTGGATTGCATTAAACAGCACAACTGATGTAGCATCATTAACAACACCTTCCCCAAAGACAAGACTGTAAAGTAAAGGTGTTTCATCTTGATTGAGCACCTGCACCATTAGGTAAAATAACTGTAGTTACATTCTGTTACATTCATAAACAACAGCACAGTTTCAAAAAGCTTCCCATACCTGCAAGGTGCAAACAGAATCTGTTGCAGAAAAAATTGCTCCAATTGCTGTAAATGTAAGATGAATAAAGATAAGAACACAAGAAAGAAGAGATATGGGAATGGAACACAGCATAAAGTAGGAAAGGGGAAAAGGGTATTATAGAAATTACCAAGATAATCTCCTATGTCAAGGGATCCCATATCCAACCTTTTAAAAAATTCTGTGGCACCTGAATTTAAGAATAAAAATGTTAACAACATGAATAGATGATAAAACCATAAGATAATTTAGTCGCAATGAATAAAAACATTGTGAACAACCAAATGCTAATATTCAATAGCATTTGTCAACTTGAAAATTCTAATCTAATACGTTTAATTCATAATCCCTTTTTCTTTTGTTTCCCTTTCTGCCACGTAATAAACATTCTTGGGGAAAAAAAAAAGAAAAAATTGAGCAAAAAAAGGTTATAAGAGCTCACTTTTACAGAGAACCATAAAATTTTATAAAAAGGCAAAATAGGTTATACTGACAGCCTTCAGATGTACGATAGTTTTCATCCATACTTGTAACATAAAAAGAAAAATAACAGTGATAATGCACCAATAGTCTGTGAACATATAATAAAATGATTTAAATTGTAATCTAGAGTCTGGAGTCATGCATAGCCCATTTTGGCTTATAAGATGTGCAGTCAACACTCAACGTCTACAAACACAAGCCATGTTTTCAGGTTCGATGAAATATGTTGCTTGTTATTTTTCAAATAAATAAAATGAGATGTCATATTTTATTATTTCTCAAATAAATAGAGCATAAGTGTATCTAAGGAATTTGACATGATTCCCATTTCAGAGTGTACCAAACCAACATTTCATGTGGATTCGGTGTGGGAATTTGAAGAAATTCTCAAACATTATTCACTTGATCAAAAGAATAAATTTTTATTAATTTGGGCAAGGCCCTCTCAGAGCATCGTTTAGATGGCACCCCTGATTACATCTCTGCAAAGAGCAGAAACAAAATTGTTTGATTACGATTTGGACAAATAAATATACAGAACAAACCAAAATAATTATAATTCTTTAAAGAAGAACTCCATTTGCATTTCTTTACATATCCAAATATTGAAATAAGAAATACAAAATACAACCAATAAACTTTACAACATCATTTCCCTTTTTGTACGAATATAATGATTGGTATAAACACTTCCTGGATTAAAAGTTTCAATTTCATTTCTTTTCCTTGCAGTAAGCCATAGATTGAATAAATAGCATTGGTCTTCCAGATCTTTTGCACTTAGAAGACAACTGTAGCCTAAACAATCGGATTATAGTCAGTTTTATCCTTTTTCTTGTCTTCAGATCTGCATTTATAGGGAGCCAGCCATGTTCAGCCAAGTTAAAGAACAAGAACATACATTTTTTTTAAACTCTCCTTAGTAGGGGGACCACAATCAACCAAGTAAAAGCACTTGATAGTAGATGGTTTTTTCCTCTAAGCCCACAATTTCTTCTTTTACAAATGAGGTTTAGAGATTTAATGAAAAGGAGAAGAAAGCAATAAGAATATTGTAATATGAGAGGGAAGACATATTCAAAGAGGATATTTGCAAAGAAATAGATATGTTGGGTGTGTTTTCTTTCTTCTTCCTTTTCTGTTTCTTGTCTTCTCTATGAACCTTCTCTCTTTTTTATGTCTCTCTTTACTCTAAAGATTGAACTCCTTCAGACTCTTGAGTCTTGAAAGTGTTGGGATTACTTAAAAATCTTTCTCCAGGAAAAGGGGGTTGTAGTCCTCCTTCACCCATGTTTGAAGTGAATGGTACCTGGTCTCCCATTTAATGAGGGAGAGTCAGATGTTGGACACTCTTTTAGTGGCACATATGGGCTTTAATGAGCCCATTAACCTTCTTTTATGGACATGGTCCCTATCCATTTAATTGGGTTTTAACAGGCTTTAGGTAATTGGATTGCATGGGCTTATAATTAAGCCCATTCCTTTTCTTAAAGTTAAGAGACGTCTACTTGTATCTTATTATTAATTTTGCTTTCATAAAACAAATGGTTTCAATATATACATATATATGGAGGTAGAAGATATTCTGATATTTGTTCCACTTTCTTTTTCCAAGGGAAAATAGCAATTCTAATACTCTGTTCTAGAGGGCTTAAGGACTGCCAACAGATTACATTTTAGCCCCTTAGCTGTTGAAGGTGATTCCAGAAACACCATCAAATGGGCTAAAAGGCATGGAAGAAAAACCTTGGAGGATTGCTCACCTTTTTTCAGAGGTTCATGACCTTCCTCACTGAATTGTTCTTTTGGATGGATCTTAATCATGAAGCAGATGGTTTAACAAAGTTAGGTTTGGGAAGGAATATTTTGTATAGTACGGATTCAATGCTTACTTAATTGCCCGGGCCTTTTGTACATCTCTTATGCACATCCTTGATCCTTCCCGTTTTTTGAATACAAGTTACCTTTTCTCAAAAAAAGCGCCCCCTTCTTATGCTTATCAATAAAAGGACATGAATTTTTTCACACACACCCATGGTAGGATGAGGAAGTTGAAACAAAGATAGGATTAATATTTTCCTCATATATTTTACCAAATCTATGATTGCATTCCATCTTTAACAATTTTTACAAGATTAACAATTTAACATAGTTAGCCAAGTGCTTGCATTACCAAACGGAGAAATAGCAAATGAGGGAATTTGGGGTCAACACTCAAGATCTGAGTGGTTGACAATGTATGTACTTAACTGCTAAGATGCACACAGTGCACCACAATAAGTATGCATGACAGTTCACCAAAGATTTTCTTCCTCCATTCAATAACATCGGAGGAAAATATATGATTTAAAATAACTAAAAATACATATAATTGAAAATATTACCTGTTGCAATGATGCTAAAGGATATCAATGTACCAACAGCACCAAATAGTATGATGGTTGTGAAGTTGCGGAAAAATTGTTTCTTTTTCACTTGAAACCTGGTTTTCATTGGATAAAGAATCAAAATAATAAGCCTTTCAAGAAATTGCTAGGATCACCAAAACTAAAACAGGAAAAAATAAAGAAATAACCAAATATCAGGTAAGGAGAAATAGCAATAAAGATACATAATCAAGTGAACACTGATCAAAGCAAAAAATAATAATAATAATCAAAACAGGAAGAAGAAAAGGAGAAAAAATGAAGAGTATGTGGCATCTGTCTTAGACAACTAATTCCTCCACATGAATAGAACCAACCACGCTATAACTAGTATTGGTAGTTTTAGAGAGAGCAGCAACAGGCACATAAAATTTTTGTGCCACGTATCAACATCACAAATGGGCTAATTTTGGAAATCCAAGATGGAATCCCAAACTTACTACTTACAAAAAGCTCAAGTTCAAATTAAGTGGGTCTTGGCCAAGCCCAATTCTACAAAACAAAATTCAGATTCAATGGGCTAAGTGGGACCCACTAAAAGAGTCCCTAAACTTCCTGAGTTATCTAGATAAAAAGATAAGGTTAAGTGAATCCTATTCAAGGTGGGTACTCTAACCTTAACTCTAAGGATAAGGAGAAAATCTTATCTCCTAATCACATGAGCCCACAAGTTTAAAGTGATTGTCTGAAACTCTAATAAATAAGCTTTCACCAAGAAGGTAGAGACCAACTAAGACTCTTTCAACATACCTCCATAAAGAGGTTCTCATTCACAAAAAGAAGTACCCTTTTTCCACTCACAGGAGATCTGTGGAAGAACTAGAATAAAGTTCCAAAGTCCTCCATTCACAGAAAACCTCCAAAGTTCTTTTATCACCTTTTTTTCCAACTCATAAAAGGTCTCTAGGGGAACAAGAAGAAAGCTCTAGAGACCTCCATCTACAGAAGACCTCCAAAGTTCTTCATCGACAGAAGCCTCATAGTTCTTCAACAACTCAAGAAATCCTTTATGCCTTTCTACAAGAGATCTCTAAGGTACAACAACAACAAGATTTACAATCACCAGTTCAGGAAAAATCTTTACCAACTCTTGGATTATGTACATTTCTAGATTCATTGGAGAACAAGATTTTCAAGCCCTCAAATTGAATCTCTAAAGAAAATAATCAAAGGATTTCTCATTGTAAAGAGATTAAACTCTAAACATTTGTTTCCCATTTTATTAAATATCAAAGATTTGATATTTGTCATCATTTTTCTATGTTTGGATTTTTAGACAAGAAACTTGTATTGACAACCATATTATTCATCAAAAAAAAACTCTATGCTGTATTAGTCACCTTGAGCTTATGGCTATAAAATGAATGACATAAAAAGGTCACGAACTTAACATCCACAAGGATACCTAAGAAGCACTCAGTTCTAAATGTTATTCAATTTTCTCCATTGCAAAATGCAAAATAACCTCAGTTTTTGGAGAAGCCCATCTAGCTTTTATCATCCAACCATGCATTCAGTGAATCCAAAATTATCTTCAGCAGATTTGATTCGCCAAGTGTTTCTTGAAATTTTAATTAAAGATCTCTGATTAAAAGTGTCTGTGTATGTATGAAGAATTTTATTGCATGGATGCTTAGAGTTTATTATTTTTAAGAATAGTCCATTGCTATAATCTTTTGACGGGAGGAATTTCTATTTCAACCCAGATAGTAATTCCTGAAAATAAAGAGTTTTTACAAGTAAAGCAGCACTGCATTAGCAGTACCTAAATTGATAAGAATTATAAAATGTCCTCATCAGCTGCAATATGCTTCATGTATTGAGGTTTAAAACGCACCACCTGAAATTTCTTTGTAGTGTTAACAAAAAATGTTTCACCATCTAAGTGATATAATAATGTAAATAGTTACAGTCTTGTTGATTATTTCATCCATCTTTTTTTTCCTGTCTTTCTTTCATGTCTATGGCTGTAAACAGATCAAATTCGGATCAGATCCAGCTGCATCCACATTCAATTATGAAACCTCTAGATCAGCATCCGCATCCGGCTATCATGTCGGATTTTGGATCAGATTCGGATTTAATCCGCAACCATCTTATTGTATTTAAGATGTCCAAAAAAATTAAAAGAAGATATGTGTGTGTGATTTAAAAGGCGCGCCTAGGCACACAGGCGAGGCACATTTTAGGGTAGGCGCCTCACCCAAGTCCAAAGTGCAGCCCATTCAAAACGTGCATGCCTGGTGCGCCTTGCGCCTTAGCCCAGGCGTGCGCTTTTTGAAAATTTGCCGCTTTTTCCTTTTTTTTGAGACCGAACCTTCGAGAACCCCCTATTTGGTAATGTTGTCCATTCATTCATCCTAATAAAATATCTTCTTAAAAGCAATTAAAACTATAAAATCATTATTTTTTGTGTGAAAACTAAGAAATTAAGACCCTAACATGGACTTGTTTGGGCTTGCCTCAAGGAGCGTGGCACAAAGGCGGCTCGTAGAATTAGGAATGTAATATGTCACATTAGCTACTTGATGCAATTGAGAAAAAAAGAGATTGTGGGTTTTATATGCTTGAAAATGTTTTATATGTTTGATTTCATTTTTAAATTCTCATTTTTGAATATGCTTTACATATCATGTTTATGTATTTTAATTTTAGATAATAGGTTTTTTAAAACATTTATTTTAAAACTTAAGTTTATATTTTTATTAATACTATGTTTTATAATTTTTTATTTTTTTTATTTTTTTGCATTTTTTTGATTTTTTTAATTTTTTTGATTTTTTAGCTTTCTTTTTAAATTGTGCGCCTTGCCTCAAAAAGGCGCATGCGTCACCTTGCGCCTTTCGCTTTTAATATATATATATATATATATATATTGATGAATGAAGACAATTTATTAAATCAGAAAAAAAAGGCAATACAGGAAACCCAAGAAGAGGCACGAGCTGTTACCTCTTCAAAAAAGTATTACATCAAATTAAAAACAGAAATAGCCATAAGTAAAATTATATAGCAGCCCAAAATAAATGTTCCCTTGAAGCCCCCTGCTTAGCTAACCCATCCGCTAAAGTATTTGCTGATCTCCCCACCCAAAGAGAGGTAACAGTCATGTTTCTTATAAGCCAGTTGACTTGCCTCAATAAGTCTCTGTGTCGCCACATGGCTGAAGCTGGGTCTGTCAGCCATCCCAGAAGAATCTGAGAGTCTCCTTCAACTACCAAGTGCCAAACTCCTAATTGTTCTGCAATCTGAATACCTTGTACCGCCGATAAAATCTCAGCTCTATTAGAGTCTCCTATTCCCACGGGGCCTAAAACAAGGCTAAGATGTTGCTCTCCGTATCTCTCAACACCCCTCCTATCCCCGATGGGCCTGGGTTTCCTTGGCTGCTGCCATCAAAGTTCAGCTTTATCCATCCTTCAAGCGGAGGGATCCACACTCCAGATTCCCTATCCTTCCTTGTATGGCTATTAGCCACCGCTATCCAATTTCTCCAAATATCATCAAAGGAAAAAGTATGAAAGAAGTCCATAGTTCTCAACCAATGAATGGCCCTAGTCAAGATACAATTCTCAACAGCCTGAATGCTTCTTTCCTTTTCCTTGAATATCCTTGCATTCCTTTCTTCCCAGATTGTCCACAATGTGGCTGCTCTAATACATCTCCACATCATTTTTCCTTTTTTTGTAGACCATACAAAAAAGGAAGGATCAAACAACTGACTTAAAATTATAAACTTTATAAAATATTATATCAATTATAAACTTTACATAGTTATACATAACATATATACTATATACATAAAATAATAACTTTTTTATTAGACTCAAATTTTAATCAGATCAGATGGAGTTAAATCTGCATCCGATCCGATTATTAATCAGATGCAAGTTCTAACAACCAAATCCAGGATCATTGGATTTGGGGTCGAATTGAGTATCGAACTTTCAAAGTCCATCGATGGCCCTATTCATGTCAGAAATGTCTTGATAAGAATGTTGCTAGAACCACAGGCCTTCTCCACCACAAAGATGTCAAATCACATCACATCAGGACAAAAACATAAACGAGGACTTTCATGCAAATACATGGGTTTAATGGGAGCTACATCTTGTCCACTTGTGATTTAAGAGGACCTTGAAGACCAGGACCAGGACACTGGCATCTACTATCTTGAGGAAGATCATTTGAATCCTTGATATCAATCCTCCAAAAATTAGACATCTGGTAGATGAGTAGGCACCTCGTGGCTCTTAGAAAAGAACCCTCATTGCACATTGTTCTTCCTAGTTCCTAATAAGATTAGTGTGACAACATTTCATCAATAATTACAGTACCTAAGTTGCTGAAATAAATAATATGAATTCACAAATTACTCGTTGTAAAATGCATATCATAGAAACAGCAGCAAAGGTTGCATTAAAAGTAAAGATAACACGATGAACATTCGATAATGGTAACATCAGTGAAAGAGATACGCTAAAATACTATATTATTCCTTCATTCAGGCCACTGACACAACCATCAGCACCAGAAGATCCAGAAAACTTCACCTCAATATGAATTAAAGTTTACAAAACATACAAAACACACGCACATAAAGCACACATGTGAATATTCATGTATTTATGAATTGATAAGAAGACCTGAAACTGATAAAAACATGAATACTTTTTCTGATAAATAATTTAATAAATATAAAATGAAATTAGTTTGTTTATGGATAATCATTAGTTTGTTTAACTAATGATTTAAATACGGAATATAAAAGATTAAAGACTAATGAAGAGAGGAAACAAACAAGAAATACTTCATATACCCTGCATTAAATATGATAGGTGGGAGAAGATAAATGAAGAAAAGATCTTCACTAAAGACTAAAATATGCGAGCTTTTTCCTCCAGTAGTTAGTAGAATAACAACTCCAGTACACAAACCCTGCCACCAAACAACATAAATCAAATACTATTTACAATAATCCGTTACAAAGGCAAAAAGAACAATAAAGAAACGGAATCACCAACTCACAATCACTAGGGGCGTAATTGACTCATTCATCCATCGGCTCTCCTCCAATAGATGACCAATCACAATGCAAGCACAAAGGAGCGCCACAAACAAATTCATGGAAACCACGGAGGCATGATCAGATGTGGATAACACCCCCGGCCTCATTAAACCAGAGCCTGACAAGAAAGCCATCCTCACCACCGCGATCAAATAACCAAACTAGAAGGCACAAAATAACCGAGTAAAGTCCGATATACGGCTCGGCTTCAAGTTTCCTTTATACCAAGCAATCTCATGTCTCTGGACTATCCATTCCAAGAGCTTCTCGAACTCAATCAAATGGAAATCTGGAACGAGAATTAAAAAAAAAAAAAAAAGTCAAATTTCATATCACCAGATTGATCAATACGATCCAGTGCAATTAATAAACAATAAATCAATTCTTCATGAGACTCTCACACGTCTAAAATTCCAGAAAGGCAGAAACTTTGTAATATACTTACAATCAAACCTCGAAGCAAATGACCCATGAACAAGATCAAATTCCTGAATCGAAATCCGATTACGAATGGCGAAATCAAGAGCGAAACCAAAATGATGAATGAAACCAAAGAAACTAAGCGTTCGAATTAATCCACTATCCAGGTTCTTCTTCGCAAAGAAGAGAAATCCATGGTCGAGTCGAGCAAAGCAGTCGTTACAAGGACGAATACAGAAATGAGAGCGCCAGCTCCGATAATTCTTGAAGAAAAACCAGCTGGGTCACGAACGAATGGTTGGACGATTAGGGTTCCAGGAGCGTCGTACCTTGGATGGGATTTGGAGCGACCGATCCGAAAGCAGAGAGAGAGAGAGAGAGAGAGAGAGAGAAGGAAGAGGAAGGAAGCAGCGAGAGCAGTTAACAAAGAAACAAAGAGAGAATGGAGGCGGGAAAGAGAAGGGAAGGAACGCGTTAAAATGGAGATGTGGGAGAAGGAAAGCAAATGATTGTCTGTGTTCAAATTCTTTGCTTCTTATGCACACGCCAACGCCACCAGCAAAACAGTTGGGGAAATCTCTAAAGCCTGTCTTGTCCCCAACCCCCGACCCTCCGCTGCAGCTGGAAACTATGCCAGTTACAGTTTAAACCCGCCACGTCTCTTTTCTATTTTACGAACTACTAAAAACGCCCTTCACTTTGAAATCGGGTGACGACTGACGGTTCTCTTTCTATTTGCCCAATTACCAAAATTACCCCTCATTCCATTCTCTTAATACACAAAATATATTTACATATACCTTCCATTTTGGGAAAATCCTGTGGTTTTATTTTTTGATTTCTACGGGTTTTACACAGAGTGGATATTCAATAAGACTATGTTTGGCTTAAAAAAATAAGGCCATGTTTGGTTTGATAAAAAAAACTAGAGAATGACCACCCAGTATTTAAGGCTATGTTTGGTTTGAAGGAAAAGGTAGGGAAAGGAAAGGAAAGGAAAGGCTTCTTTTCCCTACCTTTTTCCTTCAAACCAAACACAGCCTAAGAGTTCTAGTATTCTGATAAATTTTGTTTGGCATGCATTGCGAATTTAGGTTATTTTTAATTGATATATATATAGAGAGAGGGAGAGAGATTTATTATTTAATTTAGGAGGCATTTGGCAAGTCTTTTGGATGGGTTTTTATTTTTTTTAATATATATTCGTTGCATGGAATGGATATTCAATAAGGCTATGTTTTGTTTGATAGAGATTGAGCACCCAGTATTAAGTGCGGGGTTAGTATTCTGATCAATTTTGTTTGATAGGCATTTAGTATTGTAAGTTTATGTTATTTTGATTTGATGGTTTTTTATATATAGATTTGTTATTTGATTTAAGAGATTAAATCAGGTTTAAACAATAACCCACTTTATGGATTCTACATCATTTGACTCCATGGTTTTAATACAAAATAATACCTTCGATTTAGAAAAAAAAAAAAAAAACTGTGATTTTATTTCTTGGTTTCTATGGGTTTTTCTTTTTTGGTATGGTCTTCACATGGAAGGGATATTCAATAAGGCTTTGTTTGGTTTGATAGAAAATAAGAGGGTAATAGAAAATTAAGGGAAAGTTCTTAACAATTTTTTTTAGGCTCAGTTTGGAAGTAGTACAAATACAAATATGTACAGTATAAATACATACAAAATATAAAGTTTTGCACTCTATATATTCTCTTAAATTACTATTTATCTCTTATTTATTTTCTATCAGGCCAAATACAGCTTAGCTAACAATTCATTCCATTTTAATGTGATTATCAAAATAAAACAAGGCTTCTCAACTGAACTCAATCCATTCATTCCATAAAATTCAAATTAAAGGTTAAATTTTATATTTAAACTAATTAACACTTTAATATGATTATATAATCTTTTTTAGTTTTTAAGAGCATCGCAATTATGCCTAGAAAGAACTCCTGGAACTAAATTCAAGTTTCTACTGATTATGAATCAATAAAAAAAAATAATCGGGTTATTTTTCCTTAGATTCATTCATGTTTTTTATAAGTTGTAAAAATCATAAACCTATGATACCTAAATAATTGCATAAGAGAGTTAATGAATACTTCAATATTTAGTGTAAATTCCATATCCAATACCTTGTCTAATTTGCAAGGTGCCAATTAACCAGTTGGTAAGCTAGTTGTAGTAGAGACTTGGGATCGATCCCACCCACACCAAGGTTGGGGGATGGGTCACTCGTCGAGTTGTGTAGTCTCATATGTAAATTACATAAGTTGTGTTTGATACCATTGTAGTTTCTACTATAAATTTTTTAGGTTGATCAATACAAATTCATGAGATAGATATTATTTTACTTGATATTTTTGGGTGGATCAATACAACTTGTTATTTCTACCTTATAAATGTCAATGTTCAAGAATTTGGGTTGTTTTTACCTTATAAACTTTAATGTTTAGTGCCACATGCATTTTTCTAGTCGGAATGAATCCCATAGGCAATCTAATAAGTCATATTTCTTATCACCAATTTGCATTAATCAGCTCAAAACAATCAGGTAGAAACAACAAGGGTTTTGGCTTGGCATTTCATCACTTGACTAGGAGTTTAGGTCTTATCAACTATCAGGCCCCATTCATTTACAAATTTATCACTTACACAGGTAAATGTTTCCTGTGTAACACTTACCCAAGCAAGTTCATTTATCCATGTTATATAAGTGATATAATAAACTTTTTACCCATAAAAAGCAAAAGTTAAAAAGGGGAAATTTGTCCCATCATGTGTTTATAAATTTTACCCCCAAGTGGAAAAGTTATTTACCCACTTAAAATAATGTAAGTTTTACCAGTAAATGAAACTATCTTTACTATGGGGCCTAATACTTAATGCAAAAACAGCACTATAAATTTGGTTAATGGAAAAAAAAATACCCATTGACCAATTTCGCCCTCTTACTTAACAATAAACGAACAAGGCCTCAATATCAACCCATTATCTTTAGGTTTTCAAGACTAGGGCTGGCTTCAAGCCTAGCTGAATATTTGGCTATTTCGGTTCAGTTCATTGTAATTATTTTAGGCTCGAGCTCAGCTCGGTTTAAAGCTCATAAGTTTGAGCTCAGCTCGAGCTCAACTATAAGCCAAGTTTTTTCTAAAAAATAAAAATTATACATATAAAAATATTTTATTATTTTACATACAAAAATTAAGAATTATAAAAAATTATTTGTTATTATACATATAAAAAATGTTTTTATTTTACATACAAGAAAATAAGAATTATAAAAATTATTTACTATTATACATAAAAAATAAATATATATATATATATAATATTATTATATATAAAAAATTATTTATTATATATATTTATTTATAATGTGTATGTATATATATAACAAAAAATTATTTATTTATTATACTAGGCTTGATTAGGCTCACGAGCCAAGCTTCACTAGGCTTGAGCTCAGTTCAATTAGCAAATGAACCTATATATCAGGCTCGAGCTCAACTCAAAGCTCAGTTTAAATCAAGTCGAGTTAAACTTTTCACAAGCTAAACTCGAATAGCTCATGAGAAGCTCGGCTCGTGGCCACCCCTACTCAAGACTTCTCTTTTTGTAAGTTGCATTGCCTCCTAAAGCTCCATTTGTGTGCCTTAAGTGATGGGTGGAGGCCAATATTGAAAATATATTTGGTTTTGTGGGCATTTATAAGTGGGGTGTTTCTCAAATAAATGTTTAATTGAAAAACACTACTTTATATTTGTTAATGAGTGTTTCAAGTAACACCTCATAAAGTTATCTTCCACCCCCGCTTATAATGCTTCAGATAAATATTTCATTTCAATAAACATTGGATTGGGGCATTGGTAGGAACCAGAATTTAAAGTTTCTCACAATGCCTCATGCACATAAATCCATTTATTTCTATTTTTAATATTTATTTAATAAACTTTAAAATCAAACATTGATTTCATGCACAATAAACGATAATGCCTAGATAGTGCTAATGCGACAGCGTTTTTCACTAAACGCCCCCAGGACCGTGAATTTTCAAAACAAAGGGGCGATTGATTTTGAAATCCCTTTGTTCATAGGAATTAATTCAGGCACAACTCATTTTTCATTTTTTAAAGCTTGATCCGAAATTCAAATTCCAACCCCTGCTGTCCAGCGTGCTCATGACTGAGGAATCTGCGTACAGAGCATTGCTTTTCTGAGATCTTGGTATTCCTTCACAATAATTATAATCACTAAGCTCTTTACACTGATTATGCTCATTTAATCTTGTCGCTATGGAGGTGTACAGTGCAGGCCAGAGGCCACTTTCTCTGAGTCATCATCGATTCATTCAGTGCTTTCTGGTCGGATTCTGCTCGTGCTGAAGTGGTACACGTGGCCCGGATATGCTGTATCCCTGCACACCATGAATGCAACAGAGCTTGGCTTAATCATGGGCGTTTCTATATGGTGTGATGATGATAACTAGTTAAAGATAGTGTCGGATTTTGGATTCTGGAACTCCGGTCAGATTAGGAAATTTACACATGCCTCGAATTAGGGGTGTCAATTGGACTGGATTTGGTCCAATTCGATGTAGTCAAATGTAATTTCATTATAAATGAACTAGGTCCAATTCAATTTAATGAATATTTTAGACTAATTTGGATTGATTCAATTCTATGTTTGGGCCCTTTAATCTGTTCAAATTTACTTTGATTTAGATAGGTTTTAACTCAAATTCAGTCCATTGGTACATACATTGGATTGGTCCAATCCAATGTCTTGTTGGTCCATCCAATCCATTCAAATTGATTTTGGACTGGATGGGATCCAATCCAAAGTCGGTCCATTGACACCCTTACCTCCAACATGCCTTGAGCATGGAAGTGGGGGTGAATTTGAGCCAAGCCAAGCTGAATATCCAGTTATTCTAGTTTGGCTCACCAATATTTTGATATTTATTTTTTTTCATATGTATAATATATTATATTATATCATATGATATATATATATATAGTGAAGCTTTATTGGGATCGAACTTGGCTTGATTAGCAAATGAGCCTACATATTAGGCTCAAATTTGGCTCGAAACTCAGTTTAAACCAAGATAAATCGAGTTTTTCATAAGTCAAACTCAAATAGCTTGTGAAAAACTTGACTCATGGCCACCCCTACATGAAAGTTGAATCTCTTGGCCACCCCTACATGAAAGTTGAATCTCTTATATGCTTTTGCAGAGGACCCAAAGGCATGTACAGATTTGGAGAAGATCCACTACTTTTTTCATAAAAGTAAGGTGAGGGTGGACCCATTGACAAATGAAAAGAAGGTCTTTTGTGTTGAAATGGGAAAGCAAACCAAGAAACCCCCTTCAGTGTAATTTGGATTTCCTCTACAAATTCACTATCCTCACAACATTTATAGCAATGCATTGAAAATATCTTTCCATGAATGAAAATATACAAATACGGCTTTGTACATACATAGAAGAATGGTTTTAGCCTAAGGTTAAAACGGGACAATTAACCCTTCAGCCAGCCACAGGATTCCCCGCAAGTAAAAACACTGCACACCACTCTAAAAGTATGGAAATATAACCGTATATTGGTAACATCATCTCATGATCTTAACATGTATACGTACAAGAAATATTCCTAATTTGTGACTGGATGTTATGTGAGCAGAGTTTTTATTTGCAGCTTGAAAAGCCACCAATTCCCAGTTTTCACAACCCAACCGTCCAATCTGATCCGAGTCTTGCTACACTACTAAAACCATGTCTTAACTCTTAACAAAAGTGGATTGATACATAAATACTCTGGTCCAATACCACTTCAAGAAACATTCTTCATGGCTAAATGTCAATAATATAAGTTCCATCCAAACCATACGTCATATCTATTTTCCCTTCTCATGATTTTTTTTTTTTCGCTTTGGAAGCCTTGTTGCATCGTTGGCTCATTACTTGGTGTAATAGTGAAAATTGGGGTAAGGGTGATCATTTTCACTTTTTCAGCCTGGTAGAGAAAGATTGACCGCTACTTACTTATAACACGCACACATAATGACAGATTTGATATATTATATAAATGTTTTATATTTATATAAATTATAACATATATTTTATGCATATATTATGTTTGTAATTTAACAATGGATATAGCATTAAATAAAATTAAATGGTGAAATAGAATTCGTGTAGCCAGCCCCTAGATAATCGGGATAAGATTTGGATGATGACGATTTTATGCATATATTATGTCATATAATATAAAACATTATATATTAAATCTAATGTATTTAATATGGAACTTTATCATAAGTGCCCAGCCTAGCCCAGCCCAGTCCATGATCGCCCCTAAATTAGGGCTGTTGAATGTGAAAACATGGATTGGAGCACAAATTAAATATAAAACTTTAAGTTTTGCTTAGACTATAAAAGTTAAATCCATATATCATATATGGTTAATATTTATATGTACATGTATATCGATACCTAATGACTGATACCTACATTGGGGTCCCACCAATCTAACCAGACTCGACTTGCACCCCTACATTCGAGGCTTACCACCTTTGAAGCCCCAGGTCTCAAGGTCCCTGTCCACAGTTGTTATGGAGAAGACATGGGCAAGACATCACCACCCATTCAATAAAGATTAAAGAAAAAAGGGAGAGTAAAAGGAAAAAGGGAGAGCTTATAAGGACAATTCAACGGTCTAAGAGGCTACTTCAAACCAAACAGATTGACAGATCAATGGTTCCGAGTTGTAAAAGATGCACACAACACATGGCTGTCATTTTGAATTCTTTTTTTAACTTACCACTAGTATTATCACTTTTGGACAGTCTTACTTTCTCAGTTTTTTTATTGAAAAATGAATAAACGACCCACATGCTGATGAAATTTCTTTCTTCCATGCATCAGATTAAAAAGGCAGACAGGTTAGTTCAGGGGCATTCTACATTCTGATTTTTTTTTTTTTTGTGGGTTTTAAAGACAATTTAAAACCATGTAGCTTGAAAACAAATTGTTTCTTAAGACAAAAACCACAATAATTTTTTTTTTTTTGCATATATGCAATTTTTTATTTTAAAAAATTAAACAAAAAACGTGATCTTGAATTTCTTGTTTAAACTTCAATGTTTTCATCTTGTTATACAATATCATGTTCCATGAATCATATGGTACATGTACAACAAAATTTGTTTTGTTTTAAAAACCATAATTTTGTTGGTTTCAAAAACATGAATTGTTATTTTTCTGAAACAAAACCATTTTGCTTTTTATTTTTGAAAACAAAAATACTATTATTCTAGAATACCACTTAATTTGTGTAAGTTTTTATTTCTTTTTCTTTTCTTTTCTTTTTTTGTCAGTTTGATTGCATCAACTAATCAAATTCAAAATTATATAAGAGGGTATAAAGTGGTTAATTAGGTGTGTTCAACTCGGGGCTCAGTCTTGGGCTAAGCTTAATTATAAATGATCCAAATTCAAATCAATCACAAACGTTGTTCAGAAGAATATTGTTGATAAGGATGTAGTCTATATGCATAATTTATACTATATTTCAAGATATTCTCCATGGTTTGGTTGAGCATAATTTTTTTTGGTAAACATGAATATAGAATTAAGTAATGTTGCAAAACTTAATTAGCTAGACCGAATGATTGAACCGGTAGGTGACATAGATTGTGTTTTATTTTTCAACCATTGAATTAGGTTGTAATCTAATGGTTGGTGTGGTTTCTCCTTTAGATTAAGGTGGGTTTTAGGTATAAAAGTTTGCTCTTTTTCTTATTGGAGGGGGGGGGGAGAAAAAATTGTGTTTTTGGTGTAAAAGTGTATATTCATATTCTTACACTCTTACATAGTGAAGAATAGTTAAATAGTTGAAAGAAGAAAGGGGGAACAGGTGTACAAGAGTTAAATATTGGTTTGTATTGCAATTCACAAGATACTTGTACAATTTCTTATTTTCTTTCATAGTGAATAATAGTTTTCATCTCTCCCATGGATGTAAGTAATTAGGTAGTAAGACCGAACCATATAAGTCCTTTGTGTTATTGGTGGTGTTTGTTTCTACTTGTCTTTGCTTGAATTTCTTTATTTTTGTAGTTATTAGATTCTCTTAGTTGTTATTTAGTTTCCAATGTTTTGTGGTTTTATCTTGTAAGTGTTTGTAGTGCAGTCAATGAGTCAAGTCTGGGTCAGATGTAGGTAGAACCAATCTTGGACCGATTATTAATCAAGACAAAATCATAGACCCATAAACATTTAGACCCAATTATACTGGAAACTATATTTGTTTATTTAAATAATAACTTAAAGTTTAGATTTTGATAATATAACCTTAAAAAATTTATAAAAAAATGTTAAATTATTTATATACTAATAAATTAATATTGTTTCATTTATTATCTAGCAATTTTATCATTTCAAACATTAAATACAATAAAAATTTTTAAAAATTTAAAAAAATATTATATGCATAATAAAATAATCAGTTCTGAATTTAAATCAATTTAGGATAGAAAAGAAATAGAACCGACCCAATTATTAATCGGGATAAAATCATGAAACCAAAAAATCGTTATACTTGGTTCGGGCTCATCGAATATACTCGACCCATTAACAATCCTACGTATATATTTATTGTTAGTCCGGACACACACATATTGGAGTGGGGTCCCAATCAATAATCGTTTTTACGGTTTGAACAAATTAACTATTAAAATAATTTTATTTTCATTTTGAAAAATAAAACAAAATCATACATCTTAGCAAACACCCCCTAAAATAGTTAAGAGTTTAAAGAAAGAAAAATGAGATGGAATAAAAAAAATATATATCCAGTTTTTTGTAATTTGTTTCAGAAGTAAGGGCAATTCACTACTTATTTTGTTTCGTTTTGACTCTCGTCCACGATAATTTGGCTAATCTTGGTCAGTCACGGTGACCCGGTGACCTAGATCAATCACGGGCATGGACCTTCTTATGTCACATGAAAGACTGCTAAAAGTCAAAAAGCTTTCGCTACCTTTTCTACCTTTTTCCCGCCCCTATAAAATGTTTTGCACGGCACGGCTCGGCTGGTCATTAAGTCATAACTTTCACATGAGATGGAGCCACGTGGCTTCGCTTTGCCGCTCTTTGTCTATTTGTCATGTGGGTGGGGCCCGAGAACCCCACCACGGTAGCCCTGTAGCAGAAAATCAGAAAATCTTCTCTTTGGTGATATCATTGCGTTCGTCTGAATCATGGATTTTGTTTTGTTCGTGAGAGAGAGAAAGAAAGAACCATGGGACCCGCTAGCGTGGTGCTTGCGTATTACACAACAGTAGGACCATTTATTTGATCAGTGCACTCTTCGCTCTTGGTCCATCGAGCGGTGGGTCCCAGGTCGGCTGATGGGAGTACAACGTAGTAGTGGAAGTAGAAATATTATACGTTACCGGAGCTTCAGTTAGTACAATTTTCTGCAGTCTTGGAGGGATCTTGGTTGTCGCATAAGTGGAACTGGAGTGGGGACCAGGAGAAAAGAAAGGAGACAGCGTGGACAGGCTTCTTTCTCCTTGTGACGATCAAGGCATCAACCGATGATTAATGGCTGGTGAATCCCCGACCAAGCTTTCGTTGATGAGTGTACAGTGATGGAGTGATGATCTGTGGTGGTCCCTCATTAGGCATGCGGTCGATGCAGGATACCACGAGGGCCCCGCATCTACGCAGAGTAGATTCTGTTCCACACGAGCACGGACGTTGTGCAAGCAAGAACTCTCCGTTTCGTTTTTCAATAAATGGGGGCGGGTAAAGTTGGTTAGCATTAATGTGTCCCACACTAGTCGAAAAATCCCGATTATTATAGTTTGGGCCTAATACTAATTTGGTCTCCAAAGCGTGTCGATAAAATATTTATCGTTAATCAGCTGTTGATTAATTGTTAAGTGATATTTGAAAAAGATACAAATGACCTTCTATTTATTTAATTTTTTTATTAACTATTTAAATGTTGAGAAAAAATTAATAATCTCAAATTTTTGTTTTTTTATTCAACAAAGTTGGGGTCACATTTTAATAGACATTCTAGATCCCAAATTTCTTGAATAGAAGAGGCCAGGATTTAGGATTCTTAATGTTTTATAAATATTTAGATGAATCATAAAGAAAATTAGATGACACTTTAAGGATATTTGTATCTTTCTCAAATGCCATTTAACAACTAGTTAACATAGGTACTGGATTGACATGTTTTAAAAATTCAAATATTGAATTTTCACATTT
The DNA here is from genome assembly GCF_056320005.1 of Nelumbo lutea. Lineage (NCBI taxonomy): Eukaryota > Viridiplantae > Streptophyta > Magnoliopsida > Proteales > Nelumbonaceae > Nelumbo > Nelumbo lutea. The sequence goes on from NC_142686.1 coordinate 105,164,137, forward strand.
TAAGATCCGAGGACCAAAGTTGTCGCATTTTATACATCTCTAATGTTTCATTTTATACCCCTCACCTTTTCTTTTTCTTTTTGTTTTTTTGGATTTTTATTCTTTTAGTAGAAATTTAAAAAAAGAAAAGAAAATGAAATATGGGTCGGGCTTGTGCTAGGCCCACCCCAACTTGCATGGGCCGCCCCACATTACACCTCTAGCCGAAACTCCTATCCTCTTCCATTTTGTATAATTCTTTTTCCCTTTGCTCAAAGTTCTCTCTTATCCCTCATACTTTCTCTCGCAAAACCGTTATTCTTCCTCAACTTTCTCAAATATCACAACTTTCCCTTATTCATGCCTACATTCTGCTGCTACCATGTATTATAATTTTATACAATCTAATGATCTATAATACTTTTATGTTTATGTTTTATATAAACTAGCTTGAAAATATAATTCACTGATTATTTTTAAAATTTTTCTTTTGCTTTTAAAATCTTACTTGGACAGGGTGGTCAAATTAGATGATCATACCGTTCAACTTGTTACCTTAGGCTCAGTTTGGAAGGAGTGTCGACTGCAAAATTTTCTTTGTTGTATTATTTTGTATGTTATGCATTGTATATATTTGTATTTATACTCTTTCCAAACTAAGGCTAAGGTCATGTTTGAAAGTGTTTAAAAATAAGTGCTTGTTTGGGCCGGGACCACACCATTAAACAATTATTGGTGTTTGGGAAATAAATCCAAAATAAGTGCTTATTTTAAAAATAAGGGCTTATTTTTTAAAGTCCAAATTTACTTTTTTTTCAAGTGCTTATACAATAAACACTTATTCAATTTTTTCTTCCAAAATTATTCTTAGTAAAATTCTAAAATACCACTTATAAAATTATCCTTAGTTGAATTTTATAAAAGTACTTTCATAAAAGTGCTTTTATTAATGTGTTTTCATAAAAACACTTTTGTAAAAGTGCTTTCGTAAAAGTACTTTTATAAAATCACTTTCATAAAAGTACTTTTATAAAACTGATTTCATAAAAGTGCTTTTGTAAAAATGCTTTCATAAAAATACTTTCAAATTTTGATTTTGTAAAATTTGAAAGAAAATGAAGGACAAAATAATCACAAATACTTATTTAAGTGCTTATTTATGTAACATAAGCACTTGGCCTTAGTGATGAAATACAATTATACAATTTTGTGTATTGTGCGAGACTAACAACATTGGAGTGCAAAGGGGATTAGTCTCTCCCAAGTTGGAGTATCTTGTGCTTGGACCCGGTATCACCAGCAAACTTTAGGCTTGGGCTGGTGAATTTCAAGCTTATTTATTAAATGGGCTGATCCATGTTGTTTGTTAAACCTGGCAGGCCATGACAAACTCAATTACTATCATTATCATTATCATCAAAGCCTTATCCAGCTAAATGAATCTTATATTTGCCATTCATTTAGGGTGTGTTTGGTTACAGTGCAAATAAATTTATATTGGTTTATTTTTGTTTCAAGGTTTACCTTATTTTTGTATTGCATTACAAATAAAGTAAAATAAGATATGAAGTAATACCTAAAACAAAATTAAACCAAAATTTATATTATTTTCATTTGTATTCTTATGCATTTGTACTAATGCAAATAAAATTGCACTACAACCAAACACAACCTTAAGGATTTTTTTCACCACTCTTTGCAAATGCATCATAAATCACATACACGGAAATTTTATCACTAGCAGAAAATTGCATACATGTGTATAAACTACTAAATATTTTCATATAGTTCATGCTTAAGGATGTCAATGGGAGTAAACCCACCTTGACCAGACACTACATGATTGGATGATTGGATTTGGGTTTTGTATATTTGGCCCACTAAGCCATAATACCCCTGCATATAGATAGAGTATTATAGCAATAGTGCGATTTTGTTATTTTTGTATGACTTCTAATCCCATAATATTAAAGTTTAGGATTTCTTTAGATGCTTGTTTGGTTTTTTCTTCTTTCAAACTTAAATTAATTACTATTTGAGTTTCAAAATATGTTATGACATATACAATTGAAAGATTGGGGTTGTTATTGGGTTGAACTAGGCCTGTCAATGATACCTGAAAATTTAAGGTCCAATTCGATTATTATCTCGGTTTTGAATGATGTATTTATGTAATTGGATCAAATTTGGATTTGATTTCATTTGACCCGATTAAAATCTGAATGTGATTATATTATAATATTTATTGACTTTAATATATAAATTTTATATAATTGTGATTTAAATTATAATATATATTATATTATATGTAAATTTATGTATAACAATTCAGTATGTTATATTTACATTGATTTGTTATATATAAAGGTTGAAAAGTAATTAACTTTTTTTTTTTACATTTTAAAGATTAAATCATTGGATTAAATCTGAATCTGATCCGATTCTGCTCAGATTTGAATTCGGATATGAGGAATTCAAATCCTATCGGATTTGGATGTATATATTTCCATTTGGATTTGGATTTTGCTGAATCTGTTTCGAATCTGATCCAATTAAAGCCCTAGGTCGAACCCTGCAATTCTGCCATGTCAGGTCAAGCATGAACAATGGCAAATTGGGTTGGGGTGGAGGAAAATCCATACCAAACCTGACCCATTAATATCACTATTTCTGCAAGAAATGCACTAACTAAAGAAAACATGCTATACTTGCTATATCATTATAGCGTATTGTAATTTCCAAGTAAATAAAACAACAACAACAATGTGCACCCCTGCCACTTAGGCTGTGTTTGGTTTGAAAGAAAAAATAAGGGAAAGGTAGGGAAACCTTAACAAAATTTATATAGCTTCTCTTACCTTTTCCTTTGTGTCCCTACCTTTTCTTTTAGACCAAACACAGCCTTTGAAATTAGAATCCTCTTTTTTGTGATTTTCATATAACAGTTGGAAATGGCTCGCATCAAATCAATTGATGATGGTTCGGTTGGTAAGTCCTTTGCTGGCTATTTTACCTGCTAGATCTTGAGTCAATGGTTTTGCCCATAAAAATTAAGGACGTCTAGCTATTTAATACACAATTTATACTTTCAAGCCCAAAAATTTGTGGGCTGGGCCTGCACCGGGCCTAGAAATTTAGCCTTTCAAAACACAATGTATATATCATGTATATAAGTTGGCCAACCTAACGTTTAACCAAGACCAAATCAGATACAAGTAGAGAAGCGTGGATAATACTAATATTTTTATCTTTCCACTTTAATTAATTATTTCTATATTTTTTAGCCCATAAAACCCTTAAAGCTCAGTTTGGAAGGAGTACAAATACAAATAAAATATGTAGAGTTCAAAACTTTGTATTTTGTATTATTTTGTATGTATTTGCACTCTATAAATTTGTATTTGTACTCCTTCCAAATTTAGGCTTAAGCTCAGTTTGGAAGGAGTATAAATGCAAATATGTAGAATGCAAAATCTTATATTTTGTCTCATTTTATATATATTTGCATTGTACATATTTGTATTTATATTCTTTCCAAACCGAATTGAAAGGAGTACAAATACAAATTTATAGAGTGCAAAACCTTATATTTTGTATGTATTTATACTGTACATAATTATATTTGTACTCTTTCCAAACCGAGCCTTAGGCTGTTTTGGGAAGAGTGCAAATACAAATGGAAAAAAAATGCAAATACAGATTTTTGCATTTGTGCTCATCCCAAACAAAGCCTCTCACTCCCTTGCCTCACTTGGTTTCTGAATTAACCTTGCAAATGGATAAGATCAAGGGACCTTTCCATTCCTTTGCCTAACTTTTCTTTCAAACCAAACATAGCCTTAAGTCTATTTGGAAAAGGTATAAATACAAATTTATAGAATACAAATAAAATAGAAAAATGCAAAATACAATTTTTTATATTCTTCTCAAATAGAGCCTTTAGCTCCCTCGCCTGAATTGGTTTTTGAATTTACGTTCCAAAGTTGATTTATTTTTATTTGGATTCAAACTGAATCTTATCCGTTAGATTTATATTGGAACCAAATCAAATTTGGATTGTAATTGGATATGGCATAGCGTTAATAAATCAAACTCAATACAATCAAATTAAAATTTTCAGTTTATATTTACAAATATATCGAATGCAGAGCTTTTGTATTTTGTATTATTTTATATGTATTTACACTATATATTGGCATTTGTACTTCCTAACTGAGCTTTACAAAAAAATTGAAATCAACTTTTTTGGTGATTGGAACCTATGACAAAAAACATTATCAAACCAATTATATTAATTAACCACAATATAAATTTTTTTTTTGGTGAACAAGAAGTTACAACAGAACATACAGAAAGCAGAATATGAACACACGAAACAGAAAGAAGCTTAACACTACACAACGAAATCACCAGAATCTGCAATAATTTTTTGAGCCCAGCTTGGGACCTCAGTCTCAAAATCTTCAGAAGAGACCCGGCCTCTAACTGCGAAACGGGCCACTTTCTTTGCGCTCTTAGGGATGAGGGAGACTCTCCATATTTAGCCTCTTTAACCATTCCTTTAAATTCTTGATTAGGAAAAGCACAGCAGGTGGACAACTATCCTCCCTACCCAGAATGGCATTCACCAAGTTCCTACAATCACTTTCAATCTCACCCTTCAAAAAGGCGAGAGCCTCTGCTTGGATGGGCATGGTAGCTTTGAAGGTTCCAAACGATCCTGCTACGAGTAGCGATGGCAATGGACAGGTTGGGTTGGGTTTGGTTTGGGTTGAGCTTCAATCCAACCCGTACAACCCGCCAACCCATTAATGACCTAATTATATAAAATTAAATGGGTTGGGTTCAATCCAAACCTGCCTTGACTCAATCCAATCCGCCCAAAACCATTAATCTTATGTTTATGTACTTAAAAAAAAAAAACTAACTCCCATTTATCAAATAAGTTGGTCATAGCTTGGTGGTAATAGTAGTTGTTATTTACACAAGTGTTGAATGTTCAAACAACATTACACAAGTGGCAAAGCCATTTAACTATGTTTGAGATTTAGGTTTGACCAAATCACTTAGGTTTAAATCGGTTAGACCAACTTTAACTATCTAATTGGATTGCCTTCGAGTTAATCACATCAAGAGTGGTTGAACCATTCGGATTCGGATCATTCTGGTTGAACCAGACCATACCAGTTTAGTCAATGGCGGATTAACTTGGACCAACCCATATCAGGTTGTGCACAGGTTTAGGACCAAAATGGCTGGTTCAGAGTGGGTCAATGTGAGTAAATCGGTCGATCCAAATCCAAGCAGGTTGTGTATACATGGGCCGGATCGGACTGGGTCTGAACCAACCATCCATTTCAGATTCAGGTCGGCCCATATCACCATGATCTGGATCAGGTTGGGTTCAGCTTGGGTTGATCAACCCAAACGAAGCGGACTGAAGTGATTGGATCTATTCATATTTAGACCGAGTTGAACTGGTCCGAACTCGGGTCAGGTTGATTTGAATTTATGTCAATTTGAGTGAAGTGTGTTGAATTGAGGCAAAATTAATTTTAGTCAATAAATAATAGAAAATTAATACATTAATTATAAATATGTGTATCTTTAGTAGTTAACCTAATGGTTATCCACAACCCAACTGGACCCAATCCATTTAAATTAACCCAATGGGTGATCAACCCATTTCCAACTTGCCAAGTAAATGGGCGGGTTAGGTTGGTTAGATACTGGGTGGGTTTAACAAGTTGGCTGAGAAATTGCCACCGCTAGATATGATCTTTCCTTTGTAGTCTCTGATGACAACACCAAAAGAACCTTTGTCATTTTCGAAAAAACCTCCACCGATATTAATTTTTACGACACCAACTTCTGGAGGAACCCAAAAAGATACTATCTCTTCTCAATTGTTTACGTGTTTGGCCCCTCCTAGGAGCTAGATTCATAGATGCTTTGCTTCTTCTGAAATTTCTTGTTTATGCCAATAATAGCATTCACCGGGTCATATTAGTATTTTCAAAAATATAACCATTTATGAGATTCCAAATGGACCACAGAGAAAAAGCAAGATAACATAAGCTGGATAGTTTTAATTATCTATCCTTTGAGCACTTTACCACAACTCTTTCCATCTAGAAAGAAAAGTCAGTTATTTGGATAGGGCTCTACTCTAAAGCCTAGGTTACCCCCAAAGCAAATACATCTAGCATTCTAGCTAGAGGACAGAAGCATAAGGCATGAAAAATTGCCTCCTCTTTTTCCTGGCAGATTTGGCATAAGGGAGAGTCAACTATGTTCCTCTGAAATAATAAGCTTTTCACTGCCATAGCTTTGTTAACACATTTCTAGATGAATGATTTTATTTTCTGAACTACTTGAAGTCCCCAAATAGTATATGCCAAAATTTCTTTATTGAGGGAGAGGGCCGCATAGGATTATGGAAGTTGCTTTTGAAAGCACAGTAGACAGATTTAACAGTAAACCGCCCTTTGGAGTCTAGAGTCCTAATTAAAGAGTCATGCCAACTAAAGTGAGAGAGATTCACCTATGCAAATTTCTGAGGGGAAAAGAGAGCTTATCAACAACATCTTCCAAGTCCTATTGGACTAGTTAATTAGCTCATAAACTAGAGTGGGGCCTAAAGGTTATGGGTTCGGTTCCATGACCCTAAACCCTTCTAGATTGGGAATCCAAGGGTCCAACTAGACGTTGACTTTTTACCCGTCACTCACTGCCCAACAAGGTCCCCTAAGGATTACCTCTCTTCCTTCCATGAGACTTTTACATCCCCAATACCCATTTTTCCTAAGCCTGATATGAATAAAATTAGAATTTGCAAAATAAATTGTTTTCATTACCTTCACCCATAGGTAGTCCGAATAGTTACTATGCCTCCATGCCAATTTTGCTAGGAGAGCAAGGTTGAAAAGTTTTGGTTCCCTAAAACCCAACCTCAATGCCCTTATTCTCACACATTTTTGTCCATCTCACCTTCTTCTCCTTTATACTTCCCCACCAGAAGGCTCTATGGGCCTTCAAGAGGCCATTATGAATTTTTTTTGGAAGCAAGAAGCATGACATTGTGTAGCTCGAGATGATTGTGGATAAAACTTTTAGAATGACCTCCTTACTTGCTGGGGAGAGGAATTACTTGTTCCAAGAGGTGGTTTTTTTATGCACACTTTTTAATAGAAAGTTAAAGGCTTCTTTTTTTTATCTACCAAAAGAGGGGGCAGACCTAAATAGATTGAGAGAGTAGACACTGCTTTTAGGTGCAGGATTTTTGCAATGATTTTCCTCAATTCTGGGTGGACATTTATGCTAAAAAGTACTTTTGATTTTGAGAAATTCAACTATTGTCCTGGACACCCTTCCACATTCTTTAATAGCTTCCAACAGATTCCGTCATTCCTCCATATTTGCTTTAGTAAAGATGTAACTATCACCTGCAAAGAATAAGTGACTAATTTGAGGACAGCTTCTTGCCAATTTCACACCTAAAAATTTTTCAGTAATTGTCAAATTATCAATTACCAGTGAGAAAGCTTCTGCACATAAGAGGAACAAATAAGGTGATAAAAGGAACACCCTGTCTTATTCCTCTATAAGGCAAGATCCTTCTACTTGGCTTCTCATTAATGAGCAATTGGTATGAGACTGTGGTTGCACATTCCATTATCCAACTGATCCACATGTCTCCAAAACCCAGTTTTTCCAAAACTTTCTTGATAAAACCCCATTCTACCCTATCATAGGCTTTATTCATGTCCAACTTAATTGTCATGCATGTTATTTTAGTTCTAGAGGTTCTCAGAAAGTGAATGACCTCATGAGCAATGAGAACATTATTTGTAATGGATCTGTCTACTAAAAATGCACTTTGACTCTGGCTAATAATTCCATTCATGTACCCCTTTAATCTGTTTATTAAGATATTGGCTATGATTTTGTAGTTGTTTTGCGGAGACTTATGGGCTTGTACTGGTTAATTGATTTAGGATGGAGAATTTTGGAAATCAATGTGACGAAAGTAGCATTAAGCTCTCTTAGCATGTAACCCGACCTAAAGAAGCTTTTAACGGCATTTAGAACATCTCCCTTACAGTTTCCTAGTAGATTTGATAAAATAGGGTGAGGAAACAATTTGGGCTCGGGGCTTTCCTATGGTTTATCTAGTTCAAGGCCTGAACAATATCTTCATTTGTGACCTCCCTCTCAAGAGAATCATTCATTTCTCTTAAGACTCTGTTTGGAATCAAATTCAAGATTTCCTCCATATTAGATAGATTTGAAGTTCGAAACAACCCCTGATAGAGCTCAGCAAAAGCTCTTTTTGATATCCTCTTGGCTTTCTAACCAATTCCCTTCACCATTTTTTATTTTTAAAATTTTGTTCCTATTTCTTTCTGCTATGGTAGATATATGGAAGAATTCCGTATTTTTATCTCCATGTTTGAGCCAATTGACCCTTGACTTTTGGAATTACATGATCTCCTCTTTTTTAAGTTATAGGTCCAGTTACTTTTCTACTTTTTTTAATTTCATCTAGATCAAAGAACTTGGCCTTGGCACATTTTAAATGTTGAAGGGTTTGTTTTAGGTACAAGATTTTTTCATTGACCTTAACAAAGACTTATTTGTTCCATTTCACTAAGGCCTTTTTGAGATTTCTGCCTTTCATGTTAACTCTGAATTGACTGGATCCTTCTACTTCCTCTCCCCAAGCCTCTTCTATTACATTCTTGTACTCACCATTTAGCATCCACATCTCCTCAAATTTGAAAGATTTCCTCCCTTTAACCACATTCATTTCAGTATCAATTAGGATTTGGACATGATTTGACCCTTGAATTGTTGATTTCTTAACCCCCCACATTCTCGAACATTAGCCTCCACTCCCAGTTGCTCAAAGCATGATCTATGTTTTCCTTGATATGATCAAGACCTAACCTATTGTTAGTCCAATAGAAGGCAATACCTTTAAAGTCCAATGGTTGGAGATTAGAATCATCTAAGAATTTGCAATTCTTTTTAAGGATGGAGTTTGGGACCCTATTTCCTCATTCATTGTCCTCTAATTTGAAGACTAAGTTTAGGTCACCCACACAAAGCCAAGGACCTCTAATTAGAGTATGAAGTTTCCTCAATTTTTCTAAGAATTGGTCTCTTCTTGCTTTCTCTAGTTCTCCATACAAAGAAGAACAAAACCATTCAGATCCATCATCATTACAAATTATTGCATGAATGATGTTTGTATATGCTAGAAGAACTGTTAGCTTCACATGCTTCACATTTTGATACCAAAACAGAGCCAAGCCTCCTCCAATACCTCGGGAGTCAACTCCCCAACCATTCCATTCTTTTAAGGATCTTAATTTTTCCTTACAGTTTAGGAAAGAAAAATTCGTTTCACTAAGAAAAACTATATTAACCTTTTCTTCTAACATGGTCCTCTTCAAGCTTCGAACTGTTAGGGGGGATCTGATACCCTAGAAGTTCCACCCAGTTAGCTTCATCGCCGGTTTGGTGATTGTTCCAAGATAGTAAACATAACCCACTTATTTATAGAGCAAAGTGCATTGTTCTTTCTCGAGTTCCACCAAATCATGGAGTTCAAGGCTTTAGTCCTACCGAGCTTTCCCTCTTTTAGTTTTGAATGTGGAAGCCTGATTTTTATCGGCCTAACTTCTATGTTTTTTTTTTATCTGATCTAGAAGAAGATTCATAGTCTTGTAACTTGATGATTTTTTAGGGGAGTAATGCTTCTTTTTTGTGACTCTGCTTGCCTTAACTTTCCTAGAATCAAGTTTACTTTTACCTATTTTCTTTTTATATTTCCACAAAAAAATACAAGCATTAAAAAATTATTTTCATAAACAGATAAATCCTGTTGACCTAAAATAACAGAGCTTTCTGAATGTAAACAGAGATAATATAAATTCAAGCATATAATATGATGGGTAGTCATTACTTCCACTCTATCCTACTTTTACCACATTTCCTCCTCTCAACCGATTCAATCTCGTATACTTGACTCCATGCCAAGTGGGAGCCCAAATATGGTTGCAACATAGATCCCAACAACCATTGCAATCGTGCATTGAGAACATATTCCTTATCCTTCATGGTGAGACGTCTTCAATGCATGGCTAAAATGGCCATTGGGACCAAATGATTGTCCTACAGTATTATCTTTCATGTGACCAGACCACTGGTACAAAGTTTATGTCGATGGCACTATTTCATGTCATTTGATTCCATGCCAAATGCGTTCCTCAAGGATGGACCTTTGAACAATGGTTGAGTTGCTTCACTACAACATGAATAATTAGGGTTCAAATTTTGGAAACAACCTCTACATAGGGATAAGTTTGTGTACATTTATTCCTCCCTAAACCCTGTATTGGCAAGAGCCTCATGCACTGGGATGCCCTGCCTTCTATATGCTCACTAAGTAAAACTGAAACATCAACTTTCAAACGGGGGCAACATTTTTTTCATTAACTAAAGATCTAGATACCAAAAATTATACTAGAAGGTGAAGGTGGTGAAGGGATTTAGGGCCACAAGTTGGGTTACCTGCAACTACATCGGGCTCAAGTCTATTGTTAACAATTTCCCAACCCAACCCGACCCATTCATCACCACAAAAAGCTACATATATTTTTCGGTGGAAAAAATACCTATTAAATAGGACCGGGTAGAGCTAACAATCTTGACCTAACTGATCCACCTTGCAACCCACCCATACCCATCCATTCTATTAGCGGGTTAATATGGTTCGAGTGACCCTTTAGGGTTAGGTGAAATGGTTAGGGTGGGTTGGGTTGAGGGTACCCATTAGGGCCAGGATGGGTTGGGGTTCGTTGGGTAAAGGAAGGGTTGGAACTCAAAACAGGGTTAGGAGTCTCGATTGAAGTTTGTTTTTCGGCCATTGAGATGAAATCTTCTACCATCGCACTTTGAAGCCAACGATATGTTCTTAGTAGCTGACAATCACCAACGATTTCTTCTTATTCTCTTCCTCCTCCTCCTTCTTCCAGAGTTGCGTTCGCATAGATCTCTCTTTGCTCTTTCTGCCATGGCAGAAGGGTGGAAGGTTTTTCCGTTAGAGTGTGGAATGGCATGTTCAATATTAGATTCACATTAGATTTGGTTCAAAACTAGATTTGTCTTCATTGTCTCCTTTATTGAAGATAGGGTAATGACAAATCTGGTTTTGAACAAGATTTGTGTTCATCGTGAAGAGAGAGCAATGGTAGATTTGGTTTTGAACTAGATATGTGTTCATCGTGAAGCTAGGGCGATGACAGAGCTGGGTTCAAAACTAGATACGTGTTCATCGATTTTCTTATATTAAAAAATAAAAAAAATCTATCAATTTTTGTAATTTCCATACGTTTTTTACATTTGCTTTTCTTGTACATTTTGTCATTTATTTGCATTTATTTGCTTGATTATAATTCTTTGTTGTTTTTCCTGTGATTTTTTCCATTTTATGTATTTTCTTTGCATTTTAGTGTTTTCTATAATTTGTAATGTTTGATAATTTATGTTGTCTTTTTTTTTGCAATTTATATATTTCTTGTATTTTTTGTTATTTATTTGCGATTTTTGTGTTTGTTTTCTATAATTTTTACATTTTTTTTATTTTGATTTTTCAACTTTATAATTTTCTAAATTTCTGCATTTTCTTGTAATTTTGTATGTTTTATACAATTCTCTGTTTTTTTATGTGCAATGATACTTTCATTTAATTATTATTATTTATGTTTTACATGAAATATATTTATCATTTTTAGTGTTTTGAGCATTTTTATTTTAAATTTAAAAAGATTTTTTAAAATTTTTATCATTTTTTATGTTTTGATACATACACTAAAGTGGTCAGGGTGGGTCAAGGTGGGTCAATGGGTTAGAGGGTCAGTATGGGTGGGTTAATACTCAACCCTCACCTAACCCAACCCAACCCACTCATTTACCACCCCTGACCGGGTTCAACAGATCAACTTCGGATTCGAATAAATGGATACTTCTAAAAAGATCCAGGAGGTTTTATCCATGCAGTTTCTGACGCCTCCTAAAGCTTTAACACTAGGCCCAGAATCCAAATCTACATACCAATTAAATGGGTCTGGACAGGATCTCTGACTCCAGCTTCAGCCAATCAACCATTGAATTTGTCTCATTCCATAACGCCACGCGGGCCGTTTCTATTCAACCTTTTCTTTATTTCATTTGGGCTACGGCCTACGGGAACGAAACGACGGCCACGGCCAGAGCCCAGAGGCCGAACTGCCGAGCATGTGCCATCAGTTACTACAAACAAATACTAGGCCAAAGCTAAACCATCTTCCCAGTTCCTTTTCGTGTCATGTCTTAGTTATTACTTGCTCTCCTTTTCTCAGAGGAGACGAGAAAGAGAAGAGGACTGAGGTTTCTCTCTAGGGTTCCTGTTTTTCTCCATCTATTGATCTTTGACCCCTCTCTCTCTCTCTCTCCCCCTCTCTCCAGACTCGCCTTCCAATCGAGAGATCCAATTACGTAAACATTCTAAATTGCATCTGATTTTCTATTCTTCAGTCAATTCTCTCGTCAGTCAAGAGTATTTTCTCTTGGGAGAATTCCTGCCCTGAATTGAGGTAACAGTCTTTATTGGATTCGCTTATTGCTTTTGATGTGCATTTGCTTATTCCGAATTTTTTGCCGTTTGGTTCTGTTTTTACGGATTTATGATTTAGTTTGCTTAATGGGTGAATGCGTTCCCAATTTACACGGTTTCATTTGAAAGTTTATTACGCAGTTATTTGGCTTCGGAAAATTTATTTTCCGTATCTTCCCTTATTTTCAGTGTGGAAACTAAATTTAGTTTTACTACTAATATCTTGCCTCTATTTTTTTTTTCTTTTTAAAATTTATCCATATCCTAACCATGAATGGCGATTTTGGATATTGCAACATTGAATGGTTTGTAAACCTCTGCAGATTAAGCGTATATTTCTTTGTTTTAAGGAACAAAGGTGTCACCTGTCTAATTTGAGTTTTGGGGGAGAACTTAGACTAACTGTCAAAATTCCTACGCGAAATAGGTGGTGGGGATATAATTCAGTTTAGACAATAAAACTATTTGTTTTTGTTGATAAATAAATGAACCTTTTATTAATTTGGAAATATTAGCACATATAAGCAGTCCTTGGAGAGGCGTGAGTTGCGATCTCTCCACTGCAGAACAAAACAAAAGCAATAAGTTACAGTTGTGCCCAATACAAAACTTCCCTAGCTGCCCCTTGCTTGGCTAGACAGTCCGCCATAGCATTTGCCGATCTCCCCACCCATTGTATTCTTAGGTCCATGTTTCTTGTCAGCATCTTAAACTTTTTAATTTCATTCCTGAAGCACCAAACTACTGACTCTGGGTTCTGCAACCAGCTTATTACAACCTTTGAGTCACCTTCAACTATTAGTCGTTCCACCCTTCATTGAGCTGCAAACTGTACACCTTGCAGGGTAGCAAGCATTTCTGCTCTAGTAGAGTCTCCCACTCCTAAAATACCTGAGAAGATAAGTATCACATTCCTGACTTCATTCCTCAATACCCCACCTAACCCAGAAGGGCCTGGGTTTCCTAGACTGCTTTCATCAGAATTCAACTTCAAGAAACCTGCAGGAGGTGATGACCAGCTTGTTCTCACTTTAGTCTTGGAAGTGGAACAACTTGCCACTGCCGCCCAATTCCTCCAAACGTCATTAAAGAATTGGTGGAACAAGTCCAAAGATTTCAGCCATTGAATCACCCTAGCCAAGACACAGTCCTTAATCTCTTGAAGGTTCCTTTCCTTCTCCGAAAAAGTTATAGCATTCCTTTCTTCCCAAATTGTCCATATCAATGCAGCTCTTGCACACCTCCACATGATTTTACCCCTTTCCTGATATGACAATAAAACTATTAATAAAATTGAATCTTATACATCCAAGAAATCATAAAGGGTAGATTGAGGAAGATACAGCTATTGTTGTCAAAATCTTATGATTTACAATATGATTCATGATTTGAATCATGAATCCCAAGGCTTTTGATTCAAATCTTATGTTTGAATCCTTTCCAGCAAAAGTCTTACGATTTTTGTTTGAATCCTATGTTTTGATTCATAAATCTTATATTTATACAATTCATGGGATTCATTGTGATTCAAGTCAATTCAATTAAGAATTAGTTCTCTACTTTGTCATTTTGTTTTGTTTATATTAAGTCTTGCCAGGGGCAACTTGTTTTTATGAACTTACTAGAAGTTGATTTATTTATGTTATTTAAGACCATCTACTGAGTTTATTTTCCATCTTATGTAGGATATAAAGCCATTGTATGTGGATTATTTGACTTTCAAGTCAAACTTGATTATGTCATTTTAGACTTCTATTGTATAAGTTGTAAATTCTATTGTTTTAAGTACATACATGGTGGATATGGATTAAAAAAGTAATAGAATCAATTTTCTATTTATATTTTTCCTTTTAGCATATCTATATTTAATTTTTTGACAAGTTTTTAAAAATAGAATAAATCTTATGATTCACGATTCGATTTGATTTAACTTTTTTTTAATGATTTATGATACGATTATGATTTTCAAAACATTCCACAGCTCGTAGTTAAGGTTTAAAGCACCAATATGTATACATGGTATCATGCATATCATATTGTTATCAAAGGTTATTGATATTTGAAATACTGAGAGTTAGGGGATCTTAACAGTTTCAATTGTTAATATTCATCCTAACAAACTCATCTATAAATATCAAAATGAAAAAAAGGAAAAAAGTATTGATTGCTTGAAACACATGATACAAGAGGCGTCCCCAAAATGCCCTAATGGGTATGCCAAAGGTGCTGACATCTCTGAGGCATACGCCTCATACACTTTTTTCATGAGGCGTGCTAGAGGCATACGCCTCATGTGCCTTAGACCCCCCAACCCCCCCTTTTCACTACTTTGCTCACTTGCCTCTGCTTCGACAAGACCCCTCCCCTCTTTCAACTAGTGTTATGCATCTTCATTCTTTTTAATATAAAATATTTTTATTAAAAATAAAGAAAAATGAAATCCCCCTTCCTGTTCTTCCTCCTCCCCTTCCTCCTCTTCCTTCCTCCTCACCCATTCCTCTTAAGGATGTTTACGACTCCTTGTGTTTGGGAGGCTTACGCCTCTTACGTTTTGAACTACGCCTCATGCCTCTAGGTAGTGGAATGCCTCACAACACACCTTCGCATTTTAAAACATCAATACACATTTTTTTGGTATCATGTGTGTCAATGTTTTAAACCTTGGTCACAGAATTGGAGCAAGATGGGCAAAATAGAGGGGTGCATCTAGACTGTTATGTGATGGGCGAATACCACTTTGGCTAAAAGGAAAATTCTATAAAATAGTCGTAAGGCCAGCTATGTTGTATAGACTATAGAGAAGAGTATCGGGTAGTTAAGAAACATGTCCAAAAAATGAATGTGGTAGAAATATGTAAGCTTAGATGGGCGAGTTGTAAAACTAGAAAGGATTGGGTCACAAATGAAGTCATATGGAAGAACACCTAGGGGTAGCTTCCCCTAGGTGATAAAATGAAAAACTCTATGGTGGTTTGGTCATGTCATGTGCATTTTTTTTATCAGAAACGATAACTTTCATGTCATGTCATGTGCGTGTAAGTCCATCTAAACATCTGTTAGAAGAAGCGATTTGTTACAAGTTGAAGGGGCTAGAGCTAGGGGTGGGCTGAAAATGACATGGATGGAAGTAGTAAGAAATGATTTAAGTGCCCATAATTTGACAATATATGTGGCACTGAACAGAATGGAATGGTGAAACAGGATTTTTTTTTTTGATAGTAAAAATAAAGTTTCATTAGAAGGAAAAAATGAGACAACCTAACTAGTTGTTAAGGCAACACCTCCACATAAACACACAAATTAAAGTATTATGATTCACCCATAGACAATTCGATATAAATTTCTCAAATTACAATTTAGAGCCCCAAACTTCCCTAAGGTTGTCCCTAACGATTCTCTTGATTATTTGTCAAGCATTGCCTATTCAACAAGGAGAATCTACAACAAATTCGACATCCTTCATCTTTCTTCTCTCAAATCCTCTGATATACCATGATTCCATCTCCGTCTTAATTTTCATCTTTCTTCACCACTAGCCCAAGACAAATACCAACCCCACATCTTAACATATGTTACAATAGGAAAATTACAAAAACACATCTTAACATTATCAACTCTAGGAAATATGGGATCAAAGGTTTCTCTCTTACTTAGACAGGAGACACCAAGTTGGGCAAAGAGATAAATCTGCAAGAAGACTTTCAACAAAAGACAAAAATACAAGCCAATCCTGTAATTGTTCTTTTGTAAATTTAATGAATTTCAGTTATTGATAAAAAAGACAAAAATACAAAAAAGGTACAACCAAAGAAAGGACAAAAAGACTACTAATAGTGGGAAAAGCTACTTTACAGTAAAAAAAGAAAAAGCAAAACAAATAAATTTGTTAAATATTTGAATTCAATGAAATTTAATTAAAACACTCAAGTTTCTTAAGAACCTTAACAGTAGGTAGAAGGGATTTGATTCATCTTACTAATTACCTTACTGAAATGCAGGTTGGTTTGTGGATCTGTTCTCTTTATCTTGCATTAAGCCAAACTTTGTGAATATGTAGTCCTGAACTCAATCTTATCCTGAGAAGGATGGTGGCTTTTTCTTGTGGTTTTTAGAGGTAGCATTTATGACTCCTCTTGTTTTTTGTGTAACCCCTCCCCCAAATAAGGGGAAAAAATTTATTGAGTTTGATCAATGTTAATCACTGTATTGTCTACTGAAAATGTCAGAGTGGTTGTAATGGAATGTGGCTGCAGAAATTGGAATGCACTACACCATTTCTAGATTTTACAACAAGAACTAAAGGTATGCAGCTAACCTATGTATTTAATGTTTTTTTTTTTGATTGCTACTTATACAACTTGTTCAGTTTTCAGTACCCTGTTTGTTTTACTCTTAAGTTGAATACTGCTTTTCTTCATTGCCACATGAGTAAGGCTGCAACTAATGTGGTTCATTTGGGTTGGATGCCAACTCACATCCAAGCTCGAGGACCATGCAGTCAGCCACTCAGGTTGTAACATTGCCTGATGTTAGGTCCTAAGCCTGACTCTGCTCAGGGTCTTGATTGTAGATCATAAGTCACTCTATTTTGGGTCACATGGACTTGGACTTATTGGGGCCAGGTTGAGTTCAACTTTGTTTACAATGTATATAAACCAGAAATAATATCTTCTGTACTAGGGCCCATCTGGTTAACTGAAAACTTAATACTGAAAAATAATTTTAAGTTCTGAAAATTGAATAGTAAAAAATGATTGAAAATAATCCATAATTCCTAAATCATGAGCATTTTTTAGTATTTTTACAAGCCCCTGTTTGGTAAATATATATTTACAAATGTCTGAAAACTGTGCACTATTAATGGTTGTATTAGCTACTTGCTGAATTATAGAGAAGATAAGAGAGAAAGAAGAGAGGGAAATTTGGGGGGGTGGTTTTCTAGAATCACTCTAAGGCATTCGGATAACTCACCACTTCTAGCATAAGATAAAACAAGTGCAATTTTTTTTTATCAGCAACACAGAAAGGATTTTATTAACAAAAGCAAAAGAGGAAAGAGGTTACAACAAGAAGTTGTGTAGGCAAAAATCCTTTACATCAGCAGAACTCCACCGTCCTATTACAATTGGGCCCAATATATTTGCTTTATATGAACTCCTTGCTTAGATAAATCATCCGCTAAGCCATTAGCAGACCTTACCCAACTTACTAGAATGTTCGCGTTTCTTGACAACCATTTGAAGTGCCTGAATTCATTTCTCTATTGCCAAATCACCCCTTTTTCTTTCTACTCCACTCAATTACTATATTTGAATCTCCTTCAATAACTAACCTTGTAAACCCCACCTCTTTAGCTTTTTGTACCCCAAAAACTGCAGCCAAAAGTTCTGCCCTTAGTCACCTTGTTCAATTGGACCCGAATAAAACATATATATATATATATATATATATATATATATATATTGATCAATAACCAGAAATTTCATTAAAAGTGAGCAAGATACAAGAGAGCATCCAGGAGAGAGATAAACTCTCTTAACTCTCTCCAAGATGATAATAGAGGACAACAATTACGGAACAGCCCAGAAAAGTTGATCCCTTCCCACTCCTTGCTTTGCCAAGACATCGGCAAAAGCATTTGCACTCCTTTTAACCCACTGCAACTTGATCTCTATATCCTGAGTTAAATTTAGACTTCCTCTTTTCATTAGCAAATTTCTACCAACCAGTTTCGTCTTTCTGCAGCCAGCTAACAACCAGCTTTGGATCCCCTTCTATGATCAACTTTCTTATATTCAGTTCCTTTGCTTTTTTGGATCCCTTCCACCACAACCAGGATTTCTGCCCTCAAGGAGTCTCCTGCACCTATTGGTCCCAAGTAAGGGCAATAACACCTCCCTCCTCATTCCGAAAAACACCTCCAATACCTGAAGGGCCCGGATTCCCCTCACTGCTACCATCTAAATTCAGTTTAAAAAACCCACTAGGAGGTGGGACCCCAAATTAGCCTAATAACAGCTCTTGGAAGAGAAGAATCAGCCACCTCCTTCCACTTTCTAAGCAAGTGATTTGTGGGAATGTCATCAAAGCTTCTCAAGGATTTAACCCAATGGATAACTCTGATAGTGATGGCTTCAGTGATAGCTTCTCTGCTCCTTTCCTTGTCAGAGGAAATTCTTTGATTCTTTTCTTCCCATATTGTCCAGCATATTGCCGCTCTTGTACACCTCCAAAGGGTTCTTACCCTCCTCTTTCTCAAGTTAACGAAGGAAGAAGCAAACGAGCCTTGAACATTTGGCCAAGGGGTTCCACCTGCACCCAAACAAAGAAAGAAACCATTCCCAAATATAAAGAGCAAAAGGGCATGGAATTAATAAGTGGTAACTAGTCTCACCGTTAGCCTTGCAAAGGATGCACCAATTTGGGGAGAGGCACCAATTTGTCTCTTTTTTTGGAGAAGATCACAAGTATTAATTCTACCCAAGAAAACTTCCCAACAAAAATCACTTATCCTAGGAGGAATAGGCTTATTCCAGACCTCCTTCACCGGAAAGGTCACCATAGAATCATTAGAAGAAGGTTGGATAAAGCTGAAAAGAAGGAAGCACATGAAAAGCAACCAGAAGGATCAATACACTAAATCCTACCATCTGACTCTAAAGGGTTCAAGAATACCCCATCCAAGTGGTTAAGTAAAACTGAAACACTACTCAATTCAGCCTCCTTAAGACTCCTTCTAAACCCCAGATTCCATGCAAAGCCTGAAGCTGAGCTAGAAGGTAACAAAAAGGAAGATACAAGTTCATTCTTAAAAGTAAAAAGTCTAAAAAGGGAGGGAAATTGTTCTTTCAACGGGAGGTCACCCAATCACACATGTTCCAAGATTTTGACAAGATTACCTGAGCAAAGGTTGTATCTGACAAGGGGAAGGAAGATCGGAAGGATACCATAGATTGATTTCCATGGAGAAGCTCTTGTTGCCCTGTTCCACAGTCCAACATCCCATCCATTAGCTGCAAGCCCATGAATGCTAATAATCACCTTTGCCCATAATTTGTCCTTTTCAGCTAGCAGTCTCCATAACCATTTCCCTAAAAGAAAAATGTTCATTTTCTGAATGTTTCCAACACCAAGACCTCCAAATTTTTTGCTCCTACTCACTACCTCCCACCTAACCCTATGATCTTTCTTCTCCTCACCAGGCTTCCACAAAAAAGTCCCTCATTATTTTTTCCAATTTTCCACTCACATCTTTAGGAATTTTGAACATTGAAAGATAGCACACAGGCAGATTAGCTATGCCAACCTTTTAGTGAATCTCTCAACACAGGGTTCTAGAAACTAGCACATCTTGGATTATCACCCAAAGGAAGCCCCAGATAAACCAAAGGCCACTGAGCCACCCCACAACCTAAGATTTCAACAATATCAGATATCTCCCTCTGATCCATGTTAATCCCTGCAGTGCAACTTTTCTCAAGGTTCACCTTCAAGTTTGACAATCTCTCAAATAATTGAACCACCAACTTTAGATTTTGTGTCCACCTCCAGTCACCCTCTTCATAGAAATGGTTGATTGGCACACTCTCTCTACCCACTCTCCAACCCTTCACCAAGCTTCTGGAATCCGCCCTAGAGATTAGTCTTCCAAGAACATCAGCAATCAAGGTGAAAAGGAATGGAGAAAGAGGGTCCCCTTGTCTAATTCCTCCGAGAGCCTGGAAGTGATCAACAACTCCCCCATTCACCAAAATAGAATAGTGTCAAGTCCTTGTCTAATTTACACATTTGTCTCCAAACCCAAAACTCGTCATGATCTCTAAGAGGCTGTCCCAATCTAGGCCTTCTCAAAACCTAGTTTACAAACAAAGCCTTTTTTCCCCACATTTTTCATTTCTTCTACACTTTCATTGGCTATAAGAGTATGATCAATTATTTGTTTGTCTTTCACAAAAGCCCCTTGATTTGGGGAAACAATGGAAGGGAGAACATGCCTTATTCTACGAGAAAGCACTTTTGCAATAATTTTGTAGAGGCTATTCACCAAGCTGATGGGTCTAAAGTCCTTAGGGTGAACAACATCATCCTTTGGAATTAAGGCAATGAAAGTGGAGTTTAAGCTAGGATTAATCACATCCTTCCTGAAAAATTCATTGGAGACTTCTTGGATATCATTTTTTAGGATCTCTCAATAGTCCTGATAAAAAACCATTGTGAAACCATCCGACCCAGGAGCTTTAGATCTATCGACAGAGAAAATTGCTTCTCTGATCTCTTCCAAATCAAAACTCCTCTCCACCCACATCTTAAGATCTTCCGAGAGTCTTGGCTACTCTAATCTGTCCAGCCACACCCTTTCCCTTAAAGGCCTTCTAAAGATACATTTAAAGTGATCCACACAAGTCTTTTCAATATCACTTTGTTGGGTAATGGTGGTTTCATTCACCTCCAATTTAGAAATGAAATTCTTTCTTTTCCAACCATTTGCCAAAGCATGAAAAAATTTAGTATTGTTGTCTCCTTCCTTAATCCACTTATGCCTAGATTTTTCTCTCCAACTGATCCCCTCCTTAAACAAAGCATCCTCCAACTTCTTCCTAAGGGACCACCTCAAATCTTTATCTTCCACTCCAAAGGACTACCCTTGTTCCCTTAATACAGCCCCAGTTCTTGAAGGACCAAGATTGCCCAAGCTACTGCCATCAAAATTCAGTTTTTTTCAATCACCAATTGGGGGTGACCAAACGGATTTTTTGTTTCCTAGAGAAAAAAGCCAGCTATTGACCCCCAATTCCTAAAGGAATCCTATACTATGAAGTCTGAAAACAGATATAATGTCTTCACCCAATGCGCCACTCTTGAGGTTACTAACTCAATAACCGTCTCCTTATTCTTTTCTTTTTCCCCAAATCTTCTTATATTCCTCTCCTCCCAAACTGTCCAAATCACTGCTGCCTTTATACACCTTGGTTCTCCTCAGAAAGGATGGGCTAAACAGCCTATCCAAACTAGCAAGGGGGCTCCACCAACAACCAAAAAGAAAGCAAAGCCATTTCCAAATACATTAAACAAAGGGATAGGAGATTTGTTTTTTGATCAGAAAAATGAGAATTTTATTCAATTAAGAGAATTAGATACATAATTACAGAGAGTAGAACACAGACATTGCACCAGAACTTGTTACAATAAAGCCCAGAAGAGCTGGTGCCTATAAACTCCCTGTTTGGCTAAAGAATCAGCCATCCCATTTACAGTTCTCCTGATCCATGTGAATGAGGCATTGAGTTCCCTTGCTAGGCTTACCATCTCCCTTAGTGGATGTCTATAAACACAAGGAGCATTACTGCTTGAATTGGTCCATGATATCACTATTTTTGACTCACTTCTATCCCCAAGTTCTTAAGATCTGCTTGCTTGGCAAGTTTTAACCCTTGTAGCAGAGCTAATAGTTCAGCCTTTAAAGAATTGCCTTCCCCTAAAGGTGTTGAGTATATAGCCAATACTTTGCTTGAGAATCTCTAATCACACCACCGATTCAGCTTAACTTTTTTGGGACCTGGGGGCTTCCACTCCGCCTTTCTTTCTTCTCAGTATTGTGTGTCACTTCATTCCACAATCTTATTATATTAGTAATTGAGAAGTTGGAAAGAGCCGAAGTGATTTCACCCAGTGTGCAACTTTTTTCTTTATGGCCTCCACTAGATCTTCTTTTGACCTATACTTCTTGTTGAACATTCTTGCATTCCTTTCTGCCCATATAGTCCACACCACCATTGCCCTAACTGATTTCCACATAACCCATCTGCTTTTTGTTGGCTGCCTTAGAAAGTTTGTGTTGAAAAGGCTTTCTACATCTTGGGGAGTACTCCACTTGCAACCAAAGAGAGAACAAAAAGATTCCAAAACAATGAACACAAAAGGGCAATGGATCAGTAATTGCGGTAGGGATTCACCATCTGGAGAGCAAAGAATGCACATATGAGGGGAGAGGCGTTTATTTGACCTCCTTATTTGAAGCATGTCACAGGTGTTCCCCTTCCCAAGAAAACCTCCCAACAAAGAGCTTGAATTTTTGGTAGAATGGGCTTACTCCAAACCTCTTTCATCGGGAAATTCTCACCCCCAGCAGGAGTTTGCATGAGAGTATCAAAAAAGAAGCATAGGTAAAGGTGCCATAAGATGAAGCAGACCAAACTCTAGTGTCCTCCAAACATTGAACCAAAAAAGCTGACTTCAGTTTATCAAGCAAACAAATAAGTGACTCACACTCATTATCCTTCAAACCCCTTTTGAAACCAAAATCCCAACTCAGTCCAGAATGAGAAAAAGTGACGAAATTTGATATAGGTTGTAACTTGTAGTTAGAAATTGAGTAAAGTTCAGTTGAAAGAGAACACAGAGGAGTATCACCGAGCCAAAGATCTTCCCAAAAAAGCACCTTAGAACCACAACCCACATCAAGTTTGATGAAATTAAAAAAGATTGGATATACCTCTTGTATTGCTTTCCAGAGAGAGAGCATGAGGAAGTTGTGGGGGCTATCTTTGCATCTAACCATTGTTCATCAATCCATGAATGTTTTCTATCACTTTGTGCCATAGCCTGTCTCTTTCAAATGGAAACATTTAAAGCCACTTTCCTAACAAAGAAGTATTCCTGTGAACTAAATTCCCCAATCCTAAACCTCCCTTTTCCTTTGTTTTGCTGACTTGTTCATACTTTAGTAGGTGATCCCTCTTATCATCCCCAGGTTCCCACTTTACTAAATTCCCCTCTATTTCTCACTTTACTAGGACATAGACTGGTAGGTTTGCTAGAGTTGCTCTTATTAGGGTTATTGTCCCACCTATGGATAAATAATTCCTATTCCATAGTGCGAACTTCCTTGTAAACCTCTCCACCATTGTCTTCCAAAAGACTTCTGTTAGTGTCGATTGTATAGGGGTATTTAGTCTTTATATTTATGTTTAAAGCTGATGTGTAATGTTATGTTAAGTGATGTGTCCCATACTTAAGTAGGGACACAGTAGTCTTTTGTTAATTGGATAGAAACATATAAATATAATCTGGCCGACTAGAGACAGAGATTATTCTCTCTAGTTCGAACCAGAATTCTCTTCTCTTCTTCTTCTCCTTCTAGTCTCTCTAATACTTCTTCAACTCTAAGACTAACAGAATTCTAGTGCAGATCAGATTTATAACATGGTATCAGAGCCACTGTGATAAAATCGAATCTGCCTAGAATTCTGCTTTTCTTGCCATTCGGCCTAGGATTTTTTATTTGTTCTTCATCATCTGTTGAAGATAGGGAAAGTGGCTGAAAAGGAGTGATTGCCCTTTCCCCTTGGAGGTTTTTATGCCTCCAGTCAGTAGGTTTATGGGTGTTTGCAGTGATTTGTAGGAAGCCCCCCCTAATCGATGATGAGAAGTGGGCTGTTTCAGGTGATGCAGTGGACAGTTGAGTGCAGGTCGGTTGTTTGGTGATTAGATAGGTGGTTTTGTAGGGATTTCAGTTTGGATCAAATGGTTGGTGAGTTGCAAGCAGTGTGGTGAGTATTCAGGTAGTCGTATAGTAGGGTTGTGGTGTGGAGAGTGAAGAATTCAGTGACTGGTGGTGCTGAGTGCAGTATGGTGAGAAGTGAATTAAAGATTTTTCCCCCAGATATGGGAGATAACAGCGAAAACAAAACTAGTGTGATGGTTCCCACCAACTACCTGAATGTTCAGATGACTTCTATCAAATTGAATGGGGAGAACTATGTACCTAGGGCGAAATCTGTAGAGGTCTTTCTTAAAACTAAGAAGAAAGTGAAGCATAATAGGGAAGAAAAACCCTCTACTGAGTCTCACGAGTATGGTGATTGGGAACAAGAGGATGCATAGATTATGACCTATTTATGGAATAGTATGGAACCCAAGATTAATGTGAATTTCATGTTCCTCGATACAACCAAGGAGGTTTGGGACCGTGCCAAGAAGCTGTATTCGGGACAAGACAACACAACTAGAGTGTATCAGCTTTATCAAGAATACTTTAATCTGCAACAGGGTAATCAGAGTCTTGAGGAGTACTATGCTAGCATGAGAAACCTTTGTAATGTGTTGAATGTGTATTTCATCCTTGGCCAGAATATTCTGCCTCGTAATATCAAATTCAGGGTTAAGTTCTGTAAGAAACTCAAGCACCATGTTTCTTTCCACAAATTTCCTGAATGTCTCTGCATCCTTGGTGCTTTCCCATACAACTGCATCCATAACATCAAATGGAGAAGAAGGGAGAAACCATTTGGTCATTTGATAAGATCCCAACACTCTTGATAAAAAGCCAAGGTGAAACCATCCGGTCTAGGGCTTTAGATCTTTCCATTGAAAATACCACTTCACTGGTTTCTTCTAGAGAAAACTCAACCTCTAAGGCTGCATCCATAGCTTCAGGCATTCCATTCCATTAAACATATGGGGAGAAAGGGCTCCTCTCCCCTTGACTCTGGTAGATGCTCTTAAAATGATCTATGTTAGAGTGAGCCGAATAAGGGTAATTTAGTAATCTTATGTCAGTTAAGTACTTTGCTTATGTGGCTGTTTTATTAGAGTACTCTGCCCCACACTTAAGTGAGGGGAGTTTAGTCTTTGTAAGTGTAATTAGAACCTAATAAACACAAGGGGGTCGACTGAATGGGATACTAATCAGTTCGACTAAACCCTCATGTTCTCTCTTTCTCTTGTCTTCTTCCTCATCTTCTTCTTCCTTCTTCACTGGTTCGGACTACTGTAGCTGCTCCAAAACATGGTATCAGAGCAAGGTTTCTGACCTGCTTCCGCTTGCAAAGCATCTCAGCTGTGTTCGTGACACCCTCCTCTTCGTTTCTAGTTGGTTAATGGAGAGAGCTGGTTCGCCCTAGGTCTGAGACATCACAGTTCGTTGCTCTCTGCTGTGCACAGTTTTCTTCATCAAGGAAGGTGATTTCAGCAGTGAATGGTTGGCTGATACTCTCAAAGGAAGGTTGGTTATTTAGTCCTCTTGTGTTGCTGGTATTTCTGGGTAGGAACCCTTCAAGAATCAGTTAGTACTGATTAGAACCTAGAGAACTAGGTTCATTGTTGCCCTAAAAAGGGTTGTGTGTGCAGTAGCCGAATGGTGTAGGGCTGCTGTGAGTTGTTGAGTGGTGTTAGGGCTGCTGTAGGTGGCCGAGTGGTGTAAGGTGGAATGCAGTGACCTTGCCAAGCTCCTTGTGGTCGTGTAATGCCCTCTTAAGTGTGTTAAACAAATCTGAACTGGGTGTAGCAGTTTGACTGTGTTGTGGTGCTTGTGATGCGCAATTTTTTTTATTGAGTGGTTGTAAGAGGGCCTACTGTTGTGTTGTGGTGCTTGTGATGCTTATGTGGGTCGTAGGTGTGTGAAGTCAGCAGTAGTGTAAAGAAGAACAAGTGTGTGCTCCCACTGTTGTGTTTAGGGGCTGCAATAGGTGCTGAAGTATCAAACTGTGAACAACATCAATCAGCTTGTAGCTGAGAAGTAAGGTTAGAGGCAACTGTGAAAGAGTACAATGGCAGCAATAGGAGATGGCTACAATGATCAGAAACCTAATGTGGTAATTTCCTCCGACTACCTAGGGGTACAAATGACCTCAATTAAGCTGAATGGGGAGAACTATGTTCCATGGGCCAAATCAGTGGAAGTGTTTCTCAAGGCAAAGAAGAAAGTAAAGCATGTAAGAGATGAAAAGCCATCGGAGGACTCTCCAGGGTTTGATGATTGGGAGCAAGAAGATGCTCAAATCATGACTTGGCTGTGGAATAGTATGGAACCTAAAATTAGTGCCAACTTCATGTTTCTTGATACGACTAAGGATATATGGGAGCATGCTAAGAAGCTATATTCTGGACAAGATAACACAACAAGACTGTATCAGCTTTATCAGTAGTATTTTGATTTACAAGGAACCAAAACACTAGAAGAGTACTATGCCAACATGAAGAATATAAGGAATGAACTCAATGTCTATCACCCCCTTACTCCAGATATTAAAGTTCAGCAACAGCAAAGGGAGCAACTAGATGTTACACGATTTTTAGTGGGGCTGAAGTCGGAATATGAACCAGTTAGAGCCCAAATATTGGGAGACTCTACTCTTCCTACACTTGAGGAAGTATTCTCAAGGCTTCGTAGAATCTCTTTGGGACAGACAGAGAACTCCACACAGTCTGATAGATCAGCACTTGTGACAGCTCGAGGGGTTGGATATAGTACAAGAGGGGGAGGTCATGCTCCCCGAGGAGGCCGTGGCAGTTCCATGATTAGTCGGGGTGGTCGTGACTCAGGGGGAGGTCGTGGCAGAGGGAAGAATAACTCTACAAGGAAATGCACTCATTGTGGTAGAGAGCGACACACAGTGAATTTCTGTTATGATCTACATGGCCCTCCCTCTAAATGGGCTAATCATGCTGTAGCGGGTGAGGTTGATATCAGTGACAGTAAACCGGCAGACCGAACTCATCCCACATCTACATCTACCTCTGGGAGGGAAATGGTGAGCGTACCGCGTGATGAGTATGAACGGTTCCTTCAAACTACTTCACAACATACCACTGCCACACTTGCCCAATCAGGTATTGCTTGCATGTCATCTAAAACCTCTCCCTGGATTATTGACTCTGGAGCCTCAGATCATATGACCGGGACTCCAGGTGTGTTCTCTTCTCTCTCTGAAACCTCCACATCACAAACTGTTACACTTGCCAATGGGTCCTCATCTCCCATATGTGGTGTTGGTAATATTGACATGGCTTCTGTGCCCTTATCATCTGTTTTATATGTCCCTAAGTTTCCATTCAATCTTATGTCTGTTAGTAAAATAACCAAAGCTCTTAACTGTTCCGTTACCTTCTTTCCTTCCACCTGTGTTTTTCAGGATCTCAAGACGGGGAAGAAGATTGGTGGGGGGCATGTAGCTGGTGGACTGTACTATCTTGACGGTGGTGGATCTTCAATTGCTCTTCAGACTTCGCTTACTCCTCTACAATGGCATTGCCGACTGGGACATCCATCTCTCAAGGCTCTCAAGATTTTGGTCCCGTCATTGAGTCATTTGTCAGTTTTGCAATGTGAGTCATGTCAGTTTGGGAAACACGTCGTGTGTCCTTCAGTCCAAGAGTTGAGAGTCGTATGTTGAGTCCTTTTTCTTTGGTTCATTCAGATGTTTGGGGTCCAATCAAAATAGAGTCTTATAATGGGTACAAGTATTTTGTCTCCTTTATTGATGATTGTTCAAGAATGACATGGATTTACTTAATGAAAGAAAGAAGTGAATTGTTTTCTATTTTTCAAAAATTCCATGCTGAAATACGCACACAATTTGGTGTTCCAATCAAAATTCTCCGTTCAGATAATGGTCGTGAATACTTTCTTACTTCATTTCAACAGTATTTAGAACAGCATGGCATTATTCATCAGACATCATGTGCATACACCCCTCAACAAAATGGGGTAGCTGAACGGAAGAACCGTCAGCTTCTTGAAACTGCTCGGTCTATTCTTCACCACATGAATGTTCCTAAACGTTTTTGGAGTGATGCTGTACTCACTGCATGTTTTCTCATTAATCGGATGCCCTCCTTCATTCTTCATGGTCGGTCCCCCTTCTCTATCTTGTTTCCCACTTTATCTCCATTCCCATTAATTCCTCGTGTCTTTGGTTGTGTGTGCTTTGTCCACAATCTGAGCCCTGGAATAGACAAGCTAGATGCACACTCAATTAAATGTGTCTTCCTTGGCTACTCACGGACTCAGAAAGGGTACAAGTGTTATAATCCCATTACCCGGAAGTGCTATGTCTGTCCTGATGTCACATTTTTTGAGTCAGTCCCCTTCTTGTCAAGTCCTGAAGCACCCTCGTCTCCACCCGCACTTCCTCTTCCTCTCCCTGTCAGTGATCCAGTTCCAGATGTTGTTGTTGGAGTAGACTCATCACCTCATCCCATGCAGATCACCACTGAACGTCCACCAATCCGGCAAGTGTATACACGTCGAACGGTACCGGCCCCTCCTCCAGCTTCTACCTCATCTGCGGATCCTCTCATGGCTCCTATTGTTGAACCCTCAAACCTTGATCTACCCATTGCCTTACGGAAAGGTAAACGCAGTTCTACCCTCCATCCCATTTTCATTTTCGTTTCATTATCTCGTCTTTCTACATCACATCGCCAGTTTGTTTCCCTTTTATCCTCTATTTCCATACCTAACAATGTCCAAGAAGCTCTCAGTTTACCTGATTGGCGGCAGGCAATGGAGGAGGAACTTTCTGCTCTTCAACATACTCAAACGTGGGAACTTACTACTCTCCCACCTGGTAAGCATGCTGTGGGATGTAAATGGGTGTATACTGTGAAATACTTGCCAGATGGTAGTGTAGAGTGTCTGAAGGCCAGACTTGTTGCTAAAGGTTACTCCCAGTTGTATGGAGTAGACTACATGGAGACATTCTCTCCGGTGGCTAAGATTGGTTCTGTTCGTGTACTAATTTCCCTGGCAGTTATGTATGATTGGCCTCTGTTTCAGCTTGATATCAAGAATGCCTTTCTCCATGGTGATCTTGTGGAGGAGGTATATATGGAGCAACCACCTGGGTTTGTTGGTCAGGGGGAGGATGGTAAGGTATGCAGATTGAAAAAGGCAATTTATGGGTTGAAACAATCGCCGCGTGCTTGGTTTGGGAAGTTCAGTGAAGTGGTGAAGAGTTTTGGAATGAAGCAGTGCCAGGTAGATCACTCAGTGTTCAGCTATGACTCAGAAGCTGGGAAGATTCTATTAGTGGTCTATGTGGATGATATTGTCATTACTGGCAGTGATAAATTGGGGATTGGCAAATTAAAGGTATTTTTGCAAAACCATTTCCAAACAAAAGATCTTGGAACATTGAAATATTTCTTGGGAATAGAGGTTGCCAGGTCAAAACAAGGTGTAAATCTGTGCCAAAGAAAATATGTTCTTGATCTATTGGAAGAAACAGGACTGTTAGGTGCAAAACCGGCTGAGACTCCTATGGAACCAAATGTTAAGTTGAGCAGTGATACAGGAGAAGTATTTGAAGATCCTGGAAGGTATAGACGACTAGTGGGGAAGCTGAACTATCTAACTATCACGAGACCCGACATATCCTTTGCAGTCAGTGTGGTGAGCCAATTCATGCAGGACCCTCGTATACCTCACTGGGATGCAATTCTTAGAATTGTGAGGTATCTGAAAGGAGCTCCAGGCCGTGGACTATTGTATAAACCAGGAGGAAAACTTGAAGTAGTGGGGTATACAGATGCAGACTGGGCAGGCTCAGTGAATGATAGAAGATCTACTACGGGCTATTGCACATTTCTTGGAGGAAATCTTGTGACGTGGAAGAGTAAAAAGCAGACGGTTGTGGCCAGAAGTAGTGCTGAAGCTGAGTATAGGGCCATGGCACATACTACCTGTGAGTTAGTGTGGTTGAGGAATCTTCTACAAGAAATTGGGTTTCACATGGATAAACCTATGAGACTGTATTGTGACAACCAAGCTGCACTCCATATCTCATCCAATCCTGTATTTCATGAGAGAATAAAGCACATAGAGGTTGATTGCCACTTTGTGAGGGAGAAGGTCCTTGCTGGAGAGATAAACACAGAACATGTGGGCTCGAATGATCAATGGGCAGATTTGTTTACAAAAGCTCTAAACTCAGGGAAAGTGAATCATCTATGTAACAAGCTGGGATTATATGACATATATTCTCCAGCTTGAGGGGGAGTGTTAGAGTGAGCCGAATAAGGGTAATTTAGTAATCTTATGTCAGTTAAGTACTTTGCTTATGTGGCTGTTTTATTAGAGTACTCTGCCCCACACTTAAGTGAGGGCAGTTTAGTCTTTGTAAGTGTAATTAGAACCTAATAAACACAAGGGGGTCGACTGAATGGGATACTAATCAGTTCGACTAAACCCTCTTGTTCTCTCTTTCTCTTGTCTTCTTCCTCATCTTCTTCTTCCTTCTTCACTGGTTCGGACTACTGTAGCTGCTCCAAAACAATCTACAAAAATCTTGATGATCTCCTCCTCCTTGGTTACCTCATGTTCATCCACTTTTAGCCTAGCAATTTGATTCTTTCTTCTTCTTCCGTTGGCTAAAGAGTGAAAAAACTTTGTATTGCCATCCCTGTCCCACAACCACTTGCGTCTAGATTTTTGCCTCCAAGAAATCCCCTTCTTCTTGAGGACCTCTTCTAACTCACATTTTAACATTCACATTCCCTCCCATTCCTCACGTTTCATAGTTATAAGAGCTTCTTTCTTATCTAACTCCTCAATCCTTGAATTATTATTTTTTTCTTTGAGCTCCTCCGCTTTACCAAAAATATCCTTGTTCTATGCCTTTATTTTTCTCTTTTAAACTCTTAAGTCTCCTCAAGAAGTTAACCCCTTTTTTCACGCTTCTACTCTCTACCTCTCGCCACTAGCATTTAACCTTTTCTACAAAGGTAGGATCTTCCTGCCACATGTTTTCAAGCCTAAACGGTGAGGGGCTACCAATCGAAGTTGCTTGTGCTAGGCAAATAGGGCAATGATCCAAAGTCATTCTCACCAAAGCTCGTGAAATTAAATCCTCCCACAAACTCATTGAACTTCTTCATACTTGTGGTGATTCTCTGGCTTGATTGTCTCTGTTCAAAACTAGATTTTATTGAAATCACCACCCAAACACCATGGTCCCTCCCACAAACCTCTAATTTCTCTCAACTCTTCCTAGAAATGGACCCTATCTTTATAGGAGTTTGGACCATAAACACCATGGTCCCTCCCACTAAGCCTCCAATTCTTCATTCTTCCAAATGGTGATAGTACCACCAGAGGCTCTCCATGAAGGTGCAAAAACCAGCTTAAACCCCTTACACCCTAGATAGGGGTGAGCATAGTTCGGTTGAAACCGAATAACCAAACCGAAATGTCGGTTTTGGTTTGATCGGATCGGTTAATTCGGTTTAAATAGTTTGGTTTTTAATTACGGTTTTAATATTATCGGGTTTCGGTTTCGGTTCTGATATTTAGAGGTTCAGTTAACTGAAATAACTAATCTTTTAAGGGTAAATTAGTAATTTTATAGGCCAAAACACAAAGCGTCAAAACCCAAGAGCTCGACATGTGATGTCTCATGTGTCATGTCTCCAGTCTCCCTTCGCCCTTCCCAGTTCCCTATGTGGCTCTGCCCTCTGCGCCTCTCTTTGTCCACTGCTCAGTCTGCTATTAGTCATCAGTGACAGTCATCACTTTCTTTCTTCTTTTTTCTTTGTCTTCTACTCTTCACTTTTTCAAAGTTCAGTCTTTCTTCTCTTCATTTCTGAGTTTCTCTTTGTCTTCTCTTAATCTCTTCGGTCTAGCACCAGCCACACCACTTAGTCACTCACTAGCGGCAGTGACAAGTGATACTTTGGCAAGGTGGCGACGGTGACCAGTTCAGAGCGTGAAGACAAGGTTAGGGAACTTCTCAACTTTTATTCTTCATTAAGAAAATAAACACTAAACAGTTAGAACCCTTGAGGCTATTTCATCTTCTCACCTTATTGGGACCCAATTTCTTCCATTTTTTCTTGCTATAAATCCCTGCAATTGGCCATGGTTATTTCATCGTTAGAACTTAGAAGAGTATGGGTTGCCTTAAAGCTTTCTATTCAAGTTGACCATTTTTCATACTTGACTGTTTGTGATTCAGTAGAGTACAAATGTACAATCTAGGAAGAAATAATCAAATAATGGCAAAAATTCGGTTCTAACTGAGTAAAGCGAAATAACCGAAAAAAATTCGGTTCGGTTTGATCGGTTTAGGTGAAGTTTGGTTTCGGTTCGGTTTTGGAATATAGTATATCAGTTTTATAAAATTCGGTTTGTTCGGTTCGGTTTTTATCCGAGCAAACTGAATGCACAGCCCTAACCCCAGATGCTCTTGATCCATTTCCTATCTATCTCTTGAAGTTTTGTTTCTTGCAGTAACACCACATCCAGTTTTTCCTTCCCAAGGGCTTCTCTAATTAGTCATCTCTTCTTTGCACTCCCTAAACCCCTTACATTCCAGTTTATAAAATCTTCATATCTGCATCAACAATGAACCCACGCTTTAGAGCCATAACTAACAACCTTCCCTCTTCTACCCTTACTTTTGCTCTTTTCCCTATCATAGTCTATCTCACTAATTAAAATTTTCACTTCACTCTTCTTTCTTTTGCTGCCTTTTTCCTTCCTTGTGTACACCTTCACACCGAAGGGCTTCGCTAATGTGTCTCTCTTCTTTTTCCTCTTAGGCATATCCCTTAATTTCTTCGATATCTTTCTAACTTCCCTTTTTCCCTCTTCAAAACTAGAGTAAGAAATCTTGTTTTCTTGCTGTTCTATCTCTTTCCCTTCCTTTTCTTTTTCTTTTGGCTCCACTGAAGTCAAATTCTCTGTATCCAACTTCAGAACTTTCTCTTTCACCCCTATCTCCGCCATTTCCTTTGATTCCAAATCACCTCCAAGCTTTGTGGCAGAGATATTTTCAGCATCCACTGGCTTCTGACTGAACCTGGTTCTGCAAACACTACCTTCTCTTTTTCTTTTGGCTCTAGTAAGGTCAGCTTCTTTGTACCCAACACTGTAACTTTCTCTCTCACCCCTATCTCCCTCGTTTCCTTTGATTCCATTGTACTTCTAGGCTTTGTGGCAAAGGTATTTTCAGCATCCACTGGCTTTTGATTTGTGGTTGGTTCTGTAAAAACAGGGGAGGACGCACAAACTTCAGTATTTTTTTTGAAGCCACAAACTTCAGTATTAGCAAAGGTCTTCAAGGGACCAAAAGGAGCAAAACTCAGGATGGTTGGAGTTCTGTGAGGATGAAGGTGGCACAGCTTCTTGGGGAAGGGGGTGCTGTCTCCTGCGCTCTGCGTCAGGTTACAACCTAGCTCTTTAATGATATAATCTGCCCTTTGCTTTGATGTAAGATTACCTAAATCCACTCCCTTGGCCACTGGCAAAGTCACTTTGCAATTAGGAGACTTACCCGACCCAGACCCCTTTGTTAAAAGCTGTTATTTCTCTATGTATAGTACTGCAGGGGTACTATTGTAATTCTCCTCTTTTATTTTTTAGTTACTGTCACCCTAGAATATATACTAAAAAGCTGGCGCCGCCAGAAATCTTTTTGCTCTCAAATCTTTCTTCTCTCTTCTCTCTCTCTTCTTTCTTCCTCTCTTCTTCTTCTCTCCTTCATAACATGGCACAGAGTGGGACTATCAGATCTGAAAAGGAGAGATCGAGTGAACTGTTCCCTTCGCACCAGACTTCCAGATCTGCCGCCATCATCTACTGTTCGAGTGATTGAAGATCAAGTCTTCTCCTCATGCCTAAAGTAATCTCTCTCCTTCCCTCTTTTTTTCTGGTCGTGCACCAAGGCAGAACCTGTACTAGGTCTGCTGGTTGGATGTGAGGTGATCAGCACCTATGTCTTTCCTTATTTGTGGGGTTGACTGACCCCTGTAAAATCTGTAGGTCGGTGAAGACCTTTTGTGTGCTGCAATAGCAGCTTTTATGCTGAACCTGAAGGTTAGAGTGACCTGTACTTGCTATAACATCTATGTTTGATGTGTAGGCCAAGAAATGACCTGTACGCTCTGTAACGGCACCTGTGTTTATAAAAAAAGGGGTGACAGCACCTGGTGGTATCGAAAGGGGTTGTGTTTCTGAGGAAAAAAGAGGGCTTCCTTTCTCCCTTGGTGTTAGCGTTTTTTTTAAAAGGTTTTGTGCCCACTTTAACAGTTTTTTGAATCTCTAACCATAAGCGGTGAAGATTCTGCTACGTTCGGTGTTTCCTCAATGCTGAATGGAATGAATGGGGGTGTGGACCTATCTTTTCCCATAGCTGTTATTCCTCTTGACGGTTTAAATTATTTAGAATGGTCATGAGGGATCAAGTTGTACATTACTGCAAGGGGAAAGATAGGTTATATAAATGGGAGAATCAAAGAATCCAATTCTGGGAGTGCTGAATATGACAAATGGAACCAGGAAAACAGCATGGTCATGTCCTGTCTTTTAGTGTCTATGCAACCTCAAAAAAGAAGGAATTTTATGTGGACTGAAATGGCAAATGAAATCTGGGAACAAGCAAAATCAACTTATGCTGAGTTGCATCACTATGCAAAAATTTATCAGTTACAGGTAGAGTCGTCCACTTGTAAACAGGGGGAGAGGTGCATTTCTGTGTACTACTCAGACTTGACCTTTGTCTGGAAGGAGTTAGATCATTATCAGAGTGTGGACTGGAAGTGTGATGAAGATGCAAAATTATACAAGAAACTTGTTTGTCAGAAAAGAGTGTTTGCTTTCCTACATGGCTTGAATCCTGCATATGAATCTATTAAAGTTTAGATCCTAGGTAGCAAGGTTCTTCCCTCCGTCCAGGAAGTTTATGCTCTTGTACAATCAGAAGAAAGTATAAAAAATTTGATGAACAATTCTGGAGGGGATGCAGTTGGGTTGGCAGTGAAAGGGAGTGTGATTACAGGTGGGGGAAATACCTTTAAGAGGGGGGGGGGACTCAGAAAAAGGCAGATGACAAAGACAAACTGTGGTGTACTCATTACTAGAAACCCTTACACACCCGAAATACATGCTAGGGATCTTCATGGGAAACCGAAATGGGCTCAAGATTTGAGTAAGAAGCAAGGTTCAGATCTGAATAAAAAGTCAGAACAACAAAATACAAGAAAGAACACTATGGAAAACATGGCTTCTTAGGAGAATCAGCCCCGCATTACTACTGTGACTCAGACTCACACCTCTGGATCTGACCCAAGGGAAGATATTATTAATTTCTTTTGTGACCATTTAGAGCTCTATGGTATAGCAATTCGTCAGGTGGATGCTCCTCCCTCAACCTTCATTTGTGTCTACATTAGGTAACTCTGCCACGGCTTTCCATGTAGCATCTCACACCCCTAACACTCTTTGGATCATTGATTCTAGAACGTCTAAACACATGATTGGTACGCCTTCTCACTTTCAAACCTGTAACCTATTTTCTGGAAGAGACAAGGCGAGACTAGTTGATGGATCATACACTACCATAGTTGGTCAAGGAACCATTTCTCTTCCTTTTGGCCTTACCCTGTTTGATGTTTTACATGTCTTGAAATTTCCCATTAATTTGTTTTCTACTAGTAGTATTACTAATTCCTTAAACTGCTTAGTGACCCTTTTCCATTCTTACTGTGTGATCCAGGATTTGGTCTTGGGGAAGACGCTTGGTAGAGGATGTATGGTGGATGGGCTTTACATGCTAAAGAGGCTGGTCTTTAAGTCATAGAGTCTAAGAGTTAGTCTTGTAAGAGTCAAGTCTATTTATGGCATTGTCGTCTTGGTCATTTATCTTTTGAGTCTTTAAAAGTGGTGTTTCTGGAGTTGTTTAAGTCGGTGTCAGTTTAAGAGTTTTCTTGTCAAATTTTTCAATTGAGTAAGCAGTGTAGAACTCATTTTTCTTCAAAGAATAATAAATCTGAATTTCCTTTCCACATTGTTTATTCTGATATTTGGGGCCCTGTTACTTTACCATCTGAGAGTGGTTATAAGTATTTTATTACCATTATCGATGATAACTCTAGATACACATGGGTATATCCCATGCGGACCAAGGATGAAGTACCAAAAATTATCCACGAATTTTAGTGGATGATCTTCACCCAATTTCAAACTGAAGTCCAAATCTTTCAATTAGATAATGTTAAGGAATATTTTCATAGTGATCTCACAGAATTTTTTGCTTCACGTGGTTCACTTCACCATAGCTCTTGTGCCCAAACACCACAACAAAATGTGTTGCTAAAAGAAAGAAAATACACCTTCTTGAAGAGGCCCAGAGTTTACTAGTTCATATGAATGTCGCGAAACGTTTTTGGCTTGAGGCTGTCCTTTGTGCTACCTATCTCATCAACCGTATGCCCTCTCGTTGGTTAGAGTGCAAAGCCCCACATCAGCTTCTTTTTCCTAAGGCTCTCATTCTTTCTATTCCTCCTTGTGTGTTTGGTTGTTGTTTTGTTCAAAATCTGTCACCCACTCATGGAAAATTATACCCTCGTGCTATTCTTTGCATCTTCTTGGGGTATTCTTTCACTCAGAAGGGATGTCTTTGTTTTGATCCTGTTTCTTGGAAGTTTTATGTTTCCATGGATGTCTCTTTCTTTGAGAGTGAGCATTTTTTCCTTGTTTCTCTTCGGGGGGAGTGTAGGAATCAGGAGAAACTGGTTCAACTCCCTCATCTTCTTAATCCTCCTCCCTTTCGTGTATTCTTTCGTCGTCACAAAGGCCAACCATGTTCAAGAGCTATGAAGAACCTAGAAGCTGTACCACCAATGCCATCAAACTCTTTGGGGGCGGATCATACTCATTCAGGTATCTTGGTTCTTATCGATGTTCTTGACCCCATTGCTATTGATACTTCTGTTGGTAATGACCTTGACCTTCCTATTGCTCACCGGAAAGGTGTTAGATTTTTGCACCACTAAACACCCCATTTCCCACTTTGTTTCCTAAGAAAATATTTCACCATCTTTTTGGGCCTTTCTCACTTCCATTGACAGTGTTCATATCCTTTAGAATATGGTAGAAGCTCTTTCGGTGCTTGAATGGATAGATGCTATGAATGAAGAAATTAATGTTCTACATAAAAATGGCACATGGGAACTAGTAGATCTTCCTAAGGGAAAGGATCTAGTTGGATGTAAATGGGTTTTCACAGTTAAACATAGGGCTGATGGCACGGTGGAGTGGTATAAAGCTCGTTTTGTGGCAAAGGGATTTACACAAGTGTATGGAGTTGATTATTGTAGAGAAGATGGGCCGAATGGCCCATAGGCTGTTACTGTATATTATCTTTATGTTCTTCTCTGTAATGGGCCTTATTCTGGGCCCATACTCTTTTATGTTCCTCTTTTGTAATTTCTTGTCCAACTAAGGACCTCTCTTGTAATTACTAAAATATTAACTTAATAAAAGTGTATTAGAGAGTTAGAGGGAGGTTAAGTTCGAACTCCTCATCCTCTAACCCTTCTTGCCGCAACTCTCTTTTCTTCTCTAATCTTCTCTTGTTAGTTTTCTTTGTTTCAAACACAGTCCCTACTTCTAGGACTGTTTTTCAACTTGGTATCAGAGCAGGCCATTGCTTGGCGTGTCCCTCGTGTGGTTCTAGTTCAGCCAACTATATGATGAGGTTCTAGGGCTGAAAGTTTACAGTCATCCGCCTGGTTCTTGGAGGTCATTGGAGGGTGCCCAAGCTTCTGCACACTTGGAGAAGGGTTCGGTGACTAGGAAGAATCAGAGAACAAGTTGCTTTGCCTGATTTAAAATCAGAGAAAATGGTTTTTCAAGTCATCCTAGAGGACAAGTGTTCGGCCTGGTTTATAGTTCAAACCAGAGACTCTCTTACTGTAAGTCTTTGCTCGGTTGTTTCTGGGTTATTTTTTTCTCTTCTGGACTGTTAAAAGTCCGAAGTTTCTTTGGAAACAATACAACTATTCGGCTATCCTCTGGTCTGGTTTAATCCAGAGATTTCTGGGTTGTTTTTCATTTCTTTTCTGGACTGTCAAGTAGCCGAAATACCTCTGGAATCACTACTGTTGAGACTGCTTCATTCGGCCACTGTTGCTGGACTGCTCCTACTCAGAAATTTCTGGGTTGCTTTGGAGGTCCTATTCGGATGATTATTGGGTTGGTAAGTTGCTGAGACAGTTTTAAAACTAAGTGATACTAGTCTCATCTTCATTCCAGCTCCTTCTTGGACCTATACTGAACACTTTGAAGTGGTTTCTTCAGTTAACAGTAGGCTGTTAAGTATTGCACACTGAGCGTTCGACAAAAGTTCTCTTAAGGTCTGTGGTCTTTTGTCTTCCTCTTTGGGACATCGGCTGTTAGAATCTGAAATACCTTGTGATTGGAGGTTGCTGGGTGTCCTTTTGAAGGCTGAAACAGTAAAGAAAGAACTACCACCGAACTTTGCATGATGGATTTCTCAAACCTTGGAAACAAGAATGCTGCTGAATATGGGCAGATTTTGGGAACCCCAACCGATTCCATGCTGGCTGTAACTACAGTCAAGCTTGATGGGACCGACTACTTGGCTTGGTCACAATCAGTGAAAATCCATATTTGTAGCAAAGGAAAATGGGGTTTTATTTCTGGGAGCAAGAAAGCTCCTTCAGAGGATGATCCATCTTATGAGAGATGGGTACAAGAAAACTACACTGTGATTGGGTGGCTTGTGAACTCAATGCAGCCACAGATCAGTCAACATTATCTGTGGATGAATTCGGCTAAAGAAATCTGGGATAGTGTTGCAGAGACTTACTCCCAGAAGTTGAATGTTGTTAGAGCTTACAAACTGAGAAGTGATGTGAAGAATCTAAGACAGAGGGAGAAGTCATTTGCAGCATACTTCTCAACCTTAAAATCTATATGGCAAGAGATTGATTTGATAGAGGCTGTGATATGGGATACCCCTAAGGATGCTGAAACATACATGAAATTGGTTGAACGGAATAGGATCTTTGAGTTCTTGACAGGGCTGAATTCTGAATATGATATTACAAAGCAAAACATCTTGTCCAAGGAAGATGTTTCATTGTCACAAGCATATACTTTGATCAGCAGTGAAGAAAGTAGAAGGCAAGTGCAGGTTCAAGGAGTTGGTATCAATGATCATTTTGCAAATATGGGAATTAAACCCAAAGGGGTTATAGAAGCTCACAGTGGCACAGGAAGGAAGGAAGTGGTGTGTGAATATTGTAAGAAGTCGAAACACACAAAGGACAAGTGCTGGAAATTGCATCCCAATCTTGTACCTATCAGATTCCAGAAGAAGAATGATAGTAGAAAGACAGGAAGTGCACATGCAGCCACAGACACAGATACAGAGCTTGAGTCTATCAGTGCACAGTTGGCAGCCATGAAAGCTGAATATGAGAAGTTTGGAAAGATGATCAGTCAGCTTGAAGGTGTATCTTTATCATCCATCCCTTTTGGAAGTTCAGCCACCATTGCATTTGCTCACTCAGGTATAAGGGCTTCCACTAACCATGCATCCACCTCAGGTAAACACAAAACCCCTTGGATCATATACTCAGGTGCTTCTGATCACATGACCAACCCTTCCACTTTATTTGTTTCATATGATTTACTTCCTGGCCGTGACAAAATCACCTTAGCTTATGGTTCTCTTGCCCCTATTTCCGGCAAGGGAACTGTCAAGGCTACAGACTCCTTACTCTTATCTTCCACTCTTCATGTGCCTAAATTAAATACCAACTTATTATCTGTAAGTAGCCTGACCAAATCATTGAATTGTTGTGTAACCTTTTTCCCTTCTCACTGTGTATTTCAGGACCTGAAGTCTCAAAAGGTGATTGGGAGTGGCCATGAAGCGAATGGAATATACTTGCTCGACACCCCTGGCCAATGCTTTGATCATCCCAAGAATGTTGCTTTTGGTTCTACTTTTTTCAGAGTCTGTTAGTCAAATTATGTTGAGTCATTGTTGGTTGGGTCATTTACCTTTTTCTGCTTTAAGCCATTTGTTTCCAAAACTGTTTAAGGGAGTCAGTATGTCCAGTCTCATTTGTGAGTCCTGTCAGTTGTCAAAGCATTGTAGAAAAAATTACCCTGTGAGCAATAAAAGATCCTCTTTTCTTTTTCATATTGTGCACTCTGATGTGTGGGGGCCATACCATTTATCCTCTATGGGGGTTTACAGATATTTTATCTTGTTTATTGATGATTTCTCTAGATTCACCTGGATATACTTAATGAAATCCCGGGATGAAGTCCCAAGACTTGTGAGGCAATTTCATGAGCTTGTTCTAACTCAATTTGGTACCAGAATTAAGGTTTTCAGATCTGACAATGCAAAAGAGTATTTTGAGAAGAGTTTATCCTTGTATCTTTCTGACATGGGGGTTATTCATTAAATCTCCTGTGTTAGAACCCTTGAACAAAATGGAGTTGCTGAGAGGAAAAATAGACATATTGTTGAAGTTGCAAGGAGCCTTTTGTTTGCCTCACATGTTCCCACAAGATTTTGGGGTGATGCTGTACTTACTGCTACCTATCTCATAAACCGTATGCCATCCAAGGTATTAGGGTTTAAATCCCCCTTCAGTCTTCTTTATCCAGACAAGGATCTCTTCTCAATTCCTCTTCGTGTGTTTGGCTGTACCTGCTATGTTCACATTCCAAGTGTGCAGAGACACAAGTTTGAACCGAAAGCCCACAAATGTATCTTCCTTGGTTACTCCCCCACACAAAAGGGTTATTGTTGTTTTGATCCAAAGACTGGCACCCGACATGTCTCTATGGATGTTACCTTTAATGAACTTTCTCCTTTTTATGGTTCCTCCCAGGATGGACATTGTCCACAAGGGGAGAGTCTGTCACAAGTTTTTGCTCTTCCTCTTCCTGTCCCAGTTGAGTCTCTTGACAAACCTGTATCCTCACCAAATGAGTCAGAGGAGGATCAATCACTTCATATCTCTTGTCGTAGGGACCCTATTTCTTTACCCCCTCGCCCTATCCATAATCCCTTAGTGTATCAAAGACAGAGATCCAGGAATGAGCAAGTGGTTTCCTTTACAACAGATAAAGCTCATACGTTCCCAATCACAGATGAGATAACAGGTATTGCTTCAACTCCTTTGGAATCATCTTTTCCAGACCTTGATGTCCCCGTTGCTGTTAGGAAAGGGAAGCGAAAATGTACTGCACACTGCATTTCCAAACACCTTTCTTATGACCTGCTTTCTCCTTCATACTTTGCCTATCTCTCTTCTGTTGCTTCTAACCCCATTCCTAGGTCTGTCTCAGAAGCTCTTGGGATTCCAGAATGGAGAGATGCCATGGAAACCGAAATGGATGCTCTACATGCAAATGGTACTTGGGAGGTGGTGGATTTGCCTGAAGGGAAGGATCCAGTTAGGTGCAAGTGGGTTTTCACCATTAAATACAGGGCTGATGGAACTATTGAGAGGTACAAGGCTAGACTTGTTGCAAAAGGCTACACACAGACATATGGAATTGACTACCTGGAGACTTTTGCCCTTGTTGCCAAGATGACATCTGTGAGGGTTCTTTTATCTCTGGCAGCTCACTTTGACTGGCCTCTCTATCAGTTGGATGTAAAGAATGCGTTTCTGAATGGTGACTTACATGAGGAAGTCTACATGTGTCTTCCCCCAGGGATGTATGGGAAAGATATGCAAGGAAAGGTATGCAAATTGAAGAAATCTCTTTATGGTCTTAAACAATCTCCTAGAGCCTGGTTTGAGAGATTTAGAGCTGCACTTGTTAAATTCGGCTATGTTCAGACAGTCAGATTATACTCTGTTTGTGAAGAAAAGTAGATCTTTAGCAGTGTATCTCATTGTGTATGTTGATGACATTATAGTGACAGGTGATGATGCCTCAGGCATTCTGGCTCTTAAGTCTTTCCTCTGTACATAATTTGAGATTAAGGATCTGGGGGAGTTGAGATACTTCCTTGGCATAGAAGTTGCCAGATCCAATGATGGGATCCTTATTTCCTAAAGGAAATATGTTCTTGATTTATTGTCTGAAACTGGAAAATTAGGTGCAAGACCACCTGCAACTCCCATTGATATGAGTCACAAACTTTCAGTTACAGATGGAACTCTGTTGGAAGACGAAGGGGCTTTTCAGAGACTTCTTGGGAAGCTTCTGTACCTGTGCATGACTAGACCAGATATTGCGTATGCTGTCAGTTGCATTAGCCAGTTCATGCATGCTCCTAGAGATACTCATATGGCAGCAGCAGAATGGATTTTGTGCTATCTGAAAGGCTCTCCAGGGAAAGGAATCCTATTTACCAAGCATGACCACCTGAAATTTGAAGCCTATACTGATGCTGATTGGGCTGGAAATATGGATGACAGAAGATCTACTTCAGGATATTGCAGTCTGGTGGCTGGTAATGTTATCTCTTGGAGGAGTAAGAAACAATCCGTTATGGCCAGATCTTCTACAGAAGCAGAGTATAGACCCATGGCACATGGGGTCTCGGAATTGTTGTGGCTATGGAAGAACTTGGGATTGATCATGACAGACCCATGATGTTGTACTGTGATAATCAGGCTGCCATCAACATTGCTCACAACCCGGTACAACATGATCGAACCAAACATATTGAAGTTGATAGACATTTTATTTGAGAAAGAGTCTCCTCCGGAGAAGTGTGCCTTCCATTCGTTACTTCTGAAGGACAATTGACATACTTTCTCACCAAGGGCATTTCCAAGGCAAGACTTCATCATGACACTGGCAAGCTGGGCATGATTGACATCTATGCTCAGCTTGAGGGGGAGTGTAGAGAAGATGGGCCGAATGGCCCATAGGCTGTTACTGTATATTATCTTTATGTTCTTCTCTGTAATGGGCCTTATTCTGGGCCCATACTCTTTTATGTTCCTCTTTTGTAATTTCTTGTCAACTAAGGACCTCTCCTGTAATTACTAAAAGATTAACTTAATAAAAGTGTATTAGAGAGTTAGAGGGAGGTTAAGTTCGAACTCCTCATCCTCTAACCCTTCTTGCCGCAACTCTCTTTTCTTCTCTAATCTTCTCTTGTTAGTTTTCTTTGTTTCAAACACAGTCTCTACTTCTAGGACTGTTTTTCAACTATTATGTAGAAACTTTTGCACCTGTTGCCAAATGAACTCTATTAGAGTCATTTTCTCCCTTGTTGCTAATCTTGACTGGGATCTGCATCAGCTCGACATCAAGAATGCCTTCTTGAATGGTGACCTTGAAGAGGAAATATACATGGTACAACCCACTGGTTTTCGGGCTCAAGGTAATGAACAGAAAGTGTGAAGGTTAAAGAAATCATTTTTTTGATAAATAATTTCTTCAAAATCTTGTAGCTAAGTTATTTATCGAAAAAAAAAGGTTAAAGAAATCATTATATCGGCTGAAACAATTATCGGGAGCCTGGTTCAATAGGTTCCATGCAGAGCGGTTCAGCAGAAATGATACAAGCAGTGTTAATTTGATCACACATTATTTGTGAAAAGAGGGGAAGGAAAAATTGCAGCACTGATTGTATATGTTGATGATATAATTATCACTGGCGATTGGAAGGATGAAATTCAAAAGTTGAAGATTTTTCTTTCTACC
Source organism: Nelumbo lutea (assembly GCF_056320005.1). Lineage (NCBI taxonomy): Eukaryota > Viridiplantae > Streptophyta > Magnoliopsida > Proteales > Nelumbonaceae > Nelumbo > Nelumbo lutea. The sequence continues at coordinate 105,207,999 of NC_142686.1, forward strand.
AAGTTTGAAGTAAAGGATCTAGGTCCTCTAAGGTACTTCCTTGGAATTGAAGTGGCCCACTCACAAAAGGGTATCTTCATTTCCCAAAAAAAGTATGTCCTAGATCTACTCTAGGATACAGGAAAATTGGGAGTGAAGCCAGTTGATTCCCCTATTGATCCTAACCACAAATTAGGTGACTGCCAAGGTGAATCTATTAAGGATGTGAAACAGTTTCGGAGACTTGTAGGAAGATTGTTATATCTTTCTATGACTCGTCCCGACATTGCTTATGTAGTGGGTGTTTCTAGCCAGTTCATGCATGCTCCTAAGACCACTCATCTTGAAGCAACAGAAAGAGTTCTCAGATATCTTAGGAAGTTCCCAGGTGCAGGCTTGTTGTTTTAAAAGCACGGGCATTTGAAAGTTGAAGTGTACATTGATGCAGGTTGGGCAGGATCCCTGAATGACAGAAAGTCAACTAGTGGCTACTATACCTTTATAGGAGGAAACCTAGTTACCTGGGGAAGCAAAAAGCAAAATGTGGTAGCTAGATCTAGTGTTGAAGTTGAATATCGGGCAATGGCTCATGGAGTGGCTGATTATGTGGCTAAAAAATTTGTTGAGTGAGTTGGATTTTCCAGTGGACATGAGAGAACTAAACACATCGAAGTTGACAAACACTTTATCGGAGAAAAGGTCGTCATTGGGGAAGTGCGCACTCCTTATGTTATCTTTGAAGCATAGTTGTCAAGGCATCACCTAGGCGACTAGGTGCCCTTGGCTAGGTGCCTCGCCCAAACACCTTGACTTTTAGCAACTAGGCGCCCGCCTAGGCGACAAAAATGACAAGGCGGGCGCCTTTTATAATATCATTTATTTTGCTGTATCTTATTAATGTATGTGTTAATACAGTTTATTATATGCTATATATATCAATTATATTTTATTTTAATATTTTACTATTGAAATTTAAAAGATCAAAGGATTTTGAGAAGAGAAAAAGAAAGAAAGAAAAGAAAAGAAAGGGGAAAGAAACAATAGAATAATAAAGTTCTTTTTTTATATTCTCTCTCTAATTAAATAAAACAGAAACTCCATCCTTGTTTTTTTTTCTATTTTACTTTCCATCTTAAATATTTGTCATATAAAGTTAATAACCTTCTTTAGCTGCTAGTTAATATGAATTTGCTCTATTACATACTTATTATAGTAGTATTATTTTTGAAAATAATGAATCTAATATATGCAAAAGATTTTTATCTAGATGTGATGATTTGCCACATTTTTAGAGGAAATTTAATGTTCTTAATATGGAGAATTGCTATTTTTAATTAACATACATGCTGAATGGTATATAAAACTAGGAAACTAGCCAAAAGTCAATTTTTCATATTATAAAATTTGTATCACCTAGGTGCCCCAGTGTCGCCCAAAATTGCCTAGACACCTTGAAAACTATGATTTGAAGATCAACTTGCAGACATCTTTACAAAAGGGCTACACCACTCACGACATCATGATTTATGTGACAAGTTGGGCATGATTGACATCTATGTCCCAACTTGAGGGGGAGTGGTAAAAGCTGTTATTTTTCTAAGTATAGTACCACAGGGGTACTATTGTAATTCTCATCTTTTATTGTTTAGTTGCTGTCTCCCTAGTATATATACTAAAAAGCTAGCGCCGCCAGCATTCTTTTTGCTCTCAAATCTTTCTTCCCTTTTCTTCTCTCTCTCTCTTCTTTCTTCCTCTCTTCTTCTCTCTTGCATAACACCCTTCAACAGGATCGCTTTGTTTGAAGAACCTTCAGCGAACAATATTTCCATGCCCAACTCGTCATTCCCCATCTTCCCGCAATTCTTAGTCAAATCTAGACTCCCTATACTCGATGGTTGGTTGACTTCTTCACCCCTTTAAACTGCAAATCATCCTTGTTGCTGTTTGCATCTAACTTTTCTTTGTCTTCTCTATTAAATTTTGGATTTGGCCGATCTGGCTTTGTAGAAAGTTCCTTTATAATTGGTCTCCAAGCTAGGGTTGTAGCTGTTTGTTCAGCTGAACCCTTTGAGACCCCCACTGACCTCTGAAACTTCTCCATCACTGCTGTGGAGATTAAGAGATGTAAGCAATCTCACTATTCAACTTACACAAAAAGCACCAGTTAGGGGACAAGAAACAATTTGGTCTTTTCCTTTGCAACAAATCACAAATATTGGTGCAGCCATGGTAAACTTCCCAACAAAAAGCATTGACTTTTGGGGGGATAGGAACACGCCATACTTCTTTCACAAAAAAAAGGAAGGGCAGTTCAGCCCGACTTTTGGTAAACTTCCCAACAAAAAGTACCAACAGTTCATGGAATTGTTGCACAAGTTTAGGCAGTTCAGCCCAAGAGCACATAAAGTAAATCCAAGTATATCATGAAAAATCATCAATAAACAGGATGAAATATTTATAACCACCCATAATGGTAAATGGTAAGGCCCCCACACATCAGAGTGAACATTTTTAAAAGGAATAGTTGATCTTTTATTACTTGAAGGATAAGTGCTCTTACATTGCTTTGAGAACTCACAGTGGAGACTCGATAGATTAATTCCTTTAAATAACTCTAGAAACAACTGTCTCAATGAAGAAAAGGACAAATGACCCAAACGACTATGCCATAACATAATACAACTAGTGGACTTTGAAACAAATGCAGTTCTCTTAGGTTCTATTTGGCTCTGCTCAGGCATGTCTAATAGATATATCCCATTCACCTCATGGCCACTCCTAATCACCTTCTGAGATTCCATGTCCTAAAAAACACAGTATGAAGGAAAAAAGGTCACATTGCAGTTCGGGTATTTAGTCAAATTACTAACTGAAAGCAAATTGGTATTAAGTTTAGATACATGAAGAACAATTGATAAAGTCAGGGCATTAGAGGTCTTAATGTCTCCCTTTCCCGTTATAGGGGCTAGGGAGCCATCAACAAGGGATATCTTATCCTGGCCAAAAAGAAGTTGGTAAGAGGTGAATAACTGTGAAACACTGATCATATGGTCAGAAGCACCGTAATCAAATTTCCAAGGGGTTTTATGAGTACTTGAGACAGAAGCATGATGTGTAGTGGCTCGAATACCTAAGTGAGCATATGCAGAGGAAGGAACAATCTCTGAAGGAACTATAGCAGTGGACTCCAAGTGACTGATGATTCGGCCGTACTTCTCATATTTAGCCCTAGTGGCCGCAAGCTATTCTCCCACTGACTTCTCTTCACCCTATCCTTGTTCACCTTGTGAAGAGGTGGCTACATTTGCATTTCCACCTTTTCTAGTTGCAACCCTTTTCCCACCATTTTCTTTCTTGAATTTGGTAGGAACGAGCTTTGGATGCAGCTTCCAACAAGTGTCTTTAGTGTGTTTAGGATTCTTGCAGTATTCACAATAATATCTTTCTTCCCAGTGCTAACCTTTGGCTTCATCCTCACATTAGCATAGTGATCAACCTGCGGCTCAACAAATTGAACCTGTCTTCTGCTCTCCTCACTGCTCACCATAGCATATGCCTGAGACAAAGTCACCTCATACTTTGCTAAAACATTCTGCCTCTCAATATCATAATCTGAGTTGAGTCTGGTGAAGAACTCAAGGACCCAATTTCTCTCCACGAACCTCCTATATATTTCTACATCCTTTGTGCAACCCCAAACAACAGTCTCCATCAGATCAATCTCTTGCCAAAGAGATTTCAGCATAGAGAAGTAGACTGCTAAGGGCTTGGCCCCCTGTCTAAGATTATTCACATCATGCTTCAATTTGTATGTGCAAGCAACATTAAGCTTTTGGGAATAGGTCTCTGTGACACTATCCCACATTTCTTTTGCAGTTTCCATCCACAGGTAATGCTGACTAATGTGTAGTTGCATAAAATTCACTAATCAACCCACTATTGTGTAGTTTTCCTGCATCCACCGTTCATAGGTAGGATCATCCTCCTCCGGTTTCTTCTTGCTCCCGTTAATATAACCCCATTTTCCTTTACACACATGATGCTTCTTAATAGATTGAGACCAAGTTAAATAATTGGACCCATCTAGCTTCATAGTAGTCACAACCCCAAAAAGATTCTCCATTGACCCTTCATGTCCAAACCTGGAATATGTGGAATATTTGGTCTCTCCTCCAATTTGCTCTATTGAGTAAACGGATGCAAACAAAAATCAAATTAGGGCTTTACTAAGCTAGATTTACTGTTTTAAGCAAAGAACAACCTCTCAACCCCCCAAAATTAGGGTTTCACAAGGTCCTATAGGATGGGGAGAAAGAGAGAAACTTCAACCACCCCTTCCAGAGGTTCCAGAATTCAATCCAACCAAAACTGCCCCTAATAGAAATGAAAAGGCTTACCTCTGATCCCCAAGTGCTTGGTTCAAACTATCTCTATGACCCGTAACAAGGTTTCTCCAATTATCTAGGGTTTTTGGGAAAAATCTCCTAGAACTTGCCCTGGGCTTCAACTAAGGATGAAAAACCTCCACAAAACTCCTTAAAAACCTTCATAACTGGGCTGCATAAGTAACTGATTGATCAAACGATTAGTTCTCCATACACATTATGTATATGCAAAGAAAGGAGAAAAAAAGTTGAAAGTGAGATCCCGCTCTGATACCAAGTTGAAAATTACACCTACAGTAATTCAGATAATGCAAGAAAAGAAGAAAAGAGAGAGAAAGAAGAAGAAAAGAAGTTTCAGCAATAGGTTGTGGAAGAAAAAAAAAAGAAGGGAAGAGAGAAAAGAACTTGAACCTCTCTCTCTAGCCCCCTTTCATTACTTTTATTAATAATTCTAAGTACAACTACTTGGATGCCCTTAATGGGGTGGCCAGCACTGAAGAAATAATTAAAGAAAATAAAAGAAGGCTTATAAGGTCCATAACTAAGAAACATAACTTTTAAACTCTACTTAAAAGAAATAAAGAACACTAGGGCCCATTCTCACTACACAAAGTAATTCTCATGCGGCACACCTAGTGAAATATAGTTCTTTTCCACAGTTAGTTTTTTCTCTATTCTATCCACCACTGGATTCCAAAAGATAACAGATCTAAGGTTGTTACTTAAAGGTAACCCTATGTATCTTAAGGGCCACTCCCCTTTCTCACACCCCAAAACCTCTGCCATAGGCCTCAAATCCTTTTCTTCAACATTAATTCTAGCCATTACACTCTTATTCCAATTGACTGTTAAGATACAATAAGCGCAATTCATTTATTTCTTCATGTTTTTTTGCACTTGTAACATATATAAACACTACAGGGATTGTTAATCCTACTAAAACTAAGAAAAACAAAATTTATAGAATTGCTGCTATCATACTTCGACTATAAGAAAAACAGTAACTCTGGAACACTTATGCAATGACTATGGAATTCTAATTGCAGCTAAAAAATGATTAGACAAATCAAACTCCTAGGTTGGACCCAATAAAATCCAAAGTACCCCTTCTGTTTGGAAATGCAAAGTTACATAAAAAGTTTAAAAAATTCTATATCTGACAACTTTGCTTCTGCATCAAAGAGCAGGTTGACCTAGAAGCTTATCCATCATCAGTCATCACCATCCACATGAAGAATGAAACTGTGGATGGGCATTGCATTATTTATGAACCTTTTGTTTTGGTGCAGGCAGAAAAATAAGTTAAAAAAGAGTTTTTCAGTTTTAAGCTTCTGGCATTATGTCAACATCATGATGCATTTTGCAGCATTAAGGAACTAATTGTGAATGAGAGGGTTGTTTGTTACATTATCATTGAATTTCATCCTAGTTTTCTGTCATTTTTGTATGATCATCTTGTCATTTGTATCTTTCTGCTAATTCTGTTTTCTTTCCTTATTTTTCTTTTTTTATGAACTTTTTTGATAAATGGTTCGTTTATTATTATCTTGATAATTGAAAGAATTTTATTAATCACAAAGGATAAGAAAGTACAAGCTTCCTAGGGAGAGGCATGAGATGCGACCTCTCCATACTAGTCAAATACAGATTTCCTATACACAAGAACAAGTTACAAGGTAGCACAAAAAAGATCTTCTCTGGAAACCCCAAGTTTGGCCAAAGAATCAGCCATAGTATTTGCCGACCTGCTCACCCATTTAACATCCACTTTCGTATTATTGGTTAGCCACTTCACTTTTTTGAGGAGGTCTCTGTATTCCCAAATGACAGCATCAGGGTTAGAGAGTCAGCCTATTACCACCTGAGAATCCCCCTCTACCAGCAGATGTTCCACCCCAAGCTGGTTGGCAATTTGGATCCCTTGTACAGCAGCTAGTACTTCTGCCCTTGTAGAATCTTCCACTCCCACTGGTCCTAAGAAGAAGGAAATAATGTTTCTGTCCTTATTCCTCAGCGCACCCCCAGGCCCCCTATACCTGAGGGCTCAGGGTTACCTTGGCTGCTCCCATCAAAGAGATTAAAACCAGTACAAGCAACCCTTGGAGAGGCCCGAGTTGTGATCTCTCTCATTACATAGGTCAATACAAACTAAAAAAGACTTAGATTACAATTGAGTCCAGTACAGCATAATCTCTATTTGTCCCTTGTTTGCCTAAAAAATCATCCATAGCTTTTTCTGTTCTCCCAACCCATTGTAATCTTCAGTTCATATTTAGTTGTCTGAAACCAAGAAGGTTCAGACCTGTCTAGTAAGAAAAATAAACCAGAAAATGAAGAGGAGAAAGGGGAAAGAAGAGAAGAGGATGAGAAGAGAGAGGAAGAGGAGGAAGAGAGAATAGAAAAGAATGTGAGGGTTCAGCTTGCTTAGTCTGCCGCCCCAAATGATGTTTAAAATATAAGGTTTTCAACATTAAGTGTACAATGATAGGAATGCCCCTGTCACTAGAAATAACAAAAAAAAGAGATTCTAACAGTCTTCTAACAGCACTATAGACAAGAAAAACATATGAGCAGGTGGGGACCACAAGCTGGTCAACCATTTTCTTACATATTTTTTGTATATCATTTGAATTTCTTAATTTCATCCCTAAAACACTATATGATAGAGTCCGGATCTTGCAGCCGTCCTGCCACCGCCTTACAATCTTCTTCAATTATTATGTTTTCCAACCCAAGCTGACTTGCAATTTAGATTCCTTGTAGTGGAGCAAGCAATTCAACCCTATTAGAATCTCCTTCCCCCACTGGTCCATAGAAAAGTGCTACAATGTTTCCATCCTTGTCTCTCACCACCCCTCCTTCCTGAAGGGGCCTGGGTTGCCTTGACTACTTCCATCAAAATGCAGCTTCAAATAATCTTCCGAAGTGATGTCCAAAAAAGGTTAACCCTATCCTTCTTGGAGCTGCTATTGGCCACCTCAACCCAGTTTCTCCAGATATCATCAAAGGAAAATTGATGAAAACAGTCCAAAGTTTTTAACCAATGTATTACCTGAGTCAACCCACATTCCTTTAGTTCTTACATACTTCCCTCTTCTTGAAAAATTCTTGCATTTATCTCTTCCCAAATGGACCAAATCAGTGCTGTTCTTGTACACCTCCACATTATCCTTTCTCTCCTTTTGGCCCACACAAAGGTGGACAGGTCAAATAACAAGTGTATCTTTGAAGGTTGATTCCACTTGCACCTGAACAAAGAGAACCAATCCAATAATTCTGTAGCAATAGGGGTGATAACGATCCTCCCCATTAGATTTGCAAAGAATACACCAGTATGGGGATAAACATAGAAAGGGTCTTTTATTTTGGAAATTCTCCAAGGTGTTTACATTCCAATAGAACACTTCCCAGCAAAATGCATTAACTTTCAGGGGAGGGACAGACCTACACCAAACATCCCTGAAAGGGAACACTTGAGGATTAGGGGACTGACAAAGAGACTTGAAGAAGCAAACACACGAGAAGGAGTCCTTTGGATGAGGAAACAAACCTGTCTATCTAGAGAAAGGGGATCCAAACAGACATTACCAAGAGAATTCAAAAGCCTAGTCATAGCAGTAAACTCCTCCTCTCTTAACACTTTACGAAAACTGAAGTTCCAATTCCCTAGTAACATGAGGAGAGAGGAACTTTGAGACCACCAATTTTTTATACAAGGAAATAGAATACAAAGAGGGGAAGAGATCCTTAAGAGTAGAATTGCCAACCCACGCATCCTCCCAAAAACAAACAGAGTTCTCAGAACACACATCATACCTGACAAACTTTAGAAAATGAGGAAGCAAGCCATGGCTTGCCTTCGAAGGAGTTGCTAAAGTGGCCCGAGGAGAACCACTAGCATCCTAACCATTCTCCAAATGGCCATGAATACTTGCCACCACCTCATGCCACAATCTCTCCCTTTGTAAAGGCCATCTCCACTCACTTACCTAACAAAGCTGCATTCTTTTGAACCACATTCCCTGACCACCCTTATCCTTAGTCTTACACACTATTTCCCTATTAAATGGTCTTTATTACGTCCCTCCGGCTCACACAGAAAATCCCTCATTGCTTTCTCTAGCTTATTTGCTTCCCTAGGAGGGATTCTAAAAATGGATAGGAAGTAGACTAGCAAGAGTGGCTCAAATCAGAGTAATTTTGCCTCCCAAAGAGATATCATTCTTTTTCCCCGCAACCAATATTTTTATATTCTTCTCCAAAATTGGATACCAAAATATTCTCTCCTTAGGGTCAGCACCTAGGGGAAAACCTAAGTAGGTCAAAGGCCAATAAGTAGTAGAGCACCCTAGACAAGTAGCTAAAGACCCTAAAACCCTCTCCTCCAGATGTTGTGAATTGGCTATTTGTTCTTCTTTTCTGTTTTGCATAGTAGCAAGTGTGGGAACACGGGTTTGAGTCTGAGGGCTGCCACTTTGTTTGAAAAAAATGCCAAAGGTTAGGATTGTACCCAGTCCACCCCTTTTAAGACCCCAAATAGCTGGGACCAACATTGGGTAATGGCTTTTACATTAGATTTCATAACAAGGTTCAACCAGAAACCAGTTGAACTGGATAATGGTTCTCCATGATGGGGTAAATATAGAGGGGTGATTAGCTAGGGCTAGCTGTTCACAGCAGTACTAGACACATTATTATATGCATACTATTCTTTTATCAGATTTTAATAAAATTTTCTGGTCTTTACTGATAAAAAACATTTGGTTGTTTTTTAACTGGATAATCTGATTTAAATTCCCAGTGATATTATTATTTGGAAATCATGTAGTTATTGCTTCTGTTCTCCAATCATAGATATGGTTCTTGATCTTGTTAGTTTGTATGATCAGCGGTGTTCTTTATTGTGGGCTTTAATATGTTTTGTTTTACACTTAGTGTATAGGCTGTCTTGGACTCAATGGTATGTACATTTGGAAGGGGGAGAATGGCGGCCATGGTGAGGCTTTTGGAAACTGGAAAATTTTCAGAAATTACAGCAGGTACCATAAAAAGTTTTGGATAAATGTTTCTAGGACTATGGTTTATGACCTTGTACTGTAGAACATGGAAATGACTATGCACCTATTTGATGGGTGGATAGGTTCAAAGAGAAAAGTATGTGAAAAAACATAGAAGTTTCAAATAAAATATAAGAGAATTAAAAAGACTTTAAAAAGGTGAAGTGCCTTTTAATACTGATAAGGGTATAAAAGAGATTGAATTCTAAGGTTAGGGCTATTAGAGAGCGCCAAAGAAGAAAGAGGAATATATCTTTTTCCTGTTATAGCCAAGTATTCCAACGGCAAGGATTCATCACAAATCATGTTAGCCACTTGATTATAAGTTATATGGGTTTAATTGCATGTTAGGGCTTGGGATTCTCATGAAACCTTTTAATAATAGACTTCAAAACATCTCGAAGTAATGTTGTAAATCTTCTTGCTATATTTAAAAATTGGAAGAAATATGTATAAAATAATTGCAAATCTTGCAGTAACCCTATGATTACCTAGAGTTGACTTGAAAACTCGTACTTTACCTTGCTATTTTTAATGAAAATTACCATTTCCAATAAAAAAAACTCATATTTTACCTTTTATAAAGTTATGTATATGATTTACTTCTATTGACATTTTTTTTTGCTCCATTATCTTACATTTTACAGAGGAGGCTAGCCATGAGAAATTAGCTGCTCAATCTATTCATAGAGAGTTATGTGAGGCAGATGAGGCAAATTTGCTTGAAGAAGAAGGTACAGCAATTATTCTTCTTTAGATGGTAGATAGGACTTTTTGGGGCATGCTTGTTCTGTACCATGTTTTTGGAAAATGGTGCGTGTGTTGTATTTTATCATGCATATTGGGTGTTGGGCATATACCTCCCCAAATCCATAAATATTATAAACAATATACTGATATTATAAGTAAAAATTGTATGGTTCATCTTCTAAGATTCAAATAGTCCTGTCAAGAAACTGAAATAATAACATACTGGGGCAGTGTGGCCTACTTAATAAATGATCTAATGCACAGTTATGGTTTTATAAGTTATCAACTAGCAAAAGAAGAATAAGAATATTTAAAATGGTATTATTCTAGTTCCAAAACCAATGGAGAAGAATAATAAGTTTTTTTTTTTTTTTTTTTTTTATCTGCAAAATGAGAATTTCATTCACTTAAAAGGATTAAAACAGAATTACAGCAGAAAGAAGCAGACGTTGCATCAGAAAAAGTTACATATTATTATAAACCTAATCTGCACTAGAATTCTGTTAGAATTAGGGTTGAAGAAATATTAGAGAGACTAGAAGAAGAAGAAGATAGGAGAATAGAGAAGAAGAAAATTCTGGTTCGAACTAGATAACTCAGATCACTCTCTAGTCAGCCAGCCAGATAGAATTTATATGTTTCTATCCATAATAACTAAAGACTACTTTGTCCCCACTTAAGTATGGGACACGTCATCTAACAAAAACATTACACATCAGCAGCTTTAAACATAAAAATAAAGACTAAAATACCCCTACATAGTCGACATTAACACTCCCCCTCAAGCTGGTGAGTATATATCATATAGTCCCAGCTTGTTACATATGTAGTCCACTCTCCCCCGACTCAATCCTTTGGTGAACATGTTTGCCCATTGATTTCTTGTGTTAACATGTGTAGTATCTATCACTCCACTCAGTACCTTCTTTCTCACAAAGTGACGGTCAACTTCTATATGCTTTGTTCTCTCATGAAACACCGGATTAGAAGAGATGTGAATTGCAGCTTGGTTGTCACAATAAAGCATCATTGGAGTGTCAATTGAATATCCCATCTCCTGTAGAAGATTTCTCAGCCACATTAATTCACAAGTGGTATGTGCCATAGCTCTATATTCGGCTTCTGCACTACTTGCCACATCTGTCAGTTACTTTTCCATGTCACCAGATTACCCCCAAGGAAAGTACAATAACCTGTAGTGGATCTTCTGTCATATATAGAGCCAGCCCAATCAGCATTAGTATATCCCTCTATTTCGAGGTTTCCTCCACTCTTATATATCAAGACATGACTAGGAGCTCCCTTCAAATACCTTACAATCCTTAGAACTACATCCCAATGTGGAACCCAAAGTTTCTGCATGAACTGGCTCACCACACTAATTGCAAATGAAATATCTGGCAGGGTAATGGTTAGGTTGTTTAGTTTACCCACCAACCGCTTGTACCTTCTAGGATCTTCAAACTCTTCACTCATATCATTGCTCAACTTGGTATTTGATTCCATAGGTGTTTCAACTGGTTTGGCACCTAATAATCTTGTTTCTTCTAACAAATCAAGAACATATTTCCTCTGACATAAATTAATGCCATGTTTAGACCTTGCTAATTCTATCCCCAAGAAGTATTTTAGTTTACCAAGGTCCTTTGTTTGAAAGTGTTCCTATAGAAAGATCTTCAACCTATCAATTCCTAATCTACCACTCCCAGTAATGACAATATCATCTGCATATACCACCAATAAGATCTTTCCATGCGAATCATGACTGAAGACTGAGTGGTCAACCTGACATTGTTTCATACCAAACTTTTTTACCACTTCATTGAACCTACCAAACCAAGCATGAGGAGACTGTTTAAGTTCATAAACGATTTTCTTTAGTTTGCACACCTTACCATCCTCTCCCTGAGCCACAGACCCCGGTGGTTGCTCCATGTAGACTTCCTCAAGTAGATCACTATGTAAGAAAGCGTTCTTGATGTCAAGTTGAAAGAGAGGCCAATCATACATAGCAGCTAGAGACATCACAACGTGAATTTAACCAATTTTAGCAACAGGAGAGAAGGTCTCCGTGTAGTCAATACATAGGTTTGAGAATATCCTTTGAATTCTGGTTTTCTTGCATTCGACCTAGTGTTTTTTTATTTTTTCTTCATCACCGGTTGAAGATAGGGGAAGGGGCTGAAAAGGAGTGGTCGCCCTCTTCCCTTGGAGGTTTCTATGCCTCCGGTCAGCAGGTTTGTGGGTGTTTGCAATGATTCGTAGGAAGCCCCCCCCCCCTAATCGATGGTGAGAAGAGGGATGGTTCGAGTGATGCAGTGGAGTGTCAAGTGCAAGTCGATTGTTTGGTGATTAGATAGGTGGGTTTTGTGCAGATTTCAGTGTGGATCGAATGGTTAGTGAGTTCCAAGTAGTGTGGTGAGAATTCAGGTAGTCGTGTAGTAGGGTTGTGGTGTGGAGAGTGAAGAATTCAACGACAAGTGGTGCTGAGTGTAGTGTGATATAGTGCGGTGTGGTGAGAGGTGAATTAGAAAGAAGATTTTTTTTTTTTTTTTTTTTTCAGATATGGGAGATAACAGTGAAAACAAAACTAGTGTGATGGTTCCCACTGACTACTTGAATGTTCAGATGACTTCAATCAAATTGAATGGGGAAAACTATGTACCTTGGGCGAAATCTGTAGAGGTCTTTCTTAAAGCTAAGAAGAAAGTGAAGCATATAAGGGAAAAAAAATCCTCTGCTGAGTCTCATAAGTATGGTGATTGGGAACAAGAGGGTGCATAGATTATAACCTGGTTATGGAATAGTATGGAGCCGAAGATCAACATGAATTTCATGTTCCTTGATACAGCCAAGGAGGTTTGGGACCATGCCAAGAAGCTGTATTCGGGACAAGACAACACCACTAGAGTGTATCAACTTTTTCAGGAATACTTTAATCTGCAACAGGGTAATCAGAGGCTTGAGGAGTACTATGCTAGCATGAGAAACCTTCACAATGAGCTGAATGTTTACCATCTACTCACCTCTGATGTTAAAATTCAGCAACAACAGAGAGAACAACCAGATGTGACCAGATTTTTGGTAGGACTGAAACCTGAATATGAACTAGTGAGGGCACACAAATACTAGGAGGGTCAGCTCTTTCATCTTTAGAAGAGGTGTTTTCTTGTCTGCGGAGGATCTTTATTGGACCTACAAAGAATTCTACTATCTCTGACAGGTCGGCCTTTGTAGTGTCAAGAGGGGGAGGCCGTGGTGTTAGAGGTGGAGCTCGGGGAGCTCAATCTGGCCGTAGTGGTAGTAGTGGACCAGTGTATGGTCGGTAGTGGTGGTGGTGGACCTATGTATAGTTGTGGTGGTGGACGTATTGGAGGTCAAGATTCAGGGGGAGTTTGTGGGAGAGGACGTAGTTTTGATCCAAGAAGATGTACGTATTGTGGTATGGAAGGACATACCATCAATTATTGTTATGATTATGGCCCACCTTCAACTTGGGCAAATCATGCAGTAACCAATGATAGTAGTTCCAGACAGGAGGGTCATCCAGTTGATCAAATGCCCTCTATATTTATAGATATTCCCGGGAAGGAGATTATGAGTGTTCCACATGATGAGTATGAGAGCTTTGTTCAGGCCACATCTCAATAGAATACAACCACTCTTGCACACTCAGGTATGGCTTGTCTGGCATCCAATCCCAACCCCTGGATTATTGACTCTAGAGCCTCTGATCACATGACTATAACTCCAGGTGTGTTTTCCTCCCTTTCTCAGTGCCCAACATCACACTCTGGTACCCTTGCTAATGGTTCCACATCTTCCATTTGTAGTGTTGGTAATGTTAACATAGACCCTTTATCTTTATCCTCAGTTTTTTATGTTCCCAAGTTTCCTTTTAACCTTATGTCTGTTAGTAAGTTGACCAAGTCCCTTAATTGCTCTGATACCATATTATAAACCTAACCTGCATTAGAATTCTGTTAGAATTAGGATTGAAGAAATATTAGAGAGACTAGAAGAAGAAGTAGAAGAAGAAGAGAGGAGAATAGAGAAGAAGAAAATTCTGGTTTGAACTAGAGAACTCAGATCACTCTCTAGTCGGCCAGATTGTATTTATATGTTTCTATCCATAATAACAAAAGACTAGTTTGTCCCCACTTAAGTATGGGACACATAATCTAACAGAAACGTTACACATCAGCCGCTTTAAACATAAATATAAAGACTAAAATACCCCTACACAGTCGACATTAACACATATAAAGCCCAAAAAATCTGTTGCCTTTGAACTCCCTGTTTAGCTAGAGAGTCAGCCATTCCATTTGCAGGTCTCCTGATCCATGTAAACAAGGCACGAAGTTCCCTTGCTATGCTTACTATCTCCCTTAGCGGATGTCTGTAGATCCAAGGGACATTATTGCTTGAATTGGTCCAAGATATCACTGTTTTTGAGGCCCCTTCTATCTCCAAGTTCTTAAGATAAGCTTGCTTGGCAATTTTCAACCCTTGTAGCAAAGCTAATAGTTCAGCTTTTAAGGAATCACTTTCCCCTAAAGGTCCTGAGTATGTAGCTAACACTTTGCTTGAGGAATCTCTGATTACTCCACCAATACCTGCCATACCCGGGTTTCCTATAGAGCTCTCATCAAAGTTCAGCTTAATCTTGTTGGGACCTTGGGGCTTCCACTCCATCACTATTCTTTCCTTCTTCTCAGCATTGCATATCACTTCATTCCATTCTCTTACTATACCAGTAATTGAGAGATTTTGAAAGAGCTGGAGTGATTTTACCCAGTGTGCAACTTTTATCTTTACGGCCTCAACAATAAGAACTTTTAGTCACACAGCTTAAACTTTACATCTAACTTGGAAGCAATAAAACATAGTGATATCCCTTGTGTCTGATTTATGTTGATAAATGTCCAGTACACTGAAGCTTCTAGGTATCCATGTCTGACTATTTATAGCTGCTGAAGTCTTATTTCATGATTGGTCTCATCCTTTTTTTTTTTGAAAAAGATAAGGAAAATGTTTCGTTGCTTTCAAACATAAAAGTTCTCATCCATTGAGGAGGGTCAGATCAATGTTTTGAGAACCATAACAGACACCAGAGAAAGGGGATGGTTCCAGTTTTTCCTGGCTTAACTGGGTGGTTTGACCTCAAAACTTCCAAAACTGGTCAATTTTTAATGAACTGGTTTGGGGCTTGGTTCCTGGTCAACTGACTTTCTGATAGTTTCCAAGAATTGGCTGAAGTTTTTGTTACGAGTATTCGAATAAAAACTAAGGCGGGATTTTGGAAAATTTTATTGATATTCAGCTTAACTTTATCAATGCATAATAGAAGCCATTCAAGAACATTTTGTCAATTTTTCCTCTTCATGTGTTTTTGTGCTTGTTCTGTTTATGGAAATCCATGTGGGTGTTTTTCTTTTGTGTAAATTCATGCTTTTGCATTGGTTGTTGAGCTCTGTAGGATGGATATCTAGTATTTTACCTTAATTTTCAATCATTTTATAATTATTTAATTTTCCTTTCTGTTTTTTTACCTGGCAGATATGCATGTATTTGATTGCAAGCCGATGGCAGATCCCTTGCACTTGGTAATAATGCTTGAGGACTGGTATTTTGGTTGTATTTTGTACTAACCCTTTACCACCCTTCTTTGCATTGTGCCATATGCTCATTATGTTATTTTCTCCATCAAGAAATTCTATACAAAACAAAAAAGGATTAGAAGAGCTGAGAGATTTTACCACATCAAAACAGAAAAAACAAAGAGAATATAAGGAAATTACCTTCCAATACAAAACCCAAAGACGTCCAGAAATCAAGTCCTAATTAAGATCGCTCAGCATCCTTATTCAGGATGAAAAACAAATAACTCCGTCAGTAAAGAGCAAATATCAGCAACAAGCCTTCTAAGATTCCTTTCTTTTTCACCAAATATCCTTCTTTTCTGATTAATAATGGCCTGTTGGATTTTATTAGTATTTTCTTTAAAGAATGTAATACAACAAATGTGCCTGCCCAGCACCCTTTTCGGGATATCCTTATAACTGCTAGACATGCTAGCCCTATCTGTACATACTTACGAATACCCTTTTTGGGATATCCGTTCCCAAAATAATTGATTTCTAGTTACAACCGTTTTAGCCAGCCCATCATTCAAGCAATTGGATGATCTTGGAATCCATCTCTAAGTCACTCACAAGTTACAAGTCTTCTACCATTTTACTAATGCTCCTCATCATATGCCTATACTTCTATGAACCTGCATGATTCCTCCTAAGCCACCCATTATTAAATTTAGAGTCTCCCTCCATAAGATTTCTATAATTGAGAGTTTCTGCTAGTCTAAGTCCTTCACTAACTGATAGGAGTTCTGTCCTAGTTGGGTCACCACAAATATTGCCCCCCCCCCCCCCCCCAAAAAAAAAAAAAAAATCCAAGAACATACCAATTTTTTATTTTTTGAAGATAAATAAAAAAGAAATTTTATTGCTAAAAGGAAAAACAGTACATCATCACTAGGTGACAAGATGTCACCCCCACCATATTACAATAATGTAAAACCACAAAAAAGCAAAAAAACAACATTTTAGTATCAACACAGATCTTAGCATTTCTATTAAGAATCCAGAGAAGTCCAAAAATCAGCTCCAAGTCTTTTTTCTGCAGTCATTGAAACTCTGGAAGCAAAAGCACCCAAGCAATAACTGTCAAACTAATAATAGCTACCAACTCTTCCATACTTTTCTTTTTCTCCTCGAAGATCCTTCTATTTCTTTCCTTCCATATTTCCCAGCGAACAGCAAAGGGAATACATGTACAAAGGATCTTAACTTTTACTCCACCTTGGATTCTTGGCAAACAACTGAAAATTTCAGCCGGATCAGCCAAATGGCTCCTGTCCACCTTGAATAACTTGAAGAAATAGGACCAAATTGGATATGAAAATCTGCAACACAGCACACATCTACTTGGAAACTGCAGACCTCTTAAGTTTTAGCCATTGGCATCTCTGAATACCCTCCAATCCAAGATGGAGCATTTAGTGTCTTGTTGTAGATGAGACAGCCTCTATGTGCCAAGAAATACTTGAAAGCCTTTGATGATTCCACCAAATATCCTTTTCCACTCCTTCCAATATTCCTATCATTGGCAAACGGGACCATGCTCCAGAAAATTCATTAAAAGGAAGGTTGGAAGAATTACAACAGGTGTGATAAGAAATCACCCCCAAAAAGCAAAATCAAACACCTCCGGTATACAACCTTACAACGAAAAAAGCCTCAACCTCCAAAATACAGAAGAAAAACTTTGACAATGAGATTAAAATCAAGAAGAGCAAACAGCCCCTCCTGTAGATGCCTCTTTTTTCTTCCAAATTTGACTGCCATTTTCTTCAACTTCTTTGAAAACCTTTCTAGTAAATTCCTTGCCCCTGATAAAATAAATCCCTAATAATTAACTCACCTCCACCACCATGTTAACCACCTCTTTTAAATCTCACTCTGCACAACATGAGTTTCATTCATGACCACTGCCTTATTTAAAGGATTCAGTCGAGACCTCGTCACCTCTTCTTTCTATTTCATCTATAGGGTTTGTTCTGTATTTTGTGATTCCCATTGCCTGACTTAAAAGATCTTTTGAACACCCTCCAGCGTTAAATCCTTCTTTCACCGGCTCCTCACTTTGGGAGGAGCTTGAGAAGGCACATGTGTCAGGAACTTCTCCTTGGCTGATTGGGGGGGGATGGAAGATGGTCAGGGGCATCTAGGTAGTTTGGGCATTTCATCCGAAGGAACAAGTTGGAGGAGCCGGGGTTGATGGGATCCATTTTCACTTGGTCAAATGGCCAAGATGCCGCAATCCTGAGGAGGTTGGACAGATTCTTGGTCAATCAGGAGTGGGAGATATTGTTCGAAAATTTGATTCAGGTGACTTTTGCTTTCTCTATCTCAGACCATAAACCAATTTTATTAAGGGAGTTTGTGAGGCTGAAGGGGCCTAAGCTTTTCAGATTTGAAAGTATGTGGATGGGACAATTTCTTGGCGTTTGTGGAGAAAAGTTGGAACTCATATGGGGTGGAAGGTTCAGCTGGTTTCAGATTTATGAAGAAGTTAAAATTTTTGAAGGAAGATTTAAAAAGATGGAGTGTCCAAATTTTTGGGAATGTTGAGAGGAGAAAAAAAGAGGTTTTGGAAAGGATGGCTAGGCTAGATAGGTTGGAGGAGGAGGAGTATAACTTTCTTCAAGTGGGGAGGTCAGAAAGAGAGAGGAACTGTAAAGGCTAATCCATTTTGAGGAAATTTCTTGGAGGCAAAAGGCGAGGTTTCAATGGCTTAAAGAAGGAGACAGAAACACAGCTTTCTTCCAAGCATGGTAAGGGGAAAAAGGAAAAGGAATACAATTTTCAGGTTGATGGAGAGGGGAAGAATTATTGATGATCAAAAGGATATTGCAGATGAGATTAGAGGCTACTATGAGAGGTTATACAAAGCTTTGCCTCTCCGGAAATGTCATCTCTGGGAGATGGAGTTTGGGAAAGTGGAGGAAGGAGTTAGGGATTGGTTGGAGAGAGGTTTTGAGGAGGAGGAGATATGGGAGGCTGTCAAAAAGATGAAACCCAGATGGTTTTAATATTGGTTTTTACAAAACATGCTAGGATATAATAAAAAAAAGACTTGCTGGTTTTGTTTAAAGAACTTTGGGAAGTTAAACATGTGGAAAGATTGGTCAATGCAACTTTCATTTCCCTTATCCCAAAGGTGGATGGGGCTGTGAGAGTGAGAGGTTTCAGGCCAATCAGTTTAGTTTGCAGTCCATATAAGATTTTAGCTAAGGTGTTGGCGGGAAGGCTAAAGCAAGTGTTACATTCGGTGGTGAGTCCAACTCAGATGGCTTTTGTCCAAGGAAGACAAATTTTGGATGGGATGTTGATTGCATGTGAGTGTATGGATTAAAAAATTAGAGGTGGGGGATAAGGGGTGATATGCAAAATTGATTTAGAAAAAGCTTATGATCATGTGGAGTGGGGACTTTTGGTGGAAGTGATGAGGAGAATGGGCTTTGGGGAGAAATGGTTAATGGAAGAGCTGGATTTTCACATGCATTCATCAGTGTCCTTTTCTGTGCTGGACCTCTGGTTAATGGGGTTAACTGAACTTTTCGAATCTTCTAGGGGACTAAGGCAAGGGGATCCCCTTTCCCCTTTGCTGTTTGTGTTGGTAGTGGAAGTGATGAGCAAGCTGATTGATAAAGGGAGGGAGATGGACTGATTTCAGGTTTCAGGGTTGGGAAGGAAGGGCTTGTTATTTCTCATTTGCAATATGTTGATGACACTTTAATTTTCTTGGGGGTATCTACTAAGCAAGCTATGGTACTAAGAAGTTTTCTTAAGAGCTTTCAGTTGCTCTCAGGTCTTAAGGTTAATTTAAGTAAGAGTATAATGATAGGGGGTAAGTGATGTTCAGCAGTCGGTGCTTGAAGAGTGTGCTAAGGCCATGGGGTGTTTGATTGGGGAGTTTCCATTTTTCTATTTTGGACTTCAATTGGTGCTAGAGCTTCCTCAGCCTCCACTTGGCTACCTGTTTTCGACAGAATTGAGAAGAGGCTTGCAGGGTGGAAAGGGAAGTTTCTATCATTTGCAGGGAAATTGACATTGATAAAAAGTGTCCTTTCAAATTTGGCAGTTTACTATTTACCTTTACTAAAAGCTCCTGCTGCTGTGGTGGGGGAGATCGAAAGGTTGGAGAGAGAATTTTTGTGGAATGCTAGGGCTGAGAGAAAGAAGGTTCATCTGGTCAAGTGGGAGCTGGTGCATAGATCCAAAAAAGATGGGGGTTGAGGGGTGAAGAGGGTGGGTATTTTCAATAAAGCATTATTGGGGAAGTGGGTGTGGAGGTTTGGAAAGGAAAGGGAGGCTCTTTGGAGAAGAGTGGTGGCATGCAAGTATGGGGTGATGAACTTTGGGTGGGACTCAAAGGAGGTGAGACAGGCATATGGAGTCTGTGTATGGAAAGGTATCATGAGTTTTAGCTCTTTGTTGGTTCCTTTCTATATGTAGAGAAGATGGGCTGAATGGCCCATAGGCTGTTTATCCTTCTTTATCATTTATGTTCTTTGCTGTAATGGGCCTTATTCTGGGCCTATTCTTTCTATGCTATGTTCTTTTAATTTCTTGCCCAACTAAGGGCCTCTTTGTAAATTATCAAAGTTTTAACTTAATAAAATTGTGTTAGGGGTGTAAGAGTAGAGATTAAGGTTCGAAACTCTCTTACTTTGAACCCTTATTGCCGCCATCTTCTTCTTCTTCATCTTCTCTTCCTTAGAAGAATGATTTCTGTTGTTTTATTTTGATTTCTGCATCTGTTCTAAACAGTCCTTTATTCTCAAAAGACTGTTTTTCTTCTTGGTATCAGAGTAAGCTCGTTTTTCCCTCTTTTTCACCTTTTTTTTCCCATACACAGTGTGTATGGAGAACTGAACCGTACGGACTGTTAAAGAGACTCGATTCTGCCCGGTTGTTAGTGGTTTCTGGAGAGAAAAGGACTGACTGTGTCGCCTCCTTGGCTGATTCCAGTGTACTGCCCGAAACCCTAGTGTCTGGAGAAATCTGTTTGTGAGCTCCGCAGGGTGTTTGGACTGGGTGCTCAGTGTTTGGAGGTTTTCTGATTTTCTTTCTTGAAGACCGAACCAAGTTGGTTGGTGTTTCGTGTAGTCTACAAGGTGCGGCTTCTGTTTCTATTTCTGTTTCTCCCAGCTTCCGGGTGTGACTCAGATTTGTGGTACTGCTGCATTAAGGTAGGCTTAACACAGTTCTTGTTCCATCTTCATTCAGTGTCTTTTGAAGTTGGTTGAAATCTTTTTTAAGTGTTTAAAGAGATGAACACCTCAGAGATTGAAAACAAGAATGTTGCTGAATTCGGGCAGGTTCCGGGAGCCTCTGTTGACTCTTTATTGACTGTGACCACAGTCAAGCTGGATGGAACTAATTATCTGGCATGGTCACAATCGGTAAAGATTCACATCTGTAGTAGAGGAAAGTGGGGTTTTATCTCCGGGAGTAAAAAGGCTTCGTCAGAAGATGATCCATCTTATGAGAAGTGGATGCAAGAAAATTATACTGTTATTGGGTGGCTTGTGAACTCAATGCAGCCACAGATTAGTCAACACTATTTGTGGATGAATTCAGCAAAGGAAATCCGGGATAGTGTTGCTGAAACCTATTCCCAAAAATTAAATGTGGCTAGAGCTTACAAGTTGAGAAGTGATGTGAAGAATATAAGATAGGGGGAGAAACCTTTAGCTGTATACTTCTCAACACTGAAGTCTTTGTGGCAAGAAATAGATTTGATTATAAGCTGTAACCTGGGACACCACTAATGATGCTGAGACCTACAAAAAACTAGTTGTGAGAAACAGGGTGTTTGAGTTCTTAACTGAACTAAACCCAGAGTATGATATTACAAAACAAAATATTTTATCCAATGATAGTGTCTCACTGTCACAAGCATATGCCTTGGTAAGTAGTGAATAGAGCAGAAGGATTGTCCAGGTTCAAGGGGTTGGTCTAAATGATCACTTTGCTAATATGGGAGTGAAACCCAAAGGGGTTGCAGGGACTCCAAGAGGCTTAGGGAAGAAAGAGGTTGTCTGAGTATTGTAAAAGGCCAAAACACACTACATACCAAGTGCTGGAAATTAATCCTGAGCTTCTACCTCTTTGGTTTTAGAAGAGGCGTGATAATAAAAAGGCAGGGAGTGCTAATGTTGCTGTTGGTCCAGATAGTGACAAGTACCAAACTGAAGAGATGACAACTAGTGTGCAGTTAGCAGCCATGAAAGCAGAATATGAGAATTTTTGGGAGGATGATCAGTCACCTAGAGGGTGTGACTTCTTCTTCCAACCCTTCAGAAAATTCAACCTCTTCTACATTTGCTCATTCAGGTATACGGGCTTCTGCCAATCATGCAACCATTTCAGGTAATTGTAGGATCCCTTGGATTAATGATTCAGGTGCTTCTGATCATATGACCAACCTTTCTACCTTGTTTGTTTCATATGATTTACTTCCTGGACGTGACAATCACCCTAGCCGATGGTTCTCTTGCCTCTATCTCCGACAAGGGAACCATCAAGGCTATAGATTCCTTGATCCTTCTTTCTGCTCTTCATGTACCTAAACTAAATGCAAACTTGTTAGCTGTAAGTAGTCTAAGTCATTAAATTGTGTAACCTTCTTCCCTTCCTAATGTGTTTTTCAGGATCTGGAGTCTTAGAAGGTGATTGGGAGTGGTCGTGAGGCGAATGGAATATACCTACTTGATACTTCGGGATAGTGCCTTGAACAACCTAGAAAAACTGCTTTTGGGTCTATATCTACAGAGTCTATCAGTCGAGTCATGTTATGTCATTTTCGTTTGGGTGATCTTTCTTTTTCTGCATTGAGTCATTTATTCCCTGAACTGTTTAAGGAAATTAGTTTGTCCAGTCTTCATTGTGAGTCTTGTGAACTGTCAAAGCATTGTAGAAAGAGTTACCCCTTGAGTAATAAAAGATCTTCTTCTCCTTTTAATATTGTGCACTCTGATGTGTGGGGGTCTTACCACTTACCCTCTATGGGTGGCTACAAATATTTTATCTTGTTCATTGATGACTTTTCTCTGTTTACTTGGATATTCCTGATGAAATCCCGTGATGAAGTTCCCAAACTTGTGAGGCAATTCCATGAATTTGTCGTAACCCAGTTTGATACTAGGATTAAAATTTTTATATCTGACAATGCAAAAGAATATTTTGAGAAGAACTTGTCTTGCTATCTCACTGACTTGGGGGTTATTCATCAAAGCTCCTGTGTTAGGACCCCGGAACAGAATGGAGTTGCTGAAAGAAAAAATAGACATATTGTTGAAGTTGCAAGAAGTATACTGTTTGCCTCACATGTTCCTACAAAGTTTTGGGGTGATGTTGTTCTCACTGCTACCTACCTCATAAACCGTATGCCATCTAGGGTTTTGGGGTTTAAGTCTTCTTTCAGTCTCCTTCATCCAGATAATGAGCTTTTTTCTATTCCTCTTCATGTCTTTGGCTGCACATATTATGTACATATCCCTTGTGTCCAACGACATAAATTTGAGCCAAAAGCCCACAAGTGTATATTCCTTGGTTATTCCCCCACATAGAAGGGTTATTGTTGCTTTGGTCCAAAGACTAGTACTCGATATGTTACAATGGATGCCACCTTTGATGAGCTTTCTTCCTTCTATGGTTCCTCTATGGAGGGACATTGTCCAAAGGGGGAGGATTTGTCACAGGCCTTTGCTCTTCCTCTTCCTGTCCCAGTTGAGTCTTTTACTGAGTCTCTTCCTCCAAATGAATCAAGGGAGGGTCAATCATTCCACTCTTTCTGTCCCAATGTTCCTCCCCCTTTACCTCCTCGTCCTCTTTTTAATCCCAGGATGTATCAAAGGCAAAGATCCAGAAATGAGCAGGTTGTTTCCCCTACAACACATGAGCCTCATGCACTTCTAGTTACAGATGAGACAACAGGTACTGTTTCAGCCTCTTTGGAACCATCATTCCCAGACCTTGATATCCCCATTGCTATTAGGAAAGGAAAAAGGAAGTGTACTGCACATTGCATTTCCAAACATCTTTCTTATAGTCTGCTTTCTCCTTCATATTTTGCCTACCTTTCTTCTGTTGCCTTAACCTGATTCCTAGGTCTGTGTCATAAGCTTTTAATATTCCAGAATGGAGGGATGCTATGAGATCCGAAACTGATGCTCTGCTCAAGAATGACACTTGGGAAGTGGTTGATTTGCATGAAGGGAAGGATCCAGTTGGCTATAAGTGGGTCTTTACCATCAAATATCATGCTGCTGGTACCATTGAGAGGTACAAGGCTAGGCTGGTTGCAAAAGGTTATACACAAACATATGGGATTGATTATCTAGAGACCTTTGCCCCTGTTGCCAAGATGACTTCTATGAGAGTTCTTCTATCTTTGGCTGCCCACTCAGACTGGCCACTTTATCATCTGGATGTAAAGAATGCATTTCTGAATGGAGAATTACATGAGGAGGTTTATATGTCTCTTCCTTTAGGGATGTTGAAACAAATATGGAAGGAAAGGTATGCAAGCTGAAGAGCTCTCTTTATGGACTAAAACGAGCATGGTTTGAGAAGTTTAGGGCTGCCCTTGTTAACTTTGGCTATGTATAGACACAGTCTGATCATACTCTCTTTGTGAAGAGAGGATTTCTTGCAGTTTACTTGATTGTGTATGTTGATGATATTGTTGTGACTGGTAATGATTTTTCAGGAATTAATGATCTCAAATCTTTTTTCACACAGAGTTTGAGATCAAAGATCTGGGGGAATTGAGATACTTCCTTGGCATAGAAGTTGCTAGATCCAAGGATGGGATTCTTATCCCTTAGAGGAAGTATGTTCTTGATTTGCTCTCTGAAACAGGTAAGATGGGTGCTAGACCAGTTGCTACTCCTATTGATATGAGTCATAAACTCTCTGCTTCAGATGGAATATTGTTAGAAGACAAAGGAGTCTTCCAGAGACTCCTTGGAAAACTTCTTTATCTATGCATGACTCGGCTAGACATTGCATATGCTGTCAGTTGTATCAGCCAATTCATGCATGCTCCCCCGGGATACTCATATGGCAGCAGCAAAGCGAATTCTATGTTATTTGAAGGGCTCCCCTGGAAAGGGAATTCTATTTGCCAAGCATGGCCATATGAAACTTGAAGCCTATACAGATGCTGACTGGGCTGGAAACATTGATGATAGAAGATCTACTTTTGGGTGCTGCAGCTTGGTGGCAAGTAATATTGTCTCTTGGAGAAGCAAGAAACAATCTGTTGTTGCTCGATCTTCAGCAAAAGCAGAATATAGAGCCATGACACATGAAGTTTCTGAACTATTGTGGTTAAAATCATTGATGGAGGAACTGGGGATTGAGCATGATAAGCCAATGATGTTATACTGTGATAATCGGGCCGCCATCAACATTGCTCACAACCCAGTACAACATGACAAAACTAAGCATATTGAAGTTGGCAGACACTTCATTCGAGAAAGAGTGGCGTCTGGTGAAGTACGTCTACCTTTCATCACCTCTGAAGGACAGTTAGCAGATTTCCTCACCAAGAGCATTCCCAAGGCTAAACTTCAGCATGATACTGGTAAGCTTGGCATGATTGACATCTATGCTCATCTTGAGGGGGAGTGTAGAGAAGATGGGCCGAATGGCCCATAGGCTGTTTATCCTTTATCTTTTATGTTCTTTGCTGTAATGGGCCTTATTTTGGGCCTATTCTTTCTATGTTATGTTCTTTTAATTTCTTGCCCAACTAAGGGCCTCTTTGTAAATTATCAAAGTTTAACTTAATAAAATTGTGTTAGGGGTGTAAGAGTAGAGATTAAGGTTCGAAACTTTCTTACTTTGAACCCTTATTGCCGCCATCTTCTTCTTCATCTTCTCTTCCTAGAAGAATGATTTCTATTGTTTTATTTTGATTTTTGCATCTGTTCTAAACAGTCCTTTATTCTCAAAAGACTGTTTTTGGGAAGATGATTGGTTGGGGGTGGGGAAATTTGCTGATTTATGTCCAAGGTTATATAATCTGGCAAGAAAGAAGTGCCAATTTCAGATTGCTATGAAGTAGTTAATGGTTTTGTGGTTTGGAAACCAAATTTTAGACGACCTTTATTTGATTGGGAGGTAGAGGAGTGTGTGGAGTTGCTTTCAAAACTTCAGACCTTAGAGATCATTCCTTCAGTTACAGATGTTAGATTATGGAAAGAGTGTAAGGATGAGAAGTTCTCTGTCAAGTCCTTGTACTCGGCACTGGTCAGAAATCAGATGGTGGCTGATCCAGTTAAAGGTGTTTTGGGGAAACCTGTACCTCCAAGCGTTGAAGCTTTTGCTTGGTTGATTGTAAGAGGATGCATTCTTACACAGGACATCTTGAAACTCAGAGGGCTTCAGTTTCCAAGTAGATGTGTGCTATGTTGTGCTGCTAAGGAAGATGTGTCTCATATTTTGCTCCATTGTAACTTTTCATACCCAATATGGTCCTATTTTTTCAAGTTATTCAAGATGGTCAGGAGTACTTTGGCTGATCCGACTGAGATTTTTAGCAGCTGGCCAAGAATTCAAGGTGGAGTCGACGTTACGATCATATGGACATGTATTCCTTTTGCTGTATACTGGGAAATATGGAAGGAAAGAAACAGAAGGTGCTTTGAGGGGAAAGAAAAAAGAATGGAACAGTTGGTAACTATTATTAGTTCAACAGTTACTAGCTGGGTGTTACTACTTCCAGAGTTTCAAGGACTGCGGAAAAGGGACTTTGGAGCTGAATTTTGGTCTAATCTGAAATCTTGAGAGTTGTGTTGAGTTGTGTATTATTTCTACGAGTTTGTTTTTTGTTTTGTGGCTTTATTGATGTACGCCAGAGGGGGTAACATCTTGTCACCTAGTTATGTTGTATTGTTTTTTCCTTTTAGCAATAAAATTTCTTTTTTATTTATCTTCAAAAAAATGAGAAGTAGAAACTACTTGACCCTCATCAACAAGCTTAAACTCTTTCGACTCACCTCCTTGACCATGCTTGACATCACTTAATTTGTCTTTCACGAACTCCTTTTAGATGAGAAAAGATCTTTGTAACATGAACTAACTGACCATTGTTTGGGTCCTTCATTTTTTTGGACAAATCAAAGTTTTGAAATTTTCTTTACCCCCTTTTGAATCCTCAAACTTACAGCAATGAAAAGAAGAAAATTAGATTTCTGACAAGAGATATGGGAAGTATCTTTTAATTGGATTAAGCATTGTGCTAACTCCTTAGTAGGGGTGGATTCGAGCTGAGCTGAGCCAAATAGTACTGGGCTTGAGCTCAGCTCGAGACTATTCTATAAGGCTCGTGCTCGGTTCGAGCCAGAACCTTGAGCTCGAGCTCGGCTCGTTTCGTTTTATATTTTATAAAAATAAAAATTATATATAATTTTTTTTTTATTTTATATTTAAAAAATTAAGAATTATAATAATTAGTAATTATAATATTTTTATTATATATATATATATATATATTCGAGCCGGCTTGCGAGCCTCATGAGTCAAGCTCTAGTAGGCTCGAGCTTGGCTCATTTAGTAATCGAGCCACTGAATTAGGCTCGAGCTCGGCTGAAACCGAGCCGAGCTCGAACAGTTCGTGAAAAGCTCAGCTCGTTGCACCCCTACTCCTTAGTTGATGCAAAGATTTTATCTCTTATTGTCTTACTTTGTACTGTTGTATTTCTTAGTGATTTAAAAGGCGTGCCTAAGCGCACAGGCGAGGTGCATTTCAGGGTAGGCGCCTCGCCCAAGTCCTAGGCGCAACCTTTTCAAAAGGTGTGCACCTTGCACCTCAGCCCAGGCGTGCGCCTTTTGAAACTTTGATGCTTTTTTGTGTCTAGCAGCTGGGTTGGGGGCTCCGCCCCTAGACCCTCGTGCCACGTTGGTAATGTTGTTCATTCATTCATCCTAATAAAATTATCTTCTTAAAACGCAATAAAAACTATAAAATCATTATTTTTGTGTGAGAACAAAGAATTTAAGACCTAACGTGGACTTGTTTGGGCTTGGCTTGAGGGGCATGGCACAAAGGCGGCTCGTAGAATCAAGAATATAATATGTTTTACATCGCATTAGCTACTTGAAGTAATATAATTGAGAAAAAAAGAGATTGTGGGTTTTATATGCTTGAAAATGTTTTATATATTTGATTTTATTTTTAAATTCCCATTTGAATATGCTTTACATGTTATATTTATGTATTTTAATATTAGTTAATAGGTTTTTAAAACATTTATTTTAAAATTTAAGTTTATATTTTTATTAATATTATGTTTAATAATTTTTTGTTTTTTGGATTTTTTTGCCATTTTTTTTATTTTTTTATTTTTTAGCTTTTTTTATTTTTTGTGCCTTGCTTAAAAAGGCGTGCGCCTTGCCTTGCGCCTTAGGCACAAATTGACCCTTGCGTATTTTTGTGCCTTGTGCTTTTAAAACACTGGTATTTCTATACCATGTACACTCCTTAATTAATCATTAATAAGTCTATGCAGTTATTGATTGAAAAAAAAAAGACCCTCAACCTTGCCACCCTTCATCCTTCTTTCCAATTCATAGCCCAACCTTCCAACAAATGTTTCATAAAACTCTCTTGATTCCCCCAATTCTGAATCTAAAACCTCAACCTCAGTCTGAAGATTCCACCATGCAATGTTCAAAATTTCGATATGTATCGGGCCATACCAGCTGATACGTATCGTATTGGGGGCTTCTCGATACCCCCCTACAGTGTGTGTTTTGGGTCAGACCATGGTTCAGGGGGTTGATGGGGACCTTAAGCTGACCCCTCTGAACCAGATTGAAAAAAAAATCTAAATAAATGGAAAAGCGAGCCTCGATACAAGCCGATTTGCCAGGGTGTATCGGCCTGTATTGATATTTTGAACCTTGCCACCATGTCCTCACCACTAACTGATTTCTCCCTTCTGACACTTCATATGAGAAAATCTGAAAAACCCCCATCTCAACTGACAAATTGGATGAACGTTTCCTTGCCCCTTCTCCATCCCAACTCCTACCTTTTGGGAATCACCAATTCCACCCTTAGCACTTAGACTCACCAAACTCTCTGCCACCAGGCTCCTAGATTCTGGAGGAGCTGGAACCACAGCTGAGCCCAACACAACTGCCATCACCCCACTTAGGTCAAACGAAGTGTTACCCCCCCCCCCATCGCTGAGAAAGAGATGTTATTCACAAAAACTTCAGGAAGCCCACCATTAGTCATGGGTATTGAGCTTACCTCGTCCAACATCAAGACTGTTGACAACTTGACTCATTTGGCTTCCATGACAAGAAGCCCCAACAAAATCATTACCACAACCTTGCTCCTTTGCATCCATCTGAAGACCCTGTCGTTCACCTCTTCCCATCACCAGAGGAATTTCAACCTTGCCAACAACAAATGACAATCCAGTGCCACCATTGAAACCCAACAAATGATCTTTGACATACCTGCTCAAACCCAACAAAAATTCTTGCCTTTTTTTTGATCAGTAACAATCAGAAATTTCATTAATTATGTGTAGAAACAATGATATACAGACAACAATGTGCCACAACACCCCACAATAATCAGTTAACCCTAGATTAGCATTCCTTTGTTTTCTTTTTTACAATATCTCATCTTAGGAAATCAATTCCTAGTACAAATGATCTCTCTCTCTCTCTCTCTCCCCCTCCCTTGCTCCGTCTCTCTCTCCCAATTCATTGTGGCCTATGTCTAATAAAAGCTTTATCAGTTACCAATCAAGACATAAAAGATATCCTTTGAAAGTGCTTTATTTTGATTGATTGAGCTTTTCATTGCATTCTGTTTTGAAGTTAGGTAATTTCATCACTAAATTCCTTTTTACATCATGTGCACTTATAATTCTTAGTTTTGATATTAACTATGAAGGTTTGTTGCAATGCTTGTAAGAAACCAGTCAAGGCCAGTCAATATGCAGCTCATGCAGGTTGGGGTTTTAGTATCTTTATCATAATTCTTCTTTTTTTTTTCTTTTATTTGTCAAGGTCTGCCAATAGGCACATTGGAGGGTTGTGTAGCGATGTCATTGTTTGCATATTGTTTTTTTATGAATTGTTTTCTTAATTGCTCTGACAAAATCAGTTACTGAACACTTTGTAGGTGTTAATATTCCTCCAGTTTATCTTTTGTATTTACCTATAAGATCTGGAGCATACTTCCTGTGGATATGGGCATGACTGTTGCTGGTTGACTTGGACATGGATGTTGGAAATGAAATCCTTAGGCTGTTTGGTAATGGCTGAAGTGACTAAGTGAACGACTTATTGCTTTGTCTTTTAGTGGATAAAATTATTAAATAATGGAATATTCTAAGGTATAATAATCAATCCCACTTGAGTTTCAGCCATCAAGGAGCACACAATCTTATTAGTAACTTATCCACTAAAAGATAAATCGACAAATCTCAGTTCAGCCACCTCAGTTGTTATCAAACAACTCCTTAGTATTTTGTTAGTGTATTTTAATTTAGTCACTACATTTGTAACTTATGTATTTAGGGATGTGCTGTTTATGTACTTACATTTGCTATTTTTATTGTCACTATTTCTCCCCATTTATAGGAACAATGGTGATATGTAAATACATAACATCAGAAAACAAATTTTGGATCCATGCTTGGGGGCAACTATGAAAGCAATCTTTTTACTGATGAAATTAATAAAGAAGTTTAGGGAACAGAGGAAAAATCTCTCCACTCCATGTTTATTGGTTTAGAAAAAAAATTCATGATAGGGTTCCTAGAGAAGTCATTTGGTGGCTTTTGGGAAAGAATGAGGCTTTAAGTGGGTATGTTGATATTATTAGGGATATACATGAAGGCACAGTAATTGGTGTGAGAACTAAGGAAGGGGAGATGATAGATTTTCCAACCGCTATGGGTTTACACCAACTATCAACTACTATCAACACTTGGTCTTATATTTTTACATTAGTTATGGATGTACTAACTAGACATTTGCAGGAGCTTCAATGGTGTATGTTGTTTTTTGTTGATATAGTATTGATATATTATAGATGGGTTGAATTTGAACTTTAGCATATCATCATTATTGTTGAGTGGTCCGATTTGTTTTTATTTAGTTAGGAAGTTGTTGGGCCTTAGGCCCATTAGTTTATGTTTTTTTAAGTTGTGACTGTTCAGCTTTTAGTGGCCGCCCTACTAAGGGCATCCTTGTAATATCTCATCTTAAGTTAAATATAAATATAATGAGAGGTAGGCGGCTAGGGTTAATTTTCACAATCCTGGTTGACCTCCTACTCTTTTCTTCTTTTTCTTCCTTCTCTACTGCTGAAATCTTCATCTTCCCCCTCTTTCCTTTCACAAGAAACTTGACTGAATCAACAAATAGTGATTTCTACTTGGTATCAGAGTAGGTCGAAGGTTCTTGAAGTTGTTCTCTTATGCAGCCCTAGATCGGGCGACTGCATGGTGATTTAAGAGGCTGATCGAAGCTCTCAGGTAAGCCCAATTTTTGGATTTTTTTGATAGATCTGTGCACCCTGTAGCTGGTTTAGGGTTTCTCATCAAAATCAGAAAAACTGGAGAAAGGGGAAGATTCTTATTTTTGTTGGACTCTCATTTTTGACCTAGGAAGTGGCGCCCTATTTTTTTTAGGGTTCCTTGGAATTTTTTGTAAGGGGTGATTCAAGTCCTGTTTGGCTTGGTGGCTTCTAGAGAGGGCGGCTGCTTCTTCTCTCTCTTCTCCTGTCCCACAGAAAAGGAATCTTTTGTGGGAAGAAAGTCCAGGACACCAAGAAGGTGTTGTTGGTTCTAAAAGGTGTATTGTTTGATCTTGCTGCAAATTTTAGTTATTTCCTTTACCTTTTTTGAGAAGCATGGAGGGCCACGGAGTTGAAAATAAGCCCAAGAGTGAAATGGGACCAGTGGGAGGAGGTGTTGGAGACCCTTTTGAGGCTGTGATCATTACTACAGTTAGGTTGGATGGTGCAAATTACTTGGAATGGTCACAATCTGCAAAGATGGCCATTGGTGCTCGTGGGAAATTAGGGTATATCACTAGTGAAGAGGTGAAACCCGAAACTAACAACTCCCGGTGGGTACAGGAGAATTATATGGTGATGACTTGGTTGTGTAATTCCACGTTGCCACATATAAGTAAACATTTTTTATGGGCAAATACAGCTAAGGAGATATGGGATGGGGTTGCAGAAACCTATTCACAAAGGGAGAATGTTGCTAGGGCATATCAATTGAGAAATCAGATTATTGTTACAAGGCAGGGAGATAGATTTGTTGCAGCCTATTTTTCAGTCATTAAAACCCTGTGGTAGGAGATTGACCATTTAGAGACATTTGCTTGGGAAACCACTAAGGATGCAACTACCTATCAGAAACATCTAGAGAAGTATAGGGTGTTTGAATTCCTTGTTGGCCTTAATCTTGAGTATGATATTGCACGACCATTTTCTTTCTAGGGACAATGTCACTCTCTCCCAAGCATATGCCTTTGTGTCAGGGGAGGAGTGCAGGAGAGATGTAATGTTGAAAAACCTTATTTCTGATCAGTCTGCCATGGTAAGTGCTGTGAAACCTAAACAAAGTGGCAGTGAAATCAAGAAGGAAGATAAAAGAGATTTGATCTGTGACTACTGTAAAAAGCCTAAACATACAAGAGATACTTGCTAGAAGCTTCACCCACATCTTGTTCCGACTAGATTGAAAAATAAGAAGGGAAATGCGCACATGGCAGTTGCTGGTGACACTCCGGCCCCTCCTACTACAGCTGCTCTAGAGTCTATTGCAACTGCTGCAGTAAGGGCCGAACTTGAAAGGTATGGGCTACTTTTGAACCAGCGGGATACAACCAGTTTCATTTCAGCCGAAAGCGGACAGCAAGGTACAGGTGGCACTGGTGGAGTCCACTCTACCTCCTTTGCTCACACAGGTAGTTTGCGCGTCACTGCAAATTATGTTTCCACTCTACCTCCTTGGATTATAGATTCTGGAGCCTCAGAGCACATGACCCATAGCTCCACTATTTTTTCTTCTTACCAGCTCTGTTCTGGCAGAGATAGGGTCTCCACAGATGATGGACCCCATGTTCCTATTGTTGGGAAGGGATCTGTCAAGATTAGTGATTCTATTTGTCTACCCTCTGTCCTCCTTGTTCCCAGATTGAGCACTAATTTGTTAT
Source organism: Nelumbo lutea (assembly GCF_056320005.1). NCBI lineage: Eukaryota > Viridiplantae > Streptophyta > Magnoliopsida > Proteales > Nelumbonaceae > Nelumbo > Nelumbo lutea. Next base: position 105,241,011 of record NC_142686.1, read on the forward strand.
CTGTTAGTAGTTTGACTAAGAACCTGAACTGTTCAGTAATTTTCTCTCCTGGTTGTATTTTGCAGGATCTGGATTCAAAGAGGACGATTGGGAGTGGTGGTGAAGTGAATGGAATCTACCTCCTGGATGTACTTCCTCCTCATCAGAGTCATCATGTCAGTAGGGATGGTGAGTCAGGATCTGTGAGTCAAATTATGCTTTGGCATAATCGTTTAGGTCATTTACCTTTTTCTTCTTTGAGTTTGTTAGTCTGTCAAGTCTGGAGTGTGAAGGTTGTCAACTTGGAAAGCATTGTAGACATTCATTTAAACCTAGTAATAAAAGATGTTCTTCTTCTTTTGATGTTTTTCATTCGGATGTGTGGGGCCCTTACCATGCTCCTTCTATGGGAGGCTATCGCTATTTTCTCTTATTTGTGGATGATTTCTCACGATACTCTTGGAATTACCTGATGAAATCCCGCGATGAGGTACCATCCTTGGTGAGGCAATTTCATCAGATGGTACTAACACAGTTTGGAACAAGAATAAAGGTGTTCAGATCTAACAATGCCTCATATCTATTAGAATATGGTGTTGTCCATCAGAGCAGTTGCCCCGACAGTCCATAGCAGAATGGTGTTGCAAAAAGGAAGAACAGACACATTGTTGAGACTGCAAGAAGCATGATGATCACATCTACAGTTCCGGTTCGGTTTTGGGGTGATGTAGTTCTCACAGCAATATATCTGATTAACAGGGTGCCCTCTCATATACTTGGATTCAACACCCCTTTCAGTCTCTTTTTTCCTTAGGGGGAGATGTTTCATATTCCTCTCAGGGTGTTTGGGTGTGTCTGCTTTGCACATATCCTTGGTCCTCACCGCTCAAAGCTTGATCCCAAGGCAAAGACGTGTGTCTTCCTTGGATATGCAGAGAATCAGAAAGGGTTCTGTTGCTATAATCTAGACTCTAGGAGTCGATATATTACCATGGATGTCACCTTTTTTGAATCCACATACTTCTACTCAAAGAATCCTTCTCAGAGGGAGTGTTTTGGGGAAGTGAGTCAGCAATCTATTCCTCTCCCAGTTCCAGTCTTTGTGTCTACTACTGTGCTTGACCACCACCCTGTGGCACCTACCTTGCCACCTCCTCTGCGTTCTATTTCTCAACATTACTCATGACAGAGACTTCACAAGGCGGTTGATTCTACTACAGCAAAACTCACACCACTTCCTATCGATTCCTTAGAGACTCCAGATTCGGCTGACATGGATTCAGGTATTCCTCTTGGTCCCGCTACTGTTTCAGTTCCCATTGATCCTACTAACTCTGTTACAGATAACCTTGATCTTCCTATTGCTCTTCGAAAAGGGAAGAGAAAGTGTATTGCTCATTGTATTTCATAGTACTTATCCTACAGTGGACTTTCTCCTTCCTATCGTGCTTTTCTCTCCTCTCTTGATTTAGTGTCTATACCCAAGGGTGTTAGTGAGACTCTCTCCAAACCTGAGTGGAAGATATCTATGCAGGAAGAGATGGAAGCTTTGATTAAGAATCAGACATGGGACATTGTGGACCTACCAAAAGGCAAGGAGACAGTTGGATGCAGATGGGTTTACACAGTAAAATATAAGGCAGATGGAAGTATAGAAAGGTACAAGGCAAGGCTTATTGCAAAAGGGTACAGACAGACCTATGGCATTGATTACTTAGAGACCTTTGCGCCAGTTGCAAAGATGACCTCCATTCGGATACTTCTTTCTCTTACTGCCTCATACTCTTGGCCTTTGTTTCAACTTGATGTGAATAATGCTTTCCTAAATGGGGATCTGCAAGAAGAAATGTATATGGATCTTCCTGTTGGTTTTTACAATGATACTGAAAAGGGAAAGGTATGCAGACTTAAGAAGTCACTCTGTGGCTTGAAAGGCCTTGATTGCTTTTGGCTACACTCAGACTCAATATGATCACACTTTGTTTGTGAAGCGCAGGGGATCTTTGGTGTCAGTCCTAATTGTTTATGTGGATGATATTGTTGTCACCGAGAATGATCTGAGTGAGATTGATAGTCTGAAAAGGAACCTACATAAAGAATTTGAAATTAAGGATCTTGGAGAACTGAGATACTTCTTAGGCATTGAAGTTGCAAGATCGAAACATGGAATTTTTATCTCTTAAAGGAAGTATGTTTTGGACCTTCTTCAAGAGACAGGGAAGCTTGGAACAAAGGCTATCAGCACCCCTATTGATCAGAACCATAAAATCAATGAATCAGAAGGTGAACCCGTAAAGGACATTGGGAGATATCAAAGACATCTCCTATGCAGTGAGTGTAGTAAGTCAATACATGCATGCTCCACGATTCTAGCATTGGGAGGCAGTTGACAAGATTCTTGCTTATCTGCAGGGACACCCGGGCAGAGACATATTGTTTACTGATCATGGACAGTTGAAACTAGAGGCTTATACAGATGCAGATTGGGCAGGATGCCTTGATGACAGGAGATCAACTTCAAGAGTGTGCACCCTAGTTGGGGGTAACCTAGTCTCATGGAAGAGTAAGAAATAAACAGTGGTGGCAAGATCAAGTGCTGAAGCCGAATATAGGGCCATGGCACATGGAGTTTCAGAACTTCTCTGGATCCATTCTCTGTTAGAAGAAATTGGTGTACAGGCAGAAGAACCCATGATGCTATACTGTGATAACCAGGCAGCAATTAACATTGCCCATAACCTAGTCCAGCATGACCGAACTAAGCACATTGAAGTGGATAGACATTTTATCAGAGAAAGGGTAACTTCTGGAGAAGTTTGTCTTCCATACATTGCTTTTGATCTGCAGCTCGCTGATGTTTTCACAAAAGGTGTTGCAAAGAACAAGCTGGAGCATGATTTACGCAAGTTGGGAATGTGTGACATTTACTCCCAACTTGTGGGGGAGCGTTGAGTGGTCCGATTTGTTTTTATTTAGTTAGGAAGTCGTTGGGCCTTAGGCCTATTAGTTTATGTTTTTTTTAAGTTGTGACTGTTCAGCTTTTAGTAGCCGCCCTACTAAGGGCATCCTTGTAATATCTCATCTTTAAGTTAAATATAAATATAATGAGAGGTAGGCGGCTAGGGTTAATTTTCACAATCCTGGTTGACCTCCTACTCTTTTCTTCTTCTCCTTCCTTCTCTACTGCTGAAATCTTCATCTTCCCCCTCTTTCCTTTTACAAGAAACTTGACTGAATCAGTAAATAGTGATTTCTACTATTATCTTTATCATTTTTATGCTTTCAATTGGGATCTAATCCATTTTTCTCCTTGGTATGCTAATTGCTTATGCCAGTATTGCTTCTATAGACATATTGACAATAATGTCAAATTTGATGCAGACATTACATTTGAGAACACATTTAGCCTAACCAAAATATGATAATGCATGTATGCTTGTGGTGGCTGGATGGAGTGCATGCATATCTGGATAACAATTATTACTACTTAGTACTAAATAAACTTGGTAACAGCCTCCATTGCAACCTGGGTGACCAGGGTTCAAATCTTGGAAACAGCCTCTCTGTATTTGCAGGGGTAAGGCTATCTACATGTGTCCCTCCCCAGACCCCACATTGGTGGGAGCCTCATGCACTGGGCTGCCCTTCTAGTAGTAATAAACTTGTTTAGTAATGATATGGACATATTCGGATTCATAACTCAAATATAGTGAATTTTATCAATGCATACATAATTTACATATCTACATAGTTACATACATGAATACATGCAGAATATATAAGAAGACAGAGATATAACTTTAGATGCATTTCATATTTAAATCATAGATGAATGCAACCTACAATGTGGACAGATTCGAGATATCTAGTGTTTCTGTTGATGAAATTGTTTCAGTCTTGAGGCTTTCCTCTTATGTTTTTGTCCTTCAATTAGATTTTCATTGTGGTGCCAAATAAACTTAAACTTTTTTATCTGATATGGTGCTTTACTGGAAGTGTTCTATTTTCTATTTTTATTTTTCAGAACTCTGTAAATCATTCAGTTCTACAGAAGAAAATGGTTTGGAGCTTGATGGTGATACTGGGCATAAAAAACCTCCACGGAAGGGGAGGAAAAAGTTACAAACATCTCAGGATAGTATGCTCTATTTCTCATCTTCTGTATTCTCTTATTAATTTCTTTTTTTTTGTAAAGTAATTTTAGTGGGTTATACTTTTTAGCTAGTCTGAGACCTTGCAATAGAGCCAACAGTTCAGCCTTCAAAGAGTTTCCCCTCCCAGTTGTCCCTGAAAACATTTCCATAATCCTCCTTTCTTAGTTAAGCTTTTTTCCTTGTTTTGCTAGGTTAAATAAAGAAATATTTGAATAGCAATAGATTCGTTGTTTTTGATATCTCTCTTCAAGTAGTTATCTTCATGTTGTTGAGATTTTTTTACCTTCTTAATGGGTGATTGAGTCAGATTGCCCATTCATTATGAAACTTTCATGGGATTATTTGCAAAATTACTAAAGGTGCCTTGTCATCTCCTAGACCAAGCTACAACAGTAGGGGAGCAAGAAAGGTCTGAGTCTGTAGATGCCGATGAAAATGCTGCATCTGAATCCAATTTGGATGACCAAACTGGAATAACCTACTCCTCCAAGGAGGCAAAAAGTAATTAATTTCTGCTTCTCTGTCTCTTTTCCCACATGATCCTACTCAGTTCATATTACTTTAATATGTGAACCTTTTCATTCACAGGGTGCTTATTAAGATTTTGGTTGTTGTAAGGTTATTTATTATGTGGAATTGTGGATCTTGATAGCCGATGTTATATGGATCTTGATATTTGCTTAGATGAGGATGGTGTTTGGAATTTGACACATTATGCTAGCAAAATGTGCTTGTGATATTTATTGACACATTTCCTAACATTTTGGTATACTAAAGGTTATAATTTGACACTTGTGTCAATGGAACTCTCATATTTTAATGATTGAGTTTATGGAAATAATATTTTAATGATGGAGTCTATTATTATTTGCAGTTTTCTGGTTAACAACAGACATTTGTTGTCGCTGTTCTTCTTAATAGAAATTTTCATAGTATATTGCCCATTGTTTCATGTCTTGTTCTTCTAGACTCATCCAAGAGAATAAACGAATACAATAGCATAGTTGCATAAAATAATTCATACTTAAAAACTAGCTTTTGTATTAAATGAAAAGTGGAATGCTATTACTACATGCATTAGGTTGGTATAGTGGTTGTGTTAATCCATTAGAGTTATGACATTCTTGTTGTTCTTCCTGCCTTTTATTAAATGAAAAAGATTTCACCCCCTATGTTGAAAAGGATTATAACCTCCTCCTTTGAAGAATCTGCCTCTCTGATAAAGCTACTATAAGCCAAAACTGTGTTTTTTCATCCAATTTGTAATGAAACTCTCAATTTGTAGGGCCCTTAGTCATCCTGAGCAAGAAGAAAAAAAGGCAAGTTCAATGAGTGGGAAGAACACTAGGATGGCCCATTGGCCCCTGGTGTTAAGGTGGAAGCTTTAATGTGATTGGGTTTATTAATGAGATAAATAAGCACATTGAGGTAGATAGACACTTTATACGGGAGAAAGTGGCTTCAGGAGAGGTGTGTCTACCTTTCATTGCATCAGAAGAGCAGCTAGCAGATTTTGTAACTAAGGTCCCATAGGCAAAGCTTCAATATTATGTAAGCAAGCTGGGCATGATTGACATCTATGCTCAGCTTGAGGGGGAGTGTAGTGAGAATGGGCCAAATGAGCCTTAGTGTTCTTTGTTTCTTTTAAGTACTATTTAAAGGTTATCTTTCTTAGTTATGGGCCTTCTTTTATTTTCTTTAATTATTTCTTTAGTGCTGGCCGCCCCATTAAGGGCATCCAAGTAATTGTACTCAGACTTAGAATTATTAATAAAAGTGATGAAAGGAGGCTAGAGAGAGAGGTTTGGATTCTTCTTTTCTCTCTTCCCTTCTTTTTTTCTTCCACAACCTGTTGCTGAAACTTCCTTCTTTCTCTTTCTCTCTTTTCTTCTTTTCTTGCATTATCTGAATTACTGTATATGTAATTTTCAACTGATATATTAATCAATGGTGTTTTAAAATCCATGTTGGATCATATTTTAGGCAAGCTGAGTACCTGCTTTGAAGAATTTACACAGCATCAGGCCTGGGCACTTGGGATGGGTCCATTCAAATTTTAACGAATCCTCAACCTGAGCCTGCCCAAGTTGCACCCCTAGGCATGATCAATACCTATAATCAGCCTGAGGAGTGTTGATATTATAACAATATTTGTATGAGGATACACAGCCAGGTGTATTCTGTTTTTTTTTTTTTTTGTATTGTTGAGATAATATAAATAGAAGAAAGAGGCTGCATTCCTCATACTTTTTTTTTCCCAATTGATCTCTTTTTTCTCGATTTCTTCTCTTCTTCTCTCTTCTCCCATATCCAATCACTATTTTTTGCTGATAACCAAACAAGTAACTGTATCAAGCATTAAGCCTGTTTTTGTTTCAAAATCATTCTATTTCTTCTGCCCTAATGATGTTAACAAGTAACGAAACTTCAATTTAAATTGTACTCAAATCAACTCAGCCTTAACCCCAGCTGTGTTTAGGTTATATGGTTTTTCATCTAGATAGAAATCTTTCACTGAAATGATATGCATATTTCTGATATTCTGAGTTGACATGGTTCATCCATTTCCTCTTACATTCAGGAACTTCTATGGATGGGGGCCCTTTAATGGATGGCTCAGGGGTTAGTCCCAGAAGTGCAAACTGCTCAGCAGGTGTAATGTCTCCTTCAAAAAAACATACTAAGTTGTATGTCGCTTCACCTTTGTCATAGTAGGGCTGGTATCTTGGTTCATGGCTTCTGTACTTCAGTGTCTCAAACATGCAACCTTTTAGTTACTTCTTTTTCAAGTTTTGTGGCTAGTCATTTTATCTCATGGAAGTGTCTGTACATGGATATTCTAGTTTTGGAGCTTAGAACATTATGGATGCTGTTTGTTCCAAATTTAATTCATTTTTTATGGGTAATTCATCTTTTCTTTTTTGCTTTTTGCTTGTAGGATGGCAGCTGAGGGCCTTCTACTTTCAGATGATATAGGAAAAGCATGTGGTGTAACTGGAAATATGGGGATAAACTACCATAAAGCACTAACCTGTAAGGCTAATTTTAAATGCCTTTGAGGCTATAACTTTTCCCTTAGACATGGTTAATACAATCCTCTTAATAAACATTTAGGGTATTGATAGTGAAATATTAATTGGAGCAAGAGGAAAAAGTAGGTACTATGATCACCTAATGAGACGGGACAAAAAAAAATTGTTGGTCATAATAAGGCCAACCAGATGGTACAGATGATATAAGAGAAACAAAAGATAATTGAAAAGCCTAGCTTGACAAGGTCAGTCCCCATACAGTTGACTCTTCTCCTGGCCAAACTATCAGCCTATGAATTAGCTGATATCTGAGTCAGGCCAAAAAGCATATGGGTCGAAGTGGTAAGATATGATTTTAATGGATGAAACTAAACAGAATGGAATGTCAAAACAGGATTCATTTAGTCAAGTCAATCCAATATAGTCAGGACAAGGCTTGGATGATGATGATGAATCCATTAAAGAGAGATTTTTTGCTTTGGATGCAAGAGATACGCTGGACTCTATGTTGTGATGATATCTGAATCCATTAGATGTACCCTTTCGGTTTAAGCTAATCAGATGAATACTTAGTAACTTTTCTTCCAATCTCATTGTATTTCTCTCTAGTTTATTGGTTCCAATGCATTTGATCTCTGTTGATGTGGTGGAAATAATACCAGATGCTCCAGTTCCACTTGCAACTAAAACTTACCGTTCACAAAGAAATAATCGTCTACGGTCAGCACTCAGCCACTTTTACTATGAGGCATCAAGAAATTGGAATGATCCTTTGAGCCCAAAACTAGTACAGGGAAATGGTATGCTACCGCTACAGGATTCTTCACCAAATCACTTACTACATGAGCAAACAGATGGCATGCTCCAAAAGGTCTGCATTTTAGCTCATACATATGACATGGACCTCGTTGCTTCTCTTACTGAGTCTACATTAACTCATCTAAGATAATAAATAGAATAATTTATTTTGTCCACAAAATGACTCCAAGAGACGAAGATGCATGACATTTTTGTTTTCTGCATACCTTGAAAAACGTCCTTACTCCTTATCATATCAATATGTATATATAAATCCAATATACATCAATTGAAATGTTAATAATTTTGACCTTCCTTTCTATTAATAATGAAATAAACTTGTTAGCGTATATTTATCAAAAAAAGGTGTTAGCATATGTATAAAGGTGTACAAGTAGAATGGATAGAATATCTTTGACCAACAGAATATGGCAAAATATACAGAAGTACATAGTCAATGCTTCAGATTCTTGTACTCTTCCTATCAAAATCTTTTTGCTTCATGTCTTTAAATCCTACAAGACCAAAGGTCAGTCCATGATGCATGAATAGATGTCTCTGCATATCCATGGAAGCAACTTCAAGTAGCCCTAAAAAATTCTTCATCATGGACTGTGGTATTTTATAATAGTTGATCCTTGCTTATTTTTCACAGTTTCCATCATTTTGCACGAAAGACTGAAGCATGAGTGCATAATCACAGTTGTCATTACCAGAGGCAGTGAGCTAAACGACTTAATGAAATTCCATCATTTATAGATTATTGAATTTTGTTGAAGATTAATTAGTTTTATGATGTTTTTCTGAGTAGATGTTTTATGTTAGTTGTTAGATAGGAGGTGGGGACCATAGTAGTTATGTGAGTCCAACTTTATTATGTTTTTGAGTGTTATATATGCTGTTTTATGTTTTGCTGCCCTATAAGGGCATAGTTGTCTTTGTACTGTTCTATTATTTTAGTATAAATAATAAGTGAAGGGGGCGACCAGATCATTGCTCTCTTTTCTTTTCAACTTCTCTTCTTCTCCTTCTCTCTTCCTTCTCTCTTCAAGAAACTACTTTCTTTCATATTTTTTAATTCAGCAGATTCCTACTTGGTATCAAAGCATCGGCTAGGGTTTCTTGAAGCATTCTCATGCAGCCCTAGATCAGCCGACTGCATGAAGTAGTAAGGGGCTGATCGATCTGCTATATTGCCCAGTTCTTGAAGTTTTTGGTGGGATCTAGACATCAAGAAGGTGATCTACTGTTCGACATCAAAATCAGGAAGAACTGGGGTATGGGGAAGAGTTCCAGAAAAGTTGGACTCTTTGTTTTTTATCTGATCTTGGGCGCCCAAATATTGTTAGTTTTCTTTTGATTTTCTGAAAAGGGTGGTTTGGTTTCTGAAATTTTCTAGGCCTCCCGGAGTGATCGATTCACTTTTCTATCTGTTGGGAGGCGTGAGAAGGAGAAAAATTTCCCTCTAGCTAGGGTTTTCTTCTTTTGGAAGGGTTGGTTTCTATGTATGTGATATTAAATTATTTTTTGAAGGTCTCCAATCTATTTTTTTCTTACTGTTGAATTGTTTAAAGTAAAATGGAGAGTTGGAATATCGAGATGAAATCTACTGGTACTGTGGGACTGGGTGTTGGAGGTAATAGTGATATTTTTGGGTCTGGAATCATTACTACATTAAAACTTGATGGTACAAATTATTTGGAGTGGGCACAATCAACTAAGATGGCTATTGGTGCCTGTGGAAAATTAGGGTATCTCACTGGGGAGGAGAAGAAACCTGATACAGACTCTTCCCGATGGGTGCAAGAGAATTACATGGTAATGTCCTGGCTGTGTAATTCTATGTTACCTCATATTGCAAAAGATTTCCTATGGGCTAATACTACCAAGGAGATTTGGGATGGAGTGACTGAAACCTACTCTCAGAAGCAAAATGAAGCCAGAGCCTATCAGTTAAGAAATCAAGTGATAAGTATGAAACAAGGAGAAAAACCTCTTGTTGTGTATTTCTCCATGCTGAAAACCCTATGGCAGGAAGTAGATCACTTAGAAATTGTGGTATGGGAAAGTGTAAATGATGTAGCAACTTATCACAGATTGGTAGAGAGGAATAGGGTTTTTGAGTTCTTGGTAGGGCTGAAGCCTGAATTTGACATTGCTAGGCAACATATTCTTTCTAGGGAGGGTGTGACACTTTCTCATGCCTATGCTTGTCTTTGGAGAGGAGAGTAGGAGGAATGTAATGCTGAGACGGCCTGGGATTGACCAGTTGACTATGGTTGGTACAACAAAACCTAAGCCAAATGGAGACAAGGGGAATAGTGAGACTAGAAGGGAAGATAAGGACTTGGTGTTTGATTATTGCAAGAAGCCTAAGCATACCAAGGACACTTGTTAGAAGCTTCATCCAAATCTTATGCCTGCTCGGATAAGAAACAAGAAGGGAAATGCAAATGTAGCCACTACAGGAGACTCTTCAACCCCTCTCTCCCAAACTGATTGGGAATCCATTACAGTAGCAGCAGTGAGAAAAGAATTGGAGAGGTTTGGACATGTCATGTTATGAGTAAGAAAGATTCACCCAGCTCTAGCCTTCCAGATGGACATCAGAATGCAGGAGCCAACTACACTACTTCCTTTGCACATACAGGTAGTTCATATGCAAATGCAAATCTTGCATCCACTTCAGGTAAGGAGGGACCTCCCTGGATTATGGACTCAGGAGTATCTGAGCATATGGCTAATGCCCCTACCATTTTCAGTTCCTATCAGTTGTGCTCTAGCAGAGATAGAGTCTGTACAATAGATTGTTCACATATGCCCATTGCTGGGTGGGGGACAGTTAGAGTGACCAATGATATAACTCTGTCTTCTGTTTTACATGTCCCTAGACTTCATACCAACCTACTGTTTGTTAGTTCTTTGACAAAAAATTTGAATTGTTCTATGACCTTTCTTCCTGCTAATTGTGTTTTGCAGGATTTGGAGTCAAAGAAGATGATTGGGAGTGGTCGTGAGGTGAATGGAGTCTACCTTCTGGATGAGATTCCGAGACATCAGGGTCATCATGTTAGAAGCAACAGTAGTAGTGGGTCAGAGTCAGTGAACCAGATTATGCTTTGGCACAATCATTTTGGACATCTTTTTTTAGTTCTTTGAAATGTCTTTTCCCAAAGTTGTTTGAGTCTGTTCAATTATCTACTTTGGAGTGTGAGAGTTGTCAGTTAGGAAAACATTGTAGACAGTCTTTTAAATGAAGTAATAAAAGAAGTACTGCTTTTAATATTGTTCACACTGATGTATGGGGGCCATATCAAATCCCTTCCATGGGAGGATTCCGTTACTTTCTCTTGTTTGTTGATGATTATACACGATATTCTTGGATATAGTTGATGAGATCACGTGATGAGGTTCCTAACTTAGTACGACAATTCCACCAGATGGTTCTCACACAATTTGGAGTGAGAATTAAGGCTTTTAGATAAGATAATACCAGAGAGTACTTTGAGAAGGACCTAACCACGTATCTCTTAGAACATGATGTAATTCATCAGAGCAGTTATGTATATACACCGCAACAGAATGGAGTTGCTTAGAGAAAAAACAGATACATTGTGGAGGTGGCAAGGAGTCTTATGGTGTGTGCTTCAATTCCTGTGCAGTTCTGGGGAGATGCAGTTCTTACATCCATGCATTTAATTAACCGTGTTCCTTCACGGACTTTGGGGTTTAAGGTGCCATTTAGCCTTTTTTTTCTAGATGGAGAGATATTTCATATACCTCTGAGGGTTTTTGGTTGTGTTCCTTTTGTTCACATTCTTGGCCCTCATCGCAAGAAATTGGATCCTAAGGCCAAGAAATGTGTTTTTCTTGGGTATGCTCAGAACCAAAAGGGGTATTGCTGTTATGACCCAGTGTCGAGGAGCAGATTTGTCACTATGGTTGTTACCTTTTTTGAATCCACATTCTTCTTCTCGAGTGGTTCTCCTCAGGGGGAGAGTTTTGGGGAGAAGAACTCACAATCTGTTCCACTTCCTGTTTCTGTGGTGCCTCCATCAGTTCAGCCAGCATCTACTTTAGTTCAGCCAGCACCTGCACCTCCAGTTTCATTACCTGAGCCACTACGGGCAGCCTCACAGCAATATCAGCGCCGGTAGATGATGGTTGACTCCACACCACTCTCTGTCAGTCCTTCTGAAACTCCAGACTTTGCAGATACAGTAGTTCCATGTATTCCTCTTGAGCCTGAGCCTGTTATGCTTTTCTGATGATAATGTTTCTGTCCCTAACACCATTGTTGCAACTGATCCCACTGACATTGATCTTCCCATTACACTTCGTAAGGGGAAGAGAAAGTGTACAGCCCATTGCACTTCACACCATCCTTCCTACAGTGCCTTATCACCCTCCTATCGTGCTTTTCTTTCTTCCTTGGATTCTGTGTCTATACCCAGGAATGTGTTAGACAGTTTTTGTATGCCCTTAGCTTCAATCTGATTTGATGTACTTTTGTTATTTAGTGGAAATAAATAAAGTGCATGTTTGATTCATGTTGTTTGGTTTAATTCTGTGTAAAACCCTAAAACTGGACATTTATAGAGACTCGTGTTAGTTTTAAATGTTCACAGCCGTTGGATAAGTCTGGGGAGATTTATCCTGCCAAGGCTGATACTGGTGTGCCACCAAGTGTTGGGATGGCCTGTCTCAGCCACCAGGGTAAGACCCGAGGCACATGCAGTATGGGATTACTTGAATCCTTGAACCGGACCAGATTTTTAGTATTGCCCTGGACCTTGGAGATAGATGGGCAAAACTGGAAAGTTACACCTGACCCCTAGACTCGATTATGACATTTCACTAGGTGTTGGATCAGGCTGCCTTTGTTATGCCAATCAATGAGATCCTTAGCGGGGATCAAAACCTGGGTATGTTGGGGCAGTTTGAGAATTCATCTGAGTGGGTGATCATAGTGACAGAATCAGCCACTTTGTCGGACAAAGGGTAATGATCGGGAATGCACTCTCTCTGATGGAAACCAAACTGCCGGCAGTTGATTTCAATCGTTGGAATTTTGTTTTGCAAAATTAATATATTTATATATATGTACGGTTTCAAATTGTTTGCAAATGGCTTTAATTCCCGGGATCCATGTGAGAGGAGAGTGCGACACTGTTCCTTGCAGCCGAGGGAGAGGTCCTCTCTTGTCGGGCAGTGCTTGATCATTAAGGGCTGAGAGGTTAAGTGTAAGACCATTGAGGATAATACCTGATGGGCTAATCTTGCACCTGCCCACAGTCCCTGGGTTTTTATAAGATGGCTTGGCCCAGGGACCACTTAATGTAAGTGTTGGGCCCATAGGGTCCATATGATGGACTCAAGGGGTTCATTGAGTTTTTCAGTGAATTCGGCTGTGCCTTGTATTAAAGGCTGGGCCGAACCCATGTGGCTGGTGTGTAGATCAATGCTTGGGTCCCACGCCATACAAAGAAGCCCAAGTGGGCAGCAGATTGGAAAGTAATTAGACACTGAACACTTAATGGGCCAGAAGCCCATTTCGAGGTGGGCTGATATGATCACCCATCCTTGGGGCGAATCTGAGATTAATGTTAGTAAAAGGATTGGGCCTTTAGCCTTATCCACTCTTGGAGACCAAATTCAAATTAGATTCGAATCTGGTAACCTTCTGATAAGATCAAGAGTAACCTAACTTTATCTGCAGATAGGATTAAGATTATCCCCTATCCAAATACTGATTTGGATTGGGATAACTCCTAATTAGGAGGATTCTTAATCAAGAAGAAAGGAGGAGAAACCATAACAAAAAAAAAGGAGAGAAATACAACAGTTTTCGAATCAAGAAAAATCGCAAGAAAGGTTCCTGCGAATTGAGATCAGATCTCATACTCCAGAAAAAGAAAAAAGGCAGTTCAGCCTTTTCGCCTTTAGAGTTCTCCTCCTGCCGCCGCCATCTCCTTTGCAAGATTAGATCTTTGTAGAAAAGAAAGTCAAGAAATCTGTTCTTGACATCAGTCTTGCAAGAAAGACTGAAATAGATTCAGTGTTTAGTGCTTCCAGAGGATACTTGCGAAGGATCCAGTGTGTAGGACGCACCCTGCTGGTTCTGTTCCATCCACAGCTGTGTCATCTTCAGCAGGAACGGATCTTGGAGCATTCTTTGGGCGTGAACACCAACTTTGGGAGATAGTGCTTCTCCGGGAATATTGTATTCTAAATTTAGGGAATATGATTCCCAATTGGGAGAAGGTAGGAAATTTTTTGAAATTCGCCCACCCATTCCGCAACCTTTATGGCGTCCATTAGATGGATCCTACCATTCTTTCAGTGGTATCAGAGCCACAGGTTCGAATCTTGAACCAAAAGAAATTCAGATCTGACCCTGCGCAGATGGATAGAAGGTGTTCTTTCAAGATTTGCGCAGATTGTTTTCTTTTTTTCAAGAAACTGTTTCTTGTTAAGGGCGATTGATCTGAAATTAATTTTTATTAAATCCAAAATTTATTTAGAATTGTTCTTTATTTATTTTGATTTAATGGACTGTTCGAACCTGGAGATCGCAGTGCAGATTTGGCACAGATAGTTTGCGCACCCTTTTTCTTTCTGTTTATTTATTTCATTTAATTCGGTTTGTAAATATTTTTTTTTAATTTTTAAATTGAATGTATAGGATTTGATCAAGAATGTAATTAATAGAAATAGGATTTCTGTTATTTTTCTTGATTAAAGAAGGAAGAAGAAGGCGGCGCTGGAGATTTGCAGTTGGAGAAATCGCTTTCTGCGATTTGCAGTTTGTGAAACTGCAACCCTTGTGATTAACCTCTGTTTTGCAGGTGGTGCGAACAGTCCATAGTTTGATTTGTGATTGTTTGAAATCAATATTATTAATTTCAGATCTTTCATGAATTAATTCTTGAATTGAAAATCAGTTTTGGATCCTCTCGGACTAGATTGGACCAAAACTGTTTGGACCGAATCTGGGGTTCGATAGGGACCGTTTTTCAGTCTGTATTTCTCACACTTGCTGTTCCAAATCTGATGTTCAATTACAGGGATTAATTTGGCCCACCTGTAAAGCCCAGTTTTAAAGGGTTAAAACTGCAAAAGGCCCATTACTGTGAGATAAGCTGTATGGGCCGAACTGCTATCTGCGATTCAGCCCATACACCTAGTAGTCATTAATTGTTAATGACTTAGTTTTTAAATGGGCTATTCAATGGGCTTTATAGCAGTTAATTGATTGGATCAATTCCTCCTTTACATGTGATGTTTGGATGTTTGATGTGCTGCGACCATGGGCCATAAGTACTTGGCCCATGAAGACTCGTTTGTGGCTCTTGCGCACACCTTGGCTGAATGCACATCATTGCCATGGTGTCCTTCAAGGTCTTTGGATGATCCCTCTTTGCTTGGTGGGCCCCACAACCCTGAAAAGGGATGCGTACGGAACCCCTAGCCGATTAAGGCCCACCAGAAATCTGACTTTATGAAAGTCAGTGGGAGCCACTCTGGTTTGACCTAAATTAAAATCAGGGCGTTTTTTGTTCCCTCCAGCAAATATGAATGCATGTGATAGGGAGACCCATATGATGGACTCTCTAAAGGCCTTCCGTCATTAGCACAATGATGGGCCCTTCAGTAATGAGGAAACGCACCATAAAATTGGGCTATCCATTTGCTGTTGGATCTATTAGAGTGTTTCATAAGATGATAGGGGCGTCATAGACCGATGTGGGAGGGGCTTTACCAGAAAATGGGAACTTTCTCACGGTACCTTGGCGTAACCTGAATATGATGGGTGTGCACTCACTGGACAGAAAGGTTTACCTGAAAACGGCTCTGAACCTTGTCTGACAGAGGCCAAAAGGAAACTCATTTGATGAGTGGATATGATCCGTCACAGAAAGGTGGTGGGGTTATGCAGCTGAAACAGTTGGCTTCACGCACCCCATGTGATTTCCCACATTTCCAGAGACATTTCGTTGTCTCCGTCACTGAGAAAGGAGGGAAATCTCAGAGATGAACAAATGGGAATGGAACATAGATTAAAAGCCGTATCTATGTAGGTAACAGAATGTTACTGAGGCTCTCTCCAAACCTGAGTGGAAAACAACTATGCAAGATGAGATGGATGCTTTGGTCAAAACCAAACTTGGGAAATAGTTGATCTCCCCCCAAACAAGGAGACAGTCGGATGTCGATGGGATTCACAGTGAAGTATAAGGCTGATGGCAAGATAGAGAGGTACAAGGCAAGGTTGGTAGCAAAAGGGTATACTCAGACCTATGGTGTTGATTATCTGGAAACCTTTGCACCAGTAGCTAAAATGAGTTCAGTTTGTATCTTTTTATCTCTAGCAACCACCCATTCATGGACCTTGTTCCAACTTGATGTCAAAAATGCTTTTCTTAATGGTGACTTACAGGAGGAGGTATATATGGACATTCCAGCAGGCCTTTATGAAAATGTTGGTAAAGGAAAGGTGAATAGACTCAGAAAACCTCTGTATGGACTGAAACAGTCACCTAGGGCTTGGTTTGACAGGTTCAGAGGGGCACTCATCCGTTTTGGATACACACAGACGCAGTCTGATCACACCCTCTTTGTGAAGAGGAGAGATGCTTTGGTGTCAATTCTGATTGTGTATGTGGATGATATAGTGGTGTCAGGAAATGATTTGGAGGAGATTGATGATCTCAAAAAATCATTGCAGCAAGAATTTGAGATCAAAAATCTTGGTGAGCTCAAATACTTCTTAGGGATTGAAGTTGCAAGATCCAAGCATGGGATCTTCATTTCACAAAGAAAGTATGTACTTGACCTACTGCAAGAGACTGGGAAGCTGGGGACCAAACCAGCAGATGCTCCTATTGATCCAAATCACAAAATTAATGGTGTGGATGGTGAATTGGTAAAGGATGTGGGGAGATATCAAAGAATGGTGGGCTTACTGTTGTATTTGTGTATGACACGACCATATATTTCTTATGTTGTTAGTGTTGTGAGTCAGTACATGCATGCTCCTCAGGTTCAGCACTGGGAAGCTATTGAGAGAATACTTGCATATCTGAAAAAGCACCCTGGCAGAGGCACTTTTCTCAAATCATGAGAATCTAAAGCTAGAATCCTATACAGATGCAGACTGGGCAAGATGCTTAAATGATAGGAGGTCCACATCAGGTGGAAACTTGATCTCCTGGAAGAGTAAGAAGCAAGCGGTTGTGGCAAGGTCAAGTGCAGAGGCTGAGTATAGATCCATGGCTTATGGTGTCTCAAAACTTCTTTGGGTTAGATCTCTTTTGAGTGAGATTGGGGTGAAAGCAGAGGAACTCATGATGTTATACTGTGACAATCAGGCTGCAATCAATATTGCCCACATCATGACAAAACACATTGAAGTTGATAGACACTTTATAATAGAAAGGGTAACAACCGGAGAAGTTTGTTTGCCTTATGTCTCTTCAGAGTTGTAGTTGGCTGATGTTCTCACTAAAGGGGTGGCAAAGAACAAGCTTGAACATGATCTACGCAAGTTGGGAATGTGTGACATTTACTCCCAACTTGAGGGGGAGTGTTGAAGATTAATTAGTTTTATGATGTTTTATGTTAGTTGTTAGATAGGAGGTGGGGACCACAATAGTTTTGTGAGTCCAAATTTTATTATGTTTTTGAGTGTTATATATGCTGTTTTATGTTTTTCTGCCCTATAAGGGCATAGTTGTCTTTGTATTGTTCTATTATTTTAGTATATAATAAGTGAAGGGGGTGGCCAAATCATTGCTCTCTTTTCTTTTCAACTTCTCTTCTTCTCCTTCTCTCTTCCTTCTCTCTTCAAGAAACTACTTTCTTTCATATTTTTTAATTCAGCAGATTCCTACTAATTTAGATATGGATGTTAACCTGAAATTTGGAAACAGCTTCACTGTATGTGCCCGGGGTAAGGCTGAATACATCTGCCCCTCCCCAGACCCCACATTGGCATGAGCCTTGTGCATTGGGCTGCCCTTATGTTAACTTGAAATGAAATTTTATTCTATGCAGTCTCTTTTCTTTTGGTGGCACTACCATAGGTACCAAAAGAAGGTAAACAGTAACGTAGCCAGCCATCCATTACATGGGATGAGGGAAGATCTCCTCTGTCTGTTACATCCATTTATAGCTAGAGAATGAAGGTTTATAGAGTCGAAGAAATAGAAAAAAGAAAAAATCTAATAAAAAGGATGCTTTCTCTCATATTCTATTGTTTTAGAAAATTTTTGGGCTTAAAGACAATCTAGGGAAGAGTTATTTACCGGGATTAACTTAGAGGCTCAAGAAGTGTGTGAGTATTCCAGTGTGTTGGGTTTTAAGTTGCTATCTTGGCCCACCTTTAGAGGAAACCCAAGGGCATTAGATTTTTGGAACTTTGTAACAGATTGTCTTGCTAAAAAACTGTCAACTTGGAAGAAAAATTACATCCCTAGGTGGTCTAATTACACTTATGTCTTGTCCATGTTACCTTTCAAACTTCCCAGTCTTACAGGGTGTCTAGGAGATACCATCAATCGACCCACATGTAACTACTATTTCTCTCTACAGGCTTGTCAGAGATGAAGGCATGGTCAGTGTCCTGACTACCTTTCCTGCATTGTAAGGTCAAGTCATTTTTAACATTACTTTGTCATGCAACGTTGATGCATGTATTTCGTAAACATTAGAAAATGTTGTCATTTTGTGAATCTCATATTCATTAACCATCATTATACCAGATTATGATCTCAACTTACTGGTGATATAGCTGATTTCTACATGTGATCCATCATCTATATAATGTCATAGCTTGTAAAATGACTATATTATTTAGGCTTCTCCAACTTAATGCAAATTTTGTGTAATACATAGTTATATCTGCTGCCATTTTTTAACTGTAACATTTTAAATAATGAACAACTAACAACTTCTCTTGTGAAAAAAAAAAAAAAACAGAAAGATTTGCATGCAGTGTCTGCTGTGCGGAAACCTGATCAAATTCTGGCACAAAGTTCAGAACTATGTTTGGGGGCCTCAGGAGGATATCCATCAGTCATGAATTTTTCAAACCAATTCCGTGACAATAACTTTGCCAGATCTGCACTCCCTGTTGATACTAATCAAATGGGGATGGTGAGAAGCAACTATGTTTCGACACCTTATTTTTCAGGGAACTCTGGTAAACTGACAATTCTATTTGATTATACTTTTTTTATTGATTCTCCTACAGCCCTGTGTCTTTTCTGTTTGAGGATGTAACTGGAGAGTGTATTTTCTAGGAATGACATTCTAATTACCACCAAACTAGGAACTTGCCATTGAAATGTTAGTTTATGGTCACTCTGGTGTTAATTAATATATTGGAACTCAACCTCCTAAGTCTCTACCATGGTAACAGGGTATAATAATTTATCATTGAAGTTATTCCTAGAAGCATGATGAGAATGAGTTTCTCATTTGCAGGTAGACCTCTGGGGACTATGCAGAAGCCTAAAGGAAGTGTTTCTGTCATATAAGTTGGAATTTTTGGAAATTGCCGTTTTCTTTGTAAGGGTGAAAGGTGATTTAACATTCCCAGTTTGTTAGGGGCTTGCTTTTGTCATTTTGGCATTTCATCTTTTGTAACCTTTTAAGCCATATTCTTGTCACATTGAAATTGTGAAACAGGATTTTTCTAGCTGGACTACTCATTTATTTGATGAAAATAAGTCGAGCTTCTTTAGTAATGGTAAGCCTTGGAGTATTTCGATTCATCCTTTAGAACAAATGGCAGGAAAACCATATGCATTGATGTAGGAATTATGGTAAAGTTAAAAAAGAAGAAAACTATTTGTCCTCAATTAGGTTGGAGCTTCAGTAAAGCCAAGTAGTTCCTAAAAATTTGATGATTCGCCATCTCTTCCAAGTAATACCTGCCCCTTTTTCTTTGATTATCGGTTTACTTGTTTCTTCAAGCTTCCTTCTTTGGCATGAAGAATACGATCTCAACCAAATATAATCATAGGTTAGTATTTTCTGAATGATCAATTGAATAGTTAAAAAAAAAAACAAAAATCCCAACTGTGAACTGTATGTAGATCTATTTTCCTGTCGAAACTAACCATTGTACTTAACAATCAAGATTTTCTGCTTCCACTCTTAGAGGGCACGGCTAACTTGTATGGAGTCCTTACATTTAGGTGGCATTTGGTTAGCCTTACCTTGCACATAGAGTCTGTGTGTGTATGTACTTTTTACTGGGTGTAATTTACTTGATTTTGGCCGCCCACGGGGGTGCGCCATGTGGGCAGCTGATCCCCTCTCATAAAAAGGTTAATTTTTCTGTGTTCGAACCAAACACCCCCTCTCATAAGGGGCCTGGATCTCCTGCAATGTCTTTTTTTGTTTTTCTTATTTTTACTCCTTGTCTCCTAAGCTTTCTTCTGGCACTTCCATTCCGTCTGAAAAGTGCTGAGATACGTGATGTTCATAAGAACATACATCATGGAACACCTGTGGAAGATGAATTGCAATCTTGAATTTTTTTGTAATACATTCAGGTTCTAAGCCCTACCCCACCTGTAGAAGCTGAATTGCAATTGGACTGGGTTCGGACAACCTTAGGGCTGGGCTCAAGATTTTGGGCCCAAGCCCCCCAGTTGATTAAAAATCCAAGCCCAACCTTGTATAAAATTACGGACTTAGTTGATTTATGCTTAGGTTATGACTGCCCAAATTACACCCCTACAATTGAGGGATGATAAATTTGAGGGTCCACAGTCCAAACTAATCAACCATTGAAAAATAAAACTAAAAGATATATGAGTATAAAAACTCCCAATGAAAATAAACAGAAAAAGAAAAGCATACGAGTATTCAATTTATGAGTGATACTTAAAATTATATATAGAGTAAATAAACGTAAACAATTTCACAACTTAAATATAAAGTGTATAAATTGCATAGTTTTACCAAAGAAAAAAAAATCAAGATCATATATAAAACATATGCATGGATTTGAAATAATAAATGAAATAAACTGTTATTTAAGTTAGTAAATTACCATTTCCATATCTTATTTATATCAAAGCAAAACCTATGGTGCATCCACTGCGCGGTTGAATCGATGCTAAGTACACTTTGTTAAATGTAAAAGTACATTTTATGAAATATAAATCAATAAAAAATAAGTATACTTCAATGCTATTATTTGAGTTAGGTTTAACACGCAACCAATATTAATGAATGCACTGTAGTTGAACTCAAGTATCAATTTATAGTTGAACTCTTAAATCAATTTGGGCATAGAATTATTGATGTGTTTATAGGGCTTGTGTGAGTTTTCCTAGTGTAATGTTCTCTCGTTTCTTTATTATTATTATTTTGTTCTGTGAAAGAGGAGAGTTTGCTTTAGCTTGACAATCTTGGGGTGAAAGAAGAAGATAAAGGAAAAGGGAAGAGATGCTACCTGCCTAACAAAACATCAAACATGAGGCCCACTGATTGAAAATGTAGAGATGGGTTATTGAAGTTGAGGTTATAGCTTTTTCTTAATGCGAAGGTAGTAGACGTCACTGCCTCTTTAACTCTCTACATATGGAGAAGGAAAAACAATAAAATAAATGCATAAAGAAAAAGGAGAAAGAGAAAGCTGAGAGATCCATGGAGAAAGCCTCTTCTTCCGCTGCTTTCTCTTTTGTGTTTTCTCCAATCATGTTATTCTGTGTCATGGGTTGCAAAAAGAGAGATGAGAAATCAGCTTTTAAGTTGGGCCTAATTTCACATGCCTCTGTAACTCAAAAAAATCAATGTGAGTCAGTGATTCTGATTGAATTGCAGCCATTCAATCTCTCTCCCTTTTTTAATCTTTCTCTGTGCGTGAGGGATCATGTCGCTTTCTGTGGCCCTGTTATTGGGTCTCAGATTAGAGAAAAGAATATAAACTTTGGTCTATTTGGGAAAACATGAACTAGCCACATGCAGCTTCCTTGCCTGCAATTGGGATGAGGTTTTCTCATTGCAAGGAAGCTGCCACTGTTCCTGTCTCCCCCACTGCTTTGTGCCCTTTTAATTAAAAAGGGCAAGGGAATTGGAAAAGCTTGGACTGTTTGATATTTTTTGTCATTAACATATTTGGGAGAGAGGAGAGAGAGATCCAATTATGTTGATTTAGACAGAGTGGACCCCCAATAAACTCATCCCTTGCCTTTAATCTTTTTCTTGCTTTTAGGGGGACTGAAGCAATAAAAGTTTGAAGGTATAAAAATATTAGTGGTAGTAGTTATGAGTTATGACTTATGAGCACTCAGCACATCTGATTTCCCTGGGTTTCACAAACCATTATTGATTGGGTCTGCTTCAGTTTCTTGCCACTTCATCCCTCCTCAATCATCAATCACTTTCCTTTCATGGTTCCTTCCCCATCCTATTATTTTCTGATGAAATGAAAAGGATCCTCAGTAGTTTGTCTTTGGAGCAAAGCCAGATACCTGCTGTTTCTTTACTCTCTCTTTTATGTTGGTCTTGTACTCTCTGCTCTGCTCTGCTAACTTTAAAAGAAAAAAAGAAAGGAAGATTAAAATGAGAAAAGGGGTTTTCATCAGAACTCATGAGGGGTTGTGATTGGTAAAGCCTTTCTGATACCATGTCTTTCCGGTATCATAGATTTTACCTTGTTGAATAGAGTTTAATAGCAGGACTAGTTTCAGTGAATTGGATTGGAATATTGGGTTGACCCAAACCATTTATTATTATGGAGATTTCACATACCCCAAACTGATTTACTTGATACCAATCAAGTGGTGACTCGGTACATAATTGGGTAAGTCCCAGACGAGATGCGGTTTTGAACCCCGCTACTAATGACTCCAAATTCACTTTAGAGAAGAATATTATGTTGCAAAAAAAAAAAAAAAAACTGATTTACTTAATTGACCATCCATCAGGAGTGGAGTCAGGATGCCATTGTGACAATGTGAAAGAGCATACATCTATATTTTTATTTCAAAAATGCCCTTAACAGTTCTCATATATCACATGCACCCCAGACCCCATAATTTCTCTAGACCAAGCTATAACATGGGGCGGGGTGGGGGGGTCTCAATTGTTGATATGAAGGGTATTTTTGAAATAAAGAAATCCTGAACCTATGCCCATTCACATTTTCCACTTTGTCATCGTTCCTAAACAAAAATATGAATGGTCCTAATGGAAGGGCAATTAATTAAATAAATTGTAAATTATAAGGGATAATTTAGTAAATACAAATTAGAGGGTAAGTTTTAGTAAATACACAAATCAATAGAGGTGTTCAAGCAAATAACCCTAAAATGATTTACATGGGCGATGTTTGGATCGATGTCATTTCTTGATAAGCATTTTCTTAGAAAATGGTTCTGCATAAGCATGTTGTTTGCTAAAAACATTTTCTCTGGTTTTCTATTTGGTATCATTGCTGTTGCTACCACATAGACGTTTTTAAATGCCACATCAACACACCATTGATAACAAGAGTAGAAAAACGGGAAAAAACCAAAAAGGGCATTTTTTCAGACCACACATTTTCCAATTTTCATGGCATGGTCTAAGAAAACGTTTTTTGGAAAAAACTACTAACCAAATAGTAGTTGTTTTTTCAAAAAACAGATTTCTGATGTGGAACCATTTTTCGAGGAAACGGCATCGATCCCAAACACCTACACAGTTTGACCCAAGGTTTTCAAATTATCGTTGACATAGACGGTTAGACTGGTCTGCCCAAAAATCTATAAAGGTACCAATTCCATTTCACCCCAAATTGCTATTTTTAACTCAAAACTATGAAGTATGTGTTTGGCATGGCTTCCATTTATTAAGTAAACATTTATATTTGATTTACCTTCAAAACTGAGAAACAATACTTGATAAACATTTTGCCATAATTTGTTGACAACTAGGCACCATTAGGCGCCACCTCAACGAAACAGCAAATAAACACTTGACCATTGGGAGAAGCTTCAAAACCCAAAAACATCCATAATTATGTGTATAAAACCCTATGATTGGACAAATGCTGATTTGGTGATGACATGGCACCATTTATTTGATAAACGGAAGTCATACCAAACACCGCCTAAATTTACCTAAGCAACTGTTTTTTGGTCCAACATGTATTATTTATTATTTTATTTTTAAAACGTTATAGGCTGATCCATTAAAAAATAATGGTCAAACCATGGTTTTGAAACCCTGGACCGGATAGTTGGACCGAAAACCCGAGAATCTGTTAGATAATTGATTTCGTTTCACCCTAAAACCGCTTTTGGCCAAAAACTATTGATTTGATCAGCAATTTGCTGACTTGGGCAATCAAACCATCAACCCGGATAATGGTTTTGCCATTTTTTTATTTTTTTAAATCAGAACAGATCATGTATTCGAACTGAACGGTCAGACCATTTGACCCAAGAATCGGTCTCAAAAATAAGAATGGTTCCATGCCCGTTCTCGATTTTAAAAACATTGGGGTCAAACCACTGACCCGAAAACCGGTGGCGATGTCGGTTTTTAAAAGATTGGTTTGGCGAGAGAGAGAGATGACATGATCAACTCGCTTCACGTGAGAAAGCGGAAAGGGAGGACCGTATGAATGAGCCGACGAGGGAATTAGGTTCCGTTGGCTTTCTTCTCGTTCACACAGGTCTCTCTGGGCCTTGCCAAATTACTAAAATATCCTCCTGTGTCAGGTTAATTATCAAAATACTTTATAGTAGGTGAGCATGTGATTCTAATGTGACTCACTCCGGACTCTGGAGTCTGGAGTGTGGACTGTGGACCTACCTCCTTTATTCACACGTGGGATTCTGACCCATCAATCCATCATTGCCTTTATTTCTGAATGGGCTGTGGACCAGTGGCCCGATAACCCGACTGACCCAACACTTAAGTGGATCGGTTCCAGCGTTTGATGATTGGACCGGTTCTGGTTCTAGTATCAGTGGATCGGTTCCAATTTTTGACAATGGACTCATTTCAGTAGGTCTCTTCTATCTGTCTCCCACCGTCTCTCTCTCCATACTCCATGACCAAATCATCTTCTGCAGTTGAAGCCTCTACCCATCTAGTTCGTTTTTTCTCTCTCACCATCTTCTCATTTCACCATACTCGAAGGCTCTCAATCTCATACCAGATGCCTTCAATCCAACAATTTTTTTTTGTTCTAATACCTTCATTCAAAATCAAACTATAAGTAGGGGTGTCAATGATATTCATAGAAATGACAATTTCACCTGTTCCCATGGGACCCCACCCTGCCCTTCCCCGATTGGGGTGGGTTCAGGGAAAATCCAAAACTTTGGGGTTGGGGATGGGGTGGGACGGTATTTGTTCATCCCACTTCAATTATATATATATATTTTGCCCCTCTTACCTATGTTTCTTATCTTTTAGCCCCTCCCAATAAAAAATCTTAGCTCCGCCCCTGTTTCTTATCAAACATATCTTTAGCCATAATGGATGCAAAAATGAATTTCAATAAAGTATATATTTTTTTTAATCAAAAATCCACTTGAATGCAATTTTACTTTTTTTCATTGATATATTTTTACATCTTATTATCAATGTAAATATGTATTGATTTGTCATTTGTCAATTAGTACATAAATATAATGTTGCCAAATACAGGCAAAAGTAAACGACAATACAAATTCATCGTGAATTAGGATTTACACTCCATTTACATCGTTTTCAAAGGCAGCCTACAATAATGCTCAATTTTTGCTATAACTTTTCTTGTTGAAAATTTGACCTAATGTTCTGTGATGTGAAAGCTATTGTTGCTTACCTGTTTATGGTAATGTGAATACTATATTTTTCAATAAAACTCAATTTTTACCATAATTTTTCTTCTTAAAAATTTGCTATAATATTACGTAATATTAATGCTTATACTATAATGTTCAACACTAGCGTAATATTTTGAGCAGGTTGATTATGATCCGATCCATTTGACTAGATTCAATTGTTCTAATTATCGATTAATTTGATTTTGGGTCGAGGATGAGATCTTTTTCCTAAATTGGACCGGATCGAACAGTCAGATCGAAAAAATCCAGACCGGTCACCAGTTCCATTTTTTTCCAAAACCATTTTTTTTCTTAAAACTGTTAATTTTGGTCAATAAACCGCTGAATCGGCCAATTAACCGTTTGGATGGTTTTGACCGTTTTTTATTTTTTTATTAGAACGGGCTGACTATTCAGATCAAACCATTTGACCCGATAACTGGACCCCTGATCGGTTTGATTTTAAAAAACATGGTGTAGGTAGACATAGACAGAGTTTGTATGGGCAGTAGACCCGTTCATGGGTCGGGTGGCTCGACGGGCTCCCGTAGGCTTAAATTCGGGCCAAAAAGCCCAACCCATAATAAATTCGAGTCAGGCTCGGGTTTTGTCAAAATAGCCTGGCCCGAGCCTAGCCCGGCCCCGACCTAATATTAAACTTAAAATTAGTTATGTGATTATGTCCATTTGAATAATTTTTTTTTATTTAAGAATGTAAAATTGTGTTTTAAAATATAAAAGAAAGGGGAAAATACCATCTTGTAGGCCCATTGTTCATTTAAATAGAAAAAAAAATAATACTATCTGAATTTTTAATTCTAATTTGAATAGGGAAAAATGTTTTTTTTTCAATTAGGTCGGGCTTTGGGCTCGGGCTCAGGTTTCGGGCTTTTTACCAGGATCGGGCTCGGGCACAACTTATAGGCCCATTGGTCGGGCTGGGATCGGGCTCGAGCCCAGGCCTAGTGAAAGCCCGGCCCGGCCCGGCCGGCCCATGAACAGGCCCAAATGGGCAGGAGATCCGGAATCCTTTATTTCAAAGTCAACCTCGACCCAACCCGTTGGCATTCTTCTGCCCGAGTGACGAGTCATCAATCCACATCGTTCAATTACTCTCTCCAAGAGACCCGGTTGATTCGTCTTTACTTCTCACACCAGTCACTACCTTTATGGCTTTATCGTTATCATGTCATGGCTGTCAGCTTTTCGGATGATTCTTTTTCTTTTTACGTACTCCGTTTGTTTATTTCATTTGCTCTTGATGCGACGAAATACACCCACTTTTTTATTGGACCGTGGCCCACCTTAATGCCGCTATAGCGATGTTGGGGCCCACTTTTAAGCCAAGGATGAGCTGATGCGGGGCCCACGTCCCCCAATCACAACAACCTCTGCCTCTCTCATCCAAACAATGCATAGTCCGAGGAATACCTGCTTTCCCTTTTCACCTGGTTTTGAATTTTGATACATGAGATGGTTGAGATGGTCTTTGTTTAATTGATTTTTGGAGTAGACCTGCTGTGAAACACCCACAAGACCCTTGTGACCAAGGAAACATTAGTAGGGGTGAGCAAGAAAAATCAAATTGAATTGATGAAATCGGACCAAAAATTTTAGTTAATCGAATTGGTCATTTTGGTTTCAATTAATCAATATAGAAAACCAACAGTGTTTGAATCGATCAGTATACATATATAATGGTGTGTAATCCGGTCGGTCCTAACTGTTAACGATCTTGCCTCTGATTGGAGCAATGGGGAGCCTGAAACGGAGAAGATGAGAGAACTCCAAGGGAAACCCGATGAGATTGCTCTGAAGCTCAAGTTAGTATTCTCTCAAAGGCAAGATAAAACTAAATGGCGCAAAGTTCACATACCTTGTGGTTGGGGGTAGGGGGCCTTTTATAACCACTTCGCGCACTCACTCCGAGGCTTCTGTCAGGTCAGGTATGATTACTTTTGTTCTTCTGCCAGTTCGGGTGTCATCCCTTATGCTGGGACAGAACCTCCACTGCTCCTTGTCGGAGCCATCTCTGTAACTGGAGATGGCGGTGGCAGGTGGCGGTGACAGGCGGCCGTTTGAAGTGCGACTGTCAAGCGTCAGATCCTAAGTCAGTCAAGTGCACCGCCCCTAGATCCGAACTTCCTCGGTGTCAGGCATGATATGGTTGTTCAGTTTGGTGTCCTAGAGGCAAAGGGCTAGAGTGGTGAGCGAGGTGAAGTCTTGAGTTCGGATAGAGGTGTATCTCGAACCGCCATGGGGCAGGTCAGTTTGGGTTACTGCCTTTTGTGTTTGGCTCAGGGCCTAAGGGAGAGTTCGGGCTCCTTGTAGGGAGTTCGGGCTCTTAGTAGGGAGTTCGGGCTTCTAGTAAGGAGTTCGAACTGCTGGTAGGGAGTTCGGACCACTGGTTTCTCCCTATGGTGCTCGCACCTTGGGCGCACTGTTGCGTCGAGCTGTTGCCTTTGCCACGTGTTGCATAATTACGAGGGCGGGCCAAATCTTCCTTCATCAATTGCCCCCCACTCCTCGTGCTAAGGGTCTTGCCTTGGCACGGGGAGTTCATGAGGTGGCAGGTGGATTTGTCCTGTACTTTGAATCTTGATAGCGCGAGGTGTGTTGTCAAGGTTCTTTGGGTTTCTCAAGCGCCTAAAAGGTGGGAGACACGCCTACCTGCTTACAGATGCTGACAGACGTGGCGGCGCGCGCTTATTTCAAATATCAAAAAAGCGCACCGCTGGGAGACGTGACAACGGGTCTTTCCAAATTTGAAAAAGCACGTCGCTGCCGTTTGAAAGGCGAGGAGATGAGCACTGGCATTCTGTCAGTTTCAGAAAGACGTGCGATGTCATCTTGTCAGTTTCAGAAAGACGTGCGCTGTCGTCTTGTCAGTTTCAGAAAGACATGCGCTGGCGTTTCGTTAGTTTCAGAAAGACGTGCGCCAATCACGTATCGGTCTCAAGGGACGTGCGGTCAGCGCGAATGCGGGCCGTCGGATTGGCTCTGATCTGCATTGTTGGTTCTCGGTTACTGTGGGTATAAATAGGGGGGACCCCAGTCGCTTTGTCACTTCTGCATTTTGCTTTTGAGCTCGCGTCCAAGTTTCAGCTCGCGTCCAAGCTTTTAGCTTGCCTTCAAGGTTTTTTACTTGTTCTAGTTTCCGAAGTCTGTTCAAACCTTTTTTCAGGTGAGTACTTTCCTGGAATCCACCTTTTCTCCTTGATGTCTAGCTTGGATAGTTCAGACGGTTCTTCAAGTGGGTCTGATGCAGGTTCTACGAACCGAGTTGCATCCCTCAATGACCTTAGCGAACCTGAGGTAGAACTTGAGGAAGAGTTTGAGCCCATAAGCCGAGCCGCTTCGGGTAGTTTGGCATCAGCCTCTCGTCGAGGTTGGATGTTAGACAGGTTTGGTCATTCGACCATGATGCCGGAGGTGCTCTAATCCATTATTACCTATTACAACTTGCTTGGGTAGTACGCTTATTTCATTCCTTTAGGTAGCTTTCCTTGGGAACATGGTCCTGAGGAGATCGTGATATTCCGGGAGTAGCTCGCTGCGGGGCTGCGACTGCCTTTCCACCCCCTTCTTGTCGAAGTTATGAATTACTTCAGCGTTACTGTCAACCAGCTTCACCTGAACTCCATTCGTAACTTGGTGGGGACACTCTCCCTATTTTGCGAATGGGGCTTTCCTTTAGACTTGGAGATATTTTCTTCTATCTTAATGCTTAAGAAACAAGCGGGTCCCCTTCCCGGGCGTAGGCGGGCGTATTACCTGTCTCCTCGCCTGGGTTTTAAGCTCTTGCATGAACTTCCCAACAAGGTCTCGACGTGGAAGCGGGACTACTTCGGGGTGCAAAATGTACTAGGGTGCCATTTTCAGACCGGGTGGGGGATGGCTGCCGCTGACTCCGATGTTACGCTTGATAAAGAGATGGTGAAGGGCCTTCGGCAATGGGCATGGCTAGGGCTAAGATGCCATCAGTACCTGACGGAGGCCAAGCTCATTGCGGCCGGCCTGAGTTCGGGTAGGTTCCTTGCTCAGAGGTTTATTGTTTTGCTTTGTTCTTTCATTTTTTCTGATGCCGAACTCTTTTTTGCAGGTGTGATGGACTCAGAAAGGACTCGCGGTGGGCACCTGTTCCAAGGCATGAAGAGGAGGAAGCGAGTCGCCAAGCGAACTCGTGCCGAGATGCCCTAGGATGCGGAGCCTCATGTACCAGACTACCCGTCAGAGGATCCGTTCAGGGAGCCCGAGGTGGCTCCTTCAATGCAAGAAGCGGCAGGGGCCCCTTATGCCAAGACTACTCACACGGGGGCTCCCGCCTACTCTAATGCTCCCGCTTACTCTGGGTCTGCTTATACGCGAGTTGGGCCCTCAGGCTCGGGAGCCCAAGGGGAATTTAGGAGTGTGTTGTCGCCGAACCACGCTCTTCAGAAGAGTAGGGAGGCCACCTTCCCTGAGGAGATCGTAGCGTGGACTGATCTTCCTTTGAACCAGGTCGCCTGTCATGCTTCTACTCATGCTATGGTGGTGAGTCAGATTTCTTGTCGGGCTTCTTTGCTTTTGTCCCTCTTGTTGTTGTTCTCTTAATCACTTGTTTTTTCCTTTTGGTAGGTGAACTCTTCTATCCATGCCTTGGCGGCCCAAGTGGAGAGGAGCTCGAGCTGCCGGAGAGGCTTTCTGTGCTGCCGAGGCGACTTCCCAAGCTGCTGAGGCAACTGCTCATGCTGCTGAGGAGGCTGCTCGCGCTGCTATGGCCAGGCAGGCGAGGTCTTAGAGAGATGTTGAGGCCATGGGGGTTGTTGTGAAGCACATGGCAGACCTGAGGCTAGATCTGCAACATCAGGTTGAATACCTTTAGGAGGACATTAGAGAGAGGACGCAGATCTTTTCTCAAGGCATTGAAGATGCCAAGAAGAAGGTCGTCGATGAGTACATCACCTCATCGCGTTTTGATGACCTGATGGTGGATTCGTACAGAAGGGGTTTTAAACTAAGCCGGTGGATGATCCGGAACACGTACCCCGAGCTCGATATCAGTGCCATATACACTTCGTGCATAACTCAGGAGATGGCCAACGCTGCTGATGGTGAGCCAGATTCCGAGGGCGAGGCACGATCTTCAGGTATCGTTGAAGTGCCTTCTGATGATGAAGAAGTAGCTCCGAGCCTGTGAAAATGCAATTTTTTTTAAATGTATGCTTCCTTATTTTGTAATGGAATGACTTTTCTTTTGGTAAAGTGCTGGTTGTTCTTTCTCCCGAACTGACCGTATTTGCCGAACTGACCATATGCCTGATCTGTTTCTTGCCCGGGTTACTGCACTCGCACAATCTATTTTGATGTTTAATAGTCTTCGCTTCGCCTGAGTCTTTGGCTGACTTTTCTTTGCTTGCCTATGCCGAGGTTCCTTCGTTAGCTCGGCATCTTGGCCCTTAGGCTCTGGTAGCGATTTCGTCCACTTTGCTTGGCGGTCTATAGGTAGTATTGCCTTAAGTTGACAATGTTCCACGCTCGGGGTACTTGTTTGCCTTCTAAGGTTTCGAGCTCGTATGCCCCCTCGAGCGCTCTCTTTACTCTGTAGGGCCCTTCCCAATTTGGTCCAAGTTTGCCCATGCCGGGTTCGGGCACCATAATCTTATGGAGAACTAGGTTGCCGATTCGGAAGCTCCACTTCTTTACTCTGGCATTGTAGTACTGAGCTACTTTCTGTTGGTAGGCCGTTGTCTAGATGTGCACGAGGTCTCTTACCTCATCCAGTAGGTCGAGGTTGGTATGTAACTCGTCTCCGTTTGTCTGATCGTCATATGCTTCTAGTTGTAGTGTAGGTATTTCGATTTCTGCTGGGATTACCGCTTTAGTGCCATAGGTGAGGTTAAAGGGGGTCTCTCCTGTGGCGGTTTTTTCTGTAGTTTGGTGAGCCCATAGAACACTTGGTAGCTCATCCGCCCACAACCCATTGGCTCGGTCTAGTCGTGCTTTCAGTCCACGGATGATGGCTCTGTTCATTACTTTTGTCTGACTGTTTGCCTGTGGGTGTGCGGCCGATGTGAAGTTCTGATGAATTCTCATATTTTGGCACCATTCTTGGAACTTGATATCCTCGAATTGTTTGCCATTGTTGGAGATCAGTACCCAAGGTAGCCCGAATCGACATACTATGCTCTTTCAAAAGAAGTTCTGTATGTTTCGAGCTGTAACTGTTGCTAGAAGTTCAGCTTCTATTCATTTTGTGAAGTAATCTACTGCCACCACTAGGAACTTTCTCCCACCTGTTGCTGGCGAGAATGGCCCCAGGAGGTCGATGCCCCATTGCTCAAAGGGCCATGGGCTGGTGAGGTATTTGAGGTCGGAAGCAGGCTGATGGTGGATATTGGCGTGCTTCTGACACTTGTCGCATTTTCTAACGAGCTCGACGGCTTCTGCCTTCATCATTGGCCAGTAGTATCCTTGTCGAAGTGCCTTTTGGGCGAGGGCTCTGCCCCCTAGGTGTCTTCCGCACAATCCTTCATGAGTGTCGCGAAGTACGAGCTCGACTTCGACAGGTCGCAAGCAACGCAGGTAGGGGAGCATGTAGAATCGTCGGTACAACCGTTCGTCTATTATGACATATTTGGCTACCTGGTGCTGCACCCTGTTGGCTGCATTGCGGTCCGTAGGGAGGGTTCCATCTAGCAAGAAGCTCGCGAGTGGGTCAATCCAGCTCGGCTCTGCTTCAAGGACGGGAGCGACCTCCTCTACCCCGCCGAGAATGCTAGGCCGAGGTAAGTCTTCTATGTACACGGTTCTCATGGTGTTGTGACTCGTGCTGGCTAACCGGGACAAGGCGTCGGCCTCAGTGTTCTCTGACCTCGGGATCTGCTTGATGAAGTGTGACTGGAGGTTGAGCAGAGCCTCCTTTACTTTTGCCAAGTATGCGATCATAGAGAGTTCGCGTGCTTCGTATTCGCCCGTAACCTGGTTGACGACGAGCTGGGAATCGCTGCAGAACTATGTGCTTTGCTCTTACCTTTTGCGCTAGGTTCAGCCCGGCTATCAGTGCCTCATACTCCACCTCATTGTTGGATGTCGCGAACTCAAAGCGTAGTGCGTATTCCAATTTCGTGCCACCCGGGCCGCATAGGACTATAACAACCCTACTGCCTTGTTGATTTGAGGAGTCGTCTACGTGAAGGATCCAGGGCTCCTTATCCCAGTTCGCGCTTGGCCTAATCAGGAGAGATGCCACACTAGCTGCTACTTCACGAGGTTCAGACTCTATTGGCTTGGGAGCTCTGGGTTCATCCGAATTGGGGATCTCGGGCTCAACCGGCCCAGGGGCTTCGAGGCTGAATGTGCACTCGGCAATAAAATCGGCCAAGGCTTGGGCCTTAATGGCACTTCATGGCTTATACTGAAGGTCATACTCGATGAGCTCGATGGCCCACTTCGTCAGCCGACCAGAAACCTCAGGCTTGAGTAAGACTTGTCTCAGAGGTTTGTCAGTCAAGACGATGACGGTGTGAGCTTGGAAATATGAGCGGAGTTTTTGAGCTGCAATTACCAGTGCGTATGCTAGCTTTTCTATCTACGGGTATCTCATCTTTGCTCCCTGCAGAATTTTACTAACATAATAGACGGGCCGCTGGACCCGATCTACTTCTTTTATTAGTACCGAACTGACCACCTCGTCACTCGCCGAGAGGTACAGTTCTAAGACCTCGCCCTCCTCGGGCCTGGCTAAGGTTGGTACAGTGGTGAGGTAGTTCTTTAGCTCGTCAAACGTGAGCTGGCAGTCTCGGGTCCATTCAAACCCTTTGCCTTTGATTGCCTTGAAGAAAGGCAGACATCGGTCTGTCGATTTGGACATGAAGCGACTCAGAGCGGCTATGCGGTCGTTTAGCCTCTGAACCTCTTTTACCTTTCGGGGTGGTCTCATATCTAGGATGGCCTTTATCCTGTCCAGGTTGGCCTCAATACCGCGCCGGTTGACAATGTACCCTAGGAACTTACCCGAGGTGACACCGAAGGCACATTTGTTGGGGTTCAATTTCATGTTAAATTGACGCTGAATTTGGAAGACAGAATCTAAGTCTTGTATTAATTCCTGTGAGAACTGTGTCTTGACGACCATGTCGTCTACATAACATTCTATTTTCGTGCCAATTAAGGGCCAAAAAAAGCTTATTTACAAGTCTTTGGAAGGTCTCCCCAGCATTCTTTAGTCCGAAGGGCATGACCTTGTATCAATACAGGCTGAACTCGGTTATGAAGGTGGTTTTTTCCTCATTGGCTGGTCCATCCTAATTTGGTTGTAGCCTGAGTAGGCATCCAAGAAGCTTAGCAAGTCCCGAGGTCGCATCCACTAGGCGGTCAATTTGGGGGAGGGGGAAGCAGTCTTTTGGGCAAGCTCGGTTCAGGTCGGTGTAGTTGACGCACATGCGTCACTTGCCATTTGCCTTTTTCACCAGTACTGGGTTGGCTACCAGCTCAGGTAATGAACTTCCCTTATGAAGTCCGCTGCGAGGAGCTTTTCGACCTCTTCATTGACCGTCCTCCAGCACTCCGGGGCTAAGTTGCATTTCTTCTGTCTAATGGGTCTAACTACAGGGTCAGTGTTAAGTTTGTGAGTTATAAGGCCAGAGTCAATACCGGGCATACCGGCCACGGACCATGCAAAAATATCTAAATTTTGGAGTAAGAAACTCACCAGTTTGGTTCATAGAGGCTCTTTGACGGAAGCACCGATCTGTAGCGTTCGAGCCGGATTTGTAGCCGAGGTCGGGATCGCGACCGTTTCCTCTGTGGGCGAAGCTTGTTCATCGCCTTGCTCCGTAGGCCGCTCCAGTTCGAGGTTGTCGACTGCCTTGGTTTTTCCCTTCAGGGCGGCAACATAACACTTGCGGGACTCAAGCTGGTCACCCTGCGCTACCCCCACACCGAAGTCTGTGGGGAATTTCATTGCTAGATAGTAGGTGGAGACCATTGTCTGCAGAATATGCATAATTGGCTGCCCTATTATGGCATTGTATGGGGAGGGGGTCGCGACCACCAGGAAATCGTGGTTGAGTCTGACCGCGCAAGGCCATGTGCTGACTTCGACAGGTATTATTATCTTCCCGAGGGGCCTGACTTCCTCTCCGCTGAAGCCCGCAAGAGGAGTGTTTGTGGGCTTCAGCTCGCTTCTCTACAACTGTAGCTGGTCAAATTCCGACTTGAAGAGGATGTCCGCCAAACTACCTGAGACCACAAGTATGCGCCGGACTTTGAACTCGCTGATCTTTAGTTTTATGATGACCGCGTCATCATGGGGGTAGTGGACACCTCGCGCATCGTCTTCCGTGAAAAAGATTGGTTCTTTTGTCTTCGACCTCTTTGGAGGGTTCTGTTCTTCTCAGACTGCCTCGCGAACTAACATCCGTGCTGCTGTCGAAGTGCACCCTGCTACCACCGAACCTCCCACCATCACATGGATGGATCCCCGAACTGGCCTCTCTTCTGGAGGTTGTCGCTGCAAAGCTTCGGTCGGTTTGCTTCTGGATTCGGGGGCATTCTTTCCATGCTCCCCTTGCTGATCTGCATTATTATTATTATTATCATTATGCTGTACAAAATTTCTCAAGTATCTGTGACGGATAAGTCCCTCTATCTCGTCCCAGAGATTATTGCACTGTTTGGTACTATGACCGTGATCTCTATGAAAACTACAGTACAAATTTTTATTTCTCTCGTTTGGATTACTCTTTAGGTGAGGTGGCCACTTTACGTATGGGGCGTCCTTGATCGTTATCAAGATCTCGGTCTGCCTTGTGTTTAACAGCGTGTAATCCGTTCGAACTGCTAAGGGAGCTCGGGACGGCTGGCTTGGCTTCACCTCCCGGGCCTGGTTTCTTCTGTCGCCTAGGTTGGAGGGCTCACCTTCTCTTTTTCTTTTCTTGACCCCGCCTTCGGTTCTTTGGTTGATTTCTTCCTCTGTTCTCATGAACTTGTCCGTGAGCTTGAGGAAATCGGCAACGGTCGCGGGCTGGCTGGCCACCATGTGCCATTTGAACTCCTTGTGCGTTACTCCTCTCTTGGTAGCTGCGAGTTGTACTGCGGGGTCTAATCGCGGTATCTGTAAGCATGCTTCATTGAACTGCTTGATGTAGCCCCGGATGGATTCTCCTTCCCTCTGGACTACTCTGAAGATGCTTTCCTCGGTTTTAGGGCACTGCTTGCTGGTAACAAAGTGTGCGATGAAGACCTGCACGAACTTGGTTCAACTTCTTATTGACCCAGGGGCTAGGTTCCTGTACCAGGTGCGGGCCACCCCCTGAAGGTGGTGGTGAAGGCCACACACATGCATGATTCACTGGCCCTAGCGAGGTGCATTTGGGATTGGAAAGCATCGACGTGGTCGTTGGGGTCAAAGGACCCATCATACTTGTCCAAAGGCGGGAGCTTAAAGTATCTGGGCATGGGGACTGCCAGGAGTTCTAATGCGAGGGGGAAGGAACTAAGAGAATTGGGGCAGCTTTTACCTCGTCCGAGCTCGTCTCTTCCTTACCTCTGAGCTCGGGCAGGACACGAGTGGCAGTTCGACGACTTCGTCGGCATCTTCGTTGTTGAGCGGACCTGGTACTAGCGCTGCTGGCCTTTGTGTTGCCGAGCTTGATTGGCCCGGAATGTTGGTAGTCTGCTGCTAGGGCACTGAATCGGTTCTCCGTGAGCGGGAGCTCAGGCTTGGAATGCCGAGGTGCTGACTTTGCAGGCAAGGTTCCCGACCCGCCTGTGAGCTGCGAGGCGGGGTGATTTTCCTTTCGTTTTGACCTGGTGATGAGGCCTGACTATTAGGGGGTTCTGGAGCTAGGAGGCTTCTCCTCGGTGAGAGTGCCCACCCTGAGGGGAGGCCTTAACCGACTTCGGAATATGGTGCTGAGGTGGAAGCAGTGACTGGTTCAGGGGTAGCTGAGGGAACTACTGCTGATAATGATGTTGAGAGAGGTGGTGCTGCTGGAGTTGATGCTGCTGGAATTGCTGCATTTGGGCTTGCATTGCCCGTATGCATTGCATTAGGTCGTCCAACTAGTTCTGGCGGTTTGCCAGTGGGACAACGGTTGGTTCAGCAAAAGTTGTTTCGATAGGGAGTGGAAGAGGGATATTCAGGGCAGGAAGGTTTAGGGGCGCCACTGCTTATGGCGCATTCAAGCTGGGGATCCCATCCACTGGAAGGAGGATGGTGAACTGTCTGATGCACACCACGGGGACTTGGAGTTATTCCCCGGTGGTATTCGTTTCTGTGCCACGTCCGGCATTGCTGGAAGAAGCCATGGGTGTTGGAGTTTTTTGGAAGAAGAGGGGGTTACGAGAGTTTTAGAGGGATGGTTTTAGAAGTGTTCCCATAGATGGCGCCAATTGATGGTGCGCAATCCGATCGGTCCTAACTGCCAATGACCTTGCCTTTGACTGGAGCAACGGGGAGCCTGAAACAGAGAAGATGAGGGAACTCCGGGGGGAACCCTGTGAGATTGCTCCGAAGCTCAAGTTAGTATTCTCTCAAGGCAAGATAAAGCCAGATGGCGCAAAGTTCACATACCTTGTGGTTGGGGGTAGGGGGCCTTTTATAACCACTTCGTGCACTCACTCCGAGGCTTCTATCAGGTCGGGTATGATTACTTTTGTTCTTCTGCCAGTTCGGGTGTCATCCCTTCAACTGGGATAGAACCGCCACTGCTCCTTGTTGGACCCATCTCTGTAACTGGAGATGGCGGTGGCAGGTGGCGGTGGCAGGCGACCGTTTGAAGTGCGGCTGTCAAGTGTCAGATCCTAAGTCAGTCAGGTGCGCCGCCCTTAGATACGAACTTCCTCGGTGTTAGGCATGGTACGGTTGTTCTGTTCGGCATCCTGTAGGCGAAGGGCTGGAATGGTGAGTGAGGTGAAGTCTTGAGTTCGGATAGAGGTGTATTTCAAACCGCCATGGGGCAGGCCAGTTCGGGTTACTGCCCTATGTGTTTGGCTTGGTGCCTAAGGGAGAGTTCGGGCTCCTTGTAGGGAGTTCAGGCTCTTAGTAGGGAGTTCAGGCTCCTAGTGGGGAGTTCGAACTACTGGTAGGGAGTTCGAACCGCTGGTTCCTCCCTATGGTGCTCATGCCTTGGGCGCACTATTGCGCCGAGCTGTTGCCTTTGCCACGTGTTGCGTAATTACGAAGTCAGGCCAAATCTTCCTTCATCAATATATCTATTAGTAAAGCACATGGAAATTCTAGATTATAATAGTGATAGTAATAGAAAGTTTTCTATAAACTTTATGTATTTTTTATTTTTTATATTTATAATTTTTTGTTTTTTATTATTAATTGGATGTGGATTGAAAATCAAATTTTGATTATATAAACACCTCATCCAAATATGTGAGAATCGGATCGAGTTGTGAAGTTTAAAATATCATTGATATGCCTATTTGCTTGGTTAGATTCTTCTTTATGTAATATTTCATCTTTTTTGTTTATGTTTTTTTGTTCATTTATAAAAAACTGAAAGATTTAAATAAAGAGTATTGAATGGGGTGAAAAGTAATATTTCAATTTACAATTTAAAACTCATGATTGAATAGGGACTATATTCATAAATGAGTATTTTAGTCAAAAGAAAGTTCCACAAATTCATATTTTTAATAATGGTGTAAATGTAGAATTATAGATGTGTTCAATTTTTTCTATAACTATTTTTGCATTTTTGTATGTAAAAATAATTCTAATATGTCACACTTATATTTTGTTTAATATGATAAATATATGATATTATACATGTGTCTAAATGTATAAAAATAATTCTAATATGTCACACTTACCTAACTATGACTTTGTAGGTTGATCAATTTGATTTGGATAGTTGAATTGCTTAGGCACCACTTGAATTAAAAATATATTTTTTAGTCAATTTTAAAACATATGGGCTTATATTGTTAAAAATATTGACACAAATCTAATTTAATAAGAGAAAATGGGAGTTAATAATTTAAGTATAATATTTAATGAGAGGGGATTAAATGAGATGGGAAGTAATAATTGAAGTTACATTTTCAACCTTGCCATTAGAAATGGACTAAATACACAATTATGAGCATTTTAGTAGCCATTAAAGCTAGCATTAAAGCTGTAATAAAATGACTTTTATACTTTTTTCTCAAACAAATAAGTAGAGGGTAATTTTAGTCCAAAAAAATTTTCACATTGCATTCACACTTTTATATATAGTATGGATCAGTTGTATTGTCATAATAATTATAGTAACTATGCATGTGGTAGTTCTAGACAATAATAATTATAGTAATAACGTATTCAAAATTTTCTATAAACTATATGTATTTTTTATTACTAATCATATGCAAATTGCAAAATCCAAATCCAATTACATAAACACCTCATCCAAATATATGATAATTAGATCGAATTATGATGTTTTAAGTATCATTGATAGGTCTACCCGCTTGGCTAGACTCTTCTTTTTGTATTGTTGTATCTTTTTAATGTATTTTTTTCTTTTGTTCATTTATCAAAAAAATGTAAGATTTAAATAAAGGAAATTGAATGAGGTGAAAAATAATAGTTCAATTTACAATTTAAACATTACAATTAAATATGGACTAAATTAAAAAAATGAGTATTTTAATCACTGTTTTAAAAATCGAACTAGACCATACGATCGAACCGTTTATCTTGGGAACCAGTTAGGTCATCAATTCCATTGGCCATGAACCGCTACTTTACAAAAAACTGTTGAAATGGTCAGAGAATTATTGACCTAGACGTTTTAACTGTTAAAATGTTTCCACTCGGTTAATAGATCTCGGGTTACTTTAAAACTTCTAAATTATTTATTTATTTTAATATAGAAATTATAAAAAAAATTGAAAAAAGAAACTTTCATATCTCATAATCTTGTTCAGTTATTCCCAATGGTCAAAATTAGTAAGGGTTTTTAGTTTTTCCATTTTGATTTTGAGTATTCTAATTTATATAATTTCTTTTAAGTTGTAATAGTAAAACAATTGCAACTCTAATGAAGAAATCGAAAAATGGGTGCAAGAAATGAAGGATTAAACATCGATCTCATATGAGAAATCTGAGATATACTAATGAAGCAAATGATCTAGGATTTGGGATCTAAGAAGAGGTCAAATGGTGTTGTAGAGGTGGTGATGATAAACATGGAGATAGCCACTAGTGGCGGTTCCTTTTTCTTCTTCTTCTTCTTAGGGCAAACAGTTCTGCAACAATGAATGATGAACATGGTGACAACCACCTCCGGTGGCGCTTCCTGCTCTTCTTCTTCTTCTTCTTCTTATTATTATTATTATTATTTTTTTCTCACTTCTTAGCTTTAATCATCTATCTCCTTCTCAAAGTCTCACACTCCCCTCTCCTAATAATGTATATATGGTGGAGTTTAACCTAATTCTTATCTAACAATCAAAATAAAAAGTTACATTATATTTACATCTTGCTAGTTTGTCCCACTCAAATTGGGTGATTGAATCGTTGATACGAAAACTGAGAGCAAAGTGTTACACTAGTAGTGTAAATATAGAATTATAGATGCATTCAATTTTTTCTCTTTTTTTTGTATTTTT
Organism: Nelumbo lutea; assembly: GCF_056320005.1. Classification (NCBI taxonomy): domain Eukaryota; kingdom Viridiplantae; phylum Streptophyta; class Magnoliopsida; order Proteales; family Nelumbonaceae; genus Nelumbo; species Nelumbo lutea. The sequence continues at coordinate 105,281,391 of NC_142686.1, forward strand.
GTGTGTAAAAATAATTTTGATATGCCACACTTACATTTTGTTTAACACGACGGATATATGATATTATACATGTGCATAAATGTTTGTTTTTTTGCAAAATTTATGTATTTTTATATTTTATTAATTATTTATGACATGAAATGTTAACACATTTAACCCAAAAGTTAAACTATTTATTATTATTTTTTATATTTTATTTTTGATTAGTTGTAAACTATGTATTTCATTTTCATTGTCGATAAAAATAATTATTGTTTATTACACTTATTTTTTCAAATTTGGTTAATAAAAATATCATAAAGATGTCTAATTTTTCTATATATTTTTTTGTAATTTCCTATATTTATTTATATTTTAAAATTTTAATTACCTAACTTTGACTTCATAGGTTGATCAATTTGATTCGGATGGTTGAATTGCTTAGCCACCACTTGAATAAAAAATGATTTTGTTTTTGAGTCGGTTTTAAAATATGTAGGTTTATATTGTTAAAAATATTGACATAGATCTAATTAGTAGCATTTATTAGTGAAAAATAACTTAAATTATACGATTTAATAAGAGAAAAAAGGGATTTAATACCTTAAATATAAGACTTAATGAGAGGGGATTAAATGAGGTGTAAAGTAATAATTGAATGACATTTTCAGCCCTTACAATTAAAGATGGATTAAATACACAAATATAGACATTTTAGTAGCCATTAAAGTTGGAATTAAAGTTATAATAAAATGACTTTTATACCATTTCTCAAACAAAGAAATAGAGGGCAATTTTAGTCCAAAAAAGTGTCATATTGCATTCACACTTTTATATATACTATATATTATATTTTCTATGTATTATAATTTAATAAGTATGCATTATATATAAATATATATTTATAATATATAACATATTATTTATTATTTAAAATGTAATATTATATATAATTTCTATTTTTATTATATTTATATATATTTTTATAATATATTATAAATATAAAAAACCAAAAAAAAAATGATGAATTGAATCAATAGTTAATCAAAGCGGTTAACCGGTTAACCAATCGGCTTCGATTCGGTTTCAGTTATTGATTTTCCAAAAACTAGTAATATCGGTTTGGTTAGCTTCACCCCTATTTATGATGGGTTTAGGGAGTACAATATTGTCAAATATGATCTATATCAGATTAATGAGATAAATAGTTCTTCACCTTTTAGTGGTGTGTTTGGCCACACATTTAATGATCTAATTGATTCATTTATATGATTTTAATTTTCAGATAAAAATTAAATGGGTATTTGTCTAGGCTTTTAAAACGAATTTGGATTAGCTGAACACAATGACTATTCGGATGGCTGTGGAACCAATGATGAAGTTCTACGCCATTAATAAATTCATGGCTCCACTGTAAAAGGTGCAGGCCCCATGTATTTTATTAGTGGCATGAAAATTCATCATTGGTTTCACAACTTGCTGAACAGTCATTGCGTTCAACCAAACCTTGCTCTTTTAAAACTTTTTTCAATTACAAAAGTGCCCCTCAATAGTCAATAACTCAATACCCATATTCACCCACCGCTGCCTTTAACAACTCTAATCAAGACAGTTTGATCAGATTTCATACATATAGACTGTTCAAACAAAAAAATAAGCTCTTGTCTAATTAGACCTTAATTGAATTAGATTTCAAACTTCCAAATGATACCCTAATTAGTTTGGTTTCTTGTAATTTCTTTTCTATAATCACCCATTGATGTTTGCTCACTCGATTTTATTTGTATGAACAGAAAAAATGCCTTGATGAGAATATTGTCATCAATGTCATATGTGCTATGCCTAATTTTACCCTATTAACATGAATCTTATTACTCTCTTTCATGCATTCCATATCTATTAGAAAGTAAGCTATCACATTACTTCATTTTTTTAACCCAAGTTCTTTTTGGTCTCTCTCTCTTGGAACCTTTAATTTGTACTTCATTGTCATCACCTCATGTTTCTCCACTTAAATTCTTTTTATAAACATATTATTCTAGACTGTCCAGCATTCCATCAAGCATACTATAGTTAGACAGTTTTAATGCCAAGAATAGCTTCCCATGTGCTGCTTTAAAGAGCACTAAATTTTGTCAAAGAATTCATCAGAAGGATCAAGATCCACCATTAAAATGGCTGAAAAGGCCGAACTGAAAGACTTATTGTTTTATGTTATAGTGAATACGTTATTAAGGAGGTTGAGAGACCCATAATTGCTAAAACTGAAATTTAAAACAAAGCAATAAGTTATTAAGTTCAGCCATTATCAAATGGCCCCTATGTGTCCAATGTACTAAAGCCCAAGAGATTCTCTTTCTAGATAATATATTCCTAGATAAATGAACACATAAGAATTGAGAAGCAATTATTTGCTTAATAAATTTGAATATTACTTTGAAAACTCTAAAAGCCTGAATGATTGTGGGTTTGGAACCTAAATCCCAAATACCTTAATTAAGGACATAAGATCATCATGAAATTAAATTCTGAAAATTCAAGAATAAGAAAAAAAAAGTAAAACACAAATTCTGATAAGGTAGTCAGAGAAGGGATAATGCCATGAGAAGAAGAGTCACTCCTATACAAAGTTCAAATGCTTAAACCCATATTCAAATAGAGGTATTGAATCCCATGAGCTGTTTGTTGGGCTAGGGGGTGGAGGTAATCAACCATGGTATAACTGTAGAGGAGCCCTACTAAACTTCTATGAAAATTCTATTACTAAGGGCTGATCATGGATTGGATATGGACATGACCTTTAAGCAACAAGTTTTTGCATTTAGGCTTTCTTTTTTGTTGCTTTGGTCCCCATAGGGGAGAGGTGCTATATGTTAGACCTGTAGTTAGTAGATTGGTGGGGTTAGGCTATTTGGTCCCCATAAGAACCTACTTTACACGGGTTGAACCCATGTCTACTCAATGGGAGGGATGCCAACTAACCACCTAGATTACATTGTTGCGGTCCAACCGAGTTCACATCTCCGCCCCACAGCACATCCCCTCCGTGTATTGAGAATATCTCTCGATGATGACATCATCGGTTCTGGTACCATCATCTGGAGATATTCCCAATACATGGCGGGGATGTGCTGTGGGGCAGGATGTCGTAGGGTGGAGATGTGGTCTCAGTCCAACCCCTCGTCTGTACAATGGAGGGGTGCCAACTGGCCACCTAGATTACCCGATCGTCATCAGCTTGTTCTCACAGTTAACCAAATAGCCTTTTCACTGCCTTGAATGGGTTGAAACATTGAATTGCAGCAGGGATGTTGACTCATACCAGAGAGCATTGTTAAAGCAAAAGAAGGTAGGTTTGGTCTGTAATTCTGTTTGCACATGGAAATGCTGTGAAATAAATAGAAAGGTCTCAGAAACCTACAAAGATCTATTGCTTTGCATGAAAGTTATCTGGGAGGGTGGGGGGAGACAATTGGCCTAGATGAAGACCAATCTAGTGAAATAATTCAATCAAGGTATACCATAGAGAGAAACTATGCATCACGTGCATTGAAAATATCTCTCCATAAATTAGAACATATACACGATTGCAATTGGCTATGAATACACTTGTGAGGATTGAATCTGATCTCGGTTCTAGTGCATTGAGAAACATTCCCATCTCAAAAGGATTAAAGGTTTGGAACCAAGAAAAGAACTTGTTAACCCACCAACAATTAGCAAAAGCATGATTTGCAGAGCAACTTAAAGCTAAGTGGGGAGTCTGTATTGTCAGCATCCACAACTAAAAGGGATGCCCTGAAAGACAGGGTGGGCCGACCGGCCGACCCATGAGAGGACATCCACATTTCTGTTAATCACATGGGTGGAGGATGTTGTCAATAAGAAAACCAATCTCTATGGGTTTTAATTGATAAGCAACACTTTGGGATTGGCCATTTGTACAGTGTCTTAGTTGTTGTTGGCCCTATACACACCCCATTATCAATCTATCATCCTCCAACAACCCATATTTTGGTGGACCCATCACACCAAGTAGACCCTCTCTCTCTCTCCAATTGTGAATTGACTCATCAAATGAACTTGTTAGAACCCTAGTTAAAATTACAATGTAATCAATCCAAAAGACATGAAATGAAGTAGGGTTCAACATGTTAAATGGATTACCATTATTGGGTTGGTCTGATTTTGCTTCAATGAATCTAAAAGCGATGAAATGAAGCAGGGTCTATGATGTTAAATGGGTTGGTTTGATTTTGCTTCAATGAATCCAAAAGAGATGAAATGAAGCAGGGTCTATGATGTTAAATGGGTTATCATTATTGGGTTGGTCTGATTTTGCTATCTCTCCAATTGTGAACTGACTCATCAATTGAGCTTGTCAGAAGCCTATAGTAGTTAAAATTACAAGGCAAGCAATTCAAAGAGAAGAAATGAAGCAAGGTCCAACGTGTTAAATGGACTACCATTATTGGGTTGGTCTGATTTTTTCCATAAATTCAATTCAATCCTCCAAGCTACCATCCACTATCAACCTGTTAAGCATGATGATGACTTTCAACATCTGATTCTACTCTCCAGTGAGATATTTCAGAGACCAATCCCTAAAATTTGGCACGTGGACAAGATTTTCCATCAAAGTGAGTGGAGAAGCTTTAATGTCTGTGGAGTGTCAATTGTCTTATTATCCATGATTCCATGTTACTTGAATGCTTATGCCCAAATTACCAATTCTGCCCACTGAGGCATAAGAATTTAGATCAGATTTTCATTGATTTGTTTGGATTACTTATGACCTAAATAAAGCCCTCGGCGAGTCAGCGGTCAGCGCCCTCTCTCTCTCGCTCACTCTCGTCAGTCTCTCTTTCTCTCTCTTGGACTCCGTAAAAAGTAAAATACCAGAAGGGTATTTTTGACATTCAGCATAAAATATCGGTTTCGCGTTGGAAATTATTAATTGCTAAATATAGTAAATAAACAAATAATTAATAAAGCAGATCAATTTTATATTAGGATAAGGCCATAGAGATCCATCTGCATCATGATATTATCCGTCGCGGCCGATCCAAAGGGAACTGACAGGTCGATTTGCAGAAACAAACCCTAATCTCTCTCTCTCTCTCTCTCTCTCTCTCTCTCTCTCTCTCTCTCGCTACTTTTTGCAATCTAGCCGTGAACATAAAGACTTCTGACTGTTACGGAAAATTTTCCACAAAAGAGAGCTGGGTTTTCCCTCTTTTTTTTTTCTGTTTCTTTTGTGTTATTTGGTGGAGAAATCTGCAGCTAGGTGTGCAGATTTGATGCTTTTGAGCTCGAGGAAGGTGAAGAGTATTTGGGGTTAATTTATCCTTTACATTTTGGGATTTCGTTTGATGCTTTGAATTTACGGATCCGTGTAAATAACCTTAAATCTGTTGCTTTTTCAACCTAAGTCGTGTAAATAACCTTAAATCTGTTGCTTTTTCAACTTAAGTTGAAGCTTCCAAGGAATGGATCTCGGAGGTAATTCGGTGATCCTTTGGGAAGAAGATTTAAGCGGCTGAGTCCACGAACAGCGCTTCCTCTTTCTGTTGTGGCTATTTGCTTTATCAGCTCTTTGATAGGCTGTTCTGCAATTAGCGCGTGTGATTTCGTCATTTTGTAGAAGAGCTTATGATTATAGTCTGTTATTTCCATTGAAGGTAGTGTTGTTTTAAGGATTTTGACGCTTCTAATCGTCGGAGATTCGCTCTTATCTGTTTCTGTGTAATTAGTAAGTTTCTCGTTTGTAAGCTCTGAAGGGTACTTTTTGTTTTTTTCTGGATAATGCTTGGGGGATTGAAAACAACCTGAGTCGATAAGGATTTGGAGGGATTGGAATTCCGTAGCTGTCTTGTTAATGTTGTTTTGACTTGTGAAGAAGTGGGAAGCAAGTGATGTCTCTCAAGAGTATTATTCAGGACATGAAGGGGGAGATCGGTAGCATTTCAAGGAAGGGTTTTGAAGTTAAGCTGGGTTATGGGTTGAGATCGAGGTCACATCGAGTGGTTCAGGATTCTTCGGTTCTTATCGACGCCATGAAGCAGAGTTGTTGGGCTAACATGCCGCAGGAGCTACTGAGGGACGTGCTAATGAGGATAGAAGAGTCAGAAGGTGCCTGGCCCCTTCGGAAACACGTTGTTGCTTGTGCTGGGGTTTGCAGGAGTTGGAGGGAAATCACAAAAGAGATCGTGAAGACTCCTGAAGTTTCCGCCAAGCTGACATTTCCGATCTCCCTGAAGCAGGTTTGTGATGTTGCCGTTTATACTTCACATTCGAATTCTACTCTTCTTATGTTGGTTTTAGTACCTGGTTTTCCCTTGCATTTGGGGCTTATTCGTGTTTTGATTTCTCTGGTATTATTAGCACCTTGACGTTGAGTGTTTTGCAGCTGGGTTGTCTGATCGAGTTAATTCGGTCTGTTAGAATCTGAAAGGAATTTCTATTTTTTCTTCTTGGAGTTTTATGTTTTACCTCTATTAGAGAGGAATCTCAAGGGGATCGGCTGTCCCTTTGAGCCATTTGTGGACTTCTATTGAGTACCCCCCCCCCCCCCCCCAAATGTATGGCTTAAACGAAAACCTGTTAGGAGTTCTCTGTTTCCTTCTGTTGTTTGCTTAGTTCTATTAAGGTATGCTGAGCTTGGGTTTTCTTTATAGTTCATTTCAGATTGTCCTCCCAGTTACTGTTGAAACCTTGGTTGTGGTGTTGTACTGATGATTTCATCCTGCTTGCAATGAACTAATTGGTTACAAGAGTCTAACAATTCTAGAAGAGAAATTATTATTCTTTTTTATTGGTAGGAGAAGAGAAAAGTAGTATTCTTAACATTTTCTTCTGAGTTTCCCGAGCATTTTGTGCATTTTTTTTAACCAAAACTTTCTACATCCATTCACAAATATCCTAATCTTTATTACAAATTTGCAGCCTGGCCCTAGAGACTCCGTCCTCCAATGTTTTATAAAACGGAATCGCACCACCCAAACATATCATCTCTACCTTGGCCTATCTCAAGGTGAGCACTTCATCTCTGCTTTAGGTTCATCATATTTACTCTTTAAGATGGAATTGGTTTGACTTTTTTTCCTGAAAATTGTATTAATGCTCTTACCAAAAAGAACTATTCTATGGTTATGGTTACTTAGACTAGTGAAAAAAAGTTAAGCTTTTTTGTTGTGGAATATGACATTTGGAGGAATTAAGGTCTCTTTCATAGTTTTGTCTGGTTTCCTTTTATTCAGTAGTAATTTTCTTTTTGTTGTTACTTGCTATCCTTGCAGGACTAACCGATAATGGCAAGTTCCTTCTTGCTGCACGCAAATGTCGACGTCCAACATGCACAGACTACATCATCTCCTTATATGCTGATGATATGTCAAAGGGGAGTGGGACCTACATTGGGAAGTTGAGGTATGTTCCGGCTGACATATTTGATGTTAAATGATTATTGGCTTTCATGTGAGCGTGAGATTCACCATCTTGTTCTTAATAGGTCCAACTTTTTGGGGACCAAATTTACCATATACGATGCACAGCCTCCTCATGCTGGGGCTAGAGTTAAAAAAAGCCGCTCCACTCGTTTAGTGGGTTTGAAACAGGTCTCTCCAAGAATCCCTGCTGGCAACTATCCTGTAGCACACATTTCTTATGAGCTGAATGTTTTGGGTTCTAGGTAAGATAACAAGTTTATGTAACTAGTTGTAATTTTCTTCCTGAAAAGGGTGATGATTATCAGTTTTTTATCTGCACAACATGTTCTGTTCTTGAGTCTGCATAGTAACTGATTACTTGTGGAGTTATATCTTTATCAGTTTTTAGTGATTTTTCCCTGTTTCTATGCTTTTCAGAAATCAACCACACTAATTATATGTTATGGGACCTCCAGGGGTCCAAGGAGAATGCAGGTTATAATGGATTCCATTCCAGCTTCTGCAATTGAACCAGGAGGTGTGGCCCCAACACAGACTGAATTCCTACTTAGCAACATTGATTCCTTCCCATCACTTCCATTCTTCAGGTCAAAATCAGCCCGCACAGAGAATTTCCAATCAGGACCTTTGGCTACCCCAAAGGAAGGATCATTGGTTTTAAAAAACAAGGCTCCTAGGTGGCATGAGCAGCTCCAATGCTGGTGTCTTAACTTCCGTGGGCGTGTGACAGTTGCTTCTGTGAAGAATTTTCAACTGGTAGCTTCTCCTGAGAATGGACCAACAGGACAAGAGCATGAGAAGGTCCTCCTCCAGTTTGGTAAAGTGGGAAAGGATTTATTCACCATGGATTACCGGTATCCCATTTCCGCTTTCCAGGCATTTGCTATCTGTCTCAGCAGCTTTGACACCAGGATTGCTTGTGAATGACAAACAGGTGTGTGAAACTGTCTTTGCATGCATTGAACTTTCAATTGAAAATATGGAAAAGTTCAACGTAGTTAACATTAGGCATCAACAATTTGTCAAGGTGTATTTTGCTATACATTGTCAACTGTCAAGTAGTCTGTTGCCTTTTGGGTGAGCGTCGGGGGGGATACACTGAACTACTGATGTGAATTATTTTGTCGGCCATATAGAACTTGTATACATTCAATGGGCATTTCACAAATGTCTGGATCGATGAGAATAAACATAGAGTGGGTATGTTTGGTATTGGCATATAAGTTGATTTTCTATGATACTGTTACCTGTTGAAGTTGTATGGGTGATCAATTCAGGCCATCCATGCTAAAGTGGTGGGTGAACCCCATCACTGTAATTAACCAGCAATTTACAGTATGCTAGTTAAATGATTTGAACCAAGAGATTTAGTTAGTATATTCATTTGACATCTAGCCTTTATATGGGTGAATTAGTGGAGTGGATGGTTAATGTACAGCAAGTGAACCTTGATCATGCTGTGTCTGACCTATTCAATTCAATATAGGTTCAATTTTTCTTGGCAGCTGTTAAGGCAGCAAGGGATACTGCTCTGTGAATTGGTCCAGATCATTTTTTAAATTTTGCTGTTACATACAACCATCATTGTGTGTGCCCTTTACTAAAACCATTTTGTCCCTTTGGTGTTGGAGCAGTGGAGTGTTTGAACATCTATTATGGGCTTGAGCATTATTACAGAGTTCACTGGGTATGTACCAGTAGTGTGGATGTTGCTGGAGAAAGTTTAATACAAAGCTACTGGTTGGCGGAACTGGTCTCCAATTGCCAATTTGCGTTTTGTATGTTGTATAGTTTTTGTTTTTATTGTTTGTGTACATAACAGCCATTCTGAAGATGAGGTATACATGTCCTGGCATTTGGTTACTGCAAATCATTTTCAAATCCTGTGAAACTGAAACATGAACGCCTGAGATTTATAGTCCGAGGTGTACTGGACAAAATCAAAGTGGCGGTGTTGAGCCATGGTTTTGTATTCCCTGTAGGTATTCCGAGTCAACTTATTGGATTGGAAAGATCGTCTGACTATAATCCAGACGTTAATATTATGTCTCATTTCTATCTTCTGGTCTTATCTGTCTCGAATCTGGATTTTTTACGAGATGATCCGTGAATTTGAAGTTTCATGGAAGAAGTCCGATGTCATGTAGTCTTATTGAAGAAGATTCCAAGTAATGGAACCGAATTCAGATGATTTGAATATAATAATATATGTCTATTTCGGATATAAAAGCTTATATTGTTTAGTTCATTGGGCTGAATTTTTTTTATACAGGGATTGAATTCAGTTATGATTGATTCGATCCAATGGATGCTTTTTATTCTCTCTCAATTAGATCTGATTCAGATTCGAACACGGTAAGGCAAAACCTATAGTACATGAGTTTCATTTAACGTCATTGGTCATCCAATAGGAGCACTTTTCATTTATTTTCGTTTCTGTAATAGTGTAAAATGTCTACGTTCCAAGTTTAGGAATAGTGGCGTTGAGTTTGGAAGCAGTACAAATACAAATATGTACAGTGTAAATGCATACTAAATAATACAAAATATAAGGTTTTTGCACTCTACATATTTGCATTTGTAGTCCTTTCAGACTCAGCTTAAGGCTTGCCTTGGAGCTTAGAATTTGTCAATTTTATTTTGAGGCAAGGAGGGATACATCTCATTGGTGATTAAGTGTCATATTGATGTTGTGGAAGTCATGGGTTTGAGCCTGATTATCTCTAAGGCCCTGTTTGTGTTTTGATAGTTATTTATCTGAGTAAATGCAATTATTTGGGTAAGTTTTTTTTTTTTTTTTCTGGGAAATACTTAACCAGGTTAGCACACTTATCCATGTTCTTTTATTCATCAAGTAAATAAGGTAATGACCATTTTAGTCATAAAAATCTATTATTAAAAGTGGTATTTTTGTTCTATTCAAGTGTTAGTAATTTTCCTCCTAGGTGAGAAAGTTACTTACCCACATAGGAGATGGGTATCTAGGAAATTAAACTTTCTTTGGTCCTCACATTAATCTGAAAAATGAACATGGGATTCTTGGTTAATGTGAACTAAAATCCCATCGATCAACTCTCTCCTCTCAAAATCCGAAAAAAGAACGTCTCCTAAATCTAATGTGCGGCTCAGTTTGCAAGGAGTACAAATACAAACTTGTAGGTCTAAAATCTTGTATTTTATATTATTTTGCATGTATTTATATTGTATATATTTGCATTCTTTTCAAATTGAGTCTAAGTTTTTCTATTTTGACTTGGTTTCTGCATAAATCAGAATTATGGGATTAATGTGAGGGGGTAGGGATGGTTATATTTTTTAGAGAAAAACTCATCCAACCAATGCATCTTAGTTGCATTCTTCAATTAATTGATTGAATATAAATTTTTAAATGTGCATAGTATATAAAGAGGATATTTGACTTAGTTTTGATGTAGGCCATAGAATTTAAATTTGATTATATAATGTTAACTTTTTATTTGTATACATATATAACACATGTTCTAACACTATTTCAATCTAATAACATTTGTTTTTTAAAGATCCATTGGATATCAAATTGAATTAAAGTCTTTGGTTTTTTAATCGGTTTGGAGTACGTATATGATCTGATTTGAATTTTCTCCATTTACACCTTTGAGTGTAATCTTCTTTATACTGGGCGACAAATCCTAGAAATCTAAGTCATGTTTGGTTCATTACTTTGGGCCTCATTCTTTTAATTCTTGTTCATTCTAGACAAGAATGGACAATATTAGTGTTCGGTTACAAAATTTTTGCCATGGATCATATTCTTTTTAGAATGAAAAATCAGCCTGTAGCACAAAAATTGAGGTAACTTGCAGCATGAAAACTGGTGCAAAGCAACTCTTTTTATTCATCAAAAAAACCTGCAACATGAAAAATAATAATGCCCAATCTTGTTCATTTTCATCATTTGAGGAAACTTTACCTACAAAACTACTACCATAGATATTTACTAGCAAACTACTGTGGAAGTATTTTTATGAAGACACTTTTATAAAATTACTTTTACATGAAAGCACTTTTACAAAAATATTTTTATGAAAGTATTTATATAAAAGCATTTTTATGGAAGTACTTTTATAAAAATACTTCTACATAAGTATTTTTATAAAAGCACTTTTACGGAAGTATTTTTATAAAAGCATTTTTACATAAATACTTTTATAAAAGCACTTATACGAAAGTACTTTTATCAAAGTATTTTTACAAAAGCCCTTTATAGAAGTACATTTACATAGGATGCTTGCAGTCTGAAAAGAATTCATTTTTAGGAAAAAAAACGTTTGATTCATGGTAACGTTTTATCATCCTGCCTAATTTACCACTCTTGTCCATTTTAAAATTTCGCATTGTGTAAGAACGGGAAAGAATGGGAATTGAATCAAACATGGCCTAATTGCTATTTTGAGTTTTGATTAGTCTGTAGTTTATTTTAAATATCATTTCTAAACCTATTTACAGGTTGGGTTTTACCACTTATTAATAGAAAATGCCAGGTTCAATTATTAGGTTTATTTTTGAACTTGAGTTCAGCCCATGCCAAGTGTACGTTATACCACATCTTAATTCTATTCTATCGTCAAATTCCAATTTTTTTTTTAACTTGTTCCTATTCAATCACACATTTTATACATAAAAAATATTGCTACTCAAGATACAATTAAAAAAAAATCACATCTTTTGAAAGATTTCTTGATTCCTTTCTTTTTAGCTGCTTGAAGGCCATTAATTATAGCACGTAGTTCAGTATCTTTGCTTCCTACTACTTGACATGGACTTGTAGTCCTGTTACAATGATGAGATGGTTTTCTTAGGCTGTGTTTGGAAACGATGCAAATGGAGTGTAAATCCCGATTCAAGGTAAATTTGCACTCTGGTTCACTTTTGCCTGTATTTGGCAATATTACATTTATGCATTGATAGATGATAGAACAATGCATATTTACCTTGATAATAAGATGTAAAAGTACATAAATAAAAAAGAAGTAAATTTGTATTCAAGTGGACTTTTGACAAAAAAAAGTATATGTTTTATTGGAATTCATATTTGTATCCATTACAGCTAAAAGTCTGTTTACTAAGAAGGTAAATTTTTTAGTGCAAAACTAATTCAATTTTGCAATTTATATGAACCGTTTTACACTACACATATTTGTATTCACACTTATTTGCATTGTTTCCAAACACAACCTTAAAGACCAAAGCAAAGGCAACACTAGCAAGCATCATGGAGATCCCCCACAGCCTTCATTTGTATATCTGGTTAAGTTTTTCAGTTACTTGCATGGGAGATGAAGTTGATAAAGGGGAATGAAATGTCATCGGTATGGCATATTGATGCCACTATTTTTCCAAACCCTAACTTGGGTTTGATGAAGGAAATGGGTGATGAAACACAAGTGGACTTTCTCTTGCCATGTTCCTTAAGCTTTGGTTTTAGGGTTTTGATATGAAAATCAAGAAGTGGTTGGAAGGAGCATGGTAGGAGTGATGTAAAGCCCCTAAGATGTTTGCTCTCATTTGAGCCTTCTCTTCTCTCTAAGGACATGAGGTCTTGAACCTGAACTATCTCTTAAGGAACCGTTCAACCTAAAAGCTTAAACTATTAGGTAAGGTCTATTCTCTAACACACTCTCTCACGTAAAAGCCCATTGGGCTTGAAGCATAGATAAGCACAAATCCATCTATACATTTTGCTGAAATTTAATTAATTATAATAAGGGCAACAAGCATCAAACACTAGGTCATTTGGCCAAACAAGCTATGATACTATTTCAAAAACTGTTTAACCTAAAAGCTTAAGCCATTAGGTGAGGTTTTCATTCTCTAACACTATCACCATATTTGGGTTTCTTGTGTTCAAATAGTCACTGTGGACTGAATGAGTCTATACTCCAGTAAAAAGAAAAAAGAGTCAGTTATAAGGGTTAAAGTAGAGTAAAGAAAATGAGTCTATACTCCATGTAATAAGCTTTCTATAAAAAAGGAGTTGTTAATTGGTAAATATTTCTTAGGGTATTTGTATTGAGATCTCTTGGTTTGCACAGGCAAGATATGAAACAGAATATGATATCATTCTCAAATCTTAAATATATGTTCCCACCTGAGTCCTAACATATCTACAGTTTTTTTTTTTTTTTAAGTTAAAGCAAGTCTCAGTTTGCGAAGAGCAAAAATACTGTAGTGAAAAACCTTGTGCTTTGTATTATTTTGTATGTATTTATACTATGCATATCTGTAGTTGTATTTGTTTTTCTAAACCGAGCCTAAGCATCAATTTGGGCATTTTATATGTATTTATACACCGGGCTTGAGGGACAGGCTATCCTCATTGTATAACCCTTTGGATCGGAAAAAAATACAAGTACAATTCAATTACAAGGTTTAGAAATACCATATAAAGGGTTTTGCATTAAACATATTTGCATTTACACTCTTCCCAAATGGAACTTGAGGCTCAGTTTAAAAATAATACAAATACAAATATGTCATACAAAATACAAGGCTTTGCACTCTAAGTATTTATATTTGTACTCCATCAAAATTGAGTCTAAGCCGCTTTACTTTCTTTTACTGGATTGAGTTTAAACTTGACATTCCATTATTTAGAACTTGCAAAATAAAAAAAAAAAGAAGAAAAAATTTGGGATATGCTGCTTTGCATGTTTGGCTTCTGCCAAATTCTAAGCTTGATGCCACCAAACGAGCGGCATGTGATTGGGATATATGGGATTATGGAATGCAATAATATTATAATTATATTACTTTACATAAGATATCATCGAAGCCGTCTTAGCTCAGCCGGTAGAGCGCGTGGCTTTTAACCACGTGGTCGTGGGTTCGATTCCCACAGACGGCGTTTTTCAAAGTTTTTTTTCTTACAAAGTTTTTAATTAATTTTGGGTTTTTTTTTTTTTCTGTCCGTGGGTATTTTGAGCTGTCATAGTCGAAGCACTTTTCAATATAGCGATTGGTCAGTCGGTGGATGTCGATGTTATTTCTGTTTTTTTCCCAATTATTATTCCTGCCCCTTCACCCTTGATTCTCTCCGGTATCATCTCCCCTTCACCCTCCGCTTTGCGATAACTTCACAACGTGGCCATGGAGATTACCAGTTTGCAGGGAATTACTAATAACACATATATCTCGTTATTTTTGTTTTCTGTTTACTGAAACTCATAAACAATAAAACCTCTTCTCATACACTCATACTATTAGTATTCTATCTATAATCTTTATTTCTCCCTTTTATTCTATCATTTACAGCTATCGTCGTCGTATATAACTTATCTACGATAATCCGATTCTTCTTCTTCCTAGGCGACTTGCGCCTCGAGCTTCTTCTCCGATTCTGATGCCCTGGATAAAGTTACAGTAGTAACTCCCTCCCCTTCCTCCGTCATGGCCGTCTGGTCGTCGGAATGTAACCCGGGTTGGTTGAGACTCCTGACAAACTCCGTAAAACAAGGAAAATGCTCCGGCGAGAAGAAATATGCTCCCATCCTCTGATAAGTGAACCCATCCATCACCGCCGCATTCTCTCCACACAGATTCTTCTTAATCTGTTCAAACCCCCCCGGAGCCAAAGACACGGATGAATTCTCCCCGGAGACTCTTACCCCATGCTCTCTGCAGGCCCCCATGATCTGCGAACGTAGCGACTCAGGGCTAGCGAGTGATTGCTGTGGCTGGTGGGCGTCGGAGAGGTCCATGCCGGGCACTATCATCCTGCACGAGTTCCTAGCAAAGAGTTCGGCTATGGCGTCATAACCATCTCTGTTGGCGGTGTTGTAGAAACCGGCTGTCAACTCGGAGGGGTGGGAGCGAGTCTTGTACCATGAGTGCAGGAGTGGGAGTCTGCCGGATAGAGTTACAGGGGTGTCGGAGAATGAGGTCGAGGCGAGGGAAAGCAGGCGGTCGGCGTGGGACATGAGCTGGGTTGAGTACCAGGTGAGGAAGAAGTCGCCGTATGGGGTCTCCCAGGAGCCTCCGTTCTCCTTGAAGAAGGTGTTGGCGAAGGACGACTGGTCGTAGTTGGGGGCGTCATGGGGACCTGAGAGGCCCCAAAAGGGGTTTCCAGTCGCCTTGGCGTGTTCCCGCAGATGCTTTAGCATGTTCTTGTCGTAGCTCTGGAATTCTCCTGCTCCTGTAATCTTGCCACCTCTCGCCGACGGCCGAGAAGGGTAGCGGAGCTCTCCATCCGGTCCCAGGCTCACTGAAACATCCTGAGGAGATCACAGAAAAAGCGGCCATTGATAAGAACCGGTTCTAACAAATAAATAAATGTGATGGGTCGAGAATGAGAATGAAGATTTGAAGCTTACCACGATTGTAGAGCCCATGAGGTTTGAGAATGAAGATTTGAAGCTCTCCAAGAATTCCTGGTAAACCTGAACCGGAGTCTTCCCGTCGAGGACGGGCAAATCGTCCACCGCCAGCGACAGACACTCTTTGTAGCGCCGTCCCGACCTGTCGGCGAAGAAGATGTCTGGTTGTGCTTCACCAATCTTTGACACCCAACCAGGGAGTTCAATTTTGGCTTGTTTGGCGGCATGGAAGCAGACAGACACGCGAAGCTTGAGACCCGCGTCTCGGACCATCTCTGCAAGCTCAAGATATCCCGACCAGTCGTACTTTCCTCTGGCTTCCTTCTCGGCTATCCCCCACCAGATGGAAAATTCGACCCCTTCTGCCCCCAAGAGCTTCAGAGCCTTCATCCCTGCCCCGATTGCTCTTACATGGTTCAGTGTGTTGCCGTGGGAAACAGCATCCAGAGGAAGCCCAACAAATAAGCTTAATTCATCCTCCTGCATAAAAAATAGTAATTAATTTTAATAGATACACACAGATTTCTCCGATGAATTAAAGTCGAGACCCTAGTTTCTGCAATTCAAAACGAACAGAAGGAAAGAAAAAAATAGCACTTACTAGCTTCGATCCTTTCGGCATCGCTCTCTCTCCGGCAATTTTCTCCAATCCGGAAACCTCCGGTTGTGTTGCCTTGAGAGAGACTTGAATTTCAGCTGTTGTCCATCTTCTACCAAGATTAAAACAGACCTTATTTTTTCTGGTGAAAATCTGCTTGGAACTAAAAAACCCAAGCTTCCGATAAGGTGAATCGGTAGTTCCGATCTTCACCTGAGAACATCCAATTACTGAAACCTCCATCTCAATTCACAAAGTGAGGGAAAGGAAGGAAAAAAAAAATGAAAACAGTATGGTAGATAAGATAAGAGACTGAAAGGAAATAGAAGAAATCAGAGTCTTCGTTCGTTTCAGTATTCAGGTGGCTGCTCTGCTCATGGTCGCCAGAGTGTGAAGCGAACCATCTGTTATATAGGAGGAGCAAGGAAGAAAAGAGGCATTTTTTCAGGCGATGTTAGGATTTTGGAATCATCCAATCAGAAATGCCACGTGTCATCGTAATAGTGGTTGCTATCCTGCTGCTTAGGATGGAGTTGGGAAAACAATGAATCCCGTTGCCCCCACGGCCCCACCGAGTTCACTTTTGCTAAACCGGGTGTATTGCTAAAGGATTAGGGTTGTCAACGGGTCGGTTTGATTCGATGGATTCGAACTAATTGGACCGGTTCTGGTTTTAGGATTTGTATTTGTGCATTGGTTTGGGTTCCTAATTTATTGTCTCAATTATTGAAGGTGTTTGGTTTTGTTTACGTTTATTAAGTAAGCCTTTTATACATGTATGATTGTAAAATCGAGAAATGACACCACATCATTAAAGTGCCACTAAATGCTTATCCCTTTCAATAAGTTCTAAAATAAAGATTTTAGAAATGGGATAGGTGCACAGAAATCAATGTTTATAAATATCGATATTTGTTGATAGGTAGCGTTTACTTAATAAACTTAATTATCCGTATGAGACCAATTTTATCCAATCCCAAATTTATTTATATATTTATAGATAAATAGATAGACAGATAGATATATTTAACAGGTTTATTATAATTCTATCCATCAAGTCAGACCTGATTGTCCCAAAAGCGAATCAATCCTTAAATTGACCCAACAATTTCTAAGACCTTGATATTTCTTATTGGGTCAATTTCGATTTTATAATCCTGATTCAAATTCGATCGGTTAACAACACTATATGGAACACGTGATGTATACATAAAGTGATTTTTAAATTGAGCATTTATGTTCAATAAAATTCGGTTGATGAAGTTCTTAAATCTAATTGAGTTTATGTTATGTATAATATTTTTATGTTTGTATACAATCCTTTATATGTAAAATGTTTTATTTTTATTTGTAATATCAAGCCAAAATTAAATATATAAAATTTTGAGCTGATATTTTTATGCCTATATCCACCCAAATTACATCCAAATCATTAATTTTGTCATTTTGTGGTTTTTGCGCTTCCCTAAAATTTCATCGTAGCAAATTTTGTGACCCCACTTGCACTTTTACGGCAACTACAGTTCTTTTTTGGATTATTAATAGTACAATCCAAGGAAGACGAATTACAACCATTCGATTGGAACCTCTAGCTTCAGACCAGCCTTTTCGGCTGAGCATAGGTCAAACTGCCAAAGCGTGTTTCCTACTTCGACCTTAGTAGATAACTTAGATCCCGACAGAAAAGATACCCATCCAACGATTCACGCTGGCTGACTGGTGTACTGGATTAGACACTTCGCTTGAATCTTTTAAACGAAGGGACCGAGGGGCGGCAATTTTAATTTATGGAGCAATAGTCCGGCTTTGGTCAGGGAAAAGCCCGCTTCAATAACCTTTACAGCCTTACGTTGGGAATATCTCCAAGGGATTTATTTCATAGGAAATATTCTCAATGATGGGCTAATTGGATGACGTGGCAACGAGGCCGACGTGGAAAGTACAATTGGTTCAGATGATTTGTGGCAGGGAATTTTCCAGGGAAAAGCCCGTGGTCAGGAGACATGAATGCCACGTGTCAATTTCAGGTGGTTCTTGTCACATGTGTCCTGGTGGTAGTTGGCCACATGCGGAGTGGGACCGTTCTGACTCATGTCCTATACTCTATACAATACTGGGGCCTCGCTCGACTCTCTGATTTCCTTGCCGTTGATCGCCCACAGGCCACATCTTTTTATCGCCGGTTCTATGTTGTCTCGTAGCGTGAATGAAGCGTAACTTGGATAAGCGTGAATCTACCACAATCGCGACGCAAGTTGGAGATGCGACGTGATGTGTTTTGTTTCGATGAGCACAGTGCAAACCGTTTGATTGGAATCGGTCGTCACGGGAACTGACCAGATTAATCATAATTTGTCAAAAGTCTTTCCTGTGCTCTTACCGACTTGTCAAAGATCCGAATATTAGGGCTGTTCATGGATCGGGTTGGGTCGGTTTACTTATGTTTTTCCAATTGACTTAACCTGATCGGGTTACTTAAAATTAAAATTGAAATTGATCTTGTGTTAAGTAAAACTGACCTGATCGGTTTGAGTCAGTTTGGGTTGGTTTAAACTCTACTTAGTGGTGACTTAGTTGTTGTACAACCTAACTTAAATAGGATAGAGACAACTTAGTTAAGTAGGAACTAAGTAGGTTGCAACTACTAACTAGGAATTAACTACTAAGTTGGTTTGGTTCGGGTCAATTTTGGTTTTCACACATGAAAACCGAAACCGAACTGAATCATCGGTTTATGATTTTTTATAACCTGAAACCGACTGGTGCTGAAGAAAACCCGTCCAACTCGGGTTGAGTCGATTTGGTCGGGTTGGGTCTTCTTATGAATAGCCCTACGGAATACAAAATTGAGGCCCCGTTTGATTCGCAGGAATAAGGTTTTGGAATCAGAATCGGAATGGGTTATTCTAATTCCAATTGTTTAATTGAACAGAATTGGAATCTTATTTCTATTCTCACTGGAGTGACATTCTCTCATTTGAGGGAATGGCCATTATCTGCCCTTTCCTTGAGAATGAAATCTTACCAAAGAGACTTGCGTCCCAGAATGTTTATAAAAGCTTGAAACGGCCAAAAATCAAAAGCTTATTGTCTTTCCATGCATAAAATCTTTTGTTTAGTCCAATAGACGACCAGTTCATTAGGGTTATCAATGGGTCAGGTTGGACCCATTGAACCCAAACACGATTGGATTGGTTTAGGTTACAAAAGTCGGAATGGATCGGTTCTAGTACTTGATAGTTTCGATTCTTATCGATTTGCAATCTATACCATTCAATCCCAAACGAATTTACACCCAGGGCCCATTCATTTGCTCTAAAGTCTGACATCTAAAGGTTCAAAAATTACATTAAGAGATATATTAGTCTTGATGAACTTTTTATTCCTCTAAATTCTGAATGCAAAGAACACTGTTCTGAATTTTGAATTCTAAAAATGATCAAATATCCATTTTGACCCCATATATGAGAGGTTTTTTTTTTCTTCTTTTTGGGGGATATCATTGGAAAACAAAAAAATGTATAATTGCTAAGAGATAAGAGGAAATGAGCAGTCCCCAATCTGAACTATATATATATATGTCCAATTCAATTCTAGGTCTTTAATATTTTATGTTGGGTTGATTCCGATTCTACCTACACCCAACCCAAACTCAACATGTTGATATCCCAGAATGGGATCTGCTCCTCACACGGGATACCTCACATGCACATCCACCGTGCATTGGAAACATTTCCTGATATCTTTTTGGCCAGGCTATCAAATTGTTGGTAGATATTTTTTTAAAAAGACTTTCCAAATGACAAATCTTTACTGGCATGACTAGAGAAGCATTGGAATCTTTATATTTCAAAACACATGATATCTGATTCTCGTAAAAAAAAAACTCAAATAATCCAATATCAATCCCTGGACAAGAGAAATCCCAATCTAATGGATTCTCTACACGGTGTCCTGTTCAAAATACCAGGTGCCCGTTTGAGAGGGCTTTCAGGACGGGACTTATTTCATTCCAAACTAAGCCCCTTGTAAATCTTGTTTGGTGAAAATCTGAAAAGTCAATATTTTTATTTTGATTATAAAATGAAACTACTCCAAATATTTTGTCTGTAACACAGGTATTCAACAACCGTGGCTCAATCAACATAACCCACGAAACAGGCTACAATGTATGTCTAAGTCCTATAGAGTCAAACACACTAGCTAGGCTCCCTTTGATTTGATTCATAAGAATAGGGGTCTGGAATTGGAATGGGTTATTCTTTGATTGGGTGGAATTAGAATTCTTTTCCCATTTGTGGTGGAATGGTCATTCCTTCCCCTCTTTTGAGAAATACATTCTTATTCCTGCTAACTTCAATTCTCAATTTTATTCTTATCTGAACCATTCTGATTCTAATTCTGAACCAATTTGATTTTGATTCACACTATAAACAAAAGGGACCCTATAATCAACTGTCAAATAACAGTCTCCTGAGAGGATAATTGATGGACCCTTCTCGGACTACGAACCAAACGGGTCTATCACATTTCTCACTCAGTGTCAAAGAAGAGATGATAATAAAGAGATAAATAGAAGGATGCGTGCAATCTTAATTCATGTAAGTAGTCATTACTTGTATAAACAAATTAATAGAGGTTACAAAAGCTGATCAGAATATCACATTCTAGACTCAATCCTTGTAGTTCAAAAGACGTAACTGAACCACAATTGTTAGGATGTATTTGGAAGCAGGAATAGAGGTGGTCAGGTGGGTTAAGATAGATCTTAGGTAATGTTTGGGAGTGTTTAAAAATAAGTATTTATTTAAAATAAGTGTTTATTTGGGCTATTAAGTACTTATTGCTATTTGGAAAATAAGCTCGAAACAAGTGATTATTTTAAAAATAGGGGCTAATTTTTAAGTACAAATTTCCAGCTTTTTTTAAGAAGCACTTATTCATTTTTTTCTTCCAAAATTATCTTAGTTGAATTTTAAAATACCACTTATAAAATAATCTCGAGTTAAATTTTATAAAAGTACTTTTATAAAAGCACTCTTACAAAAGAACTTTTATGAAAGCACTTTTATAAAAGTACTTTTACGAAAGCACTTTTAAGAAAGTATTTTTATGAAAGCATTTTTACAAAAACAAAAACACTTATAGTACTTTTATAAAAGTACTTTTACGAAAGCACTTTTAGGAAAACACTTTTATGAAAGTACTTTTACAAAAGCACTTTTAAAAAAGTATTTTTATGAAAGCACTTTTATGAAATCACTTTTATGAAAGTACTTTTATGTTTTATAAAGTACTTTCGCAAAAGTGCTTTTATAAAAGTACTTTTACAAAAGCACTTTTGTAAAAATGCTTTCATAAGAGTACTGTATAAAAGTGCTTTTATAAAAATGCTTTCATAAAAATGTTTTCATAAAAATACTTTATAAAAATGCTTTCATAAAGGTATTTTCTTAAAAGTACTTTCAAAGGGTATATTTTGAAAATTTGAAAGAAAATGAAGGACAAAATAATTACAAATGCTTATTTAAGTGCTTATTAGAGAAAAAGATCACCTAACACCCAATATAAAATAAATAATTATTTGAAAAAATTGGGTGCCAGATGCAAATAAGTGCCTATTTGTTTTTCAACACTTATTTTTAACTTAAGCACTCCCAAACATGGCCTTAGTCTAACTCAGTTTTGTCAATTCAGATTTTTGTTCGATCAGATAAGAATTTTAGTGTTTAAATTCAATAAACATTTAAAATTTACAAAAGGCTAAATTTCAGATTAGTATTCTGTAATTTTGCTTGTCTCATTTTGATACTCGAATTTTAAAACATATCAATTTAGTACTTGAACTCCCCAAAACTGTCAATTGTATATACCTGGTGCTCCCAAGAGGGGTTAGACCGCCATAATTTAGAGAGAGAGAGAGTGGTGCGATAAGTCTAAAATACAAGTGAAACTAAGAGAGGGAGACTGACTTGTTGTTTTAATCTAGGAATATTTATGTTTTAATTACTTTTGACTGACTTGTTTGATGACCCAAGTTGTTCATTGGACCGGGCTGATTTAGAGTGTGTTTGGTTTCGTTTATGTTTATTGAAAAAACGCTGCCACCTCAACACCATATAAGCATTTGGGTTGTTAAACGATTATAAACGTTTTTTTATTGGTTTTCGTAAAAGAAGTCCTTGGGGAAACGTCAAATTTTCACTTCCCACAACGGTTAGACAATTCACGAAATGCATATATGATGTGGCGCTGATGTATAATCCGATGTGGCGCAAATGGTTTCTGATCCGGTGCATTGTGGATCTACCATTCCACACAAAAACATGTCCAAACCCTAACCATGAATTAGGGTATCGAACTGAGGGTAGCCACAGCCGATCGGTCTTGTAGAGAGTTGCTTCTTTTTACGCATCGACGTTGACTAGAGGTAGTGGGCGCCAGTAAGTTTGCCGTCGACACCCTGTTAATCCCCCGCCTTAATGTCGGCAAGGTGTTTTTTTTTTTCTGACGAATCGCCATTTTCTCTTTGCTTTTGCAGCTCTGTAACCCATCGGCAAGGTACGTCATACACCGTTAACGGGTGAAGCTTCCCCTTGTCATTCTGATGTTTCCTTTTTTTACTATGAATAATGAATGCTTTTGATTAACAATTGTTTTCTCATGTTTTTTTATTTACACGGTTGTTGTTGAAGTGTTTTGGACGGATGGAGTGAACACGGGCTTCCAGCTTTTTATTCTCACACATTGCTCGCAATTTCTGAACCAATCACTTGAAAAACATCCAATCCATCCACTTACAACCTACCCAAACCCATCCATTTTAGATGTAAGTGGAATACAGGTTGAGGAGTCTGTGATTCTGTGGTGGTAGTCGGATAATTTGGGTTGAAACCCATGTACACAGTAGAAATTTGGGTTACTAGTGGATGTAAGTGGTTGGTGGATGGGTTGTCTATCACCCTTCATGCAACCAATCCATCCGTTTGACACTCCTTTGGCATATTGAGATCTATCATGGTACCAAGAGATGTACTTTGGCATCATACATTCACCATTGAATCTGAAAATCGGTCATTAAATGCAAGTATGGGTAATTTGGACTATTGGATTGATTAATGGCGCCTACATCCAAGTGAAGGTGCCACACTGAAACACACATATAGTTGTTTATTGAAACACGGCACCAAACAGCAAATATGAGAACATTTATTCTGTTTAGTTGTAAAATAAGATTTACAGGGTTTTTTCTTGAAATGCTCAATAAACACAAATAGACCCAAACACATACTTAATTCTTGTTTGGGGTGGTTTAAACCACTGTCTGTGGATATTTTAAACTTTATACTCTTAACATTTACAAAATTAGGGAAATCTATGATATTAGAAAGACATGGTATTTGATGACCACTCAAATTACCCTCATGAATTTGGATGTAAACCACCTGGTTGGTCACCTCTTTTATGATGTAGGTGTTTGGCATCAATGTCGTTGCTCCAGAGATGTTTTCTAAGAAAATGGTGATGTATGGATCAGGGTTTGTTGCACCGTTTTCTAAAAAAAATGGCTCCTTTTTTTGTTTGGCATCAATGCTGCCACATTGGATGCTTTTTGGGTAAACAACAATGGTTTTGTTTGGTACCAGTGTTGTATAACTGTTTTCAGCATTAGTCTACATTATCTAATGCTCAAGATAATGCCGCATTGGTGTCATGTCATTCTACGGTTGGCAGCAACGGGCTGGAACCTGAGAAAACTTTGAAACCAAATATGAGACTGTTTCCTCGTTTTTTGAGGCAATAGCATCGATGCCAAACACCGCCAATACTAGTTGTTTGGCTCTAAGCATTTCCAGTATCATGTTTTTTCTGTATCATATTTGAACCCCTGCCAAGTTAGAAATAAAGCAAAATCGAGAAGATAGCTTTATATAAAACATCCTAGCTTTATTGACAATATCTGAAACTTCCCCTCACTTTTAAATATCTCTAAGAACCTCGAGGGCACAATTTTTAAATGACAAAGATGACCAATATGGGATCATGACCATCCATAAAACATTGATATGCCCTTGTGTTCATACAATTTGTTGCTTCAAATGAGTCCCTCAAGTCATCTCTATTCCATAAGCTGGTGGCATGTTGTTCATTCGTAAAAAAAAAACAATATTCAAGGGTATTTTAGGTATATATCTAAAGAGTACATTAAGATTGATAGGTCAAGTAGTATGTTTGTCTTGTTTTTTTTTCTTTGCATCTACAGGAACAAATAATCAAACCCTACATATAAGTGCCATTATATGTAGAGAAAACAGTGTTTTCAAAACCGGACTGGAAAAATCGGGACCGGTTCTATTTCACCCCAAAACTGTTGATTTGGTCAATGAACGATTGACTTGGGTGGTTAAACTGTTGAATCATCGGCGGTTTTTGCCTTTTTTTTTTATTTTTTTAATTTTTTTGTCAGACTGAGCCATCCATTTGGACTGGACAGTCAAACTGTTCGACCCGAGAACCTGACCCAGAATGGTTCCCTATTCAATCCAGTTTTAAAAACCTCGAGAAAAAATGTATATAATGCGTGACAAGTATGATTGTCATGTGGCTAAATTTTGACATGTGTCATTTTAAAATGCCATGTGTCTTGAGCCATGCCACATCATCAAAAAAAAGTGTCAACAGTAACCATGTGAAGAAAAGGCATAGAACATATGCCAATTAAAGTTGCCATGTGGCAAAATTTCTGGCATGTGTCATTTCTAAATAGCCACGTTTATCTTGAATCATGCCACTTCATCATATAAACATGTTGCACTTTTCATGTAAATGGACCAACAGTAAGGCTAATGGTAAATTATCATAAATTTTCTCACAAAACAAATATAGGGTAGCTAGCAAAGGAAATAAGTTTTCTTTTCATCATCCCATCCTTTCTCAACCCCTGGTAGATGCCGCCTAGGGTTGATTTGGATGCACAATTTGAAAAACCAAGATAAAATAGGGCATTAAAATCCTAGAAAAATGAAGAAAAGATAGAAAGGAATTGGAGAAATAATGAAAACAAAATATTGGGCAGTCTTGTTCAAAAATAAAAAAGAAATAATAATAAAAACCCAACTCTAGCCTATTTTTTAAGTGTTTATTTTCAAAACAAACACTTATTGAGTTTCTTTGGCCAAATACGAATAAATAATCATTTTCTATTTATTGTGTGGTCCTGACACTTAAAATAAATACTTATTTTACGTTTTACCAAACAGGGCTTAAAAGAAAAAAGTAAAATTTGGACATTATCAAAAAAAAAAAAAATCAAGGAATGTTTCATATATGATTTTCTAATAGTAATTAAGGAGAACTTAATTAGTTAATTCTCAAAGTCTTGCTAAGGAAAAAGGTTGTGACGTATGTTAAATTCCTATACCCCCTCATAAGCTTGCATCGGCAATTATCATATCATTAAATCTTAATCAATGGATTCCAATTCAAATCCAATCCGCATTAATGGTTGAAAAGGGTAATCAATAAATGGCTCTCATGACTCCAACTATAATACCAAAAAGCATCGTTTTCAAAATCGGATCGGATCGGATGGTTGGACTGGAACAGCCGGGAACCAGTCATTTGATTGGTTTTGTTTTTCTCAAAAATCAGATTTTTCTCTAAAATCGTTGATTTTAGTTAGTGAACCGTTGAACCGGGTGATTAACTGTTTGAACGGTTTTGACCATTTTTTATTTTTTTGATTTCTTTTTTAATTTTTCTATCAGAACAGGTCAAACGTTCAGTTCAAACAATCAGATCATTTGACCCGCTAACCGGACTCCTGACCGGTTCAGTCACTGGGTCAATTTTAAAAACCATGCCAATACCTAAAAAAATTGATCACCAATCAATTAGTATCAGTATCAGATAAGTGTAACCAATCAATTACTATTCATAAAAAAATATTTGACCAAAGTCTTCCAATATTATACCCTTTTGGCGATCAAAGATATCATTTTTAACTAGGGAGAAAGGGAAAATGGACCATGAACATACTGTATTCGATGTTTTTGTTTTTGGTTTTTAAGGCTCAGTTTAAAAAGAGTACAAATATAAATATGTACAGTATAAATGCATACAAAATAATATACAAGGTTTTGCACTCTATATATTTGAATTTGTACTCCTTCCAAACTGAGCTTAAAGAATGTAGATTTATTGCATTTGTAGTGTAAGTTTATTTAGGTTGTGTTTGATTGCAATACAAATAAATTTACAATGATGCAAAAGCATGGCAGTGCAAATTATTTGAGTGTAAATTCTCACCTATTTTGGTTTCAAATTTTAGCTTGTTTTATTTGTTTGTAGTACAAATGAATGAAATTAAGACATGAAGAAGAACAAAATAAAATCCAAAACAAAATTAAAATAAGAATTTGCATTTTTTATATTTGCACTCTCATGCATTTGTAGTAATACAAATAAATTTGCACTTCAACCAAATACAGCCTTACTTATTTTTTGAAGTGAAAAAGTATTTTCATTTATAATGCTTGCAATACAGTTCAAGCCATTATAGACAACAGGAAAAATAAAAAAACAGATATAACAAAACACACAGACCCAACTGCTGCAACAAAAGTAGGGTGAAAAAATTGGTAGATTCTACCAACGATTCCAAATCGACCCATGCATTCGAACCCGTATACAAAATGGGAATAAACTGAGCACCAGGAAGGTGACTCAAGATGCCTCCAAACAAGTGTGCTAGAATATTTTTATGTACACGTTTGTGAAATATCCATGCATATGAGACTACATATATAATGCAATATAATACTTTGTGAGAGATTGAGGCCCTGTTTGTTTGCCTGTAATCGGTAAATTGACCCAAGTTTTTAAAAATCAGATTGGATACGGAATTGTTTTGGGGACCAGTTCTTGAGTTGAATGGTCTGACCGTCTGGTTCGAATGGATAATTTGTTCTGATTTAAAAAATAATAATTACAATAAAGAATGATAAAAAAAATGTTGTCCAAGTCGATGGGTCAATAGTTCGACAACCTGGGTCAGTGGGTCACTGACCAAATCAATAATTTTTGGCCCATGAACGACTTTGGGGTGAAACTTAACCTGTTGCCTCACAAGTTCTCAGGTCAATTGGTCTGACCATTTGGTCTGGATTTCAAAACTATGAGTTAACCAGAAGCCTCACATTTCTTTGCCTCTATGTTGGGTTCCATGATAACCGAAGATACTTGAGAATATCAGTTACTTGGATAATCAATACCTTCTTGTAAGGTGGATAAACAACTTACCCACGCCAATAGTGCTCTCTCCCTCCCACTGCTCTTTTTTTATGGGTAACTTGTAACATACAAGAATGATAGAGCCTCACTTATTTGGGCAATTTTTACTGAAAAAACACTTACCCAGATAAATATAGTTACCCAAATAAGTAAAAAAGAACGAGGCCTGAATGGAAAGTATATGACAAATGCAATGCAAACAATTATAGCATATTAGGGCTTAAAAACAAGACTTTTAGTGCCATTTTCATTCATAACTCCCATGTGTTTGAGAAAAAGCAGGTTTTTATTGTCATTTTCTGCTTGGTTTGGGATCAAAATAGAGCCTGATGCATTTTAGTGCTTTTTTATTGCCTTTCTAGGTTCTATTTTAGATTTCCCTAGCTTTTCCTTCTTTTTCTTTCTAACCAAACATAGCATGGATACTCATTTAAAATTGGAAGATAATTCATTTTTAAGAATTGAGAAAGTTTCAAATTGATTCCAGAAATTATATCTTAAAAATGGGCATTTGGTGATTTTGAACCATTCTGATCTTAGAAACCAATGTTCCATCATTTTAGTTTATTTAATGCCATGTCCATTGTTAAATCTTTTTTTTTTCATTATTTCAATCCATGTACTTTCTGGCTTTTCTTATTTCTTGATCCTTTTAACTTGCAATGGATTACTTATTCAATTATTCATCTCATCTCAGAAATCACTGAAATTGAAATTGTTCATGATGGATGACATCACCTAAACAGGGTTTTCTAGTATCATGTTTTGAGAAAGCTGAAATTTATGGTCATTGTAGGGCTTTTTCTCACACTTTAACAAAAGGAAATAGATGTGCAGACTTTCTTGCAAATAGCCAAATAGAGGAGTTGTGGGAGACTTTCTCTGTTAGAGGCAGACGCCATCCTTTCACGATTTTTCTCTCCTAGTGCTCAATAATTTATATCCCATTTCTCAAGTATAAATCGA
This sequence comes from Nelumbo lutea, assembly GCF_056320005.1. Lineage (NCBI taxonomy): Eukaryota > Viridiplantae > Streptophyta > Magnoliopsida > Proteales > Nelumbonaceae > Nelumbo > Nelumbo lutea. Next base: position 105,310,025 of record NC_142686.1, read on the forward strand.
GCTTGAATCTCAGGATAAGCTCAATTAGTTATTTGAATTTGAATTTGAACAATAAAAAGTTTGGTTTTAAAAGCTCGTGAGCTTAATTTGACTCAAACTCAAACCTAATAGTATTTTAGTTAAGTCAAGCCAAGACATGCCAAAGTTTGACTCGATTCCACTAGATTGCTCCCCTACTCCCTTGTATTGATTTACCTATTTTTTGATAATGGTTAATAAAATTTAAGGTGGTCATCCATCCACCTTAAGTAAGGTTAGGTAAGAGTGTCAATGAACCGGTTTTGGATTGGATCCCATCCAGTCCAAAATATTTATTAGATTGGATTGGACCTAGTCCATCCATAACAAATTTATATTGGATTGGATTGGATCAAGCCAATATCTGGTCCATTGATATAAGATAAGAATATATGTGTCAATGGACCGGGTTTGGGTTGAAACCAATCTAAATCAAAATAATTCCGAACAGATTGGATGGTTCAGACATTAAATTGGACTGGCCCAAATTGGTCCAAACCATTCATTGGATTGGATTGGATCTGGTCCATTTATAATGGACTCACATTGGACTGGATCGGATCGGACCAAATCCAGTCCAATTGACACCCCCATTGTTAGGGATCTTAAAAAATGGTCATTATGGGGCTGACATGGACAGTTACAATGTTACAAGACCAATCCAAAGAATCCCTCGTCAATAATGAATGGCCAAAACATTCAACTCACGAATGGAGAAACTAAGGCCATTTTCGGATTAGGGTGGATTTAGATTTAAAGATGACATTCAAAGACAAAAATTCTCTCTTAGGTTGAGTAGTAACACTACGGTTTATAACCAATGAGAACAACCTATGGGTTCGAAACTCGAATCCATTTCCAATCCTCCAAGCCAAACACTGCCTAGGGTAACAGAAATGAGCTTTTGCCCTGTTAAAAGTACTTATTTGAATGCAGTTCTCCTCTATATTGAAACGATACTCCATTGGTTAAAAGTACTTCTTTGATTCTCACTCCTGCATTAGAAGTTCATTTGTGAATTATATAGCGCTCAAAACTACGACTCATGGGGTCCACAAGCCAGGCCTAGGCCCATTCTGCTAGCCCAACCCATGCGCTTGAGGTTGGAGTAGAGGCGTCCGGATGAACTGGAGACAAGATTGTACACACCGGGCTGGGCTACCTATTACGAGTGAACGCGTCAGTGTTTAGTACAGATGGGACATAAAGTGAATACGGGCGTGTTCACTCGTGATAATTATTCTAATATTGTTTTTATTTTAATGAATTTTTATTATATATTTATATATTAAACTGTAATGGACCATCCGGTTTAAAGTGAATACGGGCGTGTTCACTCGTGATAATTATTCTAATATTGTTTTTATTTTAATGAATTTTTATTATATATATTTATATATTAAACTGTAATGGACCCATTGATCGAAAAACCAGTGGACAAAGTGGTTCCGATTCTTGGTCAGTTTTTAAAATATTACCTAAGCTAGTCAGCTATATACATTCACAAATGTACACGACTCATGCCATGTCATTCTAGGAAAATGGCCACATAAGATTGAGGGACGTAGAAATTCCTCCTCTTTTTTGATCCCTTAGGCAATGGTTAATACAATTGGGACTTGGAGGGGATGTGGATCAACATATTCTTGATTCTTGAGCAGTCCTGATCTGATTTAGATATAGGGTTAATGCAAGGTTTAAAATATCGATACATCCCGGTACACCAAAAGGGCATATTGGCACATTAAACCCTGTGATTTGAGTTTTTTTTTTTAATTTGAGAGGAAGGATATTTTTGTGTTATTTAATTATTAAAAAATATTTTCTTAAAATGTCTTAAAATAGGCATTTCTATCGGTAAAAGATAAGAGCGGTTGACCTAAGAACCATTCAGGTAACCGGTTCCATTTCACCCTAAAACCGCTCCAGGGGCAAAAACCATTGACTTGGTTAGTAACCTGCTGACCTGGGTGGTCAAACCGCCCACCCATCAACGTCGACAACAGTGTTTGGCTATTTTTTATTTTAATTAGAACGGGCCATCTGTTCAAACTGGATGGTCGGACCGTTTGACCTGGGAACCAGTTTTTAAAACCTTGGTATTATTGCAACTACAGAGAAGTTTGCACATAAAGCAAAATACCAATGATGAAGGATCTCACATTGATCAAAATCTTAATGAAAATGGGAAAATTCCCGATTAGTACCTATACTTTTGACCTAGTGCCATTTTGGTCCCCGAACTTTCAAATGCGACAATTCAATACCCGAACTTTCAAAACGTATCAATCCAGCACTTACCGTTTACCGGCCGTTAAATACCTTTTAAAATGACACAAATGCCCCTCAAGTGTGATCTAATTTTCATCATCAACCATCCAAACATTGACAAAAATTTAATAGTCCTATATCCTCGCATCTTTTATTCAAGAAAGTTGGGGTCTAGAATGCCCACTGAGACCTGACCCAACTTTCTTGAATAGAAGAAGTAAGGATTTGGGATTGTTAATTTTTTGTCAATGTTTGGATGGTTGATAAAGAAAATTAAATGACACCCGAAGGACATTCGTGTCTTTTTCAAATGCCACTTAATGGCTAGTTAACGGGTGATTAATGTTAGGCACTTAATTGACATGTTTTGAAATTTTGGGTATTGAATTATCGCATTTTAAAATTCAAAGACCAAAGTGACACTAGGACCAAATAGAATTTTTTATAAAAATGTATCTTAAAACTAAAAGCTGTCATCCACTTGCACACACAATAATAGATTAATAGTATAATACATTTTACTTAGTTGACAGGAAAAAGAATTATTTTGCAACCTCCCAAACAAATTAAGAAACAAAAGAAAGATACATACAACACTTCGTCACCTACAGGATGAAACTAGAAACACCACTAGTTTTCATTTTATTCTGTGATTACAATGCTTTATACACATGGTACCTGGGAACGAAGGAGTGGCCGAGCCAAAGGTGATGATGATCTGGGGCTAGGGTGGTCCAGGTGGGCCATGTGGACCAGGTGGACCAGGTGGGCCACGTCCACAGCAGCAGCACAGGAAGTCCACACTGTCAAGTACCATAGCACAAATTGGCAAGGATTAAGCTTTAATCATAAATTGCAATCAGTAAGAAAATAACAAGAAAACTGGCCAGTGCGAAAATGGAGAGGAAGCAAGAGAATAAAAAAAAAAAAAAACTTCGATTTGTTTTTAATATACTGCAAATGGAACAATTATGGAGGTGATTGGCATAGCCTTGCTATTGGTTTTTTGGATTTGATCAAAACAAATTTATGAGAGATTTTTTTTTTATTTGAAATATTTTAAAATACATTTTGAGTTGATCAATACAAATTGTTATTTCTACTGGAATGTCCAATTTGATGTTTTCTACACACATATTTTTCTAATTGAAACCACCGATCATATATGATCTGGTAATATATTTCCCACAAATTTGTATTAATCAACCCAAAACACAACTATACCAAACACTCCCATATGAGCAGATTGGTGTAGTCAGTTGAAGAATTAGGTAAACATTTTGACATTTCTTTGGTGCCCCTTTCAGAGGGCTTTCACATAGGCCCGTTCACTTTTTAGGGTGTTACTTATCCTGAGACAAGTGTTTCTCGGAAAATACTTACCTAAGTAAGTGCATTTACCCATTTTCTTTTATTTTTCAAGTAAATTGTTCAATGAACCTCATATATATATGAAAAAAAAACATGTATATCTTGATCAATCTCATTGACCAACTTTTTTCCTCTCAAAAAAAAAAAAAAAAACGAATAGGCCCATAGTGACTTTTGGCATTCCAAGAATTGAAAAACCTAAAGGCTGTGGTGGAAAATTCATTGATGTAAAACTCAAACGGTGAATTTAAAATTTTAATGGGCGGTTAGAACTTTTTTTATGTGATAATTGACATATATAATACATCGATTTTTTTATCAATGTATATTTACATTGATTTTCAATGGAAAAAGTCAACCGATGGAAAGGTTTTTGATGTAAACCTTATATTTGAAAACAAAGGTGTGAAAATACAGACCGGATGTAGAATTTTACACTGAAAATAAATACGTATAAATGCAAATTAATGATGAAGCTTTTCATCGATTCACATTTACACTGAAAAATATCACCCAATTTTTCCGGTAAATCCCAAAATCCAAAATCCAAAACATCAACCGAAAAAACCCAAAATCCAAAAAACCGTTTTTGTTAAAAATCCGAAAAACTGGAATTACATTTACATAAGCCGCAAAATCCACTTCCCGGTAAAATTATGTCACATAACTTGTCCGAAGCAGCTCAATCAATACAGAAACCCTCCCAAACGGGCTCTTCAATATCTGACAAATGGTAATTACATAGAGACGAAATAATAACTCACCATGAATACAAGAGTCCGCATAACCCACCACAGAGAAAACCAAAACATCCACATGGAGGAGGAGGAGGACCAGGTGGTGGAGGTGGTCCGGGATGCATCTCTCTTGCTCGCCCACTCTCTGTTTGTTTGTGTGTAAAAGAACTAGAAAAGAAGGCTTAACTGGCTTGCACGCAGATCGGAGATTGGGGAACCAAGCCTCCAACTTTCAACTTTTATAGCCAAATTAAAAGGATACATACACATATGGCTGGCTTCCAGAACCCAGAAGACGATTAGTCAAAATCATTGTTCGTATCTTGCGGGCTAGTGGCAAATAACAAATTGTAAGAATACAACACAGGAATGTGAAAAACCAGAGGCGTTTCTTGGGCTTGTTGTAAGTCGTAATTTGTAAGGATCATCGTCTGGAATTATCCAGTTGTTTGGCTTCCGTGACGGAATAAATTAAAGAGAGTTTTACACGAGAACGGAAACAAACACGAGACGAACGGAATGCGTTCCTTGTTTTTGACTAAATGCCCCTGCCAGGCTGCTCTCTTATTTAAAGACTATTTTTAGGTGGGGCACCACTGCTTTCTTTTTGTTCGTGTCCGAAGCCAAATGATACGAAGGGATTGTGAACGCAGGCGTTGTTCATTCATTGGATGATGAGATGAAGTTGAGAAGTTAATCACTCAATCTATTGTGAGTAGAGGGAGGAACCAAAACCAAAACCAAAAGTTTCCTACCAAACCCACATCAGAGTTGAGATCAGATCGATTCAGAAGCCAATGGAGGGTAACAAGTGGGCATTGCTTTCGGGTTTCGGCAAAAATAAATTGCAATGAGACGTGATGGGATTCATCCGTGGTGGAAAGAGAGGTTGGAATTGGAATTAGGATGTTCATTCTGACTCACTTTAGGGTTTGTTTGGTTCACGGGAATAGGGTTTGAAATTGGAATCGTATTCGGAATGAGTCATTCTGATGCTATCTGCTTAGTTGGGCGGAATCGGAATCTCATTCCATCAGAGTATTCTCCCATTTTGAAAGAATGATCATTTCTTCTTCCTTTCAGAGAATAAAATCTCATTCCAACTGATTCCAACTTTCATTTTGATTCTTCTCTGAGCCAAATAAATTATACCCGGATGGCCAGTCACAATTTAAAAGAATAAAAGATAATCAAAACTGTTCACCAGACGAACAAGTTGACAATTCGATAGCCCAGGTCAGCAGGTCATTGACTAAGTTAACATTTTTTGGTCAAGAACCGGACTTGGGGTGAAACGGAACTGATTGTCTGAATGGTTTTTGGACCAAATGATCCTACAATTCGGATCGGCCACGATTTAAAAACATTACATGAGAATAAACCATTCTAATTCTGATTCCAATTCCGACCATAAACCAGACAGAGAGATGTTAAAATATCAGAGACAAATCATGGAACATTAGTATGTTGTCCTTTGAGATGGCAATTTAGCCAAAGGGAGAGCTTCTGTATGCTAGGATGGATCGACTCGTGGATCCCACACATACAGTGCTTGAGCATCGACCACATGTTTCTGGATACAGTAAAATGGTGGACGTAATAGAAGTAAGATGCCTGCAATTTTAACTTGTTTTAGTCTCCTTTCTTTCTGCCGGGTGCAGGGGGTACCTCCAGGCTCCAACTGTTTTTTAACAAACACGGCTCTCGATGACTTTCGAAATACAGAAGCTGTTGCAGGAGTGGATCGGTGTTGCCTTTTAATCAGTATTCGAATATCTGGTTATTCAAGCTCTATAGATTTGGACTTGAGCTCTATTCGATCGAGCTAACAATATGAATTTGAATTTGGCTTGTAAACTTTATTAGACAGACTTCACTAGACCCGAATTTCGATTCGAAACTCGGTTTAAATTGAATTAAATCAAGATTTTCACAAATTGAATAACTCATGAAAAATTTGGTTTATGTTCACCCCCTCCGCTTTCGCTGACTCTTGCAGTGATCTCTTAAAGATTGACTCACTTTTAGGTCTAACCCGAGCAAGAACAAAATGGTCAAGTATCTGGTATATGTTCTCTTGGGCAGGGGAACTAAATCAGGTGGCTGTGTGTTAAATTTTTCAGCCTGCTCCACCTTGTCTAAAACTAGAGATATGGGTCAATTTTGATTAATAAATGAATTTATAAATTAGGCTCGAACTCGATTCGAAGGTCGATTGAAACTAAATCGAATCGAGTTTGAATAATTCGTGAAAAATTCGACTCGTGACCATCCTTACCTAAAACATAAGAAAATTGGGCTCTGGGCAGGGATAGGTTAGCGAGCCGTGAGTCGTCGTATGACTTGAACCTAATCTCTGTATCAATTGCCTGAAACCTCATATGCCATTGGGCCCAGTGCATTTGTCTTCATGCATAATAATGCTGACTTGCCAAGAACTAGAAGACACAAAACAAGGCTCTATCAGGCAATCAAACAAACATGAAGTGGGCCGGGCAGGGCGATTTTTCAGAATTTAAAATAAAAAGTTGATCATTACTACTGGGAGATTTTGTCACTTTGCATCATCAAGGATCATGACTTCCCTCCATTTCCAACATCTGTTCGCTTCTCGTAGGATAAGAAACCTAATTTACTGGCTGAAAATCCGACCTTTTGAAATATTAATTCAACTACTTCTCTTTAAATTTTATAACAATTCTAAGTCCAATGACTCCAAAACATATTACATCATTAAACAATAAACAAAATGATAATATATATATTGTATGATTATATTGCATTATTTCATAGTTTACAACTTCAAACACATAATAAAAGAAATGGGGGAATAGTCCAGTCGTGGCCCGGGAGGGCCTGATGGTCCGCCCGGGGGTCCAGGAGGACCAGGCGGTCCTCCGAACCATGGTCCGCAGCAGTCCTGTAGAATGCAGCAACAACACAGGAAATAAAAGCTGCCAAATAACCATGATTCAATTCATAAGTTTATACACTTCAAGCAATATAAGGAGGAGGATTTAAAACAATATAAAAGAATAGAATAAGTATGTTAACAGCAACTTCTCAAAAAATGTCATGTGTCTAAACTTGAAAAGCCACGTGTCTGAATAGTGGGGGCTATATACATATATATAGGAATAAATACTTTTGAATTTTTTTTCTTGAAGGCATTGAACAAGATGAACATAATGGCTACTTGAAAAAGGGCATCATCATCGTTTACGATGACAGCAAGAGCAACCAAGAAGGATTTAATCCTCTATGTTGCAGGAGTTGCTCTCTCACAATTTGGGGAACCCCTCTTTTCTCTTCGTCAGCAATCTCCCCATTTCTCTCTTTTTCTTTCTCTTCTTTCTCTTCTTCTTCTCCTTCAACACCACTGTCATTTTCGAATGAAAACAAAACCCCGTCTTCTAGAGGTAGGCAGTCCACTTGTTGTTTTGCATCCTTCCAACCAAACAACAAAAACAATACAATTTGCCACCTAAACCAGCTATTTTGCATTCACAAGAACCGATTTATTTTGCATCGGTGCCTGATTTGTGTTTGCATGGCATAGGAAAAGCAATCTGTTACAAGCTGAATGAGCTAAAAGGGCCAGGGGCAAAATAAAAACAACATGGATTGAAGTAGTAAGAAATCATTTAAACTCTCATAATTTAATAATGTATGCGACAAAAAGCAGAACAGAACAGCAAAATAGGTTTCATGTAGCCAACCCCATATAGTTGCCAATTTGGGATGAGACGGTTTAAAGTAAGAAATGATCGATGACCGAGTACAACTGAAGAAATAACTATTCACTAAAAACTAAAAAAAAAAAAAGAAGAAAAAACTGAATAAATAACTCACCAAGAAGATACAAACCGGCATATACCATCGCAAAAGAAACCACAGCACCCACAAGGAGGTGGAGGTCGTCCTGGGCCTGGACCTCCAGGTCCCCATCCCGGAGGCATCTCTCTCACACACACAGACACATTAGGCTCGAGCAGCAGAAATGAACTGTCTTTAAACCAGAATGGAACCCGTGAAGCAGGCATCCACATTCATCTGTTTTAGGCTTGAGAGAGAATGAAATGTTTTGCAATGGAAGGTTAGAGTAGTAAGTGAAGGTCGTGAAGATTGTAGATTAGATGGAGAAAGAAGAATAGAATGTGAGAGCTGATCGTCTTCAACCTACCTTTCAAAACCTCGGTTAATCATGATCCTCCAATGGCCTCTATTAAGCGTGATCATGGGCCACTGCACTCATTTACAGGTCCGAAGTCCCATTTAATTAGGTGTGCAATTTGGGTTTTAAACGGGTCAAAAGTATTACCCAAACCCATGTAGTTGGTTTACCCAATTCAAGCCTTTACAAATCTAGCAACTCTCTAACTAAACCCGACCCAAGTTGCACCCCTCCCAGTTCAACTTATGTACAGACCTGTTCACAGGCAGGGTCAGGCCAGGTTCGGTTTGGGTTTTGTCTCTTTATATTAATACACAATGAAGTCTGAGCCCAAGCCCAATCTGATCATCGGGCCTAGATGTTGAACCCAGCTCAGCACTCATATAAAGCCCAAAATTTGTGCTAAATGCGTGCAAACCATATAGAGTATGTATTGTCATTTGGCATATAGTTCAAGGGCACAATTGGAAATCTATTATCAAGACTTAATTTTTTTTTAATGGAAATATCTTGCTATCTCAATCCAATTCCAATTTGTTGTCTAGCCATGAGATATTTATGAGGGATGGGCAGAAGGGTAATTTTATTTCATCGATAATTAAGGGCAGAAAGGTAGTTAGTCCATCTACCAGACAAAACAGATTTCAGTGGTCGATTAGCAATGTTTTCAAACGCAATTAAATCTTTCCAGTTCATTAGGTAGTTTCAAGTATATTGAGAAAGGATTTAAGTATCAATATGATTTCTGTATCATTTTACTTAGATTTGCATGAATACATCCATAGATTTTTTTTTTTTTTTTAAATCTATATATCATATAAGAGTTCAGATCTGTGCCCCACAAAGGGCCGTCCCACAATGTCTCACAGAACATCTTTGCCGTGTATTAAAATATTTCCTGATGATAATACCAAAACTGATGATGTCATCAGCGAGAGATATTCTCAATATATGGAGGGGGTGTGCTGTGGGGCGTTGTGGGGCACTCCCTTGTGGGGTGCAGATGTGAGCTCATCATATAAAGCCAATATTTACTTTGGATTCTATATTGATCATAAAAGTTAAATCTAAATAACATGTGATATATAGTTGAAATGCTTACTTGTGCACATGCATAACACGTACATTTATACTAGTATTTAAAACTTTAAAATGATGAGTGAGACTCTAATACCTATAAATTTTAAAAAGTAAAAAATAAAAAAACAAGGGGTATGCGTCATTGATATACACAGATACCCATCGATACCCATTGGAAGGTATCTGATGTATTGATATTTTGATCCTTGATATTGAAGTCTTTTTCAGAGTTCGACTGGAATAGAAATTATCATCGTCTAAGCCTTATCCCAACTGTATAAGCATGCTGTTATGGCATTTAAATCATTTCTTACTACTTCAACCCATGTCTTTTTTTAATAGAATAGAAATTATTATTGATCCGAATTGAAAAGTTGGTATCAATTACCGGAGAAATTCTATCTTCAAAACTTTTACTTTTATTAGAACTTCTTGGATTTCAAGTCAGGGTTTTTATATTGTATAGTTACACAGATGGTTGCCATGGATGCATTGGAAATAGTTGTAATATGAAGCTCATAAGAGTTTTAATTTTCCCAAATTTTAATTATGAATTCAAGAGGCCCTCGAATAAATTCAAGGTTTTTGCATAAGTCTATGTTTGGTTTGAAGGAAAAGGTAGGGGAAGGAAGGGGAATGAAGGGAAAGATAGGGAAATCAATACAAGATTGATAAAGATCTCCCTACCTTTCCTTTCCCTACATTTTCCTTCAAACCAAACATAGCATAAGTAAAACTCAACAAGATAGAGTGAGAGCGATGAGACTATTTATGATCTCTGATCCCTGCCATAGAACTTCTCTTTTCGCATCTTCAAAACTTTTACTTTTATTAGAACTTCTTAGATTTCAAGGTTATTTGTGATCAGAGATCATCTATGAACTTATCTTGTACTTCATTAAGCCTTTGGGAAATTCTATCTTCGTTAACTTAAGTATTAGAGTGCCCACCCTGGGTAAAACACTCCGGGAACTCTGATTGTCCTCCCATATTCAACGCTATTTATGATGCCTGATCCCTGCCTAATAGATGCGAAAGAAGTGATAAAACTTCCCAACACAACTTAACAGTTTAAAATCAAATTCCTGCCCCTTGTCAATGCTTGCGTAGTTCTGAGGTTCGGTCTGCGAAAGAGTTCCTTGCCTTGCTCTCTCCTAATTCTCGAATTGATTTTTTTTCTAATTTTTCTATTTTATTAATTTATTATTATTATTAGTATAAAAATATAATGGGCCGTTTAAATTTCCCAAAGAGGTGAGTTGGAGGGTCATACAAATCATTGGGAGTGCACCACGGCATACACCAAACGAGTGCAGGAAATCCGACCTCATAAAAATAGATCATTCCCATTCCGATTCCAAAAATAATTTGATTCTGATTCTAATTCCAATGCTAACTGTAAATCAAACAAACTCTTAAGTCCTATTTGATTCACGATAATAGGAATCTAGAATCAGAATCTCCGACCGTTTGGTCGGGTGGAATTGGAATGGTGGAATGGCATTCCCCCAATTTCTGATCCAAAAGATTTTAATTCCAATTTCAATTTCTACTAAATGCTGTGACTGATATATGCCCCACGTATCACCGACCGTAGACACCACCTTGTGGGCCTGGTGGACCGACATAGGAGATGTTCTACTTCTAATATCAGAGACAAATGATCGATCGAACAGTATTGATTGAATATAGACCACATATATCTGGATAGAATAAAATCGTGGACCTTATTAATGGATTGGATCAAGGCTTAAAGTATCGATACATATCGTTCTGAGACCCCTCTAATACACCTTTATAGTGGATGTATCAGGGGTCTGATCAGCCAAGGGGTGGAGAAACTGTAAACCGGCCCCCTGAACTGGTTTCAAAATATATATATATATATATATATATATATATATATATATATAAATAGTATAAATTTGCCTGATACGCCCCTATCAGCATATCGGGTATATCAATATTTTGGACCTTGGGTTGGATCTTACTCAGCCATGGTGAAGCCTGCCACTACACTTTTTCTCAATGTCACTCAAGGCCGAGTGAGTGGACGTAATAGAAAATGGCTGCAATTTTAACTTATTTAAGTACCCTCTCTTTCTGCTGGCTGCAGGGGCACCTCCAACTCCAAGTCCAACTGTTTTACAACAACACAGCTCTTGACTATTTTCGAAATGCAAAGCTGTTGCAAGAGTGGATTGGTGCTGCCTTTTAACCACTACCCGTTTAGGAATGGGTTTGAGTTTTGTTTGATGTCAGCAAAAAAGTATAAAGTTTGTTTGAAGGCTCGATCTCTATTCACTAAAAACATGAATTTAAATTTTTTTTCAAGTTAAAAAGTTCATGTTTTAAAGTTAGAGTTTGATAATGAATCAATCTTCATATTTTCAAAATTGGTTAGCTTTATGAATTTCTCAAAGCAAACCTTATTGGGCTCAAAACTTTGATTTAGGCCTTATTCGTTTGTAGCAATATTGCTTACACCTACTCCGGTAAATGTTATCCAGGAAATTTTTAACTAGCTAAGTATACTTATTCATGTTCTTTCAATTTTCAGGGTTTTGTAGATAAATAATGAAATGATATTTTTACCTACAAAAAGTAACTATTAAAATGGGTAAAATAGTCCATCATGTTTTGTAAAAATTTCTATCAATTGGGAAAGTTATTTGTCCACCTCGGAGAGTAAGGGTAACTTTATTCTGGGGCCCATTGTTTAATAAAAAAAGAACATAGGAAAGTTGATCAATGGGAAAAAGTTACCCATTGACCAACTTTCCCATACAAATTTACCTACAAACGAACATACCTTAAAGTGAGTTAAATTGAGGTTTTCACAAGCTGAACTTGAATAAGTCATGAAAAGGTCGATTTATATCCACCCCTTAACTTTTGATGGCTCTTGCTCATGCAGTGATCTCTTGGGTCTTGAGGATTGATTCACTTCCCGAGCCAAGAACAAAATGGCAAGCATATGATGTATGTTCTATTGGGCAGGTAGTACTAAATCAGGTGATTTCATGTTAAAATTCTTGTTGGATTTTAATCTCATTAGAGATTAAATCCAATGAGTTTGATTGGTCAATTACATGAGAAACTACACTTGTTTTGAATTTGTTTCACATTGGAAATTTACAAGTTTTGTTTTGGGTTTTTTAATAGGAGCCGATTTACACTCCGGTAAACGTGCGTGCACACATGTGTGCGGCATAATGAGGTGCTTTAGAAGTGCACTTTGTGTGGCTCATGAAGGGCGGGTTTGGCCTTTTGGTGCAATGTTGACTGTTGATGTGATCAATGACCACGATTCGATCAAATGTGATCAAGAGGCACAAATCAAAATTAACTGTTAACTACATTTTAAATAGTCACAATGTTTGAAATTGTAACTGTTCAATGTGTCTTTTCTGAACCAGCACCTACATGACTCTTTAGAAATTATTTAAAGAGTACAAATCAAGCATTTGCATAAACACAAAACATTTTCGAAAATCCTCTCTCTCTCTCTCTCTCCCTCTCTCTCTTAATCCAGTCTACTACAGTCTCACAAAATGTTTCTTTGGATATTCTTCAACTTTACTGATTGTAGATTCTCACCCAAGGCTCTGTTGTATCTTGGGAACGGATTTGCCTATAGCTCAATAGCAAAACTAATGAAATTGAGTGGAGGTAAATAATGTTCTAAAGACAATGACTTCAAACACGTGTTAGATATTCTCCTCCAAATTTCAATAACCCTATTTCCCAACAATTCTTAGCCTGGTCTCTATGACCTTATTCAATTCCGACCTAAACCAGAAAAAAACTGGGCTTTGGGCAGGGCTAGGTTAACCAGCCTGAGTCGTGTGACTGAAACCTAATCTCTATATCCCTGTGCATTTGTCTTCTCTGCATGATAATGCTTACTTTTCCAAGGACTAAAGGACACAACACAAAGCTCTGTCAGGCCATCAAAGAAACATGGAGACTTTGTCACTGTCACAAAGTCTCCATTTCCAACATCTGTTTGCTTCTCATAGGACAAGACACCTAATTTACTAGCTGAAGATCCGACCTTTGAAATATTAATTCAACTCCTTCTCTCTAAAACAATTCAAGATAGTTTGAGCATATATATATAATATCATATATATAGCGTGTTTATTATTATTTATAAGATTCTTTTAGATGCATAAAACAAAAAGGGGAAAAGGATAGCCCACGCACAAAAGCGAAGAGAGAGATGAGCGCCACCTGGAGGACCGCCTAGAGAGCCTCCTTGAGGGCAGTATTACACAGCAACAATATAGGAAATTAAAGCTGTCAAATAACCATGATACAATTTATCAATTTAGTATATATATTATACATTAATTAATGTGCATATGCTTTGCATGTGTTAATTTTAAATGATAATAATAATAATAATAATAATAATAATTGTATATATATTGGTGATTTATTGTCTTTCAATTTAAAATTTGTATTGAATCTTCTTACTGCATAGCTTATATCAATATTTTCAATTTATTATGCTAATTGAATCATTATTTGCCTAAAGACCAATTAGATTAATTGAATTGTTACTTGACTTGGATTTTAGGTTCATTTTCCACCAAATTGTTTATCTGTAAAAAAATCATTGATTTGGCTAAATTCAAAGATGGGTATTTTAAATAAAAAAAAAAAAAATCTAAAAGCCTTACATATCTATTGCCACTTCTCATAGGTTCCAAGTAAATTGTAATTCATCTACAAATCAACATGTAGCTCCAAGTGTCTAGAGTAGTTAAATTTGTCCAACTAAATACTCCATGAAATTTCAATTACAATTCATTAAGCTCTATGATTTATATATGTCTATTTAGACATGTTGTGAGTTATTAAAAAAAATCAAACATGTTGTGTAATTATTTAAGATGCATAAAAGAATTCCACTTATATTCTCTTATACAATTAAACATGTCTAATTTTGATCTCATTTTTAAACAATCACTAAAATATTTGATTTTCCCTCAAATTCAAATACGAATGTATTAACACAAAGGGGAAAAATACTTCTTATAGATTTTCTAGAAACTCCAAGGTTCTTAATGATTTTTCCAAAAATAAAAGTCACTAATTTGTAAAGCCTTTTTCTAACTTGTCCTACAATTGCTCTATTGCCTTCTCTTAGGCCTCAAAAGAATTGATTTTGAATTTTATCAATCTTTTTGAGGTTATGTTCATTTGAACAACATTTGAAATAGAGGAATTACATTTTCTTTTTTCCTTTTTTTTTCTCCATGGGGCTACACAATATGGGTGGCCCATCCCCTAAACCCATAACCCCCTCAACCCAAG